>NW_022900916.1:52785183-52866748 GCF_012274545.1 Fukomys damarensis | reverse complement strand
GATCCCAACAATGAATGTAACTGTACTGTATCCCTAAAATGTACCAATAAACTCAATTAAAAAAAAAAGATTATTTTTTGTTCTGCTATTGAGTTGCTTGAACTATCTAAAGGTGTAGGGAAGGTGTGATACGTAGGGGAAGAACAAAAAGGGAAAAGAAAAAAATGTGAGAGAATGAAAAGATGAAAATAAAGTGTTTGTAGATGGGGAGGGGAGGAGGGGGTGAAGGGAGGGCAGAGGTAAGGGGAAAAAAATGAGAATCAAGACTTGCCATGTAAAGGTACATGATCCCAACAATGAATGTAACTGTACTGTATCCCTAAAATGTACCAATAAACTCAATTAAAAAAAAAGATTATTTTTTGTTCTGCTATTGAGTTGCTTGAACTCCTTATATATTCTACAAATTAATCTCTGTGAGATGATAGTTTGTGAATATTTTCTCCCACTCTGTGGTTGTATCTTCATTCTGCTCTTTCCCTTGCTTTACAGAAGCTTTTTAGTTTGATATAATCCCATTTGTCAATGTTTGCTTTTGTTGCTTGTGTTTTAGGAGTCACATCCAAAAAAATCATTGCATGGTTCAATGTCAAGAATTTCCTCTATATTTTCATCCAGAAGTATCATAGTTCCAGGTCTTACATTTAAATCTTGGATTCATCCTGGGTTAAATTTTTATGTAGTAAGAGATGTGGCCAGGCATGGCAGTGCACATCTGTAATCCCTGCACTAGGGAGGCTGAGGCAAGAGGAAAACTGAGTTCAAAGCCAGCCTGAACTACATAGTGAGACTCTGTCTCAAAATAATAAGAATAATAATAAGAAGAAGAGATGCAATCTAGTTTCTTTCCTTTCTTTTTTTGTTCTTAGTTTGTTTGTTTGTTTTGGCATATGTATATCCATTTTTCCCAGCACCATTTATTGAAGATACTTTTCCCCCAATGTATGCTTTTGCTGCCTTTTTTGAAAGTCAGATATATTTCCAAAGAAGTTACATTAAATCCACTTGCTATGATACAAAGAAATCTGTTTACTTGCTTATTTTTCATGCTATGTTCTGATTCTGTGATTGTTAATTCAAATAACCTAAAAATTTATGCAGTTCAAAGCTATTAAAAGACAACAATGTTATGAGTAGAAGAATGAAAGAGAATGCAGTGAGATTATTTGGTTTATGTTAAAGTAGCCAGTCTGAGCAGGTTAGGAGAGAAGAGAGGATTTAAGCTATTTTGTAACTGTACACTGAAACTTCCACAAACTTAAATAGAGATGTGTAGAAGATTAAAAAAGGAAAGTTCTGCAGAGTAAATATTACCTAACAAGATTTCATTCTACTGTCACTAGGGTGAGAGTCGTGATCATATTCTTAGACAAGTCTTTCCAGCCCTAAAATTTTAGAATACTCTGGGGAACAAATGGCTGCTGTAGCAAGCAGCCTGACGCCCCATGTGTACCCTCCCTCAGCCTTATAACTGAAGGGCTGGCTGGCCCTGTCCCATTCCACAAGCATCTGGGACTGATTTGGCAAGGAGGGGAAGTAGGGCTTCAAACTGATTGCCTGAGGCCAGACCAAGCTGTATTTTTCTGTTGGTATCTGGCATAGAACTTGAGGTCCTTAAGATTTTACATTATTTCACTTTCAATAGATTTTCAAACAGATGACATTTAAAGTATTAGTCCTTCCTCTTGCTTTTCCATGATTGGGCATATTTATGAGGACAACTGAAACTTTAAATCTCCTCCTTTCATTGCCAGTAAAGGCAGCAGAAGTGGCAGCAATAAAAAGTCTTGGCTTCCATTATTGAATCAATGACCAATCCTTTTATATCCAAGTAAGATCATGTGACAATAAGCAATGGTCTGTGGCATCATTATCATGAAAGACCAGCCAGCGATTTGGTTATAAAATCTTCTGAGGCAGCTTGTAATTTGGCTCTTTTCATTAAACCTCACCAGTCCAGATTGCAAAGGGAAAGTCCTGGGAATGTTCCACTGATCTGTCACTCTACAACAATGCTCTACTGTGGATTTGATTTCAGAAATCAAAACAATATTTAATGCCAGATAGTTGGCATAACAATTGATCTTCCATGACAATCTGAATGTTTGGAAAATTAAATTAAAATTGTTATGCTTATATATCTCTTGAGCTATCCAATCAGTATATTCACCCTTTGCTTTGTCTACACTGCTCCATCTTGGCAGCAGTCGGCTGACATCGGTGGTTAACTCTGCTCGTTGTCAGAAGATAGGATTTGATTCCACTTCTTCCTTTTTGAAAAATTCTAGACGAGGATAATAAGAATAATGGAAATAAATTTACCAATACAAACTAGGGAAAGAAAAAAGTTTAAATCTACAGTAAATTTTTTTTGGCTTCATTCATCTCTTCAGGGAATTTAGGATGTAGCTAATAATGGTAATGGTAACCATTTGTTGAACATATACTCTGCTAAAACTCTACCATTTCCCTCAGCAAACCTAGAACCATTCTGCAGAGGACGATCATAGACAAGAAACTTGCCAAGTCTTTCGGCTAATAAATGATGGATGGGTGATTTCCACTCTGGTCTGCTTGATTCTGGAATCCATGACATAATATTTCCTGCCATAAACTCTTCTCTTCTCTACCAAAACATAATTTCTTTTTCTCAGAGTAAATTTAATAAAACTTTTTTTAAAAAATAAAAATAACGCTTTTACTAATGAAAAAGTAATAATGCTTTTAGGTTTTATTTAACTCATTTATTTTAATTGGCAAAATTTAAATATTTATGGGGTGTCATTTGATTTTTGATACGTGTATGCATTATATAATGCTTCAAATCAAGGCCAGCCTTTGGTAGAAGAGAAGACTCAAACAGTGGGCAAGGAGCAGATGTTCTAGTCTCACTCTCTTCTCTGCATTTTAATCTCTGACTACTGCCTCCTATTGCTGAACCCAAGTGGATGCTAGAGAATAACACACCCCATGATACAATTTATACAAGTCAGCCTTTTGGTACAGAGCAGGGAGGAGAATGGAGGATGAAGTTGCTCCAGAGGATCAAGAAAAATGGTGCTAATAATTAATAGGGATACATTCTGAGAAATTTGTCACGAGACAGTTTTGTCATTATGTGAACAAGGCAAAGTGTACTGACCCAGACTGACATGGTTATGGCATACGGCACTAGGTGACATAATGGAATGAGACCCCATTGTACCTGCAGGCTCTTGCTGACTGAAATGTCATTATGCAGCACATGACTATATCCAGCTCACAGGTTAACCTTGTTCTCTGTTTTTTTTCAATTCACTTAAAGTTAATTTTTATCTGTCCAGTTGTTGCCATCACTTCTCTCCTCTGATTACTTCCTTATTGACGAGTCAAATGTTTCCTTTACTCTCACACTTTCCTTTCTTTCTATTGTAAATATTAGATGATCTTCTTCATCTTTTTTTTTCCTGCCAGAAGTTTTTATTTCTACAACTCTAGCTCAGTTCTTTCATCCAGTCTAGAAAAAGCTTAATCTTGAAATTGCTAAAACTGTTAAATCTGGGTCAAAGCACTCAATGGAAACAGGAATAAAATGAGGTTCTATGTGAGGGTGCAGCCCAAATAACTAAATAAAATTCATAAGGGATTGTTGTCCTGAATGTACAGTTGAAACACAGCTTCTGAAATCCACGAATTTTGTGAGGCAAAAGCCTAACAATATTAGCATCTGTTATGATTTGGATATATATTCCCCTGAAAGGCTCATTGTGTTGAAGGCTTGGCACCTGATAGACTTTGGGGGAAGTAACTGGGTCATGTGGCCTCTAGCTTCATAAAGTGGATTAATCCATTATGAGATCATAATTTCATGCCTATATTATAGAGATTATAAAAATAGAAGGTGGGGCCTAGTTGACAGAAATGGATTATGGGGACCTGACCTGGGTACTACCTCTAATCCTCAGCCCTTGGCCTCTGACTCTCTTTCTTTCTGCCATGAGATGCAACCTTCCTCTGCCAAACCCTTCTGCCTTGATGTTTTTCTCTCCGAACTAGCTTAGTATGGACTGAATCCTCCGAAATCATGAGCCAAAATAAACCTTTCTTCCTTTAAGTTGTTTTTCTCAAACATTTTGTCACAGTATTGAAAAGCTAACAGTATCAAACCAAGGCACACAGTGGCTCCCTTTATAGATCACTATCTGCTGTATCAATTGTTCCTGAAAACTGCCAAATAAATGAGGTCCTTCATGCTATATGAGAAAGAAGAGAAAGTCATATGTTATTCTAAATTCACACAGGAGCTGCTACATCAAAACGTGTTAAACTGTTAGAAAATTTGATTTCTTTAAAACCTACTTTGTAGCTCTATGCAGCTTCTTATCTTTGTCTTGATATGAACAGGCCCCTTGGAATAATGGCACAGGGTAGGTTCACCATCATACTTTCTTAAAATGATTACCTTTTAAGAGGCATAATTTGGGCCCTCCAAAGTATGCGAGGAGAGGGCTCTCCTCTCTGATCTCACCTTTCACTAGTCTCCCTAATACTCACTAATACGCACATGCACACAGATAGACAGACACTCCTCCCTACCATAATTAAACTTCCTTCTTAACTTTAGGTCCAACATAAGCTAGTATGTCTGCCCAAGGCACTCTTTCTTCCCCTTGCTTTTTTTCCACCTGCCACTTATCATGGTGTTTTATCTGCTTAGGAGTGACATAAGACAATAAATTCTTATTTCTTAATCATTAGAATCCCCAAGATCTTGTCCAGTATCTGACACACAATAGCCTCTCTTTACCTGATGAATTGGCAGACTAAAAAAATGAATGAGGGAAATAAAAATGGAAAACTTTTATCCACGATGTTTATCTTAAAGTTTGTTCGGCTTAGTAAGATCTCATTTGTAACTGAGTAAGCAAATTTTAAAGTGTCTGAATAATTCAGAAATACACATTCAGTTCTTGAGTAATTACTGAAAAAAAATTTTTTTTTTTGCTTCATGAGAACAGCCTGACTTGCTAGACAGTTGTGCAGAAATTGGGTGCCACCGGTGCTTTGCATATTAGAAGCTGATCAGAATCCCTTTAAGTTATTTGCCATAATGATTCAAACTACACATTCTCAACCCTAGGCCTTCTGTGACATCTTCTCTAGGGGATTCTGAGAAGTATTTATTACAGACCCCTCTTCAACTCCTGTAAGATTCTGTGGCTCCCTACGGACTTCTGATCTTGACACAAGGATGAGTCATCAACAATCTTGAGTTTGTGAATGATATTTGTAAATATTCACAGCTTTATGTTTTCATTTTTATGACTTGTAGGCCCTTCTCTGGGGAGATGTTTAATTTTCTTTCTCTGCTTTGTATTGCAGGGTCTGAGTACTTTGATTAATTTTTAATTAGACCTGCTGAGCCTATTTCCAGGCTATGAATGGAGGCTGCTCTGCGCTGCTTCCCCAGGGGACTTCTCATTAATACACTTTCTGTGTGGTCCCAATGGACCAATTTCCTTGTAATTCCATTACATTTATTCTGTAGAGAAGGATAGAAAATGAAGGAAAGGTAAGCATAGCTGAACAATGTTGGGATGTGTTTGGTGGCAGAGTTTAAATCAGTTTTTGTATGTCACAGGTTTTTCCTGTGTTTTTATAGCATCAGTGAACATATTTCTGCCCTCTTTGTTTTCACAGTCATTTGTTTGTATTATGAAATTGCTCGCTCTGAAATTAAGCATTTAATTTTATTAAAGACTCTGCTAAAGCTTCCTAATGTGCATCTTGCTCTCAACAATGATTGTTAGTCATTTTGGTTAGATGGTTGCACTGATTTTTCTATTTGAGCTTGTTATTAAAGTAGAGTGAGTCAATTTCCTATAGGAAATCATTGGAATTTAACAAAGGATCTTCAAAATAGTGAACGTACCTCTCCTGACAGCCACCAGGTCATCTTATCACTTCTTCTTATGAGTCACACTTTGAATTTTTGTATAGAGTTGCATGAAAATTTTAATTCAAAGGAAGCATGACACATAAGGTCCCAGGATAGCATATTAGTTATCTACTGATGAATAACAAATTGGCACAAAATTCTTGGTTCAAACAATTTTCATTTATTAACTGAAAGTTCTGTAATGAGAAGTCCAATGTTAAGGTTTGTACCTAGATGTCACCCCAAAGCCTCATGTGACTGTATCATGGGGCGTGATATTCATGGGTGGATTAGTGGATTATGGACAAACATGATGTTGGTTGGTGAAGCCTGGTGGAGAAGGTTAGTGGAGACCTGGCCTGGAAGGGTTTATCTCCCTTTCTCCTCCCTTGGTCTCTCTCGCTCTTCCCCTTGACTGCCATATTACCCTGCCTTGGCGCCAGCCAACTATGGGCTGAAACCTCTACAAACAGTGAATCCAAATGAACTCTCTTCCTTTATGTGTGGAATATTGGTTTCTAGCAATAAGAATGTAACTAAGACATTCAGCATAGCTTGACTGAGTTTTCTACTCAGAGTTCCACAAGGTAGAGATCAAAGCGTTACCTTTGAGGGCTCATTCCAGGTGTTTGTAGAGTTTAGTTCCTTGCTGTTGTGAGACTGAGGTCATTATGTTCTTGTTGGCTGTTGGATGGAAGTCTCCCTTAGCATTAGAGCTTGCTCTTTAGTCCTTGCATATGTTCTTCTCCACCCTTGAAACCAACCATGAGGCACTGAAGTCTTTCCATACTTCAAATCTCTCTGACTTCATCTCATGCTAGCAGCCAAATGAAATGGTGCTTGTAAAGGGTTCATATGATTAGGTCAGGCTCAGCCACGTATCTCTGTATCTTAGGTCAATGTATCAAGACTTCAGATATTCAAAATATCTTTACAGTAGCACTAAGATCATTTGATTGAATGATCAGAGGACAGGAATCTTAAAGCTCCATCTTAGAATTCTACATAAGAGAGACCAGAGCATTATTTAAAATAAGAGAATTATTGCAATTTGCAAACATATATAATTATACTATTCAGTTTTAATTGGCTGATAATATTGCTGCTACCTTTGGAAAGCTGAAATTTTGGCAACATATACATTATTTATGCATTACTTATAAAGCAGATCAGAGTATAAGAATGTATGAACTTTTACTGACTTTAAAGATATTCTGCCTGTTGAGTTTTGAACAAATAGCTCATCTCTATAGGCAGGACTTTCAGATCATTCAAATTGGTTACTCCAATGCTGATATCTACTAGTACTTTCCCACTAGCTTCCTGCTCAACCTATGGGCCTATTCTTTCCAAATCTGTTGCCCAATATCAAGAATTCATTTATGGATAATGATAGTGATACAAAACTCCTTTATGATTAGTGTCTGTATCACAAGGCTTGAGTGTTCAAACCCATAAATATTCAATAAAAAGAAATCCTTTTCCTAACCTGCTGCAAAGACCAATTAGCGCATTATATCAGAGTACCTAAACTTCTGGTTACTAAATGTGCATGTATTTCCCTTCCCAATAACATTGAATAGCAAGTGAATAGGACTGATTAAGAATAATGTACTTTAAATTAAGTTAGGGAATTTTTTTTTATAATCAGCAAGATTATAAGAACTGAATCAAAGATCAACCAGTCTTGTTGAAATACGCTTTTGCATATTGATGTTGAGACCAAGAATAAAAGCTTAGGAAAGTGTGCGGAGAAGAAGGAAGATACAACAGGGAGGCAAGATGAGGGAAGTGCCCAAGGGCGTGACTGAGAAGGTTAGCTAAGAGGAGAAATGAGAAGTGCTGTCCAAACTGGTCAAATTGAGCTTCTGTAGCTAAATCTAGACGTACCTTGCTAGGCTCATGGCACTGGGATTGATGAAATATTGCAGCTAAGAACATTCTGTATCCTGAATAATTATGTCACTGGATATTATAAACAAGCATGTCTTCAAACACAGAACAATCAAACGCTAAATGACTTATGAATTATATTTGCCATTTAGAACCAATTAATTCAAGTTTATTTCAAATGATTACTGTCGCTAGAAGAATGCATTTGTTTAAAGAGGATTCTAAGTGCATTCGTATGTGAGGGATTTCCCAAACACAGCTTCCCACTCCGTTCTGTGGTCCCCTTCTTAGGTCAGTCTGTCTACACGAGTCGTATATTTAACAAGAAGCCCCGAGGATTTGGGATGTCCATGACTGGTAGCAATGTCACTTTCCTAAATTAAATTCAAAATACAGAGCAATCTTTAGTTAGGGATGTTATAAAGTGTTCATTGCTCTCAAACTCCTCAAACTAGCTTTCTGTACCCACAATGGTGATATCAGTCATGGAAAATAAATGTCACACTGGTTAGCAACTGTGCACATAGCATGCAGACAGGCCAGGGTATTCCCCTGGAGGCAGCGTAGACACTCTGAGCTAATGAATTTGTGACTTCACATAGGTTTTCTCATTCCATATTTCATAAAGGAGAGGAGAGAAAGTGATATCCTAAAACTGTAACCTTACTAACTTTTTGACAGATATTCCTGAGCAAATCTCACACAATAATTTTTAAATGCTTTCTCTTCTTCATCTTACCTTGGAGGCTAAAGCTTGGCTGTTCTATCTTTTCAGTTCAAAGTCACAAGTATTTCACCAATTATTAGTTCCCTATTTCATTTGACAATGTCTTGAGGCTCTTTCTTAATTATTTACATGCTCCATAATATTAACTACATAAGCTTTTGTGAACCTACAGGTCAAAAGGCAAGTTTTTCCTTAATTTTTTTCAGTTATGCAGGTATAATTTGAAAAATTATACCACAAAGGTGCTAGAAATATATAAGGAAAATAAGAATATTTAAAGGAAAAGGAAAAGAAAAGGTAGTCTTATTTTAAGTAAGCCTCTATACTAACTTGAGAATACAATCTTGTTATCAAGGTCCATCCTTCTTTCTGCCTTACATGCCTAAGTCTATCTTTCTCAAACTTACTTTTTTTTAATCCATGCAAGGTTACCATGAGTCTATCTTCTGAGTGACCAGAGTATATCAGGAGATCTTGGCAAAAGAAGAGGGTGACTTCAGAGTCAAGGGTCTTGGTCCTCTGGGGATTGTCCTTAATATGGTTCTATAGGTTGCTTCAGAACCGATTACTGAACTCTGTTTCTAAATTCAAATCCAGTTCCTGTGTTAGATAGCAATTAACCTAAATATCCATATAGAATCCTAATGCCAATATGGCCCAGGATTAAATACAAAACTCTCTGTGTGATTTTGTAATGCGCATTTTTCTGGGGAAGGAGGACAAGAAATTTTATTAGAAGCGAAGAACTACTGATCTCCATTAGCTCTATATTCCCAGTTCCCACACTCTTTCTAGATTGACCCATGTCTGTTACTTTTCCCTCATTGCTGAGAAAAAAATACCTGACACCCAAAGTCAAAGGGGGAAAGGGTTATTTGGCTTACAGTTCATAGAGGTTTCAGTCCATAGGCTGACTTCAAGGCAGGGTGGCAGAGGGGCCACAGTTCGTGGCTCTAACTGTGAAGTAGGCAAGAAAGATGTTAAAATTCTTATTTTGAACAACACATAGCTGAGGCACAGAGGCAAAAAGTAACTTTCCCAAGGTTTCATGCCGTATAAAGGACAGGCCCAGGACTTTACCCATACTCTGGAGTATCTGAAGGTGCTGTTTGCTCTGCTGTCTTCAGAAAGCTGCTTTGTGGCATTTTTCTCCAGAGGAGAGAGGTTTTGGTTGTTTTGTAGTTGTGGGAGCCCTCATAGAAAATTTCTTGCTAGTATGAATTGCACAGCCTGTCTGCCAGCAGTAGGATTTTCCCTCGGTGACCACCCCACAGGTTTAGTGTTGTGACCGAAAATGACACTTCGTCAGCACAAGTAGACACCCCAGTGATGTGTCTAGAACAGTGCCTGATGTTAGTTAGGAACAGAGAGGTATTTATTGAATTAGCTGTTATTGGTACGGCATCTATGGTTAAACTTCTGTAGAATTTAATCAGTTTAGTCATTTTTTCATGCATTCGGTAATTTAACAAATCTTTACCAAGTATCATTCTACATTTCACTTTGCTGTAGTGTCTAGGAATTTAGGGATATGACAAGGCCCCTGTCTTTTTGGAGCTAAGTTCATTTAAGGGACCAGTGGAGCTCCAGCATCTGAACTGAGTGGACAAGTATAATGACAGCGGGATGAAGAGACAGGCAGAGCTCACTGACCATGATAGGAAGGTGAAACTTACTCTGTTTATATGCAGAGGTTGCTGCAGGGTCTGAGCAAGGTAGAACTAAAATTTGTGTCATACTTTGGAAGACGATGTAGATCTGCTAGGGTCCAGGCGAGAGATGCTGGCAGCAGAGGAAAGAGGGTTTCAGTGGATGTGGCCAAAGCAGTCGAGTTGAACGTGTCTGTGTTGAAAGTCGGACAGGGCTGATCTGATGACTGGGGGCAGAGGGGGGTGCAGGGAGGGGAAGAGAAGATCCAGGGCAATTATCAGGGCTGAGGAATGAGTAACTACTGGATAGTGGCCCTGTTTTCTGAGAAGTAGGATTTCTGGGTCAGCTGCTTGTGACGGGAGCAGAACGTGTAGAAATAGGGTGTGAGAAGATCGGTGATTTCTTTACTCTCTCCTAGTTGTAGTTCACTGGCCCAAGATGCTATGTTTATACCTCTTTGTGCCTTTTTCCCTTCTCAAGGAATGGCAAGACTAAAGACTGAAAGATTGTATATGCACCCCAACCTCCCCCAGAGTTCTGAACTCCTGGGGTTTCAAAGTTATACAAGTACAAACGGTCCCCCAAAAGGTCAGGCAGTTTATCTCTTCAAGAATGATTTACATGAACAATGCTCGTTGTTTATCTCTTTAGAACTTTGCTGCCAGGAGTAGAAAGAAAATCTTGAGACATCTTATTCTTCATTAGGCAGTGGGGAAAATGGTTTAAAGCCCCTGTCCAAGTTATTAATTAACTTCTTAACTCAGGTCTGTAATGAAACAAAGAATTCTTTCTCATCTTAATAGAATGTTTCATATGCTTAGGAAAACAAGATGCCTAAAATAAGCAATACGAATGGAATAGGTTACTGAAAATGCTACTTGCTTCTTCCTTACCTTTCAGTCTCCAGAAAAGCAATTCAAAGCTTCGAGCATCCATCAATATGAGGCTAAAATAGAATCAACCTTCTCGTTCACCAGGGTAAACTAAACTGTCACTAGGAGATAGCCTTCAGGTGCTGGACATATTACTACCTTCACTTCTCTGGGGACTCTAGAGTCTTTCGATTGGTAGTAATAACAGGAGTTCTGCGTGAAGATAGCCAAAATGCTCGTCTCAAATACGTTGATGTGAATTTCATTTTTATTTCTTTTTCACACACTTAACACTCAAAGATCATCAAGTATCTTTAAAACTGTAAATTTTTGAGGCTTTTGACAGCTAGGCATTTGAGGAATGGAAAGGATACAGAGAATTGTCTAAAGTTAAGGCACAGTTAGAATAATCTGAAGTCTTGTAGGGTGAAGTGGAAATTTCTTTCCAAATGACCAATGTCCTCGCCTTCCTTATCTTCACCCTTGTACTCTTCAACATACCAGAACCTTACTTGGCACTGCTTCCTAAACCTCTCATTTCAGAAGAAAAGGTTGTCATTAATAAATTCACGGTTGAATTAGACTGGTGAAAATTTCAAATTATTATTCTGCTGGTGGAGGGGGCAGAAAGGGGATGGATCCGCGTATTTAAGTGTAGGTATTCGGTATAGCACGTGGATCTTTAATGGTAGAATTTTAGTCACATGGATAGCACACAGGTATTTGGGGGTTAGAGCATTTTCCTATTTCCTCCTCACGTCAAAACGATTCAGAGATTATCTGCTTTGCCCTTATTCATACTGGTCCTGGTGTAACTTCCCTTGATTCCCTGAAACCCGAGAAACAATGGAGACTACCAATGGAGACCAGTTTTAAGGCTGCTTTATTTAAAACAGAGTATTTTTACTCCTGCGCTACTACTAAATATTAATTACATACTTGCTAAATATTAATTACATACTTGCTTTGAGAAAAATAGCAAGAAGTGTTTCATGCCTGAATTTCCCTTTCTGCTGTATTTCCACCTTCTTACATTTACATAAATTCAAGCTACTAACTGGTTTCATGTCAAGCTTTGACCTCTTACTTTAGCAGAGTGGTTCTTGGACTTCAGTGTGCTGAAGGGCTGGATTAAACATTGATAGATGGGTCCCACTCTGCTGTTTTTGATTTACCAAGCCAGGAGTGGGGTCTCAGAATTTGCATTTTTAATAAGTTCCCAGATGATGAACTGAGGACCACATCTTGAGATCCACAGACTTACCTCTTACTCGTACCCTTTGACTTCCCTTGCTGTCAACTTGCCAATCCTCAAAATTATAGTCATGTCCCAATGTACATCAAACACAGAACACTGGTGTATGGTATAGAGAAAATTTAATGGAGTAGGTATTAACCAAGAAGAGAAAAGAAAAGTGTCAAATCCATCTTCCTAAACAGCCCAGCTGCCTATTACTGGAGGCTGGATAAAATATTTTAATGAAATACTACTCAGCCATAAAGAATGAGAAAATGGAGACATGTATATAAATAAATGCACATTGAGGAGATACTCTTAAGTGAAATAAGTAGGACACACATATAAATACCAAATAGTTTCTCTGGTGTGGGAAACTGAAAGTGTAAATAACAATCAAAATATATATTAGATAATGTGAAATAGGAAGAAAAAGTGCAAAGGGGAAGGGGTAGGGGAAAGGAAAGAAGGGAATGGAATTAACAGGAGAAAATGAAAAAATGGAAACAAAGTCTCTGTAGTTAGGGAAGGGTGGAAGGGTTGAAGGGAGAGCAGGGGAATGGAGAAAAATAAGAACCAAGATAGATTATGTAAAGGTACAAACTCTCAATGATGAATGTCATTATATTGTATGCCTTAAATGTACCAATAAAATTAATTTTTTAAAAAAATCCATCTTCATAAAGATAAGATTCAGGAGTATTATGGGATGAAGAGAGAGAGCACTCCTGAGAAAGGCAATAGGAGGCAAGGAGAAGTGAAGTGATAGTGGTCTACGTGTGTGTAATCAAAGTTCCTGACTCTACATAGGATGCACATTCAGAAAGTGGCATTAACGTCATCTGTGCATAAAATTGTTGGTCCTCTAATGTCAAAAGGTCAGCAGTTGAATACTCGTGGAGATCCAAGTGAGAGGGCTAGAGGCTTTCACCACTTTGAGCTAGACAAAGTTATGTCTAAATTTCTGAAAAACAACTCGAAATACTGCTACCACAGCGACCATACCAGAGGTGCTCTGTTTATAGCAAAGCTAATGAGAGTACAGTACTTGGCTAAATGACCTCCAAACTTGGTGACAGAAACAAGTAACTAAAAGCAGAGGAAACCAGTGGGTTTATTCAGGCTTTCTCTGGGGTTCACTCTGGCCCCCCTCACTGGAATCTTTGTCGGAGTAATGAAGCTTCATCATAGTAGAGTGACACATGTATACCCATGTTTACAGCAGCACAAGTCATGGTAGCTGAATCTTGGAAGCAGCCTATCAGCAACAGATAAATGGATAAAGAAAATGTGGCATTTATACACAACAGAGTACTATTCTGCTATAAAGAATAAATCTGAGTCACTTATAGGAAAATGGGTGCAACTTGACACCATAATATTAAATTAAATTAATCCGACGCACAAGTTTAAATATCTCTTTGTTTCTCTTACATGAGAAACCCCAAACTATAAAAACAGAGTGAAATAAAAGACAGATAGTAGGAAATAGGGAAATAGATATTTTGTAGAAGGAATGGGGTCCAAAAGATGGAGCCAGGAGAAAAAAGAAGGGAAAGGGTGAAAAAGGATGTGTTATGTATATGACCCAACTCCCCACAAGGAAGGCAGTCACTGTGTACTGCAAACACGTACTAATAAAAATTGAAAAAAAAGAGAAAAAAATCAAACCAATCTTAAACTGTGCTTACTATTCTTTTGTGGTGACAAAAATCAAATTACCTGGCATTCTGATTCCCTTCAGCTGTGATGTGATAGAAAGTGTATCATAGGAGCCATTTTGATGACACTTTTTATGAAAGTTTTTCTATTTCAGGCAGAAAGTAGCCTTCTTTTGCATGGTCCACATCAGTTTGGTTTGTGTGCTGTTGTTTCCAGGGAATTCTGTGTAACACAGGTCTTTTAACTTTAGCAGGTCGTGTTCAAGGAAGGACCAACTGCTATTTTTTGTAACCTCAGTACCAGAAATGCCTAGTTTGTAATAGGTTTTAATAAATATGCCAAATTAATAGGGTTTTAAAAAGGTGTTGTAAAAGAAACATTGATAAACAATAGCCAGAAAAGGAGGATCTCATTCTATCAATTATGGTGTGCCTTTTCCCTCTTGGAATAAAAAATCTGATTATTTAGTAAATGATAACACCTGTAATTTCTTAATACTGTGGCTGTTCTGAAGTATGAAAAGTTTAATGAATGAAATGAGTTTTAGTATTAATAAATGACTTATTATGAAAATAACATATTTATTATACGAACTCTGGAAAATATAGAAGAAAGAAATTTCAAAAATCACCTATGAGTGTCCTATTTATTTCACTTAAGGATATGGCCTCAATGTGCATACATTTAGCTATAAATGTCTCTAGTTTGTCATTCTTTATGGCCGAATAGTACTCCGTTTTATTAAATAAAAAACCCACATTTTCTTTTCCCAATCTCCAGTTGATGGGCAATTGTGCTGTTTTCATGTTTTAGCTATTGCAAACTGTGCCATTATGAACATGGGTGCACATAAATAAGGATCAAAATGCATAACAGAAAATGTGAAGAAGAAAAGGTCTAGAGGGGAAAGGGAGAGGGGAGGGGTAAGGGAAAGGAAGAAATATGAGAAAAGAAAAAATTGAAACAAAGTCTGTAAATAGGGAGGAGTGGAGAGGTTGAAAGGAGGGCAGAGAAATGGGAAAAAATAATCAAGATAATGTCATGTAAAGGTACAAATTCCTAATAATGAATGTCTTCATATTGTGTACCTAAAATGCACCAGTAAAAATTAATACATAAAAATCCACCTATGAGTCCACCCTCAAACTCAATCACATATAGGGTTAAAATGAAAGTCTTTTTTTTCTTTTAAACAGTTCTTTCCTGAGAGACAGCCCTGTTGACTTTCTTTTACTGTTTTCACACACATGAAGTTGTACTTAATATATTGATCTATCACTTGACTCCATTTAATACTCCCTTGATTATTCTGGGTACCAATATCATAAATCTACTTTTTTTCAACTGCTCGTCAGAAAGAGAATATTGTCAGGGAGAGAATATTCTCTTATTTCTGGATAGTTTGGCTTCCTAAGCAAATAATCTGGCATGCTAGAGCATGTTTCTAATTCCCTGGATCCATTTGCTTTTCCATTGAAGGGCATGAGGCTTGGAACCATTTGCTTCCATTCAAAGAATCATAAATTTATCTTTGCCAAACTATGGAGACATTCCCAAGGGTGGTAAACTCAGACACGCTTATCTTGCCCTGCAGGCATTAATTTATATCTCGAGGGATGAGAATTTAGGATTCTTCCCTTTCTTTTCCCAAGAAGAATCTGCATCAGCAATAAAAGCTTTTGTTTTTTTCCTTCTTCGTTCAGGACCGGAGGCAGTGGTGAGCTGACCCTCTCCTATTTATGAAATCCATATTTATGAGTCTCACTTATAGTGCAGGTTCTAGCAAGTGTGGGGTAACATTGATCTGATTGTCCCTGTATCATCCCCAAAAGAGAAAGAAGGAGAAAAGAAGGGACCTCTGTGCTTTCTCTAAGTAATAATTTACCTGTTCTTGAGCTAGAAATCTTACATCTATTTTCAGGATAATGTGAATAAATAAATAAAACTGATCACTATTTCATAGAGTGGCTGTGCCTCCGTTAACATTTTTGCAGCTTAAAAGCCTTCAGGCTGTCTAAATTCTCACCAAATGGATTAAAGATCTAAATATTAAAACAGAAACATTAAACTTGCTGGAAGGTAAGTTAGGCCGAACTCTTGAAGACATTGGCATAGGAAAAGACTTTATGAATAAATCCTCAGTAGCATGGGAACTAGCACAAAGAATCAACAACTGGGATCTCATCTTATTAAAAGCTTCTGCACTGCAAAAGAAACCATCTGCAGAACTAAGAGACAGCCTATAATGTGGGAAAAACTTTTTACCAGCTGCTCCTCAGACAAAGGACTATTATCTAGAATATATAAAGAACTCAAAACAGTCAGCCCCCCCGAATATAAAGACCCAATTAAAAAATGGGCATCTGAAATAAAAGATCTTTCTCAGACAAAGAAGTAAAAGCAGCAAGTAAATATATAAATGACCACATCACTGGTCATTCGAGAAATACAAACGAACACAACACTGAGATTCCACCTCACCCCACAAAGAATGGCTGCTATCAAGAAATCACATAATAACAAATGTTGGTGAGGTTGTGGGGAGAAAGGAACCCTCCTCCATTGTTGGTGGGAGTGCAGACTGGTGCAACCACTGTGGAAATCAATATGGAGATACCTCAAAGAGCTTGGACTGGAGGTTCCATTTGACCCAGCCATCCCTCTGCTGGGTATCTTTCCAAAAGAACTAAAAGAATCATATCACAGAGAAGTATGTGCACCCATGTTTACAGTGGCACAGTTTCTAATAGCTAAAACTTGGAAACAGCCCATCTGCCCATCAGTTGGAAACTGGATAAAGAAGGTGTGGTTTTTCTGTAAAATGGAATACTACTCAGCCATAAAGAATGAGAAATTAGATTCATTCATAGGAAAGTGGATACATATTGAAGATATACTCCTAAGTGAAATAAATAAGTCACACATGTGTAAATACCGAATAGTTTCTCTGGTGTGAATAAACTGCAATAATACATAAGATCCTAATAAGATTACTGACATTGTGAAATGGGAAGAAAGGGGCTAAAGGTGTAGGGAAGGTGGGATGGGTAGGGGAAGGGTAATAAGGGAGAGGAAAAAATGTGAGAAAATAAAAAGATGGGAATAAAGTGTTTGTAGATGCAGAGAGGGGGAGGAGGTGAAGGGAGGGCAGGGACAAGGGGAAAAAATGAGAACCAAGACTTGTCATGTAGAGGTACAAGATCCCAACAATGAATGTAACTGTACTGTATACCTAAAATGTACCAATAAACTCAATTAAAGCTGAAAAAAATAAAATAAAAATAAATGATGGCCTCATCAAATAAATTTCTGTAAAACGGATTCCTAAAAGTGAAAACGTTCAATTAAATAACAGGTACATTTAAACTTTTGTCAGACTTGAACCTCAGAAAAGGCAATACTAATTTATACTTCCACGAATTATATGTATTACCAGTTAAAGTTTTTGCTAATCAGTTTGATAAAAATCATATTGCCTTATTTTAATCTGCATTTCACACATCTCTTTGATGTTTATTCCAAGGTGTTTTATAAGTTTTGCTACCAGTGTGAGTGAGATTATTTGCCCCATTTCACTGCAGATAGATTCACACTAGCATACAGGAAAGCAAGTCACTGTCATATGTTGATCTTTTATTTGGCCATCTGACAAAAGTCTCATTTTCAAAATTTTAAAATATTTACACATTATATAAATCTGTGATATGGATAAACCAGATTTGAAGCATCATATGAGTGTATAGCTATACACACAAATATTCATGTACACAGAAATGATATATACACACCCAAAAGACACATATGAGCACACACACACACACACACACATATACACTTCCCAGTTTGCTGCAGAGTGCAAAAAGTCCCCAACAGGTATCCTGGATTTCAGCCTGGCTGGCTTAACTCCTGTGACCCCCAGCATCTCTCCCTCTGAGAATAGGATCTCTGCAGTCCCAAGGGCCTGAGCATCAACCCAGTTAACTCAAGTCAACACAAGCCTCCAAATCATCATAACTCCTCCTCCTCCTCCTCCTCCTCCTCTTCATCATCATCTTTGCTGTCTTTCTCCTTTGAGTTTTCATTCTGGCTGTTATTTTAAATTCTGCCAAGTTGAAGCTTTACTGCCTTTTGGACAGGCCAGCCCAAATGTCCTCATACCCTGGTTCTTCTAATCACTGAGCCTGATCATCTCCATGGCAACTAGTATGTGTGCCAATCTCTTCCTACTGGCCTGGTAACACAAAAACTCCATCCTAGAGAAAGGAGAACCTAGACCACAGGTTGTCCAGTCTTTTGGAAGAATAAACCATTTTATTCCTAAGCAGTAAATCTAAAGGAATGAGGACAAAGTCCCCCACTTTTTTTAATAGAGCATCCTATTCTCGTGCTATTCCAATATACTGAGATTATTTTAGGAACAAGTTTGAGATTTTATCAACTCCTTTTTCAGTATCTGTTGTATGCATCACATAAGTTTTCTTGTTTTTCTACTTATTCAGGGAACTAAAAGAATACGTTCCCCATTAATTGCCTTACTGGTCTTTCTTTCTTATAAAAAGTCCTAGTCAAGAAATATTCTTGCATATTCTATCTAGTTTGGATTTTTAAATTCTTACAAATATTTTATTTTTAAAATCTATGTGATACTTAGGGAAAGGCTATTGGGGTAATTTTACTCAGTTAAGTGTTTTACTGGCATTGTAGAACCCAAAAAAAGGAGTTTTATCCTTATCCTATGCCCTGAAATAATTTAAATAAAACATTTACAACTCTGTTCCCAAGTCTTTTTGTACAACTCAATCATAAAATGATCTGGAATCATGCCTTTTTTAAAATATGTGTTTTAATTTTTTTCTGTGGTAATTTATCTGTTTAACTTTATACCTTCTGTGATATTATTTTGCTATTCTGTGTCCTTAATAAATTTTCCCTTTAAAATTTATTAGTACAAATTTTGTAGGGATTTCATTTCTGATTTCACAAATTTTATCTGTATCTTTAGCTATTTTTCCGTCCTTATTTCTGGCACTCTCTGTCATCGGAGTTTCCAGAGACTTCTGTATTTTATCAACACCCCCTCCAATGAATTGAACCCAGGACCTATGCTTGCTGAGCTATACTCCGAGCTCTTTTAGTAAAGCTTTCAAAGAACCAATTTTAATTAGTTTACCTTTTGGAGATTATTTCCTGTTTATTCTATTTCTGCTTTCATTTTCCAAAATTCCTTTCTTTTTTATGTTTTTATGTTTTGTTTACTTTTTTCATCATGAATTGAAAGCTTAATGCATTTATTGTTGTGTTTTCTAATAAACGCACTTAACACTACATTTTTGCTGAGTATTGCTTTCGCCACATAGAAGGGAAGTGTAGCACTCTAATTTTGTCAGTAGTTTCAGATAGCTTTTCTCCTTTAACCCACAATTTTCTCAGAAAAATGGTTTTAAATGTCTCCGAATGGCTTTTTTACCTTCACATCTGCTCTTCAGGGCATGAATTCAGTTGTGTATTTCAAATGTCAGAAATAGAGCTTTAAGTAGCATTCAGCATCTCATTGTTTCTGTAGCTGGCCAACTCTCAGACGTTATTCATCTGCCTACTGAATCGTTCATCAGATGCACATGCCACTGAAAACTTTTTTGATATCCTGCTATTTAGTGACCATGACTTACTAAACTGAAACGGCTGAGTTCAATGGAAATTTAAAGCTTTCAAAAATTACCCCATCTTTCTCCGCTTGACTGAACAAGCAGTGTCCGGGCCTTATTTAAACCTTGTGAATGTATGTTTTTTTGGATGGTAAGGACTGATTTTCCTCCCAATAATGACATTGTTGGGAAAGTGAGCATACACAGAACTCATCTTAAAACAGAAGACGAGTCACAGCCTTGATGATGCTATTATGCAGCTAGAGAGTATGAACTAGACATACTCAGTTTCTGTTTCCCCACAAGTGTCAGTCCAGCCCTTGTTCTCTTGCTTTCCAAAGGGTTTGAGTTGTACATCAAAGCACTCCAATTACATCTGTAGCCCTTTGTGCGAAATACCCATCTCTTCAGATTCACTAAACTCCGTGTTCTTGGGGTATAAAAAATAGAATTAATACATTCTATAAGCAAAACAAAACAAAAAACACAAGTATGAACAAAAGCTTGCATCCTCTCATCTCTCAGGGCAGGGCTCCCCTCACCAGGAATCGCCGTCAGGCTTCCTGCGTAATTCTCGTCTTGGGCTGCTCTTCTTCCTGGACTCCTTCCCGGGTCTGCAGAGGTTCCTCGCGTTCATCTCTCCTGAGGACTGCCCAGACCCTCAGCCTGACCATTCAGGAGTGCTTAGACAGGGGAGTTGTCGGCAGTGGGTTGGCAGCAGAGCCCAGTAAACATTGAGCACAGAGAGTGCTGCAAACAACCAGCTTGCTCTCAAACATTTACATTTTTGTCATAATGGTCTTTTATTGTGTTCATTGCACTTTTTCTAATTACTAGTAAGGTTGAATAACGTTTCATATGGTCATTCAAATTCTTGTTTGTAACTGGCTTGTACTTATCCCTGCTCACTTTTCTATCAGGACATTTACAGCGAGTGTGCATGATACACACAAACCCTTTGTTGCATGCATCACAATCCTCAGTGACTTGACTTCATTTTGTGGTGTCTTCTTTTTTTGTTTTTCCCCATTGAGTTTATTGGTACGTTGTAGGTATACAGTACAGTTGCATTCATCTTTGGGATCTTGTACCTGTACATGACAAGTCTTTGGTTCTCATTTTTTCCCCTTGTCCCTGCCCTCTCTTCACCCCTCCTCCCCTCCCCCTTTACAAACAGTTCATTCCGTTTTTTCATTTTCTCCTATTTTTTTCTTTTCCCTTATTACCTTTCCACTACCCTTCCCGCTTTTCCTACACCTTTAACCCCTTTCTTCCTAGTTCACATTGACCCTTACTGAAGATATACTCCTAAGTGGAATAAATAAGTCACACTTGTGTAAATACCAAATAGTTTCTCTGGTGTGAATAAACCATAATAATACATAAGATCCTAATGAGATAATTGACAATGTGGTGTCTTTTGCTGTACAAAAGATTTCAGTGTTAATCTAAGAGGTTTATTTTTTTTCCTTTTAAAGAAGGAAATAAAATTGAGGATGTCCAATCTTCTCTACTACCTCCAATCCCTAAGAAAATGTTAAAAGGGAGAAGTTGATGATTCACTTTCCTGATTATGATAATAAATAACAGGTGACATTAACAGGGAAAAAACCCAGGCTGTCTTAACATTTTTATACCAGAGCTTTAAAAAGCTGCCTAAATGTCAATTTGTGCTAAACGACAGGCTTTAAAGAGGCCTACAAAATTAACTGTCAAGGTTATACATTCTAAGAAAATACCCAAACCTTAGGTCACATGAATGTCTGCCAGAACTAGATAATTTTCACTTTTAACCACTTTTCAGTTGACAGGAGTAATCTGTAAATGTCTAAACCTTATTATTTGCAGGACAGGGTGGCTGAGTCATCTTGATATTTAAAGGAAAGACTTTCAGTGTGTTATGGATCATCTTTAGGCTGTAATATTAACACAGAAGACAGGTACAGAAAGAACAGCTGAAAACAATGGGTCTAAAATGTTACTGCTTATCCGGAAAGTTCTCTCTAGCTATGATAGCAACTGCTTTTTTACCTGTAAGCTTATCAGTCACATAAGGAAACAAAGCAGTCTGCAAATATTAAGGAAGCCCCCCACCCTTTACTAAATTCCAGAGAAGCTAAGCAATTTTCCAGGTCCCACAGAAGTCAATGACAGATGCACTTCCAAAGTATAAATGAATCCTCTCACTTAAAATATTGCTATTCTTCCATATCACTTGGCCCCTATCCTCACCCTAAGTTTTTAACTTTTAGTGAAATCGTGGATGTATTTCTAACTTATTCATTCTGAAAATTTGCTTATGACATTTCTAATAATTTAAAGTAAAGTTGGAAACTGGATAAAGATATGTTTTTTCTATAAAATGGAATACTACTCAGCCATAAAGAATGAGAAAGTAGATTAATTCATAGGAAAACGGGTACATTTTGAGGATATAGCCCCAAGTGAAATAAATAAGTCACACATGTATAAATACTGAATAGTTTCTCTGGTGTGAAAAGCTATAATAGTACATAAGATCCTAATGAGATAATTGACAATGTGAAATAGGAAGAAAAGCGCTAAAAGTGTAGGGAAATTGGGAAGGGTTGGGGAAAGGAAATAAAAGAAAGGGAAAAACATGGCAGAAAATGAAAAAATGGAAATAAAGTGTTTGTAAATGGGGAGAGGAGGAGGGGTGAAGGGAGGGCAGGGACAAGGGGAAAAATGAGAATCAAGACCTGTCATGTAAAGGTACAAGATCCCAATAACGAATGTAACTGTACTGTATACCTAAAATGTACCAATGAATTCAATGAGGGAAAAAATAATAATAATTTAAAGTAGTGACTTTGGACTATCATTAACATTTGTGTTTCCTATATCAATGCATAGTGTAAGAACAAAGATTCTAAATAATGAACTTCTAAGTGATTATTTAAGTAACTTATTTATTTCATTTTTTTAATGATCTGCTGTAAGCACCTTACTTTTTCTTCATCTTTCCAGGAGACACTAAGTCCTGTATCATAGGATCCCTACTGCAAGGACGGTCTTTTCTGCTCCATCATGAACGTGGCCAGCAGACCAGTCACATCTAGGGCTGGTAAGACACCTCCCTCCCTGTTTCCGCGTGCTGATCTGGCACCTGATTCCACTTGACTTTGATCCCTGTTCCATCTTCTAACTTCTAGATGAAATCCAGGCCCTTTTCAGCTCTCTGACATCCTTTTCTTGTCACTGAGACCATGGGCAGTGCCACGGGACCTCAGACTTTGTCCTAAACCCCAAGCCAATTCTTAAACTTGTCTTAAATAATGATAGCCAGCAACTTCATTCTAAAGATGCTCTTCTCTCATAACAGTTTGCTCTTTTCACTTAAAAAGTATTACAGGCGAACTGGTCCCCCGTCGCCCCTCATGTAGGTTGTTCCCAGTGCCTTCAAAACTAGCACTTTTCCCCTGGACCATCCTATTATGTTGACCTTGGCTTTGAAAGCAAAGACTTCTTGTTCTTTTTCACTTATTAAGTGAGGAAAGCTGGAATTCCCCAACCTCACGTTCAAGCTGGGCTCTTAGAAGGGAAAAGAAAAATGCCTTTCTCTGAGGATGGACAGGCTCAGGGTGGAGAGGGGAAGTCCCCAAAAGGTACAGATTATAGTGAGATTGTTGTCGTTGTTGCTATTGCTGCTATTATAATTCTTAGGTTTTAGAGTAAACAATTCAGAACACACTCAAGCTTCCAGGCAACAACAGTTCGTATGAGTGAAGTTCTCTCAGAGCTTTACGTGCAATCCCTTCGCTGGTCCTCACAACCGTCAATGCTACCCCACCTCCACTTTATCGAAGTTCAGAGAAGCTAAGTAATTTCCAGGTCCCATAGAAGGCCACGCCCAGTGCAGTTTAGAGGCTCTCTCAGCAGAGTCGGAGACATGCTCTACTCCCAGGCTCTGCCCTTTCCCCTTCAGCCACATCCGGTCCCACGTCACTCCTCCATCTCTAACAGGGAATTCTTTTTAAGGGCCCTCCTGGATTTTCTGTTTCCCTGCTTCTTGCCTTGATCTATCAGATGAAACATTGAAATATATACATCTGAATTGGATTTGTTCAAAAAATTTTCCCCAACAGGGTCCTTAGTTGCCGTGCAAATTAGATGATGAGAATAAGTACTTAATTATCAAGCTATTCCAAGTTCTGTCTAAAGTCTAATCATGAGCTGCGCTACACGTCAGGGTTATGACCTGAACTGTAGGCCCTCCCCTCCCTTTCTCCCTTCCTTTCTTTCCAGAAGCAAGCATTTCTTCCTGCTCAGTAAGTCTGCAAGGAAGGAATAGGTGAACAATAAGTAGTATAGAGATTGCCTTTTTTATCATAGATCTGGTTTTCTGACAATATGACTATCCACCATTTTTTCACTGCAAAGCTGATACTCAGAAGCATGCACTAGTATGATCACACTGGTTTTTGTTGTTTTTGGTGGTTTTGTGAGTGCTTGCGTGTGTAAGTGTGTGTATGTGCGTGTGTGTTTTGGTTTTGGGTTTGGGTTTTCATAGCACTGGTAATTGAACCCAGAGCCTTTGCACTGAGCTACAGCCCCAGTTCTATACTGGTTGTTTTCAGGCAGCCTCTCCCCTGATTAGTTCATGCAGAACTGGTTGCAAAATACTTTGACTATTACTCCTTTATGCTTGTATGTATACATATGTGTACGTATATACCCATATGAGTCTGTGTATACACACAGGGAATCACAAATCTACAGCTAGAATTCTGTCTATCTCCACTAAAATGATAACTCCATAAACTAAGAGTTATATAATTTTAGGTTTGGGTGCCCCAAAGCGTACAAAGAGAAACAAATGATCAACAGAGACATTTGAAACTAGTGGCTCCCTGGAAGAACCAGAGCTAATAAAGCACAGAATCGAGTCCATAACCCTAATCTGCCAAGTCCCTAGTTCAGGTTTTCTTTAACTGTACTGCGTTGTCTCTTCATAATTTCTATCCAAAATCCCAGCTTAAAGAAAAATAAACTCATAATAACATCTAGATATGGTGCCCTGTAACCGGTAAGAGAACTCCATCATTCTTTCTTTTGGTTTATTTTTGTGATTTTGTGCTTTATTTTAGGAACCGTTGTAATTTTGCTCCAGTAACTGGCAATGTTTCTCTGCATTTTCCTGTGGTAGACAAGGTCTCTTCTCAACCAGCGCTGGACGTTGAGCTGCTGACATATTTATTCTTTTTCACTCTCTCTCTCTCTTCTTTCTTTCTTTCCTTCTTTCATTTTCTTTCTTCCTTTCTTTCTTATTTAATTAGGACAGGCTTGCTACATACAATGACTACGTTCATCATGGGGAATTTGTACCTGTACGTAATGTATCTCAATTTCTTCCCCTGCCCCTTTCCTCCCTTCAACCCTTCTTCCCCGCCTTATTTACAAAAGCTGTTTCCATTTCTTCTTCAATTCTTTTTTTCTAAATACCTTTTCCGTTCTTCCCCTTCTCCCACCCTCCTCCCTTGTTCCCCTTCCGATTTGACCAAGTTCTTCCTACTTCCTAATATCATCCTCCATTTTGCTCCTTTGAGTTTCTCCACACAAGGGAAACAATGCAACATTTAAACTTCTCTGTCTGACGTATGGGTCTCTTAACTGACTAGAATTTTAACTATAGGGAACAACAGTGTATGTGAATCCCTGCAAGATTTTCCCTTGATGACAGTTTCCTCATATTCCATCTCCGTTCCCTGACTTCTTCCTCTTTAACACTCCTGGAATTCCCATTCTTTAGATATTTTGCTAGCTAAATTTTCTCCCAGACCTGCCCGAATCTTTCTCTGTTTGAATTCCTATGTCTAACTTTTTTTTCAAGCAGATGACAGTAATAATGTATTCTTTTTCATGTTACTTTACAGCATTTGCTCTTTTCCTTATATATTTACTTCCAATTAGACTACTCTGTTTAAATGTGCTTTTTAAAAAACATATTGTGCTCTTCTTAAAATTTTATGGCCTATCCTTTTCCACAAATTAATTTTAACAGATATTTGAGATACAAAATTGCAGTTTGTTCCATATATAACTTGTAAAAATATATTTAAGACTGCTGGCTTCTGCAGCATATATGCTAAAAGTACATTTAAGAAACTGTAACATCTATTTCTTCTTGTTCTTCATATATACCTCTTTATTTGATAATTTAACTGATTTTCTACTTAAAATGTATCTTACAGCACCTCAAATCCATTTTCTTTTGACTTGATTTTTATCCGATAAATCTTACAATAACTCAACTCAACCTTTGTATTTTTTAAATGAAAATGTTTAAGTCAGTATCAAAACTACTATCAAAATGTACAAAAATGGGCATTTTTTCCTTTTCATTTTAGGAAATGGAAAATGAGCAATGCCAGTTATATAGCAATGAAAGAAGACGGAAGCCTTCCAGAACTATAAAAGCCTCACCAAATCTGTACTCATCAGAGGAATTCTGCTCCTGAAAAAGATGAGGAGCCCTTGCCACATCCCAACAAAGGTGATGCTCTGAGATGTTTTTTGTGCCTATACATGAATTAAATAAGATTCATAATAAGTTCAATGGCAAATTCGATGACATTTTACATACCTTTAAAACCAGGGAGCTGTGGTTATAAGCTGCATTTATTTATTTACCTGACATTTAATATCTTATTACAAGATATCTGTAAACCCTGGATCATACACAAGAGGAAGATACTTATATTTAAGGTTACTATTTCTAGTTTTATAGGTAACTCCATTGATCTTTTTACACTTCTAAAGTAAAAATAGAAATAGACATCAAATCATCCTATTAACACCTTTATCTAAGAACCTACTTAGTGCAAGGTAGCACAGTACAAATGTAGATCATGACTGTTGCTTCCTTCTTCTTCAATTATAACAGCAAATATTTATTGTGTGTTGAGTGCTGAGGACCTTTCAGAGCCCATTTCTTATAAACTAAGTTATAACCCTTTTGAAAAGATAGGTCAAGTCTTAAGCCCCAATGTCTCAGAATATGACCTCATTTGTAGATGGGATAGCTGCAGGTGTAATGAGTAAAGCTAAGTTCATGTCATAGTGAAATAGGGTAGGCACTCAATCCAATGTGATCGATGTTATAAGAAGTTGGTCCTGGGACAGGGGAGGCAGAGAATTGGAAAGATGCATCTACAAGCCATCTACAAGCCATCTACATCTAGTATATCCACAGTACTGCATATATAAGAAGGAGGGTACTGCCTATAGACCAAGGCCAGGCTACCGGGTAACTGATGGACCCCTTCATGATCTGGCCTTGGCCATCTGTTTTATCTCTTTCCACCTGCACTGGTTTCCCATTGTATTTACCACCTTAACATTGCCAGTATTGTTACCAGAACATCCCATGTCAGTTCGTGTTTCTGTGCTCTTTCCTTTTCTTCCAACACAATTCTTCTCCTCCTAGAAATCGAGAAAATCACCTATAATCAAAACATAACTATGCCATCTCCAGATTGCCTCCTATAACTTTCCCCTACCCACCTGTATTCCCACCAGTAGAGGACCTACATTAACACTGAGACCCCTATTCAAATTCCCATCATGGGCTGGGCATTTAGCTCAGTGGTGCCGCCACCTGCCTCACACACGCAAGGTGCTGAGTTCGATCTCTGGTACAAAAAAAAAAAAAATCCCATCAAATATTATTCGTGCAATAAATGTAAATGAGGTCATTTTTTTCTAATCTATGCCCTCAGTGTTTGACTTACAGTCAAAGAGAGTTCCACGTCAATAAGATAGGGCAGAATCTGATGTGACCCTGCTTTCTTGCTCAGCTTAGTGTATGGCTGAAAACTAAAGGTTCCAAGGAGAACTGAAAGATTTGGTAATAATTTGATAATAACTAAAACTTGGAAACAACCCAATTGTCCATCAACTGGAAACTGGATAAAGAAGATGTAGGTTTTTTTTTAATATAAAATGGAATACTACTGAGCCAAAAAAATGAAAAGCTAGTGACATTTATAGCTAAGTGGATGCACATTGAGGCCATACTCTTAAGTAAAATTGATAAGACTCATATGTAAATACTGAATAGTTTCTTTTGTATGAAAAATGTAAATTAGGATCAACATGTACAATTGATATTTTGTAATAGAAAGAATAGGTCTAAAAGAGTAGGGGAAGTGGGAAGGGTAGGGAAAAGGTGAAAAGGCAAAAGAAAAAATATGAGAAAAGGAAAAACATGGAAACAATGTCTTTGTAAACAGGGAAAGTGGAGAGGGTGAAAGGAGGGCTGGGGAATGAGGAAAAAATAAGAACCAAGATATGTCGTGTAAAAGTGCAAGATGCCAATGCTGGATGTAACTTTACTGTGTACCTAAAAAGTACCAAAAAACTAAATTTTTTATCCACAAGTAATTCACATAAAAGTCCAAATATCTAGAGACAGGAGATGAAAATGGAATGGAAACAATATAGTAAATTCTACAAGAGGAAAACCTATACAACTGAGATGTGCAGAAAATTAATGACCAGATTAGCTGAACTGCTGTCTGTGGTATGGTTTTTGTCAGTCTACTGGGGCCTCCTGATGGGTAGATGTGGCTCTCTGTGGATGCTATGATCTGAATGTTTGTGCGCTCCCAAATTCCCATGTCGAAAACCTTATCATTGTGAAGCTGTTCGTGAGGCTGGAATCCTCACAAACGAAACCGATGTTCTTTGAAAAGAGACATCTCAGTACCCCTTGCTCCTTCTACAGGCTGAGCACTCCATGAGAAAATATCCGGGAACCAAGAAATGGCCCTCACCGAACACCCGATCTACCCGTATCACAACCTTGGACTTTCCACACTCCAGACTTGTGAGAAATAACATTTTATAACTCATTTAGTTGATAGTTTTTGGTATACCAGGCTAAGGTGACGGGAAACATGAAAAGCAAATTCGCCCATCAACTTTCCACGTACCGGCCACTGTATGGAACTCTCCCAGCATGTTCCAACCATTCCTTGTTTTTCAAGGCATCCAGTTCCTTCCCGCCCATATGAAAGCTTTCTGCCTTAACTATTGAGTCATTTCAAAAGTCTGCTCTTTAAAAAATACACGAATCTAGTTTTTTCTCATGTTTTTGAAAAAGACAGTTCTTAGGAATGACTCAGCAAGGAAAATTCTCTCAGAAAGAATAATGATATATATACTACATTATATGTGAGGAATGGGCCTTTGTTGATCTTTGAGGAAAATAAGCCACAAGCAATTAAAGCCAATCTTCACTTTTTTGGTGCAGTAGTTCAAATATATCAGCCATATTGAAATGATTGTAACTGTGATGACAAATTTTTATCTGAGCTGCATATCTTGGCAGTGAGTATAGGAAAATTGTTTCTGTGAATGATTAGTACACTCATGAGGTGAATCTGAATAAACAAATATATGTTATCCTTAATTTTCTACTTAAAACATGAAGCCTGCAGAAAAAAATAAGAATTTTTCAAAGTCCTGAAGAAGTTTATTTGGGATAGAGCATGCCTTTTGATTCCTGCACCTATACTTATTCCCATGAAAACCACGGAAAATATGATGGGAGCAGTCAATGCTGCTTTGCCAAAATTCATCGGTACACCAGTTAATATTGTTAGGCTACTAGTGTATGTGCTTTATAGTTGACAGGTAATTTCAGTCCTTAGAAAAACTGCTCCTATAGAGGAAAATGAGATGCAAAGTCTAAATAAAGCATGGATTCATATCCAGATCATCTAATTCCAAGTTAATAACTACCATCCACCAAATCAACTCCAAGAATGAAGAAAGAGACCACATCTTTTATGGTCATTTTGGTAGGTAAGCAGTTATGTTAACAAGACACATGGCCACTAATTTATTTTTTAAGTTATTGCACTAGTGGAGCCTTAAAAACACCACAGTTTTGCCAGGCATGGTGGTACACATGCTTGTAATCCCAGCACTTGGGAGGCTGAGGCAGGAGGATCACTGTGACTTGGAGACCAGCCTAGGCTACATAGTGAGTTCCAGGTCATTCTCAACTACATAGTGAGACCCTGTCTCAAAAAACAAACAAATAAACAAAAAACACTATTTGCAACCACTTACTAACATTTATGAATTATAATTTAAGAATATTAAATAGCCCAAGTAGCAATTTCCACTTGCCTATAAGTAATGGCAACGCTAATTTCTTCTGTTGGTGCTACAACAGGGAACACATGCATACATACATAGACATGTGGGTACCTGTGTGTTACCATTTCCTCATTATAAGAAACAAGCAAATGCAGCGCACAGATTCCTTATTCCAAGACTATTTTAAATTTAAATACCTTAATATGTGGAACAACATTTTATAGATATTTGATGACTTGTGTTTTTAAATAGAAAAGCTGAGATGGACAGTATTAGTCAGGATTGATGTTGCTTCCTACATTAAAAATTTTCTTGGCCTTTTAATTAGAGAGGCAATATATAAGAAATCTTATTAAATATCCAAACAATAAAGATGCATATGGAGTGAAAAAAAAGAACATGAATTGACAGTGTGAAATAGGAAGAAAGAGGCTAAAGTTGTAGGGAAAGTGGGAGGGGTAGAGGAAAGGAAATAAGGGAAAAGAAAAAAATATGAAAAACTGAAAAAAATGGAAATGAAGTGTTTGTAAAGGGGGAGGGGAGGAGGGGTGAAGGGAGGGCAGGGACAAGGGGAAAAAATGAGAACCAAGACCTGTCATGTAAAGGTACAAGATCCCAATGATGAATGTAACTGTATGGTTTACCTAAAATGTACCAATAAACTCAATGAGGAAAAAAAAGATAAAAAGAACATAAAAGTTTCTTTTTATGAGTATGTGCTCTTTAACTATTATGGATAGAGACACTCAACTGCTATATATTATTTAATATATTTTGCTAGGCTGTCCCTCCACTTTCTTTGTGTTATTCATTTTTAACATATAGAAGCTTGAAGCTTTGGTGTTTTCCAAAATTTTACTCTCTTTTCTTCTAAGTTCAGGGTTTCATGTCTTGCTTAACAAGAGCTTTCCCATGTTTAATTTTTTTTCATTTTTTTAAAGGCTGTTTTATGGAAAGACATTTAATTTTATGTTTGATTGGGAGAAAATATTTAAATCTTCTCCCATTTTAATATATACCCAGCATTTATACCATTTTTAGAAAAGTTTCTACAGAGATCGATATCAAACATCAATTTAAGTATATTTCCATTATGTAAAGCTCTAAAGTGATTCGTTGATCTGTTTTTTTAATATTTATTACTGAGGCTCTAGTATTTTTAAATAAACATTAGGACTTTCCCCCTCCCTATGTATCTAGCTAGCTAGTTCCTTGCTCTGTCTTCTTTTCTTTGTAAACACTTTTGGGGTATTATTGAATATTTTCCTTCCAGATGAGTTTTATAATTATTTTGTTAAATTACATATACAACAAAAACTTTGGAATGAGATTACATTGAATTAATAAATTAATTTGTAGAAAATCATCCAAGACCAATGTTAATCCATTTATATAAATCAAATATTTATAAATATAGTTCCATTTATATAAATCAAATATTTATATAAATATAGTTATATAAATCAAATATATTTATGTAACCATATTTATATAAATCAAATATATTTATATAAATCAAATATATTTATATAAATAAAATTTTCTGTCCTTCAGTTAGGATTTTTAGTCTTCTTCAAAAACAGTGAATTTTTTTTATAGGTAAATTCCTGTGCATGTTACCTTTTTCTATTATTATAAGTAGCAAGGATTTTACTATATTAAAATTATTACTAGTGTATCACAATGCTATAAATGTTTTTATACATTGAGAATCAAGCCTTCAATGCATGTCTTTGGAGACACTTCATATTTAAACCATAACAGTACTCTTTATAAAGTAAAAAAATTTTTTACAATTCCTCGCTTGATAATATATTGTGTTGAATTGTTTTTAGGCAATAGGAGGCATTGAACTTCATCTACTCGTCTTGAAATGCACAATCGAAGGGCCTTTTTAATAATCACATCAATTGATTTATTAAGTCATCCTTGCATTACTAAGATGAACTCTACTTTATCAGCATATTAATATTTTTAATTACAAGCTAAGAACTCATGCTAGATTAAGCAGAAAAATATTGTCAAAATCTATCAAAAAATCCTACAGTCTTTTAGAAATCAAAAGAATTAAGCTTACAGGCAATACATTCTAGAACAAAGTCTCACATCATTTCATTGAACTGGTCCAGGGAACCCTCACTGCAGAAACTGCTGAACACAAACACTGAACACTGCAAGCTTTTTCACCTAAACCTCACAGTAGATACTCCTTTTGACGACACTACTTCTGTACTTGGATGTTAACCTCTACTATCAGTACCTGGATTCTAAAAAGTCCCTACTTCTTCATCTCAGTTGACTCCAACTCAAAGCCAGAGGAGATAGTATCTGATGGGCAAGTTCTAGGTCACATATATTTTATTTCAGCTTCAAGGGAAGCTAGAAAAGAAAATAAATGTCATGAGCAACTTCTTCTATGAGAATTTGGGAATTCCCTAAACAAAGGAAATGTTGTCAGACACTGAGTAGCCAAGAAGAATGACTAGTGCTCCTGATGGTCTGATATAGTATCTTAACAACAAACTGCTGGGTTCAATTTGATACTATTTAGGATTTTTACCTCAACATTCCTAAATGCAGTTATCTATAGTGTTCTGTTTTGGAGCTATCCTTATTTCCTTTTGATATAAATTGATGCTATTTATAGAATGATATGGAGATTTATGTGCTTTTTTGTGCTCTGAAAATTATGTAGCACAGCAATTACTTGTCCTTTATTGGTTTAGTAAAAGTTACTTGAAGAATCACATGGGACTGGAGACTTGTTTTAGGACAGAGCTGTGACAACTTTACAATTATTTTTACAGTGAGATTTCAGCAGAAGGGTTATATACAATTTCCCCTGCAACTTTAGCCATTTTCTTCCTATTTCACATTGTCAATTATACCATTAGGATCTTACCTACAGTTACAGTTTTTCACACCAGAGAATCCTATTTGGTATATTTATCTTTCTTTATCATGGTTTGCATTGGTGATATAGTAGTTAGCATAGCTGCCTTCCTTCATTGGAGTTTTATGGGGGCTTGATGTTTTTTTCTACCATCTTTTATTTTCTTTTATTCCCCTCTTCTCTTTGCCTCTTTCAACATTTTTCTTGCTTCTTTTCTGTTTGCTTTTTTGCTATCTTCCTACTTCTATTTCTTCTTCCCTATGATTGTTCTCCATCACTATTAGTTTCTCTTTACTCCTCAGTAGGAGCCCCATCTCACTTTTCTTTCTTCCTTTTCATATTCCATTAATATTTCAAATTTTGTTTTTTAAATTCCCTCTCCCATTCCCTCACATTTTACTAGTAAAGCTACTAAGTTTTATGAATCTCTAGCTAGCTCTTTGCTATATAGCTATTTGCTAAATAGATATAGGCTATTACTGTTGAATACCACTCTTTTCCTAGTAGAGGCAAAGTTTTTCTTTTAGTAGGTCAATAGTAGGTCAATATTTGGTTTGTCTTAGCATTAATCCTATAATTATAGATCTCTTTTCTACAGCTAATATACTTATGATGGGGCCATAATTTGTAGGTCTTGCTTCTGGGAGGCTCCGATTTGAATTTGGTTGTTTCAACAGCTTGAATCACCTAACATAACTATTCTGTCAGGTGGCTTGTACTGCTTCACAGGGAGGCTTTGATTACAATAATGCAATGAGAGGCATTGATTTAGCAGACCAGATGTCATTATATTACAGGAACATGTTAAATGGTACAGAAATTATAATACAGCTAATTTGTGGTATAGCTGTTGTAAATGTATTTTAAACACACCAGCAATAGGCTACTTGTAAGATTTCTATGTTAAAATTTAGAGAATTCATTATTAAAAACTATGCATGAATATAAATAAATTTATTTTAATTTAATGAAATAAATACATTTGTTGATTACTATAATAATTTTAATTAGTATGAATAGTATTAATATCTATATTTTGACAATATTTGTTCAAATTTAACTAATTTATAGACTTTGCATTAATTTTATTAGTAAAAAGACCAATAAATGTGATTAGAGCCTTTTTAACAGCAGTTATGTAAGCTGCCTGATGTCACAGTCATGCATGTACCACCAAAGCCAGCAGGAATGTACTAAGGATAGTACTTTATCGACCCTTAAATTTTGTCAACATTTGTATTTAATGCTGATTTATTACTATAGCCAAGGTGACATAGCTGATACTATTAATTGGTTTCCTTGGGAGGTCAATAACTGGATGGCCTTGGGGCCATTATCAATACTGTGGGCAATTCCTGGAAACTTTGTAGTGGGCCAGGTATGCTGCAACCTCCCACATCAAGCAAATGGAGGTTGTTGGATAATAGGACAGAGGCAAAGGCCAATAGAGAACACTTCTGAAAAGCAGACATTAAATGAAGATGTCTCCATACTAGAAACAAAGCTTCCCACTACAATCAACCCACGAGCCTCGACACAAAAACAAATAAGCAAACAAATAAAAAGTATAGAAACATGAGAAGACAAGGTAAAAAAAAACGCCTCCACAAACTCCCAACTCCCTCAAAGCTGATACATGCAGCATCACGGGAGAAAACCAAGAGCAACACACCTGAATTATTTGAAATTATATCAGGGAGATAACAAATCATATCAATATGGCATTTGGCAAGCTCATACATGATATAAATAAAAAGATAATGGCTCAACTAAAATGATCAGAAGAAATAAATAAAATGATGCAAAGCATTCATGACCAGCACAGAAAAGAATTAGAGTCCACAAAAAGGTTCCAAACAAAAATTTAAGTGATTAAAAATTCTATGAAAAGTATAGGTAGCAGAAGTGACCAGCATGTGGAGAGAATCTCTGAACTAGAAGACAAGGCTGTTGCAGGTGACTAATTAACAAGTGGTACCTAAAAAGTAAACAAATGAATGTGAAAAATGGAATGAACAGCTAATAGATGACACAAAGAAGACTAATCTAAGGTTAATTGGAACTACTGAAAAATCAGAAGACAGCACAAATGGCATAAATAACTTGTTTACTAAAATGACAGCAGAAGACTTTTGAAATAAAGTAAAAGAATTTAACATACAGATAAATAAGGGATATAGAACCCCAAATAGCCACATTCAGAGAAGAACCTCTTCACAACACAACATATTCAAAATGCCAGAAGTCCAACACAAGGACAGAATCTTTAAAGGAGTTAGAGAAGAGCAATGAATCACTTATAAAGGAAAGCCCATCAGAATCACAGAAGACTTTTCTATACAAATCTTAAAGCCCAGAAGACCTTTGAGTAAAGTGTTTCAAGCCCCAAAAGACAATGCTCTAACCCAGGGTGATATATCCTGCAAAACCACCTTTCCAAATTGATGGAGAAATAAGATACTTTCATGATAAATAGCACGTATCGAAACTCATGACCACAAAATCAGTGCTCCAAAAAACTCTCAAGGGTACCCTAAAAAGAGATCTGATAATAACAAAAGATCTAACAGAGTGAACACACTAAGTACAATGAGCAGTTAAGTAGAAAGGAAGAGTAGGGAATTCCATGCAACCGGAACCCAGAAGAAAGCAGATGTAACTATTCTATATTCAGATTAAGTGGGTTTTAAGCAAAACTAATCAAAAGAGGCAAACACATTGGTTGAGGGAACAAACAGGAAGAGATAACAATTATTAACATATATGCATCAAACAGGGGCACACCCTACGTCATAAAATAAGTAATACTGTACATATAAGAGCAGGTAAGCATAAACACAATTACAGTAGAGGACACAACTATCACAGATCCCCACTATCACAATTAGACAGATGAACTAAACAAAAAAGTCAATAAAGAAATATAATAGTTGAACAAAACTTTTGAATACATGGACATAATAGATATCTACAGAGTGTTCTGCCCAACAACAGAATACACATTTTTTCAGCAGTGCACAGAACTTTCTTCAAAATAAACCACATATTAGCCAATTCAGCAAGATGAAGTTAATGTAAAATAATTGAAATTATATCACATATTATCAGATATAATGTGATGAAGTTAGAAATCAATGACACAAGAAAACACCAAAAGTAGGGCCGGGGATTTAGCTCAGTGGTTCCGGCACCTGCCTTGCAAGACCAGTGACCCAAATTCAATCCCTGGTAACCCCCCCAAAAAAAGATGAAAACACCAAAAGTATGCAAATGTGTGGAAATTAAACAATACTTTTAAAAAGCAGATGGCAGAGGAAATCAAGAAAGAAGACAATTTCTAGAACTAAACAATATTGCCAATACAAATACCAGAATTTATGTGACACAATGAAAGTAGACCCAAGAGAGAAATTTATAGTTGTGAATGCCCACATCGCAAATCAACCTCGGCCCAAATAAATAACATAATGATGCACCACAAGGTCCTAGAAAAATAAGAACAATCCAAATCTAAAGCTAGTATGAGAAAGGAAGTTATGATGAACAGAGACTAAATCACTGAAACTGAAACAAAAATTATTAATGAATCAAAAAGTTAGTTCTTCTAAAAATAAATAGAACAAACAAAACCTTAGTCAACTTAAAAAAAAAAAGGAAGGAAAAGTTCCAAATCAGTTCATTTAAAAATGAACAAGATGAAATCACAATGGACGCTGCTAAAATAAAAAAGGTTATTAACAACTACTTTGCAAACCTCTATGCCAATAAACTGTAGAATACACAATAAATGGATTGATTTCCAGATACATATGAATTCTTAAAACAAGATCAAGAAGATTTAAAAACCCCTAATAATCTAATAACAGGCAATAAAATTGAAGAAATAATAAAATTAAAACTCACCAAGAAAAGCCCAGGTCCAAATGAGTTCACTGCTGAATTCTACAAAATCTTCAGGGAAGTTCTAACTGAAATATTCCTCAAGCTTTTTTTTCCCCCTCAAGATTTTTTTAAATAAAATTGAAAGGGAAAGATTACTCCTACAGTCATTGCTGGAAGCTACCATTACCTTGATTCAAACATCACACAAGGGTCTAGCTAAAAAATGAACTATGGACAAAGTCTCTTCAATGAACACAGATTTTTTAAATTGTCAACAAGATATCAGCAAACAGAATGCAATGAATAATAAAAAATATCATACATTATGACCAAGGAGGTCAAGTAGGATAGTTCAACATATGCTAATCAGTAATGTAATACATCACATACACAGAAGCAAGGGCAAAAATTACATGATCATCTCAATAGATGCAGAAAGAGCTTTTCACAAAATCCAGCATTCTTTCATACTAAAAGCACCAACAAAAATAAATATAGAAGGATTTTATTTCAACCTGATAAAAACAATTTATGATAAACCTACTGCCAACATTATATATTAAATGGAGATAAACTGAATGTTTTCCCTTTAAAGTCAGGAACAAGACAAGAATGTCCACTTATCACCCACTCCTGTTCAACAAGGTGCTTGAAACCTTAGCAAAAGCAATTACACAAAAAAGAAATAAAATATATGTGTAGAAAAGAAAGCAGTCATTACATTATTTGTAGATCACACAATCCTCTATACAGAAGACTCAAAAATCCATCAAAATTTCAGACTCAAAATTGGTAACCAAATGTAGTAATATAGTAGGATACAAAATCATCACACAAAAAGCATTGCCATACACTAATAATGAATCCATTAAGAAAGAAATTAGGAGGAACATACTATTCACAATAGCGCAAAGAAAAATTAAATGTTTAAGAATTAACGTAAGGAAGTGAAAGACCTCTACTATGAATAAAAATAGCACTCTGAAAAAGGAAACTGAAGAGGACTTTGAAAAATGGAAGTTGTCCTCTGTTCCTGGTTAAGTAGAACTGAAATACTCAAAATAGCCATACTTCTAGAATTGATATACAGATTTAATGCAATCCCAATCAGAATACCAACAGCATTCCTCACAGAACTAGAAAAAGCAACTCTGAAATTCACATGCAACTAAAAGAAGCCAGAATAACAAAAGCAATCATAGACAACAAGAGCAAAGCAGGAGGCATCACAATCCTGGACATCAAATTATATTACAAAGCTACAGTGATAAAAACAGCATGATATGGGTACAAAAACATTGGGCTGGAGATTTAGTTCTGTGGTTCTTCTGCCTGCCTCACAAGCACAAGGACCCAAATTCAATCCCCAGTACCCTCCCCCGCAAAAATTTAAAAAAACAAACAAGTATCATAAAACAGAAAAGAGGATACAGAACAACCCCAAGCACATTTAACTATTTGATCTTTGACAAAAGGTCCAAAATCACACTGGAGGAAAGATATCTTCTTTATTTAATGGTTTGGGAAAACTGGTTATCCACTTGCAAAAGATTGAATCAAGGCCCATATCACTCACCGTGTGTCAAGCCAGAAATAAAATGGACCAAAGATCTAAATGATAAAACAGAAACACTCAGTCTGCTGAAAGACAAAACAAGGAAAACTCTTGAAATCAGGCAGAGGCAAGGACTTTCCAACAGAATCCCAGTTGCATAGGAAATAACATCAAGAATGAACAAATAGGTCATATGAACAGTCTTCTTCACAGCAAAAGAAACAACCCATAGAGTTTACAGAATAAAGAACTCAAAAAAGGAAACTCTCATAATAAAAGAACCAAAGAAAAAACTAGGCAACTGAAAAGACACCACTTCCCAGGTGAAGAAGTGTAAGTGGCCAATAAATAAATGAAGAAAAGCTCAAATTCACTTGCCATTAGAGAAATGCAAATTAAAACAATACTGATATTTACACTTTTAGTTTTTCACACCAGAGAAACTATTTGGTATTTGTACATGTATGACTTATTTATTTCACTTAAGAGTATGGCCTCAATATGCAGCCATTTTTCTATGAATGACTCTAGGTTCTCACTCTTTATGGCTGAGTAGTATTCCATTTTGTAGAAAAAAAACACATCATCTTCATCCAGTTTCCAACTGATGGACAATTGGGCTGTTTACAAGTTCTAGCTATTACAAACTAAAAGCGTAAATAAGATCCAGATTGTATAACTGACAATGTGAAATAGGAAGTAAAGGGCTAAAGGTATAGAGCAAATGGAAAAGGTAGGGGAAAGGAAATAAGGGAAAAGAAAAAATATGAGAAAACGAAAAAATGGAAACAAAGTCTTTGTAAATAGGGAAGGGAGCAGGGGGTGAAGCGAGGGCATGGATAAGAGGAAAAAATGAGAACCAAGATCTGTCATGTAAAGGTACAAGATCCCAATGATAAATGAAACTGTTCTGTAAACCTACCAATAAACTCAATGAAAAAAAAAAGGTATACACACACACACACACAAATAATACTGACATACCATCTTCACCAAGAAAGAATGGCTATCATCAAGAATCATACCACAGTGACATATGCACATCCATGTTTATAGTGACACAGTTTGTAATAGCTAAAATTTGGAAATAGCCCAATTGCCCATCATTTGGAGACTGGATAGATCTGTTTTTTTTCTATAAAATGGAATTCTACTCAGCCATAAAGCATGAGAAACTAGAGTCATTCATAGGAAAATGGATGTATATTGAAGCCATACTGAAGTGAAATAAATAAGACACACCTGTATAAATACCAAATAGTTTCTCTAGCGTGAAAAATTAGAAGTTTAAATAAGATCCAAATTGAGTAATGGACAGTGTGAAATAGGAAGAAAGGGTCTAAAGGTGTAGAGGAAGTGGAAAGGGTAGGGGAAAGGAAATAAGGGAAATGAAAAAAATATGAGAAAAGGAAAAAACAGGAGCAAAGTCTTTATAAATAGGGGAGGGGGAGGGGATAAAGGGAGGGCAGGGACAAGGGTAAAAAATGAGAACAAAGATCTGTCATGTAAGGGTACAAGATCCCAATGATGAATGTAACTGTACTGTATATTTACAAAGTACCAATAAACTCAATGGGAAAAAAAATAAATCCAATAATAACAAATGCTGGCAAGTCTGTGGGGAAAAAGGAACTCTTCTACATTATTTATAGGAATGTAAACAACCAGTAGAGCACAACTTTTAAAATCAGTGTGGAGGGCCAGGGATTTAGCTCAGTGGTTCCACCACCTGCTTCGCAAATGCAAGGTCCTGAGTTCCATCCCTGGTACCCAAAATAAACAAACAACAAAAAATAAAATCAGTGTGGAGATTCCTCAATAAACTGAAACTAGAAATTCCATTTGACATGACTATTTCCGTTCTTGGTATCTTCTCCAAAGCTTTGAAATTTTTGTATTACAGTGATACATACATAGCTACATGTATTGCAGCAGAACTCATAATAGGTGAATCTCAGAAATAGACTACATGCCCCTCAACAGATGAATAAATAAAGAAAATGTGGTATTTGAACACAATGGAGTATTAGTCTGTAATAAAGAAAGATAAACTTGGGTAATTTGCAGAAAAATGGATGCACCTTAAGGCCATAATGTTAAATTAAATCAGACACAGAAGCTTAAATATGGTTTCTCTTATATGAGAACCCCAAAGTATAAATAAAGAGCAGAATAAAACATAGATAATAGGAAATAGGGAGATAAATATTTCTCATAAGGGAAGAGAATTGAGGTGGAGAGAGGTAGAAGGGAGTGAAAGAATAGAGAATAAAAAAAGAAATTGAGAAGTTCTGTATATGTAGCAATTCTGTGTAAGAAATGTAATTATTAGGTAGTTTAAACATGTATGAAAAGGGGGGATCAAGAGATGGGTAGGCAGGGGGTGCAGAGAAGGAAAAGGTGATAAAAAATAAATTAAAATGTATTATGTACATATACCAATTCCCCACAAGGAGCATAAACGTGTACTAATGAAAACACGAAGAACAATTTTTAAAATAAATTGTAGGTTAAGAACAAAACAACAACAAAAAAATTTAATCTTTGTCCCTCTCTTGGCAGCAGTACTAACCCATCTCTTTGCTTTTACTCTGCTAGCATTCAGTCCGTCTGATTGAACTTCCAATTGACTCTCGTCACACTGTACCTACCCCACCTGCTCCCAAAGCCTCAGGATAGTCTTACCCTGGCATTGGTAAGTGGCTTAGAAGGTACAAGGGCATTCTGAGTTGGATAAGAAGTTATCTAATTATCAAGGAAGAATTAGTTTCAGTGTGCTGTGAGTACAATATGGTCTCTTTGGAAGAGGCAGGAGGTGGGAAGGAGGGAGAGCTTTGCTACTCTTTCACATTGAAGGTTATCTTCTCATGATAATAGGCTGTCTGTACTACTATTATGAAGTCCAAATGATAAGTACACCTTATCATCTAGCTTTATTGAATGCTCTGGTTCCTAATCCCACAATATGTCCCGCTTTTTGGCCTGGGTTCCAATTCTCCAGCTTTGCCCAGCCTTTTGATCCCTTGAAGTTCTCACTTCTTCTTTTGTCTGCTTTCTTCCACGACAAAGATTCTCAGCTTGAGATTCGTGTGTCCTCAAGCATTGGCCTGAGGTGGGAGGGGGCTATGAAGTCTTGTGTAAGTGTATGTAGATATTTAGGAATATGTGCATGCATGAATTCCTTTATTTCTATATGGAAAGCCTTTGGTCTCGTCAAATTCTCAAAGAGATTTCATAACCATGAAAGTCTAAAGGTTTTATATCTGTTAACTTTTCATTTTGCTAAATTCTCAGAGAGCTGAAAATATGGGCCATATTATCACCCATCAGAAATCCTACTTTTATCAAATTACTTTCTGATATTATACCGTTGGTTTGTATTGAGGACTGTTAAATAAATAGCTATATGAAACACACTACTGTACTTATTCTAAGCAAAAACATGTCCCCCACATCACACACTGTACTTTTTAAGAGAACTCGGGGGAAAACTTCTGCTTAGATCTCATTATCAGAAGTACAGAAAGCTGTATTTGTTCCTAGTAATATGGTATGTTTTATGCTATGTCTCTGCAGCTCCTATAATTATTATGTCCTCTTCCTATTTTCACTAACAGAAAGTCGACCAAAATTTGGGACCCATCTCTGGCTTACCTATGATTTTATCTTATTTTTTTCCAGCTTAATTTTATAATGTTTATTTTTAACTTCCAGTATGATTAAGTAAACTGCTTGAAATTCTTTTTGGAAGGATTTATGATCATAAACATTATATATATAAAATGCATGTATGTATAGTGAAAGATCTATAACATATTTGAAGGATTCATCATTCATTTTCTTTATAAGAAAGCTTGTGACAATGGCTGGAGGTAGGGCACTAAAGTAGAAGCCATAGTTCCAAAGGTGCATGCTCACTTGGTGTCAAAAGTGACAACGAACATCTCTGTCAATGGGCATAAAAACCATGAGCTCTATAGTTTCATTTCTTCACTGGTGAACTCTGTGAATTGAATAAGGGTGTAGAGGCTAGATGACAAAGGGTTAAGAGGAAAGAGGCGCTGTTCATTGCTTGTTCCTGCAAGATAGAAATGAAATCAGAGTGAACCTAGAAGAGAAACAGGGTCAAGGGAAGTTTTCTCTTTTGGTTTCCTTTTCCCATGTAAACACATGAGCGTGGTGTCAGAAATGAAGCTCTGACATTTCAAAGGGAGGGAGATGGCAGAAAAAGATTAGAGAGTCCACAAAGGTGACAGTCTTACGATCAGGAAGTGATATTCCCTCTGCAACATAGGAAAAAAGGATGGAGAAAATTTTAATATGGGTAGAAGGTTAAATGAAGAAATACGCAAGTGATGACTAAAATTTTTTAGAAAAGAAAGGGAAGAGTTTAAGCAATCTGTGTTTAAAAGGGAGCAGCAGGGATATATTCTGGTATAAATAGCTATCATGGTATGGGAGGAGTCAACAAAATAGGATAAAGAAAATTTGGAGACAAGGGAGATCTGTTTAATTTTTCTAGAAGCTTCTCTGAATATTTATAAGCCTAAGACTCTGTGCTAGGTACTAGTTCAGAAAAGATATAGACCTTCCCTTGCCCTGGCAAATCCATACTTAATGGGAAAGCAGCTGCAAGGACTAGATGAGAGTGAAGCCACCTATACCACGACGATTTTCAACAGTGTTGATAAGATTTGAATGAAGGACAGGAAGTTGAATTGGAGTCTTTAAAGACAGGTTTGCTATAACCTCAAGAGAGCATTAAGTTCAGTGCTCATGGCGGCCAGTGAAGGAAGCAGCTACATGGAAACAGTAAAAATGGCGTCCAGCAAGGCGTCACCATCTCCAAGAGGCATCAAGTTAGAAAACTTCAAAGCGATAAAGGGACTCCACACCAGGTCAGGCCCTGTTGATGAGAAGTGCAAGGACACTGTGCAGCAAAATAGTGCTGTGGAGATGCAATAAAGGCTTGCACATGTCATAATGTGATCTCAACACACAGGAGGTACAGGGTGGACAGGAGTGACTCCCCACAAGGCGAAGACAGACTAAAGCATGGAAGGTCCTGCTCATCCATGAATGTCTCTATATGGATAAATTTTGATTTTAAAATCATCTCCATTTGCATTGATTTATCTTGTCGACACACCACTGTTTTAGAGCAATTTTGCCATGAACATCCATCGCTGTTTCTTAGCTCTTCTCTTCCTTGGCCTGCTCTCTACCTCAGGTAAGACTTTGGTAATAGGAAGGGAAGAGGTGAAACAAATACAGAGACTGCACAAAGTGACAAACTACCATATTTGACAATGTTTCTTAATAAGTGCTCAATGAACATTTGTTAAATGAATTCACTGAACAGATGAATTTTTTCTTTATAAATGACTCCTTGAGAATAGGATTTGGGGAATTTCAAGATTCCCTATTTCATACAAAATTTCTTACACTATCAGATCATCTCCAAGAAGGGATATCTAGAGATTATCTCCTCTGTCCCCCCATTTTACAAATTATGATTTTGAAATTTTAAATCCAGATCCTCTAGCTACCAGTGTACTATGCAAATTTTATTTCCACTCTCCTGTCTCTCTGCCTAATGATTTCTTAGAGTTTAACTTTGAGCTTTACATGGGTTAATTAACAAATTTCTTCTTAAAAGTGCCTGACACACAGAAAATGTTCAAGAAATGTTAATTCTTATTGTTTCCAAATTACTACTTTTATGACATTTTTAGTTTATCCCTTAACAGTAATTTCTCCTTTCATTTAGAATGCCTTCAAGTATACTGGGCCTGGAATAAATTACAAAGTTATTAGAACTTTGAACTACAAGTACCCATGAAGTAATAATGGGCTGACAAGTTTAAGAATAGAATGGAAAAGGATGTAAGAGAGAGAATATCGGGAAGACAGAAATATTGTTGGTATGAAGGAGAGAAGAGGGCAGAGTTAATAATAGCACAGAAAGGAATAGGCTGGCTGATTTAGAAACTTGTAGAAATGTGAATTTGAGGAAAGGGAGCAGATATGGGGATAAGGCCCACGAAAGTGATTTTAGGAATGGTTACCTGACAGACATCCTGGTGAAGATTTGAGACTAGAAGGAAGTTTGTGGCTAAAGATAATCATTGTGAGACTTCCAAAGAATAATAATAATTGTAGTTATGTGAATGGGTCACTACTTCAAGATTCCCCCTCTCTCCTTTCCGTTTCTCTTGGGGATGTTATGTTCTTAATATGGTGATAAGTCCCATCTATTAGTGGAAGATGAAGACAACAGAGGAAATATCCATTCTTTTTTCTTTCCTTTTTACTCCTTCTTTTCTTCCTTATTTTTGTTTCCTCTACCTTTCCCTCACTATATATTTTTTCCTTGTTCCTGGCCATCTATAGAAGCTTACAAATTGCAAACAATGAGTTTTATTTTAAGTCAAATGATTGGTAAGAAGATTCAGGCACAAGAAACTCAGCCCAGGTAACAGTTATTCAGAATACTGATGGTGTTATTTTCCAGAATGAGCCCTAAGTGAGCTAGCTGAAAACAGAGGGTAGAAGAAGCCTTTGTCATGTCAACTAGAAATCAAGTAGAAGAGATCATTTTTTGAGAAACTACACCTCTGGCTTCCATTTGCCTAAAGTGGTGGGACATTCCAAGTGGCACAATACTCATCAGTGAACTTCCAAAAAGTCCACTGTTGGCCTCCTCCTATGATGGTCCGATAATGGTGGCATTCTTTCCAAAGAAAGATCAGTTGGTCTTCTACATCAAGTCAGCCACACCCGTGGTCCCTGTCAGTCCTTCTAAAACAAGATCTTTAAATATGATTTAAAACTATTTTTTCCCGCAGGCCATTCTCATCAATATCTCCTAATATTACTTTTCCCGCAGGCCATTCTCATCAATATCTCCTAATATTACTTTATATTTGAAATCTCTATTAGAATTTTATAAAGATATCCACAAATAAATATATTTGTATTTTTGTTTATTTATTTTCAGAAACTGAAGATACTTATGAAGTCACTAGTGTCCTGGACTGTAAAAATCTAACAGTGTGTAATTTTCAAAATGCAACTGAACACTGCTCTGATGCTAAAGAGGTCAGAATGTGCATCTTGCGTCTTAGGAAAACTCCAAAACAACAAATCTTAAAGAAATAGAAATCAGGAAGACAAGATGATTGGCTCCTTTGTCATAACAATAAAGTCTGAATTTCTCTTCTACTTCCTGTAATGAAGCACATCCATTTATTGACAGTTTAAACAGCTTAAAAAAGAAATCTTTTATTTTTAGAACAAAATACAATGAGGATGATCATATCTTCTTCAGTTCCAACCAGTCAAGACATATGTACGTATTTAAGAAACCAAAAGATTTGTTCTCTGAGTTGTGAAAGTTTTAGGGTGCCAGAAGTAGAGGAAGGAAGGAAAGATCAGAAGGAACAATTAATGTGAAATTATACATTTATATACATATATATTATATGGGGAAGACAAGGGCAGGTGGAAAGAGGTTTGCAGAGGGTGCAGATTTTGGTAAGATTTAACTTTTAATTTTTATTTTTGATGAAAATCTTTGCTTATAACTTGTAGTGTTTGTATGCAACTTATATAATTCCTTTCAGACTTCACAAGCTATGTACCTTAACCAAATCAGACCACGTAAAATGGGAAAGTGTGAGTCCAAGCCTTGTTGTCAAAGGTTTCCCAATTCTTTTATACCAGCTTCCTTCTGAAACTGGTCTCAGTTTTGAGGATAACCACTGGATAAACAATTCTAACTGGGCCGTAGAAAAGCTAGCAGGAACATGTGCATTTTATTTGGGAAGCTTATTGCTACTAGGTAAATATCGACTAGAATGAATATGGGCCAGACAGTCAAGATCCTGCCTGGCAACCGCTGAGAGGTGGAAAGAGGTTCACAGGTGCTGCAGGTCTAACGCAATGAAGGAGAGCCAAGGAGGCAGCCAGGAGGGACCCTGAAGGGAAGAAAGGCCTCAATGGGCCACCTGAAGTCACAGGGTTGAGAAGGGGAAAGTTCTTGCAACACTAGCCAGGGAAATACAGGGAGTGCAACTAAAAACACAGCAAGGCAAAGGTGATTTGCCCTTTAATAGAATGAAGCAGCAATACTTTTAGTAATATTGTTAAAATTGTGCTTGCCTATTTAAGAAATCATACCCCTGAGAATATAATTGTTATGTATAAAACTGCATAAAACAACTCAGGGCGGCATCCGAAGAGCACTGCGCTTTCCCTGACCCCTCCCCTCCTCTCCCCAGGTGAGCTAGGACCCTTTGCGACCTCCCCACCCCCAGGGTTATGCACCCCAAACTACAAAGATTTCAGCTGCTGCTCTCCGGCTTAATTCCTGGGAGTTAGATGTCCAAGTCCTACAGCTACTAGGACCCTTGTCCTGGTCCAGCCCAGACTGGACCGAGGAAACCAGAGATGGCGAGTCTCCGTTCCCAGGGGCTGGAGAGGCATAGGCTCAGCCCCTCCGATTCCCACAAAGCCCTCTCTGCCCTTTGGATTGTGGAAATTACTGCTACAGTCCTTTCTCCCATGTCCTGTGTGCTTTTAAAACGGTACAGTGAAAACAGAGGTGATGTTCATGCTTCCTACAGCTATAAATGCATTTCCGGTTTCTAGCTGTCCTCAGAACTCATCCCCAACACAAGCCCGTGGCTGCTTGTACTGTCCCTGACCTCAGCCTTGATGGAAAATTCATTATCCAATTTCCCAGGACAGAGATGAGACAGAAAAGCAGGAGCAGTAGGAGGAGTCACATTTCTATGGCATATTTATCTGTTGGAGGGAGAGAGGGGACTGAATTTCATGTGTACAAATTCACATGCTTAACAATGTGTGCACACAAACAAATATCAGTAATAAAACCAAGCATGCAAAAGGATGATGACAGCACTTAACAATGCTTAACAATGCCCGTGTGACTTAGGTACTACTGTTAGCGTCTGTGTACAGATGGAGAAACTAAGGCACCTATGGGATTAATAATTTTCTTGGGATCTTGAAAGTTGTAAGGAGGTTGATGTTGGGATTCAATCCTGCTATCCTTGCTGGCAGAAAGATATGTGAAGGGCTCTGCCTGAGCCACAAGGCTCAGTGGTCTTGGGATCTCCCCAGAAGCTTTGCTCTTTGAATGAGGGTCGGAAATAAATAACCATATTTTTATTTCAGATTAATTCAGCTAGTTTACTGGGTATTTATTATAGTTTCTAAATAGTCTGAGCTTAAACACAGTTCTGTGTTCAGAAGTTTGTTGGTCTCATTTATATAGCAACACCACTTATGGTTCAGTAATTACAGTTATTTCATACAGTCATCTGAGATAACGGGATAGGGATAGTTTTATCAATCAAATTGACAAAGATCATATTTGGTGCTGGTGAGGGGGGAAAAAGGTGGTGAAAGTGTCCTGAAAAGCTATCAGTATGTATCGAGAGACTTTAAATACTCTTATTTTTCATTATCTGTATTGATTTAATTAATGAAAATTTATGTTTTCTATAACATGTTTGATATATGGGTGAAAGAATTTTGGATAATTCTAGTGGCAGTCATGAGGTTCATCCTTTAACAGATACAATTTGCTTTCATAAAAATACCACCTCTACAACTTTCAAAAGAGGCAAAAGAGGTGGGATGATACAGGTGAGCCGTAGAAATGTCAGTACAGTAGATGTAAATGTTCTCTCACTTAATATTCCCATTCTAAGTTTTACATGAAAAATAGGTATGGACGGATTAGAGAAAAGTGCATTTGTTATATTTTCCCTTTCAGCTGAGATCTTGTATCTGACCATGCATGTTGGAGCCCTCCACGTCTTATCTTCTACTCTTTCTCAAAGCCCTTCATCTTAGCCATAATGTCAGATATTTTCTCTCTTGCAGATTTATGTTTCCTGACAGTACAGCCAACTGATTTATTGACACTTTTATCTGAATGTCTTGAAGATAGTAGTCCAAAATTAACTCGTGTTTTTTCTGCCTGTTCCACAGCTTTCCTATAAGGAAACGATGTCATTCCCATACTGCAGATGATTCGAATTACTTCATACTCTTAAAATGAGGCTCTGCCATAATAACTATAAGGGAGAATATCAAATTCTAGAAATCACTCTGCTCTAAATGATTTATATTTTTTCCTTTTTTCCCCTTTTTTATTGAGTTTATTGGTACATTCTAGGTATAATAACTATAAGGGAGAATATCAAATTCTAGAAATCACTCTGCTCTAAATGATTTATATTTTTTCCTTGTTTTCCTTTTTTTATTGAGTTTATTGGTACATTCTAGGTATAGAGTACAGTTACATTCATTACTGGGATCTTGTACCTTTACAGGACAGGTCTTGGTTCTCATTTTTTCCCCTTGTTCCTGCCCTCCCTTCATCCCCTCCTCCCCTCCCCATTTACAAACATTTTATTTCCATTTTTTCATTTTCTCATATTTTTTTTCTTTTCCCTTATTCCCTTTCCCCTATCCTTCCCACTTTCCCTACACCTTTAGCCCTTTTCTTTCTATTTCACATTGTTAATTATCTCATTAGGATCTTGTATACTATTATAGTTTTTCACACCAGAGAAGCTATTTGGTGTTTACACATGTGTGACTTATTTATTTCACTTAGGAGTATATCCTCAAAATGTATCCATTTTCCTATGAATGACTCTATTTTCTCGTTCTTTATGGCTGAGTAGTATTCCATTTTACAGAAAAACCACAACTTCTTTATCCAGTTTCCAACTGATGGGTAGATGGGCTGTTTCCAAGTTTTAGCTATTACAAACTGTGCCGCTCGAAACATAGGTGAGCACATATCACTGTGATGTGATTCCTTTATTCTTCTGGAAAGATACCCAGCAGAGGGATGGCTGGGTCAAGTGGGACCTTTAGCCCTAGCTCTTCGAGGTATCTCCATACTGATTTCCACAGTGGTTACCCCTGCTGTTTCCTATTTTAGGTTATGGAACATTACAGTAACCTACCGGACATTCCAAACAAGTGCCAATATGTCAAATACCTGATCTTCACATTCTCTAGCCCAATTGATAATTTTTAAATTTCTGGCCCAAGTAACTTGTTATGAATAGTAATAATATGATTGGACCTTGAAATAGAGTTGATTTTCTGTAATGAAAAATACAGAGTCTCTATTAGGAATATCATTATTGAGTCTTGTTAATGACTTTATTATTCCAAGAATTATTGTTGAGTAAATACAAAGTAGAGTTCTTTTGTTTCTAATTCAGGATCTGAACTGCCTGAGTTACATGATAACTCTATGCAGCATCTCACTATTGAATAGAACAGAACTGAAAACCCAGTGTAACCTCCTGAGCTTGCAGAGTGCACAGTGTAATGACGATAAACACGGAATCAACAAAGTAGCCATGGTTCTCCAGAGCACTGTTTCTCAGCAGGAGCTGAGGAACTTGGACCCTGGGAACTGACAAAAATTCTGATGCCCTGGCTGTACATCAGCAGCTCTGGGTGTGTGATCCAGGAAGAATGACTTTAAATCCCCCAGGTGATTTCAATGGGCAGTAAAGTTGGAGAATTAAGTATCACTTTGTTGATGAGTTTCATTCTTTGAAACCTTGGGGAACAAAATTTTGAGGACATGAGACTGAGTCTATTTACAGTAAATGCAGGTTTTCATGACATCAGAGAAGCAGATTTGGGGTTTTAAAAAATTCTGTTTCGTTGACTAAAAAGTGGGGGGAAAAAAAGAAACCAGGATGAGGTGATTTGTAGACAAGGGCATTAAGATTCTTAATTGTGACACTTAAAAGCCCAATTTCTTAGACTGGAGGAAGGAAACATCTGAGAAAATAAACTTCTCTCATGGCAATCTCTGGAAACATGCTCATCACGGTGCCTCGAGTATGAAAAGAAGTGTTTTTTTAGTCTCTTTTTCCTGTGGAGGGACTAGGAGTGTTGACTTTAGAAGCACTCACATTTTTTTTGGCTCTGGATGATTTTCATTTATTTACATCTTCAGGATAGAATAACTTTTCTGGTTAACATTTGTTTTCTCTTGAAGATATTGAAGAGGTAGAACTATGGCTACACCAAGTGCTTGAATGTGCATCTCAAGAGCTGGTCCTAAGAATCTTCTATGGTGACACTCTTGGTTTTGCGGAGAAGCACTCATCACAGCATCTTGGCATGATCCTCCTCCTCACAGAGCCAACCCACCCATTGTGAGCTCTGTGACCAAGAGGTATTTTCATGCTTAAGAGATATGATTGGTATTTGGAAACTCACTGGACAAAACCATAATGTAAAGCTGAAATTAGCCCCCAGACATCCTGAAGTTAAGTCTCTTCCCCACCTTGGGCCATCAAATTGGTTTAGACCATTTTAACAACTCATCTTCTAAACTATGAATTACTAGTAATTGGAGATTTTGAATTTCCCTACCATTATTAAATGCCATAAATTCTGTTGGTATCATTTTGTAGGAAAGAATAACAAACTCATCTAAATTTATGAGGTAGCACATATTTGGAGGGTTCTTGAACTGTTCAGAAGCTGTCGTTTTAATGAAATTCAACATACTTTGCAAGCAATTTATTATCATAAATACTGTTCCAAGTATGTTGGTGACAACAGAAGTTGATGTAGATATAAATAAAAGTGACAAATGTGGTGACTGAACAGAAGTTGTTAGCCAGAATTAGTTTGAATATTACCAAAATTATGTTGGGCATGACTGCTATTAGAGTAAATATTCATACCTCAAGAAACCCAGTTCATTGATTTGTAGATCAGATTTTGAGTCCTTACAAGCTAATCTCTTGTTCCTGACAGTGAAAAAGGTTATTTTTCTGAGATCAGAGTTGGTCATTTGTGAACCCTTAAAGAGTTAACCTATCACACATTCATACCTATCATTCATACCTTTTTTACACATCAGTTACAAATTTATTATGAATTTTTCTAACTACTTCCTGAATTAGTTTATATTTTAGTTTGAATTGGAACATAGTATGGAAAATGAAAATTTATAAATAATAATATCCTCAAATGGCAGTGTTTCCACTTTATGACTTAATGCTACTTTTAAAATTTTTGTTTCAATCAGAGTAATACTTGGGCAATGTTTTAAGCCAAATAATGCTGTAAGAGTTTTATGGAACAAAAATCTAGCCCTCACTATTATCAAGAAATTAACCAATAACAAAAGCTGGAGAGAAAGAAAACATTCTTTATTGTTGGTGGGAGTGCAGGCTGGTGCAACCACTGTGGAAATCAATATGGAGATACCTTTAAAAAACTAGGACTAGAAGTCCCATTTGACCCAGCTGTACCTCTGCTGGGTATCTCCCTAAAAGAATTAAAAGAATCATATCACAGTGACATATGCACACCCATCTTTATAGTGCCACAAGTTTATAATAGCTAAAACTTGGAAACAGACCAATTGCTCATCAACTGGAGACTGAATAAAGATGTGGTTTTTCTATAAATTGGAGTACTACTCAGCCATAAAGAATGAGAAACTAGAGACATTTATAGCTAAATGGATGCACATTGAGGCAATAAACTTAAATGAAATAAATAGGGCACATGTGTGTAAATACTGACTAGTGTCTCTGGTGTGGAAAACTGAAAGTGTAAATAAGCATCAAAATGTATAATTGATATTGTATAATAGGAAGAAAAGGGCTAAAAGTGTGGGGGAAATGGGAGGGGTAGGGGAAAGGTAAAAAGGAAAAAGAAAAAATATGAGAAAAGGAAAAAATGGAAACAAAGTCTTTATAAATAGGAAAGGGTACAGAGGGTGAAGGGAGGGCAGGGGAATGGGGAAAAATGAGAACCAAGATAAATGTAGCAATATAAGATCTCAATGATGAGTGTAATTGTATCATGTACCTAAATTGTACAATAAACTCTAAAAATGTTTTTTATTACCTTAGGGTGGCTATGCAGACACTGAAAGAATTACCCAGTGGGTGAATAACACACCAGAGGGTGACATGCTGTGCAGAATAAAGGAGGTAAGGCAGGCAAGGTGCTGCGGTGCAGGGGAGGTGACTACTGTGATAGAGGCCAGAGATCTCCCTCAAATGTGAGGCATACAGTCCCCATCTTATAACAACGACGTTAGAACGTGTGAGAGAGTGTTCAAATCTCCGGTGCGACACAGAGATGATGCAAAAACAAATGTCGCTTATTACTGAGGCTGAATTCAGTCTGTTACCACTGACTGGCAAAGCCATGATTTTAACTCAGGTTTTCTAACTAGAATCTGTGGTCATCCCATTTCTCCTTGCTGTTTCCTCCTGCCTGTGATCACACTTACAGAAAAAACAGCCATTGCAGATGCTACTCACTGGGGCGTGAGCCCGAAATAAAAGCTTATTTTCTATTTTCACAAATTTTCATGTGATGCATTTCTTTTGGGAAAGCATTTTTAATGTCACCTGTAATTTCTCTCCTGTTAAAATTATTTGAGGAATTATAATCTGCAAAATTTGAATTGGTTTATATTAATGCATAGTTGATGCTACCACCTCTTTTGTAGCCTCTTGGGCTATCACCTTGTTTTTTCAAACTGAGTGAATATTTATAGAAAGTACATTTGGAACGGAGGCATGAGCCAGCCCTAAAGGGACAGCAAAAGTCCTAGGAGTAATCTTGGAGAGTCCTGTCAAGACAAGTAAATGTGATTATTTGAAGTAAACAACCAATTATGCACATACCATTATGATATAAAAATATTGTCAGATAGCTGTGAGGATTTTTTTATGTGTAGCTGTTCTAGCTGACTGTTAAATTTATCTTAAGCATAATGCCACCAAAGAAAAAGCAAAGAGAGAAATACTTTAGTATAAGTAATCAGAGCTAAAGAATACTTATGAAAAGGGTGTTCTGTTGTAAGAAAAAAATAATATCCCATATAACTGAGAAACATACACACATAGCTTCATCAAAGAAGTAGAACTACTAATAACCGTTAAAAAAAAAGGTTTCGCTAATAACAAGAGAATGCAAAATAAGGTAAAATAACTGTCTCCCCATTTAAATTTATTAAAGTATATTGTTTAAAAGATACCATGAAAATGGCACTTTTATATCTTGCAAGGAAGATGAGAAATTGGTGCAACTGTCTTGGAAAGCGATGTGCAAGATGAATCAAAAGACATTAAAAAGATTTCTAGTATTGTTTCAGTGAGTTAAATTATAGAAACTTTATTCTAACTAAAAGTGTGAATTGAAATCCAGGGAAGCATAGTTGAGGAAGGTATCCATTTCAATGTTATCTGAAGCAGCAAAAATAACAGAGGAAACCTTAGCAGACAAATTGGAGTGAGTATAGCTGGTAGACAACCGCGTACAAATACAAACCGTAACAGTGAACAGACACCACATTGCAACACATGGACGTCTTACTTGGAATTTTAAGTGAAAATGTGTATATGAAGTTGCAGATAAGATATTATAGCTATACACAACTATTTATGAAATAGTTTGTGAGTTACTTTAGGATAATTGACTTATAGATTTTTCCTTCTGTTTTTCAAAATATTCTGCAATATTTTTAGAATGATTTAATAACAAAATAGTTAATTCATAAAGTATCAGTAGTATTCTTTTCTTGTTTCCAGAATGACTGATGATTTAATAACAAAATATTTAATTCATAGTATATTGATAGTATCCTTTCCTTCTTTCCAGAATGACTGTGATGTTGGCTGTAAATATGAAACTTTCTTTTATGCACCAATATTTTCAAGAATGGCATATTCTCATACAGTATGTGGGAAGACACATCATTTCTAAATTGGGCCAATATTAATTTTCAAGCTCACAAACGTGTCTTCTCCATGAAAATAAATTTCCACTAAAAAATGTACTGTTAACATAAGCAGTAAACAAAAAGAAACATTGTTTTAAAATGAAAAATTATTCCTATGCAAGTATTTTTATACATTCATAAATCACAAGCAATCTGAGTGTTGAAAGCATAGAATCTTAAAAATTCATGGAGAGGGCATCAGCATATGCCTGGGAAACACTTGGACCTAGAGGTCCAAAGGCAGAACTACTGTTGATGAGAGATCACCAGGTTTTCAACGCTTAGGAAAATCATGCTAACTCTGCCAAGAGAGACAGATGAACTGAACTCTAAGGCTTTTATTCCTTTGAAGAAAGATCAAAATCACTCTCTGTCTGTCACCTCCTTGATTTTCTCATCCTCATTTAGAGAGACATCCACATCTGTGGGTTAATCAGAGAATGGGCAAATAGCTTTTGAGTTCAAACATTGACACTACATCTAGTTTCACATTCCTGAGCCAGCACCTTTTCCTCTGTTTCCCTTATTAATTGATGCTTTCATTTTCCTGACATTTGCCTAAGAAGAATATTTTGGTGTTACTAACGATTCCTCTTTCTTTATCCGGAGGCTATCATCTCCTGCCAACTCAACCTCAGAGGTGATTCTTGAATGGAGTCCCTCTATTTCTACACCTGGAGTATTGTGTTTGCTTTTTTATAAGCTTCTTCCAGAGTTACCTTCCTATAATATTAAATTTTTTATTACTTTTATATTTAAAAAGGTTTGTGGTTCTTCATCGCCTATAGTATTAATGTCTAAATTTTACTTTTAAATTAAAAGCCAGTTGCTGCTTGCCTGTCTCTTATAGGTCTTCTTATCTGATTCAGTCACAGCAAATTATTTTCAGCTCTTTGGGTTCAAAAGGCTTTCACACAATTATAAACCTTGGCTTGAATATTATTTCTGTACTGCATCACACATGTGACCGTTTTCTTGTACTCACTGTATATCAAGGAGCTAATAGACCATAAAGACTCAAGATGCATTAGGTGAGCAAGTACATGTCTGAATGAATCCTGTAGGGTAGAGTGCAGATGAAGCTGATATAATCCTTCCTGGAAATGACCCTGGTGTTCATCTGTGAAGAAAATTGGGAAGAGAAGAAGCTGAGAGAGGGAAGCTATATTCCTGGCCAGACATAACCTGGAAGCAAAGTACTGAATGCTCATAAACACTTCTAAAGATGAGGAGGAGGAGCATAAGCCTTATATTGTCTTTCCTATCACCTCTCATGGATAGCTTTCCTTATATCATTTTCACAAAAGTTATCTTCTAAAGAATCTAAAGTAAAGAGGATTCACATTACTGATAAGAGTGAAATTCAGTTTTTGACAGCTAATTTGATGGCAGGGCTGATTTTCACCTATGAATATTAAGAGACTTATCTAACATACGTGCAATAGCAGCTGGAAGTGGACCAAATGCTATTCCAGTTATAAAAATAGGATAAACAAAAGCTCAGAGATATAAAAATATGTGCCATGTTTGAGGAATTTCTAATACTTTTGTTTGGCAGGAAAATAAAATGTGAGAGAGCAGTAGAGAAGATTAGTAAATTTGGGGAAAGGGTGGCAGTACAAGGTGACACCAATTATCTCTGTCTCCTGATGTAACATGACCCTTAGATCTGAACGGAACTCGTGGCTTGGTTCTAACCTCTGGAATTTGGAAAGGTGATAAGATGTAAGTTCCATAATAATATCACATTCTAGAATATTCTGTCTGGCCAGCAGACTCCTTTCCTCTATGTTTTCATAAATCTTTCAGCCATAGGAGCTGAATGTTGCCACCTATCCCGTGAGCAGGAAACTGAATTTGTCCCTAATTGAGTCTCATAAATGAAATGCAGTCTTTCCCAAGACCTTGATTGCAGATTTGGGAGGCTCTAAGAGGAAGATTTAACAAGTCATGGCCACACTGCTGACCCGCAGAAACTGTAAGATAAAGCATGCTGTCTTAAGCCACTAAGTGATAATTTCATATAGAATAGCAAACAACTACAAATGTTGGAAGTGAGATGGCTCTGTAACAAATACCTAAAAATGTCAAAATAGCTTTGAAGCCAGATCCTCAAGGTTCCTATCAGAAAGTCCAAAAATGAAGATCGTGTTATTAGAAAATGGATGGAGATGTCTTGTTATATAATAGCATTGATCTAGAGTAGTTATATGGAAAGAGTAGTTATTTCCAGCAGTTATATGTGAAGGAAAAAATTATAATAAATAATATTTCCAAGCCAAGTGTTGAAGAGACTTAACTAGAAAATATGAAAGGAGAAAGATAAATTGAAGAAAGACTATTAATAAAAACTAACCAAGACTTGATAATTTTGAAAACTCATTCTAGGTGATAAAAGATAAGAAAATTAAGAAAATCTGCTCTACAGAAAAAAACTGAGCAGATCTGCTCAATCAAATCACAAGGAGTCTAAAAAATTTAAATGTGCTGGGGAGCGAACTTGGGTCCTTGCACTTGCAAGGCAGGTGGCGGAACCACTGTACTAAATCCCCAGCCCTAGAAAGTTTAAATCTGTTCTTCATTCAACTCAATAGGACTCAAAGATGGAAGAATTAGAAATGATCTGAGTGTGGCTTTTATCTACTGCAATGTATACCACTGAAATACATGGGAAACCCAAAGTTTTTGAAAAAATTGTTTCAGAGAAAATACTTCCAGCTTGAATGGAAAGGAACAGAAGGTACAAAATGAAAGGAAATTGTTGGACTCCCACCATTTTTCTGGCAGGAAGCAGACTGCTGAAACTACTTGGTACCATTATTTTTGATAAATGAAAGGTACTCAAAGGCAGAACCGAGAGACCAGAAGGAAGAACTGAGAGCCCCTGAAAATTATTTTCAGCTTTTGAAACATAAAGGAACTAACTTTTGTCCACCTGAATGGATTTCTGAACTAGTAAGGACCAGTAATTCTGTTTTACCTCTGGTGCCCACTTTACAATAGAGAATGTCTGTAAGAGTTGTCCCACAACTCTCTCACCACCGCATGTTGGGTATGTTGAGATAGATAGCTTGTCTCTTTAGTTGCACAGGTCCACACAGGGAGAGAGATTGTTCCCAGGGAATTATAATTAACAGTCCTGTGCAGGTGGCTCCTCTGCACCTGGACCTAATTCAGATGATGAGATCTTGGACTCTGAGTCATTGTTAATAATGGAATGATGCTATTGGGAATTTCAGCACAGGGAAATATAGTATGCATGTGGAAGAAATGTGATTTGTTGGTGGACAAAAGGTGAATTATGGCTGAGACTTTAAGTTGACCCCCGCTGATGCTTGTCTTCTTGTTATAATCACCCCTCCCCACTGCATACAGAATCTGTAAATTAATTCAAACCAATGGCATATGGCCAAGGTGTTGAAATGTCACCCTCGTGGGAACAGTTTATTAGGATCTCTCTTGCTAACATACCCTCTCCTCACACATACTTCTCACTTTTCTTAATGTCTATTGTGGCCACAAGGAAGTGGAAACAAATACTTTCAACATCAAATGAGAGGGGCAATGGATTCTCTCCTAGTTGACCCTCCAGATGAGAATTTAACCCTGGCCAGGGTCTTTGTACTATAGTGATTTGTAGCTCAGTAATTTGTAGTTCGGTCATCAATAATTAATTCAATAACCAGAACTGAAAGCCCTGATAACCTCCACTTCTATTCCTAGTTAAACAGTTTTAACTACACAAACGGTTAAGATAATTACATTCTATATGAAAACAATTATGTTTATTAAGCTTTTCTCAAAGCATTTTTAATCTATGATCATTTTATTTTCTATTGCTTCAAAGACGTAAAGAATTATTAGAGCTCATTTTCCACTCAGTCTTTTACTTTCTCTCTCTCTTACTCTGTCCCTTTTATATTAGCTGTTATTTGCCTCCCATGTAAGCTATGCCCAAAACCAACTCCCCTGGCCAGGTCTGAGGATGTAGACCTCGATTGCTCCATCAATTGTTTTTGTATACCCTATTAGCTCATTTTCATTTTAAAAAACATTTCTGCTCTTTCCATATGGATGGGAATTTCAGTATTCTCTGTAGCACCCTCTTGGTGTTGAATTGCAACCATCTTAACATGTCACATAAATGAATATTAATCAGAGTATTGCATGCAGTTATTATCCATTTTTCCTGGGAAATAAAACATGGGAGACTATAGAAAAATATACTTCCTCTTGATATTCTCTTCCTTGACTTAGGACAGATGAGAGAAACAATAAAAGATGCTAATAAGCTATTTCTTTGAACAATCTGAACCTGGTAGGTTTGACAGATTTTAATAGCAAAATTAATCGCAAATAATGGTTCACTATATCAATAGTTATTTCTTTTATAATCTATGCTTGCTTATTTTTAATGCATTGTAATGTATAATTTCTGTATATCTGTGCTACTATATATTGCCTTGTCTCACCTGTACCTCAGTGGCAACTGTACTCCTTAGAATGTAAGAATGAAATTTAGGAAGGAGCCTAAGTAAAAATATTTTACTGTAAACTGTAACTTCATTCTATATGATATTCACTTCCATACCTCATCCCTGTATCCTCATGCCTTAAACAAACTTCACTTTTTATTAGGTAAATTTTATCAGGTAAATTGATAAAATGTGGCATAAACATTTTTAGCAATTTCTATCAAAAGGTATATGCAGTTTTCTGAAAAAAGCATAGTTAATGAATGGAAATTCATGGAACTGATTTTAATTCCGGAGGTAGAGAAGCCTAAAAAATATCAGTTCTGATCTTCTAATTTAGCATATGAGCAAAATTTAGATTCAGGGAATGATTGATTAAAATTATGTCAAAGTTTAGATCATGGGCTTCAATGACTCCTCTAGGTTTCCAATGCAGATCCTATGTGATTATACAATTAATTTAACTCGGTTAACGGGATTCATGAGGTAAAAATCCAGACCTCCCCATTCCTGGGCTGGTGCTGTTTCTAGCTTGGTACTCTGGTCTGATTTTTATGTCTTCTTTTGATTTCATAGTTTTTAAAGCCTAAAGATTATTCACTTTTTAAATAATCTTTTTCTTTTCCAGAGTGGGAATTATATAAAAGCTCTTGCATGGAAATCGGGCAAAGAAACCAAAAGAATCATTTCTGGTTTGGTCTATAACTTCAGGATGAGTCCTCCTTACATTTCTCTTCCAATCTTCTAATCATCTAGTCTATTACAGACGAAAATGAGCGTTTGTATGAGAATGAAGACTATGAAATGATAAATACAGTTTCCAAAAACTTTTCACATAGTGAATTTTAAATTAATACATATTCTTCTTATTATCTAAAGTTTTTTTTTCCAGCTTTAATTGAGTTTATTGGTACATTTTAGGGATACAGTGCAGTTACATTCATTGTTGGGATCTTGTACCTCTACACGACAAGTCTTGATTCCCATTTTTTCCCCTTGTCCCTGTCCTCCCTTCACCCCTTCCTCCCCTCCCCATCTACAAACACTTTATTTCCATCTTTTCATTATCTCATATTTTTTTCTTTTCCCTTATTACCCTTCCCCTACCCATAACACCTTCTTCAATTGTGCAAAGAAACATGATTTGAAAAGTTTTAAATTAATAATTATAATTTTGGTGAAAGAAACCCAGGAACCTTTGCATCATTATAGTAATACCAGAAATAAATTACAACACAGAATCAGAAGACCTTCACTTACGTTCACAGTGATATGCAGGTATGTCCCACAAGCTTTCAAAGTAGAAAGCACTAGTAGAGGCTGTTTGAATTTTAAAATTTCTTTGAAAGAAGATATTTAAATCTTTGTGTCTTCTAAATGGCTTTGAAAGAAAAGCTCAAAACATTTACTTTCATACCATTTGTGTCAGTGTCCATTGGTGGCAGATAGTCCTCTACTTTCATAAGCACCATAGTGCAGAATCCAAAGCCATCTTTGATGTTATAGAAGGAACAATCCTCTGACTAATACAAAGTAATCTTTGGAATGCTTTTGGAGTCCATAAAAACCCTTCGAAAGTTTAGCTTTCCGGTCCTTTTATTTCAGGTGGATCCATTGCCAAGAACCATTCTCCAAGCTCTTTCCTACTGTTTGCACCTGTGTTATTGAGCAGGAAGATAAACTTAATCATATCTTAGCCAAAAACCTGCACTGAGGATTTCTCAGCTCAGCTCTACTGTATTTTAAACCAGTTCCTTCTGTAGTGCATAGGGCTGTTCTGTACCTTGTAGGATGTCAGTAGCATCCCTGACCTCCAGCTACTAGACACACATAACACTCTTTCCCTCAGCTTGGGAAACCAAACTCTCTAGATAGTAGTACCTAATGTCCTCTGGAGGAGAACAGGGGTAAACTGGCTCCTAGTTGAGAATCACTGCATTATTTCTTTATCTGGATTAATATAAAGTTTTTGGAAAATGTTCTGAGCAAAAAAAAAACAAAAGTATCTTATGTCCTATTGTTTTGAAGTATAGGATTAATTCTACTTTTAACCTCTTGCGAACTGATCAATTTTTGCCCAGTCTCATCTTTCTCTTATAAAGTTCTGCTGAAAAGTAGTAAGCAGCTGCTAGAGCAATGAAATTCTGGCTTTTACAGCTACATTCCTAGAGATGTAAGCATGGGAAGAGTATGATTTGCCTTCCCAGTTATCATCAGATCTTTCTCTAGAAATTGTGCTATGACATAAATTACATAACTTTTACCATGTCAGATCTGTGTTCTTTATTCCTACTTCCATACAGTTAGGTCACTTTCTTGTTTTAAATTTTTATTCACGGTATTATCATACCTCTAAGAAAGAATCTCTGTTACAAATTTGAATGGCAAGAAACATTCAGCTACTTGGGGATTAAGTGGAAGAAGATTTGGGGCAGGAAAAGAAACTAGTGGAAAAGTGACAGGCAAGAGCACACTTGGTCTATCCTGAGGAATCAAAAGAAAATGAAAGACAACTGTTGCTCCTAGGTAGTAAGACGAAACATAGTGAAAATAGCCATTCTCCCAAAAGTGCTATATAGATTCAATGCAATCCCAATTGAAATTCCAAAAGCATATTTCACAGAACTTGAGAAAATAATCCAAAAGTTCATTTGGAACCAGTAGAGACTAGATTTGCAAAAGCAGTCCTAGGAAACAAACATAAGGTAAGGGATATCACAATTCTCAACAAAGTGAACAGACAACTCATAATGTGGGAAAAAAAATTTTACCAGCTCTTCCTCAGACAAAGGACTACTATCTAGAATATATAAAGAGCTTAAAAAATATCAGACTTTCAAGATTTATAAATCCAATCCAAAAATAGACATCTGAAATGAACAGATATTTCTCAGACAAAGAAGTAGAAACAGCAAATAAACATATGAAAAAATGTTTAACATCACTAGTTATCTGAGAGGTGCAAATGAAAACAACACTGAGATTCCACCTCACTCCAGAAAGAATGGCTGCTTTTAAGAAATCAACCAAGCTGGGCATGGTGGCACATGCCTATAATCCCAGCACTCAGAAGGCTGAGGCAGGAGGATTGCTGTGAGTTTGAGACCATTCTTGGCTATATAGTAAGTTCCAGGTCAGTCTCAACTACATTGTGAGACCCTGTATCAAAAAGAAAAAAAAAAGTCAACCAATAACAAATGCTGGCAGGGTTTTGTGGAGAAAAGGACCCTCCTCCGCTGTTGGTGGAGTGAAGACTGGTGCAAACACTGTGGAAATCAGGATGGAGATATCTGAAAAAAATGGAATTAGAGGTCCCATTTGACCCAGATAATCAATCCCCTGCTTGGTATCTTCCCAAAAGAATTAAAAGCATCATACCACAGCTATATATGCACACCCATGTTTATAGCAGCACAGTTTGTAATAGCTAAATCTTGGAAACAGCCCAATTGCCCATTAACTGGTGACTGGATAAAGATGATGTGGATTTTTTTTTAATAAAATGGAGTATTACTCAGCAATTAAAAATGAGAAACTAGAGACATTTATAGTTAAATGGATGCACACTGAGGCAATACCGTTAAGTAAAATAAATCAGACATGCATGGTAAATATCAAATAATTTCTCTGGTATGAGAAACTGAAAATGTAAATCAGAACCAAAGTGCACAATAGATAATGTGAAATAGGAAGAAAAGGTCCAAAGTGGAAGGGGAAGAGGAAACAGGAGGAAAGAAGGTAAAGGAGAAATATGAGAAAAGGAAAAAACAGAAACAAAGTCTGTAGATAGGGAGGGGTGGAGGGGTTGAAGGGAGGACAGGGGAATGGGGGAAAAAATAAGAACCAAGATAAATCAGGTACAGGTACAAATTCCCAATGATGAATGTCATCATATTATATAGCTAAAATGTACCAATAAACTTAATGAAAAAAACAAAGAAAACAGCCAGTGTAGATGGAAATTACCTATTTAAAAAAAAAAAAAGGAGCAGTGTGAGATGAGGTCACAGTAGTAGCAAGGCACAGAGTTGTAGGACTTCTTAGAAATATAGATTTTACTCTACGGACACTAGAAAGCAGCTGTAGTACGTTAAGCAGCAAAGGAAAGAAAAATTCTGATCATTCAGGTTACCGAGAGGAATATAGATTATTGGGAAATGAGAATAGAACAGGGAGTCTTGTACAAAGTACCCAAGATATGATGCCTGCTGATGGAGTATAGCTGGAGTTATGAGGAAAATGATGGGCATGGGATATTTTAGGGATAGAACTGGAAAGTCTCATCGACTGAATATGGAGTATGGGAAGGGAAAAAAGGAATCAATGATATTTCCTAGATTTTTCTTGAATAGCTGGGGGAATAGTGGCTTCATATGTTCCGCTGAGAAGGAGAAGAAAGAAAACAATAGTTCTACTTTGGTCGAGGCAAGTTTGAGTTGTCACTAGTCAATCATATGATGATAACAAGTGAGCAATTCACTATGTGATCCAAGATTTCCAGAAAGATACCAGGAATAGAAATGTTAACTTGAAAGTCATCAACATTTGAGGATATTCAAAGGCATAGTCCTGAATGAGGTCATTAACGAGTAGCAGAGAAGGAAGATTAGGACAGATTCTTGGCATGCTAATATTTAGAACTTGACTATAGTAAAAGGAAAAAGCAACAGAGAATAAGAGGCAGACATGGAGACAAAAAGAAACAGATCTGTGTACGGGAGGTAGGAAGAAAGGTGAATCATCTTTCCACTGCTGACATCCAGCCTAGTAGTTTCTCTAATTGTTTCCAGTAGTAGTTTCTGGTGCATCCTTCTAGGAGGTGAAAGCTTCCAGGACATTTAAAGAGTGGTCTTACACTAGAAGGTTCACATTACTTAGAGGTATTCAAATCCAAACAGAAAGATATCATAATACTATCGCAACTAGTCTATCTTGAAGATCTTACCATATTAACACATTAACCTTTTATGTAAGTTCATGCTATTTGACACTTATTTGAAAAGTCTAAGCAATGCTCCACTTTTCAAGGAGTCGTATAAAGGGATGTGTGTTTACACACATACACAGGTACAGGTATCCACACAGATACAAAGAGTAGAAGCCACCAAAACTTGAGTCGTTATGTAGTTGGAGCATCCAATATGACCTTACTTTCGAGATTTGAAAATAAACAGAACTGAAGACTGAAGAATACCAGTAACTACTCCCCGATATTATGAAGAAAGAAATGTGTAAAAATGAGCAAAAAGTTCTCTGGTATAGTTTTCTTACTATCAATAGTATAACCAAGTGAATGACTTTTGACAATGCATTGGAATGGAGAGTTATCAACATCCAGTCATGAAACCTGGTGTCTGCAGTCCTTGTTTCGTTCAAATAAATAAAGTATACTATTACGACTTTATTGAATTATAAGTAGAAACATCCAACCTGCTGTTTTCTGAATAAGTAATTCTGAGTTTAAAAACATCTTCTGTATATTTGAACAATTATGTTTCTTATTACTGTGAAGCAATCAGCCTTCTAAACAAAGTCTAGTCTCTGGCTGTTTCCATTACCATCAAACTATTTGGGCTAATTTGTTAGATTGTTCATAATAATAAAACTGCTTTTTATACCACTGAAATTGACTTTGTATATATGCATACAATAGTCACCAAAAACAAACATATGACAAAACAGTAATGGCTTTGGAGAGAAAATTTTCTCACACTTTTTATTCACTCACTGATCATTGCCTTTAAGCATCATTAAGAACATGTTAGCAGTTCACATTAGTACAGTAGGGATGTCATGTTTTTCTTTAATGGCTTTGTAAAATATGGCAACTAATAAGCATTTCTTGGATGTTACAGACTTTGACATCCTGAAAATGACTGATTTCTATGACAAGTAAGTGCTGGAACAAGTGAGAAGAATTTAAGATGCTATTAAAAAATTCATAGTTAGTCACACATGGTGTGAACATGCCTGTAATCCCAACACTCTGCGAGGCTGACACAGGAGGTTCACACATTCAAGCCCAGCCTGAGCAATTTAGCAACTTTCAAAAGACCTGTCTCAAAATAAAAAGGGCTGGAATTATACCTCACTGTGAAGCCCCTGGGTTTAATCCCCAGTAACACACACACACACACACACACACACACACACACACACACACACACCACTCTTCTAGTGAAATAAGCTTTATTAATTTTTTTCACTTTGTTAATAAACATGGATTAGCACCAAAGCCCAAGAATCTACCTGAGAGCCAGTGGAGGTAGAGAAACCCAGGCCCGGGCAGCTATACCACCACGTCTGTATGCTTTGATTTCCCTTCCTTCCCTCCCTCGCTTCCTCCCTCCCTCCCTCCTTTCTTTCTTTTTCTTTCTGTTGTTCTTTCTTTCCTTCATTTCTTTCTTTCTCCTGAAGTTATATTCCAAACACTGTATGCACAAAGACCACTGAATAAATCGAGACCTCTGTATTTCCCCAAAGGACTCATTCTGATCCTTTGCTTCTTTTGCTTATGGCTTTTGCTCCCTCTTACTTTTTCTCCGCACCACCTGGTTAAGTTTACGTGTGTTGTCAAGAATTTCCTTTTCCTCCTTCAGCCTTCTTCCACTGATAGAGCAGTATACAGAGCAAGAGGGATTTTTCAGTTCTCGCAGGTTTCTGTCCACCGATCCTAGAGAAGAAGGGCCCTTCTCAGAGCTCTCTTGTTTTCTCACACATTGCCACACATTCAGCCTCTTTCCTCAAACTCAGGCCGTGTCTTTCTTTATCCAGAATCTTGTTTGCCTTCTTCATATTTTTGGACCATTTTCTGAAAAGAAAAAAAAATTGCATGCAAACTGTTGGCATTTTATTTACTTATTTTTTAATTGAGTTTATTGGTACATTCTAGGTACACAGTACAGTTACATTCATCACTGGGATCTTGTACCTTTACATGACAGGTCTTGGTTCTCATGTTTTCCTCTTGTCCTCGCCCTCCCTTCACCCCTTCCTCCCCTCCCCATTTACAAACATTTTATTTCCATTTTTTCATTTTCTCATATCGTTTTCTTTTCCTTTCATCCCTTTCCCCTACCCTTCCCATTTCCCTACACCTTTAGCCCTCTCTTTTGGCATTTTATACATTCTGTTCCTGATGGTTCTGAATTCAGATATCTCTCTCAAAAGGTAAGGACTGAGTTCTGGACCCTGTCCTATCACAATGCTGAGTGTTGTTCTTTGCTATTTGTGTTATTATTTCTTTTTATTTTTCATCCAGATTGAAGGATAGATTTCCTAAAGTCTGTACCAAACCACAAGTAGCGGGACATACTCCTCCAAAAAATAAGTATATTGTGTTTCACACTGCTGAACATAAGATCCAAAAACATAAAGGAGGAAAGATTTAATTCACTCACATTTTTAGTCTTTAATCAGGTGGTTCCAAGCAGAACATCATGGGGAAAGAACATAGAGAAGTAAAGCTGATAAGTTCATGGTGGCTAGGAGGCAGGTCAGAGGAACAGTGCCACAGAGGAAATGGCAAGGGACCATAGTTATAGTACCCAAGCCCAGGCCTCCATGGACCACCCACACACATGCAGAAGTGGGCTTTACTAATCTGCTAGGCATTTCTTCATCCAAGAAACTTACCATATCAGGATCAGTGGGCAGAACAGGGATCAGATCTTGCTTTCTAATCTACCTTCTGCCCAGTGCCACACTCCTTTTAAATAATGCATGGCTCTTTCACAATGGCTTTACGTATTTACTAAATGTGACCCTTTCTACCAGGGATCCTACAACTCATTGCAAATTATATTCTGTTTAGTATGAGAATTTACTAGAGTAAAAGCATCAGGGAGTGAATGTTTCTCATACAATCGACAATGCCTTACCCAGTCAGTAGGCTTCCTGACCAATTTATAGTTTTTCTTATCTATTCAGCTCCCTGATGAAGGCTGATTTTTGGATACCTTCCAGTCTCACAAACACTAGGGACAGTGGACAAAAGGAAATAGGTGACAGCAGTATTCTTGTGGTGTATTTCCAAGCCAAAACTTTATAGACAATCGTATTAATCTCATTAAAAAGGATTGAGCTGGATGACCCATCAAATCCGCAGGATCAGGAGGTTTCCATGAAGATGCTCAGTATTCAAAAATGCACCAGCTGTATCTCCTCCTGAAAATGGGAACCTGTCAGCCTCTGTTCTGTGGATATGGAGCGCACCTCAGTTTTCCCTTCTGCCAAAAACCAGTGTTTAGTAGAGGTATTCAAAGGGCCTAGCTATTAAACCCCAGGGGTACCTTCAAAGACCTCTGAAGCCAAAAGCAGGCTAGTTCCACCATGGCACATACATAAATATTTCTCCTGAATCCTACACTCTATGGAAATTGGCAGAAGAATAGAAGATTGCACATGGAAAGCCATTCCAACTGGCTTTGTTTCAGACACACCTATTTTCTGCCTTCCTTTTCCAGTGCGATAGAATAAGATGTGAGTAGCAACTTTCACATATTTCACACTCATACATATTCGCATACTCACACCGAGATGTACTGTTAGATAGTGGAGGAAGTTTGGTTTCACTGGATCCATGGTCCACAGGCACGGAAAGCAGACCTTGGCATCCTCTGTATAATGCTGGTTTTAACAGCATGTACAATACAAAACTTGTGGGTCAGGGACACTTCAACTCAGACTTCGAAAAAGGCCTGTGAGACCAGGCATTGTGTGCCTGAAGGATGTATCCATGAGGTTGTCAGACTGAAGTTGAAGGTACAGCTTGGTTGGTAGAAAGTCAAGGATACCAGAAACATAGACTGTTTGCTGAGGGAACCACAGGCAGCAAGCAGAAGCCGCCCAAGAGAGAAGTAATCAGCAAGGCCATCGGGTGGGGCTGCCTAAACCACCTGGAACTCGTACGTCACCGAACATCCCCTGGATGCCAGACATGGAGCTATAGGGTTTAATTTTTGATTTGCTGGGTTTCAATCATGCTTTGGATCTGTTCTTTTCTAACTTTCTATTCCTGCTATTTGTAATAGGAATGTTTACTCAGTGCTATTGGACATGGCAATTATGCAACTTTTTTTTTTACATTTATTTTTAAGAGTTTGCCTTGAGTCTCAGAAGACACTTTGACTTTCTGGAGATGAAAAAATTAACCCTCTTAATGTCTATAAGTGGATAAAATTTTTATCTCCTTGATGACTAGTCTATATGCCAAAAAGTAACTCTGTTTCATGTGAATTAGTAACATATATATTCTGCTGTGGTAAGTTAAGTGCTAGACAAATATACGGTGACTGCAAGTCCAAAAGGAAGAATTTTATGTACCTTATTTGCCTCTAAACAGGTACTGATGATAAATATTAAGAACTTACACATGCTTTTTCCTCAGAAGACATAGAAAAGGTTTTTCCTGAATGGCATGATCATTATTCTCAACATGAACAATTGTGTGTGCAGTGACTAAACAAAAAGGTTTAGTGCCTGCCTCTTGATCGTACCCTGAGATGCAAGGTACAATCATGAATAGGATAATCTACGCCTTCAGTGGAGATACAGTCTATTGGAAGAAAATAAATACAAATTTGATGCATCTGCAACCCGATTTGATGAACTGTATGAAAAAATTCAAATAGATATATTTTACAGTATTACTGGTGATGGAGAGGAAAGCTCGGAGAATTCTTTTTACACTTTATTCCTTTACAGATTGGAGAAGCAGACTGGCAATAGTTTTTAAAAAGCAAAATGCTTTTGAAGTTTTGCCTGAATTCAAATGAAAATTTTGCATAAAATTTCTGGGCTTCAGAGAGGAAGAAAAAACAAATATTTGGCAACCTAAGCTTCTATTATTGTGAGGTTGGGAATCTTTTAATGTCTCCATAGTATGCATTTCAAGTAAAAAATCAAGTAAGTCTCCCATCAACTATTCAAATGGAAAATTCTCATTGAATTCAACAGCTGTCTTTTCTGCTTCTAGCAACATTTATTTTCCCCTTGCTTTTTGAAAATGAATGTTGCATATACAAATTACTAGGTATGTGTGCTAAGGCATAGTCATAAATGGCAGAGTGTGGAGCAGTTAAAATGCATCTTACCTAAATAGCTGTTCCATGGAAGAAAGTTAACTATATTTTATTTACTAAACTAGGAATGGTTGCTTATGTTTATTTTAATCTTATATCTTTGAAAGATTATATTTGTAAGGTTTGGTCAAGATTTTTGCACTAGAAAGTAAAATTCTGCATTATTGTTTTTAAAGCAAGAACTTTCCCCGTTCCAATTTCTTTCCATTTCACCTTTCATTTGGTGGGCTAATCTCACTTTCTATGGAGAAACACAGTGCGTGTTCATTTTTAAATTGAGGGTGGTCTTTCTTTTCTGAAACTTGCCTGGAAACAGGCTCTGCACCCATGTTTTTAGATACACAGGCTAGTACGTAAGGAAATTAGAAAATGATACATGAAAAAAGCCTTACTTTCTCATTACCCGTCTCCTTCTGGGACTGCTGGAGGAAGATTGTGGGCAACAGTCCTCCATGTTTTCTCTGAGAGAGGAAAAGCAGTAATCTGAGGCCATCTGCATGTTGCCTAGGCACCCACCTGGGTTTATCCAGGGAACACGTACAATGCTACTACACTTAGAGCTCTGGAGTTTTGCAGCAATGGAAACCTGCAGAAAGCTTCCCTGTACATGTGTCTTTCAGTCGCTTGTCTGAGAATTACAAAAAATACGACAAATTCAACCTCTGGTCTCCAGCCAAAGACTCTGCCTCTAACATCAGCACCAACAGAATCAATATCTTCCTTAATTCATCAAGTAATTATTGTGAGCCTTGGATATGCCAGGCCCTCTTATTTGCAGGGGATAAATAAAACCTGCTGTGCTTCCTGCTGTCACATAGTTTACAGGCAAAGAGACCTTAAATTTTATATTTGCACAAATAAGTGTTCATACTTATTAAATACATTGCTAGAGAATGAAGAAAGAACTTGACTTTGTTATGAGGTTGACAAGGCTTCTCAGAGGAGCAAAGTTTGTGCTGAATTTATTGGGAATAAAGTGTGGTGGAGTAGGAAGGGAGTTTTTCTTTGTAGAGGAGAGAGCACATGCAAAGGCACTGTGATCACCAGGATGACTTGAGGAACTACAGGGAGTCAATGTGTTGGAGTGTTAAGAATCAAGTGTAGTACACTATGTTATAATCCCGGGGAGGCATACAGAAGCCAGACCACATCAAAGTCTTATAGAATATGGGAGTTTATTGCAAGTGTAAGGAGAGATCACTGAAGAATTTTAAGAGTTAGGGTGAGGACGCCTGCACCGAAGTCCCTACAGTCCTTGGGGACTTAGTGCCCATAAATACTCCAGCCTATTTTTACTTTTTAGTGTCACCAAATATTCAAACCTATTTTTATTTTCAAATAAATAATTATGATTCATTGTGGATATAAAAATGAGGAAATTCCCAAATGGAACCAGAAAATGTTACTACTGCTGAGAAAATGTGTGGGGAAATGTATTAATTATTTCTCTAATAAAAAATTTTGTGTTTTCTGGATCTGAAATCTTACTCCTTTTGAGACATTAAATAATATACTATTTTATGTGCCACTGTATTACTACTGTGTAAAACTTCAATTTATTTCATCTTTAAGATATCTTGGTTCTCAAGGAGTATAAAAAAATCTCTGCCATGTTCAAATAATCCAAACCATTTGTGATATTTTTATGAGTTCTTAGGACTTTGATTTTTACATCCTATTTTCCATGTCCACATCAGAGAGGCTACTCTCTGAAAGGACATTGGTCTCTAAGTTTACCCATCTATATTTAACCATGCCGTTAGAGAAGTGATAGCAGTGGTCTCTCGCACCCAGGCATTCACTCGCTCAGCTTTCTCTGTCACGGGTCTTGTCTTTATCAGCCTTTCCCATCTGTCTTCAGAGCCACGTAGAGAGGAAGGTGGGGCTCCCAAGAGCATGCTATGTCTGGAGAAGTAAGTCTGTCAGTGGTTGTGGACTGTGCACAACAGACCAATAAAAATGTGTTTATTAGAATAGCTGGCTCCCAGCTCCAGTGGGGATCTTGGCTAGCAGTCTTATCAATGTATACTGGAGACATTTTGCTTTATGTATTTGGGAAATAGATAAATCAATTTATTTAGCAATGGCCTCATATTAATATTCTAAGAGAAATTTAACAGACTAAAAAAAATAAAAATAAAAGCCAACTCTAGCACATAGGAAAGCACTTATTACGCTTGTTTCTGCAAGGTTACTTGGCAATATGTATTAATAGTTATGAAAATTATCATGTTCTTTGACCCAGTAATCTTAACCTTACAGCAATAAAACTTTTGTTGTTTACATTTTTAATACATTTTCAAAAGGTACTTAACCTTGACTTTCAATTTGAGACTATTATACATTCATAAATTATGATTCTGTGGAATTCAAGATTAATCAGTATTTCAGAATATTTTTGATGGCTTTAGGACCACGAAATTTAACACTCTCCATCAAATTTGTGAGTGGGAGTTGCACTAATCCCCCCACACACAGTTAGGGAGACAGTTAGGGGCACAGTTCCTAAAGGTGGGAAAAGTCTGACATAAGTCTTAACTCTCATTTACAAAAAGTGGTGTAAAATCTGGTCTCTGCCTCTGAGTACAAGCTTGCCTCTCTGCCTTTAGCATTGCCTGGAGTGCTGTCAACTTGGAATTTGCATCAAACTTACCACCAAGTTTTATGAAGTCAGAGGTCACCTATTTAATGGAATATTTTTAATTAAATGATAATGGCTCTTATATAAGAAGAAAGTAAGCAAGTTCCACAAAGGAAGACTGAATACTTATTCTAATGAGGAAATCAGACTTATGAATATAGATAGCAAAGTTCTTATTAATTACTTTCTTGAATGAAAATTTATTTTGTACCATTTGCCTCTGCATATATTTTATAATAGCTTTTTCTCTATATTTATGTCACTTTTCACTGCAATAAAATTTCTGAATCATCTGGAAAGAGAAAAAGAGTAGGAATATTAAAGATATACTGAATGTAGAACTTGAGATAAACTGTATGTCTACTGATAACTAAAGCCTACCTTTTAGTATTCATAATTTTAAAAGCAAGTTTCCATAACAAATATACAATTAGTTCAAAATCAAAGCTATTTTTCCTTCAATATTGGCCATTTATATCTCAAAACTGAAAAGACCTCTCATTCTGTAGATAGGGTATAGATGTGCATTATGGAGTTTATGGATTACTGTGGCTAATTTAAACAATGAGAACCAGAGAGAGCATCTTTGTGAAGCCTTTCTCTAAAGCTAAATTAAAGATTGAGGAATTAGTAAGTTAAATGTGCACATAAACAGATATGCTTATTATAGTTTATATTTGAGTGAGCTGTTACTGGCTGCTGCTTCAATCTTTTCAACATTTATATACCAATTGCCTCCATTTGTTTTTACTTTCATCTCTGCCTTTTAGCCAAATGGCTCTATTGAAAATGTTCTGAGAAATCCAATTATTTTCTAAATGTCAGTACCAATAATTTCTTAACACATTTGTAATTGAAGCTTAACATACCAATAGAAGAATGCACAAATCGTAACTGCTCAGTTCAACGACTTCTTTTACCAGAATTCTCTGTTATTCATGGTTCAGTTTTGCTAGATTTGCGAACATTATATAAATCGAATAGCAATACTCTGTTAAGAGTGTGCTTGTGTATGTGCGTGTGTGTGTGTTTGCGTGTGTGAGTGTGTAATCTTTTACTCCACTCCATAGTTTTTTTTTAATTCTCATGTGTTAAGTGTAGCTGTTTATTGTCCTTTCTGTAGACTATCCCATTATAGAACACAATTTTTCCATTTTACTACTGGTAGACATCGGGAGATAATACACCACTTCCATAACCACTCCTGCTCACATATTTGTATTAAGTTACATATTTGGGACTGGATTTCTATGTCACAGGATGAATTCTCCACTGTTGTAAATAATGCCAAAAAGTCTTTCAAAAGGATGATAACAACTCATGTTCTCACAAATGATGCTGATGAGTTCCAGTTCTACAAAAAGGGGTTTGAATGTTTTCTATTTTGGTAAGTGATCATACCTTATTGTGATTTTGTGTTTCCTTAATTACTAATGAAATTCCTGTTTTTTATAAAGGTTGCTGTTTATTAGGATTTCATTTTTGGTTGGTGCTTTTAAAGGCTTTTATTCATTTTTTCAGAAGTAAGGCTTCTCACTGATTGTATTTATAGGTGTACAAATATCTCCTGTATGTCTGTGCCTTGCTTTATTACTATCTTACTATAAACATAGCTTTTAATTTTAATGAAGTCAAATTTGTTGATTCTATTCTTTATTCATAGCACTTTTTGTGTCCTGTTGAAGAAGGGATGAGATTATTTCCTATGTTTTTTCCTAAATGTTTTATTCCTTTTACAAATAACATTTGGTTAATTAAAAAAGAAGCAAAACAAGGTTTCTAAGAGTATTAACTAGTAAAAGGGGAGAATTTTAAAGTTCTATGTCAAGATTTCCAAGTCAGGCCTAAAGCAGTTTTTAGTTAAAGAAAAAATTGTGTCTTCCAAGGTTCAGAAGTAAGATGTGAGTAGCATTTTTAGGAAGAAGAGCAGAAAGAGTTCTGTCTGGTATCTGTGATTTGTTCCACTCATTTGGATCACAGCTTTCCTAAAGATGCTGAACAAGAAATTGCTTTGGGATGGGAGAATGCAAGCCCAGCTTCCCTGAAGACCACTACTGGAGGCTGGTATCCCCTCCTGTGGAAGAAGTCCTTTTAGTTATTTGCAAGAAAGGAAATATATCTCAGCTAAGAAAGACAGTATATGCTTTGAGAAAACTATACCCCACGACTTTTCTCATTCAGTTGGATTTTCATCTGAATTGTGATATGTTAAGCCACAAGACAGAAAATAAGGCATAAGCCATTTAACTAAAAACCAAAGTATCAAAGAAAATAGTTTTCATAATCAATTAAGATAGAATTTTCCATAATTTGGTTCTCTAAAATAACTTGTATTTTATATTTGTCAATTATTAATACTTTCATGAAATAGCAAACACATGAAATGAAGCATACGCAGGTTTGAGGATTGTTCTACTTGCCTTGTTAAATTGGTTTCTAGACAAGATGGTTCTGAAGCTTCTGAATAATGATTCGAGTAGTCAGGATTTCCTAAACTGAGTCTCAGATGGATTTGATTCTGGTCATTTGAGAAGACTTGAGTAAGGAAATCACAGAAGTATGAATGACATGGGTTATCTAGGTTCTAGATGGTCAGAGATACTGAGAAAGGCTTCAAATTTAACTGAGACCTGATGTGGAAGGTATTGAAAACTGGGCAGAGAAGTTTGGATTTATCATGCTCTTTAGAAAATAGGGGAAGCTATGGGAGAAATTGAAGAGGGCTGAAAGCAACGTTTAAGAAGAGCTGACCAGGCCAGGGATTTGGCTCAGTGGTTCTGTTGCCTGCCTTGCAAGCACAAGGGCCTGAGTTCAATCCCTGGTACTACAAAGAAAGAGAAAGAGAGAGACAGAGAGAAGCTGACCATGCATTGGTGAATAGAAGGAACAGAGATGGCAAGACCTTGGGAAAAGTCAGCTGAGGAGGCTGCTGAGGGAAGATGTGGTCAAGAGGAGTAGAGAGAGCTTTCTGAATCAGCCTACCATCCAACCTCTTACAAATCTCTTCTTCCTTTTATTAACCAAAAAGATTTTGCTTGCAAGTACAGTTCAATAATTGAAACTCGCCTCATTCTAAATTTTTTAAAAAGAAATTTCTTGGATATTTACTGGATTATGCCCCCAAACTGAAGGAAAACTTACCAACCAACCCTTGGAAGAATATGTGAGTAGCATTTTTAGGAACAAGAGCAGAAAGAGTTCTGTCTGGTATCTGTGATTTGTTCCACTCATTTGGATCACAGCTTTCCTAAAGATGCTGAACAAGAAATTGCTTTGGGATGGGAGAATGCAAGCCCAGCTTCCCTGAAGACCACTACTGGAGGCTGGTATCCCCTCCTGTGGAAGAAGTCCTTTTAGTTATTTGCAAGAAAGGAAATATATCTCAGCTAAGAAAGACAGTATATGCTTTGAGAAAACTATACCCCACGACTTTTCTCATTCAGTTGGATTTTCATCTGAATTGTGATATGTTAGCCACAAAACGGAAAATAAGGCATAAGCCATTTAACTAAAAACCAAAGTATCAAAGAAAATAGTTTTCATAATCAATTAAGATAGAATTTTCCATAATTTGGTTCTCTAAAATAACTTGTATTTTATATTTGTCAATTATTAATACTTTCATGAAATAGCAAACACATGAAATGAAGCATACGCAGGTTTGAGGATTGTTCTACTTGCCTTGTTAAATTGGTTTCTAGACAAGATGGTTCTGAAGCTTCTGAAGATAATGATTTGAGTAGTCAGGATTTCCTAAACTGAGTCTCAGATGGATTTGATTCTGGTCATTTGAGAAGACTTGAGTAAGGAAATCACAGAAGTATGAATGACATGGGTTATCTAGGTTCTAGATGGTCAGAGATACTGAGAAAGGTTTCAAATTTAACTGAGACCTGATGTGAAAGGTATTGAAAACTGGGCAGAGAAGTTTGGATTTGACATGCTCTTTAGAAAAAAAGGGAAGCTATGGGAGAAATTGAAGAGGGCTGAAAGCAACGTTTAAGAAGAGCTGACCAGGCCAGGGATTTGGCTCAGTGGTTCTGTTGCCTGCCTTGCAAGCACAAGGGCCTGAGTTCAATCCCCGGTACTACAAAGAAAGAGAAAGAGAGAGACAGAGAGAGAAGCTGACCATGCATTGGTGAACGGAAGGAACAGAGATGGCAAGACCTTGGAAAAAGTCAGCTGAGGAGGCTGCTGAGGGAAGATGTGGTCAAGAGGAGTAGAGAGAGCTTTCTGAATCAGCCTACCATCCAACCTCTTACAAATCTCTTCTTCCTTTTATTAACCAAAAAGATTTTGCTTGCAAGTACAGTTCAATAATTGAAACTCGCCTCATTCTAAATTTTTAAAAAAGAAATTTCTTGGATGTTTACTGGATTATGCCCCCAAACTGAAGGAAAACTTACCAACCAACCCTTGGAAGACTATGAACCCAAACAGGTGAGGCCACTCAGTAAATGGAATTCGAGATTTAAAATCTTCCAGAATTTTTGTTTCTTCTCTAAGGAAGGAGAGGGCATGTTTCACTATAGAGTAAGGGATGTAACTGCTGGTAACTGTACCAACCTCTTCCTAGCTTCATCCTCAAAGAGGAAAGGATTTTTCCTGAAGCTGAAGTTCTTAAGTCATAAGGAAAGACTAATTATACTCTTAAGGAAGTCATTTAGCTACTGCTTTGTTTTAGATATGATTCACATGTGCTCCCCCGATAACAACATGATCAATTTTTAGAAGCTTGGTCCCTGGTCTGGAGAAGTGATGGACATCGTGTGCAAGATAAGTAAATCAGTAGCGGCACTGTTCTTAGAAGAAATTAAAACAGTTCTTGGAACCTGGTTTTCACAAGAGTTGTTAGAAAAGGGCAAGCTTGAGCTCTTCTTAGTCTGAGGCTTCCTGCTTTATCACGTGCTCTCACCCTTTTACACACCTCTACTGCCGAGATGACATTTACTTTGATGTCTTCACCAGAGCCAAAGTGAGGTCAGCTCCATGCCTTTGAAGCTTCAGAACTATGAGCCAAATGCTCTGTTGGGCCTCATGGTGTTGTTGCCTTCATTGTCTTTTTCTAGGATCTTGTTTAGAATTGCTTGTAGTGCTGGTTTGGTATTCATGTAGTTTCTCAGGTGTTCTTTGTCGTGGAAGTATCTTATTTCCCCATCCATTTTGAAAGAGAGTTTTGCAGGATACATCAGTCTAGGTTGGAGGTTGTTCTCTTTTAGAACTTGAAATATCTCACTCCAGGCTCTCCTTGCCCTAAGGGTTTGTGTTGAAAAGTCTGCTTTGATTCTGGTGGGCTTTCCTTTGCATGTGATTTGTTTCTTTTCTCTTACTGCTTGTAGCATTTTGTTCTTCTGTTGGGTTTCTGGGATCTTGATTATTATATGTTTAGGTGTAGAATTTTTTTGATTGTGGCTAGTTGGGGTCCTCTATGCCTCATTTATCTGAATGTCAAATTCTTCCCCTCTGTTTGGGAAGTTTTCTGTCGTTAATTCTGTGAACAGTTTTTTTTAAGTCATTTGTATTTTCTCCTACTACTTCATGGATTCCTATCAGTTTATTCTTCTTTGCATCATCTAGGAGTTGTTGGATTGATTTCTCATGACCCCCTGCTGTTTTTAAGGAACCTCTTTTCACGGGCACTGACTGCAATCTTATCTTCTATATCTGACAGTCTATCTTCGCATTCGTTTATTCTTTTGTGTACACTTTCAATGGAGTGTTTAATCTCCTGGATATCTGTTGTATTGATGCATAACATACTGCTATTATTGGTCTTTTTAAATAAATATAAATATATATACATACATATATATAATTTGAATTTTTGGAAATTTTGTGCGATTAACTTTGGGAAAAGTTATCCCAACTTACTGTGGTGAGTTGGCATTGTATAGAAATTGACAGCCATATTGGTCTAGAAATGTTAATATTTTTTTTCCATTTGTTAAGGGGTAACACACTGTTTTAAATATGTAAGGTCATATCTATATATGGATTTGATTATAGAAACTAATAAAGTATTCTCTAAATAATGAAAAAAAAGAATAAGATAAGACTACAAGAGCAAGAAGCAATTTAAATATGTTCGGGGACCATTTTCATCTTCAGAATTAAGGATTATTTTAATCTTACATCATTGCCTTTTCTCTGTTACTTTCCTTTTTAGTTTTATGTTAGGAATCCCTATTTTTAATGTTCATACAGAGATTTCTTTAACTGAAATACCAAATAGTTTTTCGGTGAAGGGAGGGCAGGGACAAGGGGAAAAAATGAGAATCAAGACCTGTCCTGTAAAGGTACAGGATCCCAATAATGAATGTAACTGTATTGTATACCTAGATTGTACCAATAAACTCAATAAAAAGAATAAATAAATAAATAAATAAATAGGCAGAGGGTAGTTTAACTCAGCCTCACTGTTTGAGCTAAAATGTCAGTTTTCTTATTCACTTGATGCTGTGATTCTTAAGCTTTAAGACCTATACTGTAGTCTGTGCAGTTGGCTCTTGGGCTCTCAGACCTTGGAACTCTTCCACCAGTTTTCCTAGGTCTCCAACCTGCATACAGCAGATCATAGGACTTGGTCTCCACCAACCGCTAGGCCAATAACTTGTAATAAATCCTATTTTAGAAATATACTAATTTTCTTTCTATAAAAGACCCCAACTAGTACATTGTTCATAAACCTGGCTTCTAGTAATTAAATTAGTATTGTTATTATCACTTTTTTTTTTTGTAACTGGGGATCAAACTCAGATCCTTGCACTTGCAAGGCAGACAGTGGAACCACTGAGCTAAATCTCTGGCCCATTATTATCACTGTTTTAAAAAATCTATTATGTAGTACACTGAGAAGAGAAATTCAGTCCAAGAGAGATAAGTCAGACCTCCTTCGGTCTCAGAAATGAAAGTCAGGTTTGCATCAAGGATATCTGGGGCTTTTAAGGTCTCAGCAGAGAGGAAAGAACATTTTTTTATTTCAAATCTTTTGAAATGTGTGAAATAGAATAAACAACCACTCAAAGCCTTCGTGTATGTGTTGTGCTCAGAATGAGCCAGAAAACCTGAAAAATAGAAGGTAGTCTAGCTTCAGTTGTGACAGTGCTTTGGAAAAAGAATATATGTGAAAGAAGGGGTTTTATAAGGACTTGATTGACATAGATTTTTTTCCTGACAGGAAAGAAAAGGCTTGGGAAGACAATGAGGAAGAGAAAATTGAAGTTTTATTTGTACTTCAAGAGAGCACAGCAGACCAAGGTCAAGTAAAGAAAGGAGGCTCGGGAACAAAATAGAGATTGTGGGGGCAAAAGGTGGTTCAAAAAAGCTGCAGAGGATTCTGTAGGGCAAGGGTCTAAAGCTATCCTTGTTTCAAGACATTACTCGATAGAAAAGCAGAAAGGGGGCTGTTATTTCATGTTTATTTGACTTCCTGTTAAGTGTTTTTGACACTATTAACCAGAGTTCAGTTTGATATGCAAAATCCTCAACTTACACCTCAAATTGCATTATTTCTTTACAATTCTGTAATCCCTAGGGATGTCATCTGTGTAAATACACACACCTGTGTAAATACATGAAAATATGACAATTCTGTTAGAAAAAGAACAAACAGTGCTGGTCGTACACATCTTGGGGATGTTCCAATGTATTTCGTACTTCGTGTAACCATCTATCAATTCCAAGTTAACTTTATTATTAATGCATCAATTCACTTTGGAGTTCAAGTCTTCTAAATTGTATTGGCCAAATGAATTAATAATCACGAGTCACCATCTTAATTAATCATTGGCAGTGGAAACAGTAGCAGCAACAATTTCCATCTCTCTAGTTCTACATTTTACGATGTCTAAAGTACTTTCACAGACTGATCTCACTTGATAAATGAGCAAGCGAGTGTGGCATGCAGACAGCTAGACCTTTTGGCAAACAAAGTGCCATATTTACATAAGGGTAAATTTTCCTCTTCTCATAACCAGAAATTGACTTCTCGTCCCAGGCCTGTTGAATAGAAATTTAACTAGATGCGCGGCAGCAACACATAGATGAGTTTTCATTAATATGGAAGACATAAAGAGAGCAGTCCTAACAGCCAAAGTCACAGTGCTGTGCCCACTGAGCACCGACTGTGCTACAGAAAGATAAACCAAGTCTCTCTGCTGAGGAAGATTATTTGGAGATAATCTCATAAAGTTGGAAAGTGCAGACAATTTTTGCTTTAAAAATGTTAAACATACTACTTTTGTGATTATTTTATGGCTCATAATCAATTAAAAACAATTCTTGGTCTAACGTTTTACTGCTTTGAGAATTAACTAATGTAGAGTAAATATCATAGTTGCAGTGTACAGTTTGATAAGCTTTAATATGCATATACACTTGTAAAACTATCACCCAAATCAAGGTAATGACACATCCATCACCCCTCCAAATTTCTTGGTGCCCCACTGTAATTCACCTTTCATTCCCGCACTCCTCGGTGGTAGCCATTCACCTAACTTCTACAGATTTGTTTGGACTTACCAGAGTTTCAATAATGCAGTATGTACTGTTTTGTCTGGGTTCATTTAACACACTTAATTTGAGATTTATCCATGTTGTTAATGTGTACAAATCATTTTAAAATTTTTATTTCTGGGTAGTTTTCTTTGTATGAATAATCTACAATTTGTTACCCAAGTCATTCACCTATTGATAAAACTTTGGTTTTTCTCTAATCTGTCTCATTACAAATGAAGCTGCTGTGTATATTTATGCCAAAGTCTTTGTATGCATACATTCTTTCAGTTATCTTTGATAATAGAAGTGAAATGGCTGGATCCCAGAGTAAGTCTGTGTTTAATGTTTTCAGTAAATGCCAGACTGGTTTCCAAAATGAAAATCTAACATTGTTTAAAAAAACAAACCTTTCTTCAACATAAAATTTAACTTGCTCTCTTTGACACAGTTGATTTTTAGGATGGCATCAGGGAAATATACTAATGAAGGAATACTAATTATTCAAACCAATTAATGAAAATTAGTCTTGATTGAGTTAATCCATGTTTTACAATTTCTGATTGACACTCTAAAGTTTGCCCCAATTAATTTTTTTTCTAACTACTCTGAGCTAATCTGACAAATACAATCTCATTATTCCTCTGAGATGTTCTCTTCATCCCATGGCTGTAGCACAACTTTGTCAATCACTTGCCTACTTCTTCCCTTATTTACATTGAGGTTCATGGGAACATCAGTACTATAACACCCATGTAAGATGATCAAATAGAAAACCTCTCTGTGCACACTATTTGATTACACAGTGCAGAATAATTGAAACCAAGGACCTAAGAAAAAGGCTTGCTTTTGGAAATACATACTTAGAAATAGTAAGTAGCCATGTTTGCCACTCAAGCTGCAGACATTGTATTTGTTAGAGGTAAATTTAAAAGTTCCGTATCCAGCACCCCTCTCCTTTTCTAGGAGGTTTGCTTCCTTTCATATGAAAGGACAAGGGCGTCATGTTTCCTTTAACATGACAACGGCTGCAGTTCCCAATCCTCCTGTAAGGCAACATCTCATTCTCCAGCCTCCTCCCCACGCCTACCCGTATTACTAGAGATGCTTGGGTGCGTGGTGCTCCTAACTCTCTCTTGCTTTACACTTGTGTTTGTACCGTACTCCTAATCTCTGCCTCTAGCCTCCTGCACTGGTTCCCTTGTGTCTGCCCCACACCAACACAAACACGGACACAGAACAACCTGTTTTTCTTTAATGGCACAAAGTAACAAAAACTGGTGCCTCTTGTACATAGCAGAGCAGTAGTACAAGTTTGTGGAGTGGAGTGAAGACTGGGAATTACGTATTAGCTAACTGAATACCAAGCATTATTTTTTTCCAACAATCTGCAGCCACTTGGCTTTGCAAAAATTCTGCCTGACGCCGTGGTGCTGTTCCCTTCACTCTCATTCCAGCTCTGTGTCAGTCTCCTCTTCCCTGAGCTTTCTGGAATCTTTCTAACTCTTTTCCTCTAAATCCAAAGCGATCAGAATTGCCTACAGAGTAACATTTACACTGCAGCAGGCCTAACGTGCCCAAGAATCATCTTGAGATTGTGTTGCAGTACAGATTCTGGAGCCTGAGATCTTGCGTTTCTTGCAAAGTCCCAAGTGATGCCAGAGGTGGAGGGATAGACATTACACTGTCAGGAACGCAGTCTCGAAGCAGTCGAACTCTGCTATGCACTTTGGAGCCTACCACTGTTTGTCTCATGGTTCTCACTGATGTCAGTCAATCCTCTTGGGAGTTGTTATGAATGATAGTGTCAGTTTTGTCCCCCAAAGACATTTGGGTTGTCACAACAAGGGAGAAAATGCAGAGGTCAGAGGCCCAGCTAAAGATCATACATTGCACAGAATGACTCCCTTCCTCTCTCTCTCTCTCTCTCTCTCTCTCTCCTACAATGCACAGGATGGCTCTCTGTCAGCAACTGTAGTTG
>NW_022900916.1:52780214-52785067 GCF_012274545.1 Fukomys damarensis | reverse complement strand
CTCTCTCTCTCTCTCTCTCTCTCCTACAATGCACAGGATGGCTCTCTGTCAGCAGTACTGTAGTTGACAAACCTCATTTATCCCAATATTCTAAACTACTTTCCAAAACAAACGGCCACCCACCCAGTGTCTTTACCTCAAAAGAACACTTGTGCAGATGTTTTACATTTTATCAGGATTCTACATATGACTTTCCTCCTTTGGTTCACTTGCTAGCTTCTACATGAAGATTCTTTACCTCCCTTCAAGAAGCTAAACATCTTGTTTCCCTGACTTTATTTGCAAGCAGAAGGAGCTGAAGTTAACGTTGTTGTTTTTATTTATGTGGGTTTTTAAAAACATCAATAGAACATTTCCATGCCAATTACATGTGTGTACAATATAGTTACATTTATTGTTATGAATATTTGTTATCAATAAATCTCAACTTAACATATGTTTTTGTTGTATTGTCAGTAACAGTGTAAAAAAGAACCCAGGTATTCTACTACCACAATGAAAAGTGTTTTATAAATGTATGAGGAAAGGAACTACTTTACTTAGAGTTATAGTTTAGGTTAATGAATACCTTCTGTTTTTCTCAGCTTGTACTAATGACTGACTGGTCACAGTTCTAGTCATTTAAAGATTCTGTTTAACTATAAAGCAAATATTACTAATTAATGAGTAGTTCCTAAATAATATAAAAGATCTGGCCTTTTTAAGAATCAGAACTCGCCATTAGATTGTAATTACCAACCCCTCAGAACTCATTCCTAATAACCTCATGGGGACAGAAATTATGTGAACGATAAAAGACCTAGATTGGTAAGATAGCTAATGATAGGGAATAAAAATGGATTCCTGGATCAGAATCATTTGTGCGTCACCTACTTGTTCTGTGACCCTGGCAGGGCCTCAACTGTAAAATGCATGGTGTAGGATATAAAACAGCAGAATTGTGTGCTACATAATTTGTATAAAACAAATTTACACATGTTTTTAATACTTCTGTACTTCTAATTCCCCTTTTCTAAATGGAGATAAGACCTACCAACTCACAGGGCTTGAAGTAGTTTTAAATGATTTCACATTTATGAGCTGCATAGGACAAAATGTGATGCATGGTGAATAATAAATACCACATTGTCATTGCTTTATGAAGTAGATAGAAAGTTAGCAGGGATTTTCAGGAACATGGAAATTTTTTGGTTTGGGAAGAACTATAAAGCAAGAGCAGGAGGAAAATGTCTGAAATATTTGTTTTACTGTTAAAACGAGTCTACTCAAAATTAGTGGGACAAAATCCTAGCCAATAATTATGAATCCAAACACCCGGTCTCAGTTCTCATTCTATTTGATACCAACCTCCTTTTCTTTAAGAAAGACTTCATTATCTATGATTTAACACCATGTCCCCAGATTTTCTTGCCTGTTGATCAATAGATTAGGTTTCTGCAGCTTTAAGGAGCCCCTACTAAGACTCTCTCTGTTATTTTTCCCAGCATGATAGAGATCACTGTAATCTATTTCTGACTTTTCTGCTAGGCAAGTGACCTTCTCTGAAGAAAGTTCTACCTATGTTTGGATGTTTACATCTGTGAAGCCACTTATCTGCAAAGGACTTCAGAGCTAAATTTGATACTTAGGCAGAGGATTATATCAGCCTTTTCTTTTTCCTCTATTTAGATTTCTGTCTTAATTTTATTTTCCTATATACATGAGTATGTACCTTTATTATATGAAGATCAGATTTTTTAGAAAAACAGAAAAGGCATAAGTTTTACATTTATTTTAAAAATTCGAATATACTTGATAATGTCTGTACTACCTTCCAGGACACCAGGCTCAAATCTTATAGTCCTCTTTTTGTTCTCCTTTCATTCCTGAGAGTTATGCTACATCAATTGTTTTCTGTAGAAAATCTTTATAGCCATTTTCCCCTCCATCTGCAGTGCTCTCACTGTAGTCCAGGCTCTTACCATATATTATCCCTATGTTACGATGACATTCTTCTACATGACTGACATCTTCTTGAATTAAGCCTTGATATCCAAAATCAGTTAGTGCCACTCTCACCATGCAATTCCTATGCTCCGAAACATGCAGTGATTCTCTCCTTCTACTCAAAGTCTTTATTGTTGGCCCTGTCTCTTTGCCTCACTGGCTTCTTCAGCCTCTACCACCCGTCTCCATGCCTGTTTTGCTTGTTCTTTCATTGCCCAGGCCTCTGTCTCAAAACCTTTGTGTCTCTTCCTTTTTCACCTCCTTGATCTCTCCAAAGCTATTTTTAAAACATTGTCCTAAGATAGCATCAGAAATGCTTTTAGAGAGAGAATAATCTGTGTTTAGGGAAAAAGTAAAAACTAAACCTTGATAAGCTGTTTAGAAAGGAAGGGGGCACCTTGAGAAGCTGGGTCCCACCAGATAAGCAGACTGAAGTGACCGAAGAAACCACCAAGTCCTCTGCATGAGAGAGGAGAGAATTGCGACCGAGCTCAAAAGACAGGAGAGACAGCAATGGGTGGGATGGTTTAGGAAGAAGGGTGTTTGGTACACAGACCCAGTTATGAGGCCTCACAATTTCCTGTTACAGAGAAATCACTCAAGTCTTCACTGGATTAGTGCAGAATAGAGTTTTTTTCTTTAGCTAGATTTTAATCTATTTAAGGGCAGGATTTACAACTTAATTCTAATTCATTCAGAATTCTCCACAGGACCACACACAGAGCCAGGCAATGATAAACAATTCCATGATGAAACTTGCCTTCAAGTACATATGATGAATAATGATCAAAGCTATTTACAGCTACGAGAGTAGATAGGATACCAAAGGTAAGAAGAAAGTAAAGCCCTGCTTTTAGAAAGTGAGCTAAGATGTTATTTACAACAGAATTTGGCAAATTTTCTTTGAAAAAGTTTACAACATAAGGATTTTGGCTTTGTGAAGACTAGTATCTTTGTCACAGCCACTCAAGTTTGTTCTTGTAGTGCAAAAGCATCCATAGGTAATAGGTAAACAAATGTGCATGAATAAAACTTTATGAAGGACACTGACATCTGAATTTTATACACTTTTCACATGTCACAAAATGTTACTCTTCTTTTGATAGTTTTCAACAACTTAAAAATGTAAAAATCATTCTCCCCTCATGGGCTGTCTAAAAACACGTGGTGGGCCAAATCTGGCCTTTGGACTTTATGGTGTCCTCTGATTTAGAGAATCTCTTTTGTGTTCGTGTGTCTTATGAAGTTCTTATTTTTAAGCGGAGTACTTTCTACTCTGGGGATTCTATGCACAATTTTCTGTTGTAAAAATAGGGTTTTCTGTTGTCAAAAAGTTTGGGAACTGCTGCTGATGATTTTTAGATCACCAAATGGTTATATTTCCCTTGAGATACAATTAAGACTTTGAAGTATACACTGGAGCAGTCAACTATAAATGACTAAAACTCCTGAGCTTAAGAGAAAACACATGTAGGGCATGATTGCCCAAGCGTTCTATAGTTGTTCACATCTTAGAGACTACAGTTCTTTTTTTTTCAGACCTCTAGAACATTCAAGATTCTGTTTTAATTAACTTTTAAAATGTACACCCTTTTGCGTCTTTGTCAGTGCCGGGGACCTAAATTATGTCTACACTGAACTTGTGTACATCCCTGAGTTTGGTGTCTGGTGATGTTAGCAACATTATATAATCTTTTAAGCTAACATTCAAAAGAATATTTTGGCTTTACATTGCAAATAATGCAACATTGTGGTTTTCTTATAGATATTTCTGAAGTTAGAGCTTCACTTGCCTAGAGAAGAAATTCATAGTTCAGTATTCCCAGTTAGCTTTTCTGAAGCACAGAAAAGTTTGAGTCTAATTCATGTGCCTTTACCCATCAAACTTTCACTTTGCATTTTCCCCCACAAGGGGTAATTTAGCTTCAAAATCTCATTACCCGTTTTCATGAGCTATCATAGTATACTGAAGGGATGGATTATCACAAACATTTAAAATATCATCCTGATAACTCATTCTCTGTTGATTATACCCCTGTTCACTATGGCTACAACATATTCTGTTCTAAAAGCATCCAAAAAGCCCATAGAAAGTATGAGGAAAGATAGAAAAGGATAATTGTACTAAAAAAGTGAAATTATATTTCAGTAAATCTACACAGAAGAGGCATAGGTGCTCTCCCTCCAAATAATTTCAAATATATTGGGTTCCTAGGTAGAATCAAAATGGCATGATTCATAATCTGATTGTCTCCCAGTACATAGAAGTATTATTTGCTTTCTGTTGCTATATTGAATTGTGTTTGGAGAAAACAGCACTTCCTCCTAGTTTAAATATTGTACTCCTATCATTAATGGATTTTATTCCTTTTGTATTAATGTATTAGTTACTTTCTTACTGCTGGAACGAAATATCTGATACCTACAAGTTAAAGGAGGAAAGCTTTATTTTGTAGAGGTTTCAGTCCATAGTCTGCTGGCTCCCAGGCAGGAGGGCATGGCAGAGGGTTATGGCACAGAGAAACAGTTTGTGGTGTGGCAAGCAGGATGCAGTGAGCCTTCTTTTCTGTATTTTTCATCCCATTTATTCAGCCATAAAGAATGAGAAACTACAGACATTTATAGCTAAATGGATACACACTGAGGCCATACTTTTAAGTGAAATAAATAGGACACACATGTAAATACTGAACAGTTTCTCTGGCATGAAAAACTAAAACTGTAAATAAGGATCAAAAACTATAATAGTACATAAGATCCTAATGGGATAATTGACCATGTGAAATAGGAAGAAAAGGGCTAAATGTGTACGGAAAATGGGAAGGGTAGGGGAAAGGTCATAAGGGAAAAGAAAAAAATATGAGAAA
>NW_022900916.1:52778138-52779393 GCF_012274545.1 Fukomys damarensis | reverse complement strand
GATCACAGATCACACACTAGATCCAAACACCTCTGAAAAGCCACACCTTTGACCACATGAGGTTTTGCAGGGACACCTAGACACCAGCCATAACAATCCCCATCCTTTGAGAACATCTAATGAGTAATACTTTTAATAATCACACACCTTTGATCCCAGCATCACACACTAGATCCAAACACCTCTGAAAAGCCACACCTTTGACCACATGAGGTTTTGCAGGGACACCTAGACACCAGCCATAACAATCCCCATCCTTTGAGAACATCTAATGAGTAATTTCAAATACTTTTAATTTATCCTCAGCAACAAAATTTATAAACACAGTTCCCATTAGTTTTGTTTAAAAAATAGCTTGAGATATAATTCGCATACCACAAAATTCACACGAAGTGTAGTTTTTATTGTAGTTACAGATATGAGTAACTGTGATCACAGGGAATTTTAGAATACTTTCATCACCTCAAGAGGAAATTCTAAAGCAGCAAGGGACAACTACTGCACTTTCTATCCTTTATATCTTATTCTGGCTACTTGGTGGAGGGGGGAGCACTCACACCTTTAATCCTAGTGCCCTTAAGCATAGCATTTTGCACCATGAACCAATTTCAGCATCACACTTTCTAGATCCAGCCACTCTGCTGGAACGAAATATCTGATACCTACAAGTTAAAGGAGGAAAGCTTTATTTTGTAGAGGTTTTGTAGTTTTTATTGTAGTTACAGATATGAGTAACTGTGATCACAGGGAATTTTAGAATACTTTATATATATATTATAGGTGGGCCTATATTACTAATTTCTTTCACTTAGCATGTCTTCAGGAGTCACCATGCTATAGCAGGTATCTGTACTACCTGCCTTTTGACAGTTGATGATATTCACCATGTAAATATGCAACATTGTATTTATTCTTTCCTCAATTTATGGACATTTGTATAGTCTCTACCTTTTGGCTATTGTACATAGTGCTACAGTGGTAGGTACCAAAATATATTATGAAAGGAATTAAGCAGACCACTACAAAAAGTACCCAAATCACAAAGGAAGAGAGCACGAACAAAAGAAAGGAAAAAGGGAACAATCATAAAACAAATAACAAAATGGAAATAGTAAGTTCTTGTCTATTGATATTTGCTTTAATTACAAATGGATTAAATTCTCCAATCAAATGACAGAGTGTCTGAAAGGATTTTAAAACCCAGATCCAACTATATGCTTCCCACAAGAGATTCACTTTAGCTTCAAGGACACAA
>NW_022900916.1:52770277-52777839 GCF_012274545.1 Fukomys damarensis | reverse complement strand
AAAAAAAAAAAAAAAGATGAGCTCAGGACCATGATAGAAGCCATGAATGCCCACCATAAGAAAGAAATATAAACAATAAATGCCCAACATAGGAAAGAAATGGAATCCATAAAACAGATTCAAACAGATATCCAGGAGATTAAAAACTCCATTGAAAGTGTTCACAACAGAATAAAAGAATGTGGAGATAGACTCTCAGATATAGAACATAAGATTGCAGTCAGTGACCCTAAAAAGAGAGGTTTCTTAAAAACAGTAAGGGATCAAAAACTATAATAGTACATAAGATCCTAATGGGATAATTGACCATGTGAAATAGGAAGAAAAGGGCTAAATGTGTACGGAAAATGGGAAGGGTAGGGGAAAGGTCATAAGGGAAAAGAAAAAAATATGAGAAAACTGAAAGGATTTTAAAACCCAGATCCAACTATATGCTTCCCACAAGAGATTCACTTTAGCTTCAAGAACACAAATAGGCTGAAAGTGAAGTAATGAGAAAAGATTCCATGCAAATGGTAACCAAAGCAGGAGACAAATAAGACTTAAGTTAAAAAAGATCACAAGAAACAGTGAGGTTGTTATACAATGATAAAAGGGTGATTTGTAAAGAGGACATTACATTTATAAATATATAGGCGACCCATTTTAGAATACAAAAATATCTAAAGCAAATATTAACTGAAATGAAGGGAGAAATGAATAGCAATGCAATAGTAATAGTAAGGGGAATCAGTAACCCACTGTCAACAATGAGTAGATCATTCTGACAGAAAATCAGTAAGGAAACAGGACTTGAAAAACACTAGACTTAATAGACATGTACAAAACATTGGCATTTCTAATAATAGTAGAATACATGTTCTTCTCAAGTATATATGGAACATTCTACAGAATGTTATTTATTAGGATACCAAAAAGTTTTAACAAAGTTAGGAAAATTGAAATTATATCATGTCCTTTTCTGACCACAGGGGTATTGAACTAGATAGAAATCAATAACAGGAGGAAAGTGGAAAATTCATGAATATGTGAAAATTTAGAAATATACTCCTGAAAAACCAATCAATGCTTCAAAGAAGAAATTTCTTTTCTGACCAAAGTGATATACAACTATAAATTAATAACAGGAGGAAAACTAGAAAACTCATATATGTGGAAATTTAGAAATATACTCTGGAACAACCAACCACAATTTTAAGAAAAGAAGTCAAAAAATATCTTGAGATTAACAAAATGGAAACAACATACCAAAACTTTTGGGATACAGCAAAAGTTCTTTTGTTGTTTGTTGTTGTTGTTGTTGTTGTTGAGGGTCTGGCTTTAGACTCATGGTGAACCTTCTGTCTCAGCTTTCTGAGTGCTGCGATTATAGGCATGTGTTACCACACCCAGCAGCAAGTGCAGTTCTGAGAGAAAAGTCAATAGCAATGATTGACACACTTAAGAGAAAAGATCAAGTATAAAACTAACTTTACTTCTCAGGGAATTGTAAAAGGTAAAACAAACTAACACAAAGTTAGCAGAAAAAAGGAAATAATGACCACTAGAACAGAAATAAATGAGATAGACTATAAGAAAACAATAGGAAAGACTGATGAAACTAGGAGTTGGATTTTTTTTACTTTTATTAGTACATGTTTGCAGTATATAATGATTACATTCACTGTAGGGAATTGGTATATGCACATAACACATTTCAATTATTTTTCCCCTTTAGTTTATTTTTCAGCATCAGATCTATTTTTTGTCTTGTAAGACTTTATAAAGTTAATAAAATATATCCAGATTGAAAACCAGACAAATAGGCCAAAGAGCATGTAAAATATGTAAGACAATTGTACTAAGTCAAGGTACACTTTTAAAGAAAAAATATTACAAACTTTAACTAGATAGACTATTTAAAAGAGAACATTCAAATAAAGCATAATTAAAAGAGTAGACATTATAACTGATACCACAAGCATAACAAGAATCATAAAAGACTACCTAAAATGAATGAATACATGCCAAAAATTTATAACCTGGAAGAAGAAATTCCCTAAGAACATACAAATTACCATAAATGAACCATGAAGAAATAAAAATCTTAAGAAACCAATAACAAGGCGAAAGATTAAAACATCTTTCAAAAAAGGAAAATCCCAGAACCTGAAACCTTTTAGTAGTAAATGCTATTGAACATTCAGAAAAGAATTAACACAACTTCTTCTTTAAGTTTTCCAAAAAATTGGAGAGGATTCCAAAGTCACTTACCAGAGGCATCATTATCATAATACCAAAGGTAGACATGATTACAAGAAAAGAAAATTACAGGCCAGTATCCCTAATCAACGTAGTTGCAAAAGTATTCAACAAACTACTAGAAAGCTAAATTCAACAGCACATTAAAGTTATACACCCTAGTCATTCGTGCTTTATTCCTGGGATGCATGGATATTTCTGCATACAAATAAAAAGTTGTGATGCACAACATTCATAAAGTCATTTAACCATTTTAATAGATAACAGAAGAAGCATTTGATAAAACTCAACATACTTTCATGAAAAAAAAACTTGTAATAACGGGACTATAATCAATGAATGTCAGCGAAACAAAGACCACCTATGATGAGCTGCAGGAACTAAACAAGGATGCCCACTCACTGAGCAATTAGACAAGCAAAAGGATTGAGAGCCATCCAAATGGAGAGGAAGCCAGAGTGAGTCTATTTACAGACAACATGATTTTGCATATAGAAAATTATAAAGTCCAACCCCCCACACACTCACACAACAACAACAACAAAACTATTAAAACAAATGAATTGGGCTGGGCATGGCGGTGCACACCAATACTCCCAGCACTCAGGAAGTCTGAGGCAGGAGGTTACCAAGAGTTCAGCCTAGGACACACAGTGAGTTCAAGGCTAAACTACAGAGGCAGTCCCTGTCTCAAGCAAACAAACAAACAAGAACAGAAACAAATGAATCAATAAAGTAGCAGAACATTAAGTCTGCATACGAGACGATTGTGTTTCTATGTACTAATGACAAGCTATCCAAAAGGAAATTTGAACAGTTTATTTACCATAACATCAAAAACAGGGCTAGGAGAAAATGTAAAAATGGAATTAAAGTGTTTGTAGGTGGAGAGGGGAGGAGGGGGTGAAGGGAGCGTGGGGACAAGGAGGAAAGAATGAGAACCAAGACCTGTCATTTAAAGGTACACGATCCCAGTAATGAATGTAACTGTACTGTATACATAGAATGTACCAAGAAATTCAATTTAAATAAAAAAATAAACAGCTTATAACTTAAAAAAAAACAAAACAAAACAAAACAGGGCTAGGTATGCAGCTCAGCAGCACCTCGCCTGCCTGGCAAGTGCAAGGTCCTAAGTTTGATCCTCCGTATGAAATACATACATACATACATACATACATACATACATACAATTTAGAAAGAAATTTAACCAAGGAAGCGAAAAACCTATACACCAAAATTTATAAAATATTGATGAAAGAAATTAAAGTAGGTAACAAATAAGTAGAAAGATATTTTGTGTTCACAGATAGGAAAAACTGATGTTGTTAATATCTTCCTACTATCTTAGACTATCTGCAGAGTCAATGAAATTGCTATCAAAATTCCAAAAGTTTAGGGCTGGGGGTTTAGTTCAGTGAAAAAATTCCAGTAGTTTATACAGAAACACAAAAGACCATAAATATATGAAGTAGTTGTAGACATGAAGAAAAAAGATAGAGGACTCACACTTCTGATTTCAAATTATATTTTAATAAACTATATTAATCAAAATAATATAGTACTATCATAAAAATCAGACATAAAAACTAATGGAACAGAATAGAGAGCCAGAAATAAACCATATACGAACAGACAACTAATTTTTGGTAAGGGAGTCAAGATTATATAATGGGGAAAGAATAGGCTCTTCCATAAATGCTGTTGAGAAAACTGGATATTGATGTGGGAAAGAAAGAGAAGAAACTGCACTTTGTCTTATGACATACATAAAAATTAATTTGAAAGAGAGTAAAGATTTAAAGGTAATCTCTTAAGCTATACAATTAAAGAAAACAAAAAAAAGTCACTTGACATTTGACTTGGTGATTATTTCTTTGGATATGACTCCAAAAATCCAGGGAACAAGAGCAGAAATAAACAGCCAGGCATGGCAGCGCATGCCTGTAATCCCAGCACTTGGGAGGCTGAGGCAGGAGGATCTCTGTGAGTTCAAGACCAGCCTGGGCTACATAATGAGACCCTGTCTCAAAAAAAAAAAACAACAACAACAACAAAAACAGCAGAAATAAACAAATGAGATTGCATTCAACTAAAAAGCTTCTTCAGAGAAAGGAAACGAAGAGAAAAGAGACAACCTACAGATTGAAAAAACATATTTTCAAACCATATATCTAGCAAAGAGCTACTTTTCGAAATATAAAAGATTCTCAGGGCTGGGGATTTAGCTCAGTGGTTCTGCTGCCTGCCTTGCAAATACAAGGTCCCAAGTTCAATCCCCGGTACCAAAAGCAAACAAAACAAAACAAAAAAGATTCTCAAACAATTAAATATTTTAAAAAATTTTTTTACAATTTTTTAAAAGAGCAAAAGACCAAAGTAGATATTACTCAAAGGATGACACATAAAAGGCCAATCCACACATGAGAAAATGCTTATCATCACTGATCATCAGAGAAATGTAAATAAAGCCTCATGAGCTAAGACTTCACACCTTTGAGAATGGTTAATATTTTTAAAAAAATATACAAGGAAAGGTAACAAGCATAGAATGAAAAGAAAAGGGAACTTTTGTGCACTATTAATGGGAAGGGAAATTAATATGCTCATTCTGGAAACTGCGGAATCTCCTCAGGAAATTAAGATTAGAATTATTTTAGGATCCAGTAATCCCATTACTGAGTATACACGTAACAGAACTGCAGTGTTCATTGTAGCAATTATTCACAGGAGTCAAAATATGGAGAGATCTTAAATATCTATCACAGATTAAAGGATACAGAAAAGGTTCTTGAGATAGATAGACAGATAGATAGATAGATAGACACACACACACACACACACACACACACACACACACACACATAAAAAAGAAAAAAAAACCAGAATACTACTCAGCCTTAAAAATGTGGAAATTAGCTAGGCTGGTAGCACATATCTGTAATCCCAGCCCTCCAGGAAGCTGAAGCAGAAGGATCGCCTGGGCAATTCAGCGGCTTAGAAAGAACCTGTGTCAAAATGGAATATAGTTCAAGTGTCTTGGGTTCAATCCCAATGGCTGTTATTTGCTGCAATATGGATGATCCAGGAACATATTATACTAAACAAAATAAGCCAGGCACAGAAAGACAAATGCCACATGATCCCATTTATATGTGGACTTTAAAATCATTGAACTTTTAGAAGTAGAGAGTAAAAGGATCGTTACTAGAAGAAGATGGATGGAGTACAGGGAGACATCAGCCAAAGGGTACAAAAGTTCAGTTAGAAAGGAAGAATAAGCTTTAGTGATTTATTACACAGAATAGTGACCATAATAAATAATAGTACATTGTATTTTCCAAAATGCTAAAAGAGATTTAAAATGTTTTCGCCATAAAAACAATAAGTATGTAAGATGATAGTTTTATGAGCCTGATTTAATTATTCTAACTGTAAATATACCAAAACATCCCATTTTATCTCATAAATACATATACAATATTTATTTATTTAAAAATGAATAAAAGTAAAATAAAATTTAACTCCATCCTTGCTTAGAGAAAAAAAGAGGAGACAAACATCTAAATCTATAGTTGCACACATTTGCTTTAATAACCCTTTACTGATGTGTAAGCGGTGGTTTTCATTAATATTCTTACACAAAAAATGGTCTTGGTTTAAACATTCTAAAAAATAGCAGAAACTGAGAATATACAAGCTACATTTTCAGCAGTCTTATTCTGCTCTTCAAGAAATATTTCAGTAAGTATAGCTAGTTGTGAATATCATTTATTAACAACTGTAGATTTATGGGAATTTATTTTTATTTAATTCGATACAGATTTATTTTAATGGAATGCCTTCTTGGTACCGTAGCATTATCTTGAGTCACAGTATAGTAACAAAATTAGTTACCAACATGCAATATATGCTTTTAGTGTTTTGGTTGATTTTTGAATCGACCTAATAACCAAGGATTCTTAGGCAAAAATAGACACCATTCCAAACTACCCCAGAATAGACACGGGCAACTCAGCTTTGTGAGGACAGTAATTAATAGGTTTAGCCACAGAAGATCTTTTCACGCAGTCCTGCACTTAGATGATCCATTGTTACCTAAAGTACTGTGTCTTGCAGATAACAGTGAAAACTACAGTGTATGTGTTGATTAAGTGGCAGGAATTGCTGCCTCCAGGGAGGCTTCCCACTGAAAGGAGTCGCTAGCATCACAGGTCCTCCCAGCAAGAGCACAGTGCCAGCTGGTCTTCCTGTTCACGGTTTCAGGTGTCAGGATCACCCAAAAAGACAAGACATAAGCAGACACTGAATGATAAAAGGCCTTACCTACATAGAGAAGCGACAGAGCAAGATCTGCCTCAACACAGAGCCTTGGGCTCCAAGGCTAGTGGACCTTGGCCAGCAGCCACTGTAGGGAGATGGTCTGTACTTGCTAAAGGATAAGGATCCCATTCTCTCCCCAGTGGCACAGAGATGACACTGGCCTTGGCCAGGTGCTATGCACTGCACAGGCTTAAGCAGAACCAAGGAGAACACATCAACTCTAGGACAGGAGAAAAATTTCCTCACAACAGGATAGCCCAGCGCAGATGGTAAGGACTGTTTTTCTCTATGTAAGGAAATGTTCGAGGCTTAAGGCCACCCTTCAGCAGCAGTGTAGGGACTGCGAGTTAGCAGAGTACATTTGACCTTCTTTCCTAACACCAGTCCGCTATTCCTAACCATACCATGAATAGCAACCTGAGGAATGAAGAAGTGGAGGGAGTGATTGTTCAAATATTGGTTTTAAAAAACTCTAGCATTTTACTGGGCCCATTTTTCTTTGGATAATGCTTAGGCTAATTTGTGTGTACATACTTCTTAACTCTAGGTGGTACCTTGGTTCACAAACTTAACTTATTCTATGATTTTAGAAAAGATGAATTTGGTTGTGTTTGTCAGATGATGCAGAGTTTGGAAACAAAAATGAAATTTTGCCAAACATTTCTGTTTGTGAACCAAATTGTTGGCAAACAAAAGTGTTCTTGAACTGAGCTCCCACTGTATTCTAAAACTTCCTACTATGCCAATAAATGGTCTTAATTCTTTTTTTTCTCATTGAGGTTATTGGTACATTTTAGGTACACAGTACAGTAACATTCATCATTGGGATCTTCCACCTTTACATGACAGATCTTGGTTCTTATTTTTTCCCTGTACCTCTGCCTTCCATTCACCCCCTCCTCCCTTCCCTATTTACAAAAACTTTATTTCACCAGGCGTGGTGGTGCACACCTGTAATCCCAGCACTCAGGAGGTTGAGGCAAGAGGATCACTGTGAG
>NW_022900916.1:52762781-52770123 GCF_012274545.1 Fukomys damarensis | reverse complement strand
TTTCCATTTTATCATTTTCTCATATTTTTTTCTATTCCCTTATTTCCTTTCCCCTACCCTTCCCACTTCCCCTACACCTTTAGTCCTTTTCTTCCTATTTCACATAATCAGTTATACAACTTGTGTCTTATGTATAATGGTCTTAATTCTGACCTTGGCAAATTTTAAAAGGCAGAGAAGCTCTTTCCACTTGAATAACCTGAGAACGCTGCCATTGTAGCCTGACAGGTCACCCTCAAATTCTTATGTTGAAGTCTTGACTCCTGATACTGTAGAGTGTGACTGTATTTGGAGATAAAGCCTTTAAAGAGGTAAAGTAATATGAGCTCACATGGATGAGCTCTGATGCAATATAACTGGTGTCCTTATAAGAGAAAGAAAGAGCACACACATGCATACTACAGAGGTAGAAGATGGCCAACTACAAGACCAGGAGCGAGGCCTTTGCAAGAAACTAGTTCTGCCAATACATTGATCTTAGACTTTTAGCCTTCAGTGAAGTGAGTCAATAAGTTCCTGTTGTTTAAGCTGCCTGGTCTGAGGCACTTGGTTATGACAGCCCCAGCAAGCTAATACAAGTACCTCCTGTGAGAGGCCTCACATGCCTGAGCATTGGAATGTGGCCTTTCCCATCCACGGCTGCTGGATGGGCCAGCAGGAGCAGAACCATCTCAGTGCACAGCACAGAATCATCCCTTCAAGCTGAGTCAGCGCCCATGAGGCCAGCACAGCCCACTCTGGGCAAATCGTCCGAGCAGAACATCCTGCTCCAGAGTGAGTGTTTAATAAAGATGGTGAAGAAAAACTAAGGAAATTTGTGTGCAGTTTGGAAGTGAAAATGGAAAGCCAGTGAATAAAGGGCAACTTTTTTAAACTTACCAGATTATTAGAATTTTTCAAATTTATATTGTTATCAAGAATGTAAAGCACTGCTTGATCCTAGCATGCAATTCCTACTACATAGCCGAAATACCTTTTATTTTTCTTTCTGTGAGCCTGATTCTTAAGGTTCACAGTTTTCCTCCACTTAGTGTTCTTGTTCTCCTCAGACTACAATTTTTAAAAAGTTTCATTAGACACAGAATGAAAGCAAGGTGTGGAAAGCATTTGGTGAGTTACACTGAACAGATACATTGACATGATGGCCACAGTGTGCGTGGTCAGGTACACTTATCATTTTTGTGACTGTCTTAGAAAGGACTCGAGTCCCAAAAATGAACTTTACCAAATTACAAAGGCAAGAATTAGGGCTAGATGAACTGAAATGAACTGAATCTTGGGTTCTCTTGCCTTCTTTTGATCTTAAATAAAATTTGTCTTCTGATTGATGGACACATTTTGATTGGAATTGGTAGCCAGACTATAGCTGGGTGTTCACAGCTTCCTGTGGGTCATATTATCAAATATCTAGCAAACATGGCTAATGCACTTTGGTGGCTGCTGGTTTTCTTCATAGTAAGCAAAAACCTCTTAATCAGACAATGCTATAGTAAAGCTCTCTGTCCCCAGAGATGTCTGGGCATTATCTTTACTGGTGAGTTCCAACACTAGTGAAAAGCTTTACCCAGTCTAGTTTCCTGATGGATGAGAAAAGAATATTGTCCTGCAGACCTACACGAAGATTAATAGAGAGACAGAACTGATATGCCTCTTGGGTTCCATTATAAAGACTGGCAACCATCTCTATTGGTGTGTCCTCAGAGCAAACTTGTCCTGACAAAAGTGGCTATTGCTTAGCTCTGTTTTCTTAACATCTTCATGCTGTGCTTGATTAGGTCTGACTTCAAAGTAACTGATATTTGTATCCTTTAATTCTGGTTTAAGAGCTTCATTGTGATACTAGTAACAACAAACATATCCCTAATTCTTGAACAGACTATCTGATAGACTAAGTTATGGAAAAAGTATATGGGTACCTTGGTTCTGCTGTCTAGAGGAAATCACATGTGTTAGTCTAGCCAAAGTTAACTTCATATAGAATCACGAGAAAAGTGCATATGCATGGCCTCATATCTTACAGTCTGACAATCTGGTTATTCTATTCAGCCTATTTTTGGTGCTTGTGGGTGAAAGAAAAGGAATAATTATCTTGAAAAGGAAAGTAATTATTTATTTATTAGTAGTAAAAGCAATACAACTTACTGAGGCACTGCCTCACTTTACTGATGTGCAAAGGCTGGTTCCGTTTCAGCCAAAAGTAGGATGCCTGCCATCAAAAGTCCCAGAAGCAAGAGGAGGGGCAGAGCCTCAACTATAGCTGCCCCCTTGACTACCCAAAATTTGTACTGTGGCTTCCTCTCATTCATTGTATCCTTTGACCCCAAACTTTAGGCTTCTCTGAAATCATCCTCATATCCATAGCAGTCTTCTATGTGGGGCTCATTTTAGGCTATAAATTCCTGTATTTTCCCAGAGATTTGATCTAGCCTCTTTTTTGTTTTTCAGGTAACTTTCAACTATTTGGATCCTTCTTGTTTTTATAGTACTAAAAATACTAGGTTAATTTTAGAAATATTTATATATTTACCTCTTGTAGGTAGGAAGGGATGTAGAAATTTGCCATCTTGATCTAAAGAAGATGAAATTTTATTTTAAAAAAGAATTGTAGTTGGCTGAAAGAAAATCCAACGGTACCCAGTGAGTGATAAATTATCATCTTCCTCATGAGGGCTAAACATTTGAATGACAGCCTAGATGTTTCTAAAAACTATTTTCTAGGAAGTCATATTACAAAGTCATAAAGACTATGGTAAATAAAACTTTTACACCTCTTTTAAAACTTAATTCTCAGTAGGTTAGCTAATTTATGTAGGACTAAAATTCTTTTGTTAAGGAACAGGCAAAATTTGTTATAAAATAGAATCTAAGATATTGACTTTGTTAAACAGATGTTTATTAAACAAATATTTTCATATTTCCCTACTTATTTTCTAAATTCGATGTTCCATGTTGCTTCCTAACCCATTTCCCTGTACAATGATCCATGTTGAAGGTCTTAGTTGGTAACCAATATACAATGCCACAAACAGCGCATTATTTATCATTAAATATACAATTGTACATGTTCATTGACTCTGTTTATTATGACTGCTTGACAATTTAGAATCTTGACAGTTTAGATACTGCTGGAGTACAAGCAAGAGATCTCATGTGGGATTTTCTTCTTCTTGATGAGAAAAACACCTGCGGAATGGAGCAGACCCCAGGTGAGAGCTATAAAAATTGAGAACCCGGGAGAGTTCAAATTCAGAGAGCAGGGGGCCTTTCAGGAGAAAACTAGCCATCCAGCATGAGCATACCTTGTATTTTTGGCTCGTAAGATGCCAAGAAGTTGTGAGTGGACAGTCCGAGCTTTCCTTGCCCCTTCTGCTATAGTGGAGATATAAGACGACATGGCTGTAGAGAGGCCTGCACCAAATAGCTTACCCTGCCTACTCCATCATCATCAGCCCTCAAGGATGGAGGTCACTTCACCTGTCACCATCTACCAGATTGCCATTCCTTATGGTACCCGAGAATCAGGCCTGATTCTTAGTCAGCCACTAAAGAAAAATAACATCTAGCTGGGGAGTTAGCTCAGTGGTTCGGTTGCCTGCCTTGCAAGCACAAGGACCCGAGTTCAATCCCTGGTACCAAGAAAAATAACATCTAAGGAAAACTGGTACTCATCAAGGAAAATTACATAATCCAAAAGGAATAACTGCTTAGTAAAATAAAACTGTCCAGCACAACATACCAAAAACTCACACTATAAAAAAAATTAATATAATTTAAGGAAATGCATGTACAGGCCAGAGAATATTCTACAAGTATTAGGAACAGTGGCAGATGCATAATTCATTAATTCAATAATTCAATAAGCAAAATGAAGGAAAAAATGAATATTTCAAATAGATTTAGAGTACTTGTGGAAGAATTACCTTGTATTTGTTTCCTAGGGCCACCGTAATAAGTGACTGTGAAGTGGGGGCTTCAAATAGAAATAAAATTGGCTTCATAGTTCTGAAGGCTAGAAATCCAAAATCAAGGTGTCAGCAGGGCCATCTTCCCCTGAAGGTTCTAAAGGAAACCCCTTTACTGTCGCTTCCTAGCCTCTGGGGCTTGCTGGCACTCTGGCACTGCAGAACTCGCAGCTTCATCCCTCCAATGCCTGGTCGTCCATGACTTCCTTCCTCTCTGTGTCTCCTGTCTCCAACTCTCCCTTGCTTGATAAAGATGCAAGTCAATGGGTTTAGGACCCACCCGCCTATCTTACTTACACCTGCAAAAACCCATTTCCGAAATAAAGTCGTATTCATAAGTACAGGGGGATTAGGACTTCGGTGTATTTTTTTAGGATATGAATCTACAGCATATCTCAAAATACACAAAATATAATGATAGGAAAGCTGTAGAGTAAAGCTGAGGAAATCTGTTGATATCTCCAGGGAACCAAACATGGAAATAACAGCACTTCTACCAGGGACAAAAAAATCACAGAGGAAGAAAGTCTCCCTCTGGGCTGAATCATTAGATTGACAAGGAGATTGATATGGAGAGATATATACTGAGACATATCCTAGAAAGTTCCTGAATTCTAAAGATAAATTTAAAATATTCAAAGCTTTCTGTGAGAAAGAATAAGCTAACTGTAAAGGAAAAAATTTATATTGACTTTGTACTTCTCATTTGCAGCCCTGTAAACTACCAATCAGTAGAGTGGCATCTGAACACTACTGAAAGAAAAAGTTCAATCTAGGAGTCCTATATATAGTCAAGAAATTACTCACCTGTCAGAGCAAAATAAAGTTATTCGAGGATATGTCAGTGTTCCGTTTGAGAGAAAAACTCTCAAGAAAAGAGTAATGACAACCAAAAATAAATCCCACAGACTACATCAGTGTCTCTAAAAGTGGAAAAATTAAAGATGAGATGAACAACAATGAAAGTAGTAGATGATAAGCAACAGTGATAAGACAAATGTTTCTATATTAAATCTAAATATTATTTATTCAGTTGAACTCCAAATGGATAAGAACAAAACAATTCAAGTAAGTGCTAAATAAGTACCCTTAGAAACAGAAGGAAAAATACAATAAGAAAAATTCAAATAATAGTTTAAAATTAAATCTATTAAATTATTTCAGCAAAACTCAGGAGTTAGTAAGATAGAGGGAAGGGTCATGGAAGGTGAAGCTAAAACTCAGCCACATAGAGAGGAGAGGAAGAACTAAAGGAAAATAAAATTGTTTAAAGATATCATCTTATTGGGGAAACGTAACATAAAAGAAATTAATAGTCTTTGTGGTATATGGCATGTCTTCATGCTTTCATATGAAAAACAAAGAAAAGAAAGTAATTAGTAATAAAATTTTTAAATAAAAAGTAATTAGTAATAGAATAGCATCTGAATTCATAAGGAAAAAGGAATGAAATACAGCTTGATCAACTCCAATAAAAATATGAAAAAAGAATTAGAAAAACACAACAATATAAGTTAAATAAAAGAATACATGATAAAAGAATAAAAAAACAATATCATTAATTTAAACTTAAATAAGCTAATTTCTTCCACTGAAGAGCAGGGAGTATCAAATTGAGTTAACAAATTAACTTAGGTGTGAGATCTTTACAAGAAGCACAAAATAAAATAATAAAGAAATGTTGATACTAGATGAAAAAGATACTAGAAAAAAAGATATTGGACAAACAAAAGATATGGCAAAATTCATATCAGATAATGTGGAATTAGAGTAAAACATGAGAGAAGATATGAGAGCAATTTCATAATGAATAAAATACAATCTCTGAAAAATTGATAGTCAAGATTTGTATGAATCAAATAACTTACAAACTAAATATATAAAATTAAAACTGATATACAAAGAGAACTTCTTGAAAATAATGTTACAGCAGAAGAATTTAATATGTGATTTGGCACTACTAATTAAGAGGATTTTGTCATATTTAAAATGTGATATAATAGATAATACATATTTGTTTTTGTTTGTGTACATATCCTAGAGTCCTTCACTAGAAAATAAACCTTTTCTCCTAAATTTCAAGAAGCACCATAAAAATTGACCACATTCCAAACTACAAGCAGAACTTTAGTAAATTTGAAAAGTTAGATATCTGAAAACATTATTTAATCATAGCTCAATAAATTTAGAAATAAGTTGAAAAGAGTGACCAACTATTTCACAACTCTTAGAAATTAATTCTCATATAAACTTCATATTATAGAGGAAATCAAAAGAAAATTTATGACCTGATTAGAAAACAGTGTAAATTGTTTTCCATTTTTGGACTTTTATGATTTGCTTTTTGAATTAAATGTGTTTCTTGTGTACAGCATATTGTTGGGTATTGTCTCTTGATCAGTTTGGCCAATCTGTGTCTTTTAATTGGGGAATTGAGACCATTCACATTGAGAATGATTACTAAGAGGTACTGACTTATTCCTCTCATTGCATTCTTTCTCTGTTACATTTTCTTTTCTTTTCCTGCTGTCTAGCTGCTCATCCCACCAGGTGCATTGATTGCCTTTGATACATTGGCAGTGTTGGAGGAGAAAGGGAAAAATAATTGAAAGGTATTATATACATGTACCAATTTCCCACAATGACTGTAATCCTTATGTACTGTACTACAAACATGTGCTAATAAATTAAAAATTTAAAAATAAAAATAATGTAAAGAAGAATACTTCATCTAATTTAAGAACTTGAAACCCAGTGAAAGCTTACTTAGAGAATAATTTATAGCCTTAAATATTTTAATTTTTAAAGAAAAGAAAAAACAAGACTAAACATTTCTTACTGCTGTGCTTGAAGACCAATAAATAGCAAACTTCTTTCCTACTTACTAAAACAAGTTAAGATGAATGAAGACCATAACATCACAAAATATGATCTTGATCAATTGGATACTCACTTTACTGGCCAAAGCAAGTCATGTAACCACATGAGTCCAAGCAGACAAAGAATAATAATATCATCACCTTAGGCCCACAAATAGTGACAACTGGAGCATTTGTGAAGAACCCTAAAGACTACCAGGTCTTCCATACGCTCCCGTGTTATATGTTCACCATCTAGATGGAATATTCATAGCCAACTTCTCTAAATCTGTTTATACAAAAGATAGGTGGAATTGGATATTTATGTGTCTTTAACCATGGAAAATCCTATCCTTCAGCCCTGAACTTCCCTTAAATATTTCTCTGGGTCTGATAGCCAGTTAGAGAAATTCATATATGTGCAACTTTCTCAGAAAAAGTAAATAAGGTGCTAGGTGGAAAAGTGATTCTAACCCTGTGTATGTGTCATCATTAGCTCAAGTTAGAAAACTAGTATATATA
>NW_022900916.1:52753555-52762640 GCF_012274545.1 Fukomys damarensis | reverse complement strand
ATAATTAATAATAATAATAATAATAATAACTGTTAAAAATTCACCTTAGAAAGCACTAGTCGGATTATAAAGCATTTTATAATGTATTTTTAAATTTAGTAATGATACTTCTTTGAATGAATTTTTTTTTTTTTTTGATATCAGGGTTCAAACTCAGGATTTAGAGCTTTGTGAGGCAGGCAGCAGAAGCACTGAGCTAAATCCTGGCAGAATGAAATATTTTAAAAGGAACAACTCTGTCTTATTAAATTAACAGGGCTAATCAGAGGTGTAGTAGCAATGCCATCAATAATAAATATTTGTATATTTACACTTGTATATGTTACCCAGTTGGTTAAAAGGTTATGCTTATATTCGGATGTTAACTTATACTAGTCAAAAAACTTATAAGGCGCTGAGAGAAGGAAAGTAGAAGACATATACTGAATATTTTTTCAATTTAAAGGAAAATATTCACAATTTGAAACTGGACATTGCTAAACAAATTTATAGTAGGGATATTATATATTGTTGTTATTGATCTCTAGACAGCACTAGTAACTTCAGAATTGTTTGACAGCTTCATGACTTATCAATGACAAAATTATCTACCATTTCTTTCAGATAAAAATCATAAATAAAAAAGTTTACTTGATTGAGAACAAAATGAATATGGAAGCAATCATCTGCATGATTATGTATAAAAACTTTATATACTTATTCATACACACAAAACTGTTATATATACACATACACATATATATTGCTTTATTATTTATAGCATTAAAATCTAAAAAAATCAAAACAATTTCAAATTAACTTTCTTTTTTCCTTTGCCTTGTATTAATACATCAGGATATAATTGGTCTTTTTAACTTTTTGGACACTGTTTGTATAAAGCTTTGCAGTTTCATCAGGTAGTCTTGCAATTACAAAACCACTGCTTGGACTTAGTGTGTTTCAACTCTGAATTTTTCTAAAATCAATATTTTTCTCTTTTTTTAATCACTTGTGCAATTTTTTAAATTCTCATGGTAGTCCACATAGGAATTTGTTTCTGTTGTTACTTTTTAGATTTAGTAAGCAAACAAACAGTAGTTGTAGAACATGTTGATTGTTATAAACAGTACATATTTGATATTTCATTTTACTGATATTTCATTTTCCTGGTAAGTGCACACTGTGTAACAGGAAGCTCCTTGTCTTATACAATAGAGTACTACTCAGCCATGAAGAAAGATAAACTTGAGACTTGAGATAAACTTTATAGCTAAATGGATGCACCTGGAGGCCATAGTCTTAAGTAAACAAATCAGACACATAAATGTAAATACCACATTGTTTCTCTGGTGTGAGAAACTGAAAGTGTAAATGAAGACCAGAATGTATAATAGGTATTGTGAAATAGGAAGAAAATGTTCAAAGGGGAAGAGGAACTAGAGAGTGGGCAGAGGGAAAGAAGGAAGGGAAAGAAAAAATGAGAAAAAAAGAAAAAATTGGAAACAAAGCTTTTGTGACTAAGGAGAAGTGAAGGGGTCAAAGGGAGGGAAGGGGGATGGGAAAAATTAAGAACCAAGATATATCATGAACAGGCATGAATTCCTTATGATATGATTGTGATCGTTTTGTATACCTAAAATGTACCAAGAAACTTAATTAATAAAGAAGAAAATGTTGATGTTTAAACAGTATATATTGGATATTTTGTTTTATTGATATTTCATTTTCCTGGCAAGTGCACATTGTATAATAGGAAGCTCCTGATAAAAGAAGGAGACAAGACATGTGACACACGTGGCCTGCCAAACAGGAAAACGGTCTAGGCATGCGTGCTGTCAGTGTGAGACTTTGTATGGAACACGCTGTCGTCATGTGTGAAGACCGTCCCAGGTGTGATGAATTAAAGCAAAGATTATTTCTGTGGTAGAGTTGCATTTGTATTTTCATTGTACTTCACATAGGAATTTATTTCTGCTGTTATTTTTTAGATCTTGTGAGCAAGTGAATAGTTGATGTTGAAAATGTGGATGTTTATTCTACACAATCATCCTATAGTAAAAGTTTAACATTTAAAAGAAAAGATGTGTTCTTTTTATAAAATTGAGAACTACTCAGCCATAAGAAATGATGAACTAGAGATCTGTATTACTAAATGGATGCACACAGAGGCCATACTCTTAAGTGACATAAATAGGACACGTGTGTAAATACTGAATATTTTCTCTGATGTGAGAAACTGCATGGGTAAATGAAGACCAAAATGCTTAATAGATAACATAAAAGAGGAAGAAAAGGTCCAAAGGTGAAGGGGAAGTAGGGGAGAGAGGAAAGGAAAAAATGTGAGAAAAGAAGGAAACAAATTTTTAAAAAATAAGATGGAGTAAAGGGGTGGAAGGGAGGAAAGGGAATGGAGGGAAAATAAGAACCAAGATATATCATTATAGGTACAAATTCGCAGTGACGAATGTGATCCTAATGTGCACCTGAAGTGTACCAATAAACTTAATGGAAAAAAAGTGGAGGTGAGATGGAAATACATCGGACATATGAACTATTTTTAGTTTTCCTTTGTGTGGCGCAGTCTGCCTGCTACTTATGGTCCTTCAGACAAATGACTTTTTATTCTGCTTTTGTAATTGTATCCATCAAGTGAGTATAAATATCAGTATGTAAACCTGTGCTTGTCTGCTCTATTGCTCTGAGTCCCTACACTTTAGGTATTTTTGGGTCTTTGCTTACACAGGTGTACATGTTTGAATGTTATTAAACATTTCTATTCAACTTTTTCTTTTGAAGGTTACTATTCTATTTCTTTAATAGTTCATTTTTGATCAGTTAATAATTATGGCTCTTCAGGACCACATAAAAATGTCTTCTGTTTTCTTCAGTCTCTTACTGAAAATAAAATCTTATTCAAGAAAAAAATTTTTTACTTAAATTCTCCCATTACCGGGCCATACAGTTTTATAATAGGTTAATTAGGCACTGTCAAATCAGTGCTTACCCATGTGTCCCCACGCTTCTTCCCTGCTCTTCTCCTTCTTTCTTATTTTCTTTTCCTTTCTCCATTATGCTATCTTTTCTCATTACAAGTAATATTTGTGATACTGAGGATTGCATTACAAATATTTTTTCACTCTTGAATATAGTCTACTGAATTACGCTTATATCTGAGAAAATGTACCTTTCCTATTCTTTTCTCTAATATTATCTTTAAGTTTTTCCTGTTACATATATTCATTTCATTTATAGGAAACACTAACAAGAGAGTAATATTTTCAATATAAAAGACAAATGAGATCTTATTTAAATGAGATATAAAATTAGGTACAAAAAGAATGGCATAGCTTTTATTTAAGTTAATTGCTACATTTAGAAACAGTACTCTTAAGCAGCCACCATCTCAGATTATATAAGTATCTTGAAGAAAAATGGTTTCAAATTGAGAAATTATTGCTTTCTTTATATACATGCTTCATATAAGTGTATGTTTAAAAATAAATGGATATAAAAAATGGATAAATGCAAGGAAACAATAGCTGAAGAATTTTTCTAAGCTTTGTTTCTAAAAATCACATTAATAACTTTGTCATCTAGTAACAAATGTATTAATAAAGCAATTGATTGATTGATTGACTAAAACAACCAGAAATATATTTCTCAGATAAGACGTAAAGATTTTTTAACAAAAAGTTAGTTCTTTGAGAAGACCAATAAAATGGATAGACTTCTAGCCAGAAAACTAGAAGAAAAAGAGAGAGGAAAAAAGTCACACATTATTTATATCAGAAATGCCTGAAGGCCCATTGCTACTGATCAGATGGACATTAAAAGAATGCTTCTCTGGTGGAAACTTGAATGATATGAATACCTATATGTCAGTTCGGAAACAGACATTGTGAAACAAAAAATGCAAATTGTGAGAGAAAAAAATCATTAAAATCGATACCATGTTTGCTCCTTTGGAAGAATCTGGGGTGTTAGTTTGAACCTAGAAGTGGCTTTTAGCTTTATAAACCTTTGGTTAACAGAGATAAGGTATTTATATATTTATTTTATTAAAAGCCTGTTCTAAAAAATGCCCAAAGCCTCAATAACCACCTAATAAACATTTCACAAGGCAACGCTGAGTAAGGTTAGTATAGGAGTGCTCACAACAAATAAAGGTGTGAAAGAAAAGTTCCTGTCATTTCTAACAGCACAGTATACTGTCAAGTGCTCACAGTGTGCCAGAAAGATAGCGGGGTGGTATGGTGTATGTCAGATGTCCTCTGAAAGCCTCATCACTCATAGGACTTTTCAGAATTACTGGGTCATGGGTGTGATTCTGGATCAAGGGTGTGTAATTCTGGGTTAGTCCAGTGATTGGTATAGTAGCATGGTTCTGCATTATGACTGAATGGATTTACTGAAAATGGAAGACCCACCCTGGATGTGAGTGGCACCAACAAACAGGCTTGTAGCCTGGATGAACTAAAAGGAGAAACCAGAAGGAATACAGCTAATTCCTTCCTGTGGTGCCATGAACTATTTTCCTCTGCCATGCCCATCTGCTGTGCCATCCTGCCTTGGAACCAGCCACTATAGTCTGAAACATCTATAAACTGTGAGCTAAAATAAACCTCTCCTCCTTCAACTCATGGATATCAGGTATTTTGTCCCAGAAATGAGAAAGTAACTAAGATACTGGGATACCACAAGAAAAAAAAAAAATGGTACCTACTTTCCTGTGACAGAGACATCAGCACTAATACTGCGTATTAAAAACCTTGTTGTGTTGCATTCCTAGGAGATGAGATTTATTGAGTACTAACCAAGCCAGGCACTGTTCTTTGTTTTTTACAACATGAATTATAGCAAACACACACACACACACACACACACACACACACACTCGTTATTTCTGTTGTTCTTGCTCTGTGTATAAGATGCCTAGCCCAGGTGGGTTGGTAATTTGTATATGTGATGCCCACCAGATGGTAGGACTAAAAGCCCCTATGTCTTGCTGTCAGTACTGCATCTGTACCAAAATTTGGCTAAATATTATGAACGTATGACAAAACTGAAACCTGACAAGGTCATGGAAATGATGGATGGTCACACCAGTGGTAAATGGCAGAACCAGATTTTAAACAAGCTCTTTCTTCAACATTCCTTTTTCTTCAAGAAGCTAAGGAGAAGGGCTGGGGATTTAGCTCAGTGGTTCAGTGGCCTGCCTTGCAAGCGCAAAGACCCGAGTTCAATCCCCGGTACCAAAAAGAAGCTATGGAGAAAAGAAATGTATAATATTTTTTAAAGTACAACATGTAATTGTTTCCAGCTTTATTGATGTGTATTCAGTATACAAAAATCACATGTACTTAAGCTGGGCATGGTTACACATGTCTGTAATTCCAAGACTCAGGAGGCTGAGATTGGAAGATTATAAGGTCATCCTGGGCTTTATAGAGAGTTCAAGTCCACCCTGGACTACACAGTGAGACCCTGTCTCAAAACAAAACAAAAACTGCGCATGACTAATATCACAAATCTGGTGAGTTTAGACACACATTACTATCACCAGTTAATAAATAGATCTTTCTATGATCTCCGAAGGCTTTCCTGTGTTTCTTTGTGTTTTGTTGTTATTGTTGCTTTATGGTGAGAACACTTAGCACAAGAACTATCTTCCTGAACAATTTTTAAGCAGACTATGCCTCATTACCAACTGTAGGCATTATTTTATAAGGAGATCTTTGAAACTTACTTATTTTGTATAACTAAAGGAATAGAACCAGTGCAGCTAACAGTAATTTCCAGGGAAGGACTGAGTGGAAATATGAAAAATTGTTGTCTAATATAGTATTACAGAGGCTTTGGGAACACACACTCCCTGCATGACTTCTGAGGCTCTTTGCAGCTATTTCTGCTGTACGTGACTCAGTTCCCTTCGCCCCTCCCTCCTTTTCTTTTTTATTTTCATGGCTTTCCTCTTGGTAGATCCATTCTCTGACAGTCTATCTCCCTTTTTCTCTGTCTGTCTCTCTTAACTCCACCCTTTTTTAATATCTATACCCATTTCCTAAGTTAAAAAACAGAATTCTTCAAATCTCTCAGTTTAAGCAACAGGTAAGAAAGGAAGTACTGAGGTTCGCAGTTAAATTCAAGTTTTGCTTATCAGTTATTTTCTGAAAATGTAATGTTTTCTTCTTGTCCATGTTCATAATGCTTGTGGTTGCACCACAATGTGCACCCATGTACCCTTCTGTGTAACATATACAAGTGTTAATGAAATATTGCCTTTATTGGTAAAGAAGCTGCCAGCTGCTGCCTGGGTGCTCAGAATGCCTATTGCTCTCAAATCGCATGCTGAAAACTTCATAATGAAACCCAAAAATCACAGAAGCATAAACACAGCTGCTTATGCCTATAAAGTAAGTAGTTTACAAGGGAAAGCATAATCAGTAGAATCGAGTGTTTAGTCAATTACATTAACAGGAGACAAATAGAAATCATGTATTTGACAGGAGGCCATTTTAAGAAACTTAATATTTGTATGCTGCAAATGTAATGAGACATCTTAAAAGAAATGTCATCCATTATTCATGAATTTGAATCAAATACAAAGGGCTGTCCTGAAAAAAAAAAATCAGAAAATTATCTTTAAAACGTGAGGATTTTTAGTAGCTCAATTTATTTTTAAAATTGCCTCAGGGTTTTTTTTTTCTAGAAGTTACTTTCATGCGGTTGCAACTGCACATTTAATATACCTTAAATGTACCAGTCAGTGATATTGTTTCAGAAAACCCTGCATGTCTGCAAATCTCCAAAATTGTAAGAATACATGGTCTGTAATTGTAATTGTAATTGTAAGATACATGGTCTGTATCAGAGCACAAACTGGGCTGGGGGAGGGCTGTGAAGGCTAGTCAGGAGGAGCAGGGCGCAGCTGTGACAAAGAAGGTCCCTTGGTGAATGATAAAAGGCAATCAGTCTTCACAGGTGGGACTTGGCGGAACTTGCATAGCAGTTAAATGCCAAAGGTCAAGCCAGTAAGCTCAAAGGTTCTTTGCTGGCTCACTGGTGGGATTCCTGCTCCTGGAAGTCTAGAAGGCAGAAAGATCATTGATGAAATAAAAAAGAAAACCAGGGAAGACACCTACCGGCAGGCAAGGACTAGAGTACAAGAATGCTGGTACTTGAATTATGGCTCTGGTAGGGGTTCACGTCCCAGGACAACCAGACATAAGGTACAGTTATAAAATTGTTTCTTAAATTCTACTAATTAAAGTCTGTTTTGACCTTGCAGTGGGACCAAGTCATTATGATCCAGGTACATTCGTGGTGAGGTGCTCTGTGGAAAATGTGGGAAAGCTAACTGCAAATGAAATTTTGCTTATCTAGTAGAACTGCAATAGTGATAAATCAATAAATGACAAAGTTCCAGTGAACGACTAGGAGTGGAAATTTCACAAAGCATTTCTGAATATGTCTCTAAGTCTCAATTTTTATGAGACAAGAAGTACTTATAGGATCTGTTTTAGTGAATAGATAAAATACATAGTTGTACAGTTAGCACAACGAAAAGATCCCCAAACATCTTTGCCTGAATCAATTGCTTTAGAATCACCTGGTGGTGCTTTAAGAGCTGGCTGACCAGGGCCACAAATAGTTTAAAGACTTCAATTTGAGAAAGCTGAGAATCTGCATTTTCTGCAAGCTCCCCAGGGAGCCACCAACCTTGACTAATCCCCTTTAAAGGCCTTGTCAAATTTATCCCACAGAGAGCATGTTAAGAGCTCCGAAGTACTGCAGTTAGGAATCTGAAGCCTTTGTTATCTCAAATGGTTTAAGCATTTTTTCTTCAATCATGTCATATGTGTATAGGACGAATACTGTTCCTTGTTATAATGTATAGCTTTAGCTCGGCACTCCCCAGAATTATCAGAAATTCCAGTTTATTAGTCAAAATGAACTTTTACTTCTAGAAGACCATCTCTCCAAATAGCCCTTATTCCACTACAGCTTCCCCACACACCCCTGGTGTGCAATCTTCGCACCATGACAATACCCTTGGATCCATTGCACTACATCCCTACCGTGTGAATGTTTTTCCAGACTGTCTTTTCTGTCACACCAGTGATAAGATATGACGAGCTTTGATCCAGGTCACCAAAACGTGAAGATGCTTCTCTAGGCAGACCGTTGTGCTGGGATGCAGATAAAGACACTGGATTGCACAAGACTCTGACACTTGAGTAGGTTTATCATCACTAAGCCCTAAGGCAAGCCCTTCTTTTCAGGGAGCAGTTGAGAATGATTTCTGAGTTTGTTCACAAATCCTAGAAATTATTCTAAAATCCTCAGTGTGGAATCAGAAAACCTGAATTCTGATTTTTGCCTCTGGGTTCAGCAATCTGTGGCCTTAAGCAAATGGTCTCCTCGATCATTTGCGATTTTCTTGGGTAGTGGTAGGAACAAGAGTTTGAATCATCACTTCCTACTATTCACATAAGTTGTGGCAAATTATTAATATCTACTGTCTCTTCATCTATAAAGAAAGGTTACTAACAAGACTCTTCAAAGAGTTTTTCAACAATTCGTTTAAATTCTTTGTGAGGTACTTCATACCATGTCTAGCACAAAATAAGTTTTCTATCAGTGTTGACTATTATTGTATTTAGGAAGAAGTGGGAAAGAGATTTGAAAGACACTTGGAAAGGGTTGAAAGTGAGGACACACAGAAGAAGATAAGCCAGGAAAATACGGTATTAACTATGTAACACTACAAGAGGTAATCAAACTACATGATAAATATTTCAATTTTTAAAAATTTGTTGCAGTGGAAGATACATCGCCACTAATCCCCTTCAAAATACTTCCCCTCATTTTGAACACATGTATCCCATTGTCTGGTAATCAAGGTGAGCAAATGCCAGAAGGCCAAGTGCTAGAGGGCACTTTTAGCTGGAAGCCCGGATCTAGGACTGTATACTGGTGCCACACGTGTTATCACCTGAGGAATTGGTACTCTCCAAGACCCATGCTCACTTTCTTACCCACTAGTTTATCCCTCTGTCTCTCCCTCTCTCTCTCTCTCTCTCTCTCTCTCTCTCTCTCTCTCTCT
>NW_022900916.1:52752585-52753217 GCF_012274545.1 Fukomys damarensis | reverse complement strand
CCTGCCCACCCCCTACACCCCCTCCTCCCCTTCCCATTTACAAACACTTTATTTCCATTTTTTATTTTCTCTATTTTTTTTCTTTTCCCTATTACTTTTCCCACTTTCCCTACACTTTTTGCCCTTTTCTTCCTATTTCACATTGTCAGTTACATGATTAGGATCTTAGGTACTATTATAGTTTTTCATACCAGAGAAACTATTCGGTATTTACATGTGTGACTTATTTATTTCACTTAAGAGTATATCCTTAATATGTATCAATTTTCCTACCAATGAATCTAATTTCTCATTCCTTATGTCTGAGTAGTATTCCATTTTATAGAAAAACTACATCTTCTTTATCCAGTCTCCAACTGAAGGGCAAAGGGGCTGTTTCCAAGTTTTAGCTATTACAAACTGTGCTGCTATAAACATAGGTGGGCATATATTACTGTGATATGATTCTTTTAATTCTTTTTACCCACTAGTTTTTAAATGGAAACAGTACATTTTAAAACATCTTTTGGGGGGGATATGGGGGATTGAATTGTGCTTATGAGGCAGGCAGAGGAACCACTGAGCTAAATCCCTGCGGCTCTCTGGGGGGACCCCGTCCAGCGGGGAATAGGAGGTGAGAGCCGCCTCTTATT
>NW_022900916.1:52711797-52752085 GCF_012274545.1 Fukomys damarensis | reverse complement strand
CCACCGAGGCAAAGGCTAAGGTTGAGGGCAGCCATCTTGTGCAGGCCGAAGCAGTCTCTCACAAATCCCCAGCCCTTAAAGCATCTTGATAAGTCCTCCTGTGACTTTTCACTGCATACAATAATTTGAGAACCACTAGACAAAGAGCAGGTCAACCCAGAGAGGGATGCATATATGATCACATAGCCACTGGCTGAACACTGAACACTCCCTGCTTGTTTTCAATTCCCCTTTTTTTCCCCAGTAGCAGTCACCCACCTCTAATTAGATTAGCCTAGGAACACACAAGAAAAGACAACTGGGATTAGCGTTAAAGAAAAGTCAGGACTTTACTAATGAGAATAGGTGTAGCCTATTACATATTCTTGTTAAGGGTTGTATGTCCCCCACTGCCTCATGAGCTCATTGGTGTTGCTTTTCAGAGGTAGCTTGTGCTAGGATGTGTGTATATGGATTAAGGGTATGTGATAACTAAATTAGTCCACTGATTGGTTTAACATAGCTCTAGGTGTAGATAATGGGAAAGCCCACCCGGAATGGGAGTGGCACTATCCAATAGACTTGTAGTCTCGATGGGATAAAAAACGAGGGCTCACTGCCTCCATCCTGCTTATCCTGTCATGTATGGTTTCTCCCCTGCCATACACACCTCTCTGCCATGCTGCCCTGCATGGAGCCAGGTGTATATGGACTCAAATTTCTACAAACCGTGAGCTAAAATGAACCTGTCTCCCTTTGATTTGTGGGTATCAGGTATTTTGTCCTAGTAACAAAAAAATTAACTAAGGCCCCCTTAATAGTACTATCCAGTGATAGCCTCATCCTCAGAACCAGGGCTGGTCTTGGCCATCTTTCTGGCTTGAATAAATAACCTTGATTGATGTATAAACCATTTGGGTTACTTTTTTTTTTTTTGTCTTTTTGGTACCAGGGATTGAACTCAGGTCCTTGCACTTGCAAGGCAGGCCACCGAACCACTGAGCTAAATCCCCAGCCCTGGGTTACTTCTTATACAATATGTACTGGTTGTGCTGGTAGAACTATTCAGCTTGACTTGATCTATCTTATTCAACCTCATAGGAACATTTCAGGTTTAATGAAGTAATATTGATGCTAACACAAAAATTCATGCTCTACTGAGAAAGTAGTTGGATTTCAGTGGTGCTCCGAGACAGAATTCATTGTTTTAGCAGTATAGTGTTTGTGGACACTGAATGACGCAAGTAATGACAAATCCTAATGACTAGTGCTATCTAGGCAAGAAGTCTCTACTTGGAGCCTCCTGGGAAGAATTGTAGACCTAAAAAATTCATACCTCTCTCTTTTTTTTTTTTGAGACAAAGTCTCACTATGAATTCAGTCTGGCCTTGAATGTACTATGTAGTCCAGGCTGGTCACTAACTTGAGGTGATGCTCCTCCTATAGCCCTTTGAATACTGGCATTACAGGCATGCACCATCATGCCTGGCCTCTTATTCTTAGTAATGCACTGGAACATCATTGCTATTTGATATTTTTGTCTACCATCAGTGCAGACCACAACTGACAATCCATAATGTCCTGGAAAGACTATTTATAAATTTCTCAATGCACCTAGACCTTAAAAAGCTCAAGAGCATAGCCTAAGAGATGTGCATGAGTTTTGTACTCATCAATTGATTGCTTCTTGATCAGACTAGGCGGTCAACTGAATGAAGAGAAAGATCTTATTTTAAAAAGTAGGGATTCACACCTAGCAGTGCTATGAATTACATATACTTGAAATACACATAAAGCCTGAACAGCATATATACTATAAAATGTGACTGAATTTGTAAGAAATAAAGAAAATTCCCAAGAGCTAAAAGAAAAACCTGTGAGCTGAAATCAAGCCAAAATAAACTTAGAAGCCTATACTATCCCTGGCCAAGTGCTGACACGTGGAAGTCTAAAGTTTGGGTTTATAATTACTAAGGGAATGAAAAATTACATCTTGCACCCATGCAAGACAAGGAAATAAAGTCTGAGATGCAAATAAAAAGTCAGTATTTCTGAAATGAGCTATGACCTCAGTGAAATAATATGTAAGAAAAAAATTTGACAAAGTGGCAAAAGGCAGCTAACAGAAAATCTGTCTAGCTTGTAATACAGGGTGAAGATCAACTGTGATAAAAATAACAGTATTTGTCCCCTGTAGAAATTTTTGACTTTATCAGCACTCTTGTGATGTTGAAGTTTGAATTGAGTTAGGGAAATTCCAAACCTGGAAAGCAAAGTGGCTGTAGGTTGGTAGCATTTCCTGATGCCTGATATAAGCAAATAGAAACGCTGGGGAAAGCACCTCTGAAGGCCTCAGAGTTCTTACATATTAGACTGAAAGACAGACACATGTCCAGAGAAAAATTCCCAGACACTCGCACACACATACACAAATCGTCATAACCAGAGCCCAGTAAATGCAACAAACAATAAGTTTAAACCATATGGAATTCATATAATGGAATTTTCCAAAGTTTAATGTAAGTATTCAAAGAAATGAAAGTTAAAAAAAAGACCTAGAATTATTAAGATGTTAACATTAAGAAGGCAAATCTTAACCAAGTGAGATTTACCCTAGAACATGGGGTTGATTAAATGGTAGGAAATGTATTATTCTCATACACCAGTGGTGGCAAGACTACAGCACACGTGCTACAGCAGGCTGTTTGTTATCACTGAAAGCTCTGTCTCCCCATCACTGTCATAAACCACCTTAATGGTTTGAGGTGGGTATATACTTTTTAAATAGCTTTACTGAGATACAACTAACCTAAACACATAAAATGAGCAACTTGATGAGTTTTGACACATGGACAACAGGGAAACCAGCATCAAATTCAAAACAATGACTGCGCCCATCACCTTCAGAAGTTTCCTCACGCTATTTTGCAGATTTTCCTGTGCTTTCTTCTCCAGGGCCCCTTCTCATCCTTTTGAAAACACTGCTATTTTCTATCACTATAAATTAGTTTGAATGTTTAAAACTTTGATGTGGGTGGAATCATGTAGTCAATGATTTTGCCGTGCTTCTCCATCCATTCAGCATAATTGTTCTGAGATTCATTCATCTTTTTATGTATGTGAGTAATTCATTCATTTTATGGCCAAACGTTATATTGGTTGTTGTTGTACTGTTGAAAATTAGTACTGGATCTTCTGCACTGGAATGGGTTCTAGAAATCTGTGCTTAGAGGGCAATGAGACTGAAAAAGTCCCCCATTTGCTTCTTGAGATTTGGCTCCACTGCCATAGGTTGGCTTATACTCAAAAGCTTAGATGAGCACGTCTGGGTCATTCCCTTGGAATGAGTAGGGCTTCTGTTGGAAACAGGCCTGCAGCCTTATCTTGCCGCAGTTTGTGTCCATAGTGAAGTGGAGAACCTGGCTAACGAGCTGCACCCCTACGTGTTCCCACGTTGATTTGCCACGCAAACTAGATTTATTTTCTTGATTTGTTCGACAAAGCAAGGTCCAAAAGGTTGGTCAGTCAACACTGATTATGCCGGAGTCCTTCCTAATCTCATCACAGGACCCCAAAAGTAAATCAAACCAGCCCTTTTCTGAAGGATGCAGTGAGTAGGTGTATGTGAGGGGACATGGGTTGAAATGGGTTACAATGATTTATAACTACCCACTAGCATACTCACCAGCTCCTAGATTTCATATAAAATGTGCAAGCAGGGGAGGAAGTTAGAGAACAAGAGGAAAGAACAAGAGTTCAGGAGAACTCATGAGTTTCTGCAAATATAGAGAAAGCTGTAAATCCACAGCAATTTTCTTAACTGCCCATCATGCCAGCAACACACGGGCCTGCCAGAGAAATGGGACACCAGCATCAAAGAAATGGTCTGTGTGAAACATAGAATCAAGAAAGGGGATGAGAATTGGCCAAGATACAGCCCAGTGGCCAACCTGCTGCTGTTCCAGAGATCACTCAGAAGGATGGGGACTGAACAGTGGCTGAGGGTCAAGAGGACCAATCCAAGTCAGCACAAGGGGTCATAACGGGAAAGGAGAAACCAGCATATAACCATTTGGGAAAGGTGAGAAGGGCTGATCGTAGAAAAAGTGAATACGTGGTTTTCAGACTGTGAAAGGTATCAGCCAAGGTTATTTGCAATCTCACTCTGACAACACACTCCCTTCCAATCCAGACTGAAACCAATTCCCAAGCAAGCAGTCACAGAATACACTGGAGGAGCTGTTAGGAGGATAAGGCTACAGAAGAGAAATTTACTTCCTTATGGGCCTCTTTGATGTTCCCTAAAAAGCAGTTAACATTCTTAAAGAATTCTTCTGAATGGTGGCTTTTCTGGCATCTTAGAAATTATTTGCTTGTACACAAAATTCTTGTTCAGTAACCAATGTAATGTGTGTTTTAAAAAATGATTATAATTCCAACATAGTGGTGCTCTCCAGCGGATGATGGTCTCTACTGCAGATAAATAATAATTCAGCCTAAGTAGCAGCAGCAGCGGCAGCAGCAGTAGCGATTGCAGCCAAAAACAATTTGGCTCACCATGTGTTAGGGACTGTTCTGAATATTTCCTAAATGCTAATTCATTTAATTCTCACTATAATCTTATGAAGCAAGCACCATAATTCTCATTTTATAGAAAGACCTGCTTGCTTTTCACTGGATTACAATGTTTGCAATGAATTAAGTTTTTTAAGCCATGTTAATTACTATGTTAACAGCATTTAGAAAAAATTGAAATTGGCTCAACTAAATGATATAAAATCATTTATCAGATAATTATGAGATAATAGTTGTAGTTATTCAAGGAACTGCATAAATTATTTTGGGGAAGTTCATGCACTCTCAAGAAAATCCTAAACAAAATGCATCTGTAACCTCCCCATTTATTGAAAATAAACCTTTTTGCCTGATAATGCAAAAAAAGCATTTTTAATTATTGTAAATACAAAGTACAAGGTTCTGTGGAATTTATTTTTAAAATATAACAAAAAAATTCACTCAGTGAGTTATGGTTTCTCCATTTGGGTGACAATTTAAACTGGTCACTTTGCACAGTTTCTAATAAGCAGATTTTCCTAGAAAGAGGCTTCCTGCTCCAGATCCCGTGACCCTGTGGTTAGCACAAAGGATTTGGGTGACAATTTAAACTGGTCACTTTGCACAGTTTCTAATAAGCAGATTTTCCTAGAAAGTGAAATTGAGACATGGATAGAATAAATGAAAGGGAACTGTGATGCTCAACAACTAGGCCATGCACACCGAGAGGTCCGACTGGAGATTTTTATTTAGGGTAGCGAAGCGGAGAGAGGGGACAGAGGAGGCAGGGGAGGGCGGAGGGGGAGGTGAAGGACTATTTATGGGTTTATTGGAAAGGGCCTCCCATAGGGGCGGGGTAGACTATCTTTAACCTATCACAAGGCATGTTGTCTTTTAAAATTTGCACCTTGCCAGAGCTCTAGGTTGGGGGTTTGGCATGGTGCACTCTTTTGGGGGACAAAGGAACTTAGACAGGTTTCAGGGGTAGAAGAACCCGGAGGTCTGATTTAAAACGGCGGTGTCGCAAAGAACCTTACATGATCAATTCCCTCACAATAAACAAATTACATTTAGAGTTAATTCTTACTCGAGAGAGGCAATTTGATTTCATTTGCACATTTTCATCTTTAGCCTAGGATGGCTTTTGCTATTCTAGGTCTCTTATGGTTCCAAATGAATTTTTGGATTCTTCTTTCTAGTTCTGTGAAATATAGTGTTGGAATTTCAATTGGCATTGCATTGAATCTGTACAGCAGTTTTGATAGTATGACCATTTTCACTATGTTGATTCTTCCTACCCAGGAGCAAGGCATATCTTTCCATTTTTTTTATATCCTCTTTGGTCTCTTTTTTCAGAATGCTGTAGTTTTCAGTGTAGATGTCTTTTGCTTCTTTTGTTAGGATGATTCCTAGATATTTCATTTTTTTGGATGCTATTGTGAAAGGAATCATTTCCCTAATTTCTCTCTCAGTGAGTCTGTTATTTGTGTACAAGAAGGCTATTGATTTTGGGGTGTTCATCTTGTATCCAGCTACTCGGGTAAAAGTGTCAATTAAGTCTAGAAGTCTTTTGGTGGAATTTTTTGGGTCTTCAATGTAGAGTACCATACCGTCAGCAAATAATGACAGTTTAACATCTTCCTTTCCTATCTTTATTGCTTTAATTTCTTTCTCTTGTCTAATTGCTATGGCTAACGTTTCCATAATTATTTTAAAGAGGAGTGGTGATAGTGGGCATCCTTGTCTTGTTCCTGATATTAACTTGAAAATTTTCAGTTTTGGGCCATTTAATATGATGTTAGCTGTTGGTTTTTCAAAGATAACCTTTATTAAGTTGAGATATAGACCATCTACTCCATTTTTTGCAAGGTTTTTATCATGAATGGGTGTTGAACTTTGTCAAATGCTTTTTCTGCATCTATTGAGAGGATCATGTGGTTCTTGTCCTTGACTTTGTTAATATAGTGTATTACACTTATTGACTTATGTATGTTGGAGTCATCCTTGCATCCCTGGAATAAATCCAACTTGGTTAGAATGGATGATCTTCTTGATGATTCTCTGTATTCTCTTTGCTAGTATCTTATTAAGCATTTTTGCATTTATATTCAATAAGGAGATTGGCCTGTAGTTCTCTTTTTTAGTTGTGTCTTTCCCTGATTTGGGAATCAAAGTGATAGCTGCTTCCAGGAGTGAATTTGGAAGTATAGCTTCCCTTTCAATTTCATTGAAAAGTTTGAAGAATAAAGGCAGTAGTTCTTCTTGTATAATTCAGCAGTGAATCCATCAGGACCTGGGCTTTTCTTTGTTGGTAAGTTTTTAATTACATTTTCAATTTCATTGATTGTAAGTGGGGCGTTTAAAATGTTTTTATCTTCTTTGTTCAACTTTGATAATTCATAAGTATCTAGAAATCTGTCAATTTCTTCTGTGTTTTCCATTTTATTAGAGTACAGGTTCTCAAAGTAGGCATTAATGATCCTCTGGATTTCTTTTGGATCTGTTGTGACTTTGCCTTTTTCATTTCTGATTGAATGGATCTGACCTTTTCCTTACTTTTTTTTGCTAAGATTTGTTAAGGGTTTATTAATTTTATTTATTCTTCCAAAAATCCAACTCTTTGATTCATTAATTTTTTGTATCATTTTCTTAGTTTCCATTACATTGATTTCTGCTCTAATCTTTATAATTTCCTCTCTTGTTGAAGCTTTGGGTTTTTCTTGCTCTTGTTTTTCTAGGAATCTAAGATTCATCGTTAGGTTGTTTATTTAAGTTCACTCTGTTTTCCTAGTGTGGGCATTCAGTGCTATGAATTTTCCATGTAGAACTGCTTTCATTGTGTCCCATAGATTCCTGTATGTTGTATTGGCATTTTTGTTTATTTGTAAACACTGTCTGATTACTTATGTAATTTCCTCTGTAATCCATTGATTGTTCAGGAGAGTGTTGTTCAATTTCCATGTGTGTGTGAAGTTCCTATGGTTTCTTATGCTATTTATCTCCAGCTTTATTTCACTGTGATCTGATAATATACAGGGAATAACTTCAGTTCTTTTGCATTTATTCAAACCTGTTCTGTAAGCTATTATGTGATCTATCTTGGAGAATGACCCATGTGCAGCTGAAAAGAATATATATTCTGATTTTGTAGGGTGGAACACTCTATAGAAGTCTAATAATTCGATGCGTTCAAAAGCTTGGTTCAGTTCTAGTATTTCATTTTTTATTTTTTTGCCTAGATGATCTGTCTATTTGGAATAGTTGGGTATTTAGATCCTCCACTACAATTATATTAGTGCTTATTTGGTTTTTCATGTTACTTAATATTTATTCTATATAGTTGGGGGCATTTATATTTGGTGCATATGTGTTTATGATTGTCATCTCTTCCTCTTAAATTGTTCCCTTTACAAGGATGTAATGGCCTTCTTTGTCTCTCTTAATCAGTTCTGGTTTGAAATTTACTTTGTCTGTGAATAAGATTGCTATCCCTGCTTTTTTCTGGGCTCCTGTCTCATGGAGAATTGTTTTCCAACGTTTCACCTTCTTTCTATGGGCTTCTTTTTGCATGAGGTGTGTTTCTTGTACACAACATATTGTTGGATTTTGCTTCTTAATCCATTCTGCCAGTCTGTTTCTCTTGATTGGTGAATTGAGGCCATTGACATTGATGGTTATAACTGATATATACTGACTTCTTATTGTCATATTATTGTCCTTTTGTTGACTCTTTAATTTTTTGCCCTCTCCTTTTAATTTCTTGCCTTGACTATTTGATTTGTCTGTTGGGCCTCATGGTGTTGTGATCTTCATTGTCTTTTTTCTAGTATATTGTTTAGAATTCCTTGTAGTGCTGGTTTGGTATTCATGAAGTTTCTCAGGTATTCTTTGTCATGGAAGTATCTTATTTCCCCATCCATTTTGAAAGAGAGTTTTGCAGAATACATCAGTCTAGGTTGGAAGTTGTTTTCTTTTAGGACTTGAAATACCTCACTCCAGGCTCTCCTTGATCTGAGCATTTGTGTTGAAAATTCTGCTGTGATTATGGTAGGCTTTCTTTTGCATGTGATTTCTTTTCTCTTACTGCTTGTAGTATTTTGTTCTTCTGTTGGGTTTCTGGGATCTTGATTAATTTATGTCTAGGTGTATTTTTTTTTTTTTATTGTGGCCAGTTGGAGTCCTATATGCCTCACTTATCTGTATGTCAAATTGTTCCCCTCTGTTTGGGAAGTTTCTGTCATTAATTCTGTGAACAGCTTTTTAAAGTCATTTGCATTTCCTCCTCCTACTTCATGGATTCCTATCAGTCTTATGTTATTCTTCTTTGCATCATCTAGGAGTTGTCAGATAGATTTCTCATGATCCTTTACTGTTTTTAAGAAACCACTCTTTTCATGGTCACTGTCTGCAATCCTATCTTCTATATCTGAGATTCTATCTTCACATTCTTTTATTCTGTTAAGGACATTTTCAGTAGAGTTTTTAATCTCCTGGATATCTGTTTGAATCTGTTTTCTTTTTTTTTTTTTTTTTTTTTTTTTTTTTTTTTTACTTGGCTCGTTGCACTTGCAAGGCAGGCCACTGAACTAAATCCCCGGCCCATCCATTTCTTTCCTATGTTGGGCGTTCATTGTTTCCATTTCTTTCTTATGCTGGGCCTTCATGGCTTCTATTGTGGTCCTGAGCTCATCTACCTTTTTGTCACTTTCTGTTCTGGTGTCTCAAATCATGGCTTCCATTTTGCTCATTATCTCTATGTTTATCTGGGAAATTATTTCTGTTTGAATTTTTCTAGAGCCCGATTGATCTGTTTTGTTACTACTTGTGCTGTGAGTTCTAAGTGTCCTGGAGGTTCACTATCAGATTTTTCATCCTCCTTTGCCCTACTGTTTGCCATTGGTGAACTAGAAGTCTGTCTTTGTGTCTTGCTTAAGTGTTTTTTCATTTTTATTTTTGCTGTTGGGCTGTCCTTGATTCAATCTCTGTAAAATTCATTATTTAGTGGGTGATTACGAGAAAGGAATGTGTACTTGTGGGCAAATTAGAAAAAATAATTTAAATACATTTTTTTAGTGTCCATATGATGATAATGAATTAATACAAATATAGCAGAGGAATGTGAATATTAATAACACATAAGAGTGATAGGAACAAAGGCACATCTGGAAAACATAATGTTGAAAAGATACACAAAGATGAAAAATGACCACTGTGTGTATAAAAAGTACCAAAAAACCTCAATGCTACTTCAAGTAGGATTTCTAGATGCCTGTCCCATACCAAATGTCTTTGGAGCTATCCATCAGATATTCAGAGGTGTCTGAGTATGATAGTATAAAAAGTAGCATAAAACAATAAAGTGGAATGGGTTGTATATTGGTTGATTTTTGTTGTTGTTGCTATAATGAACTACCAGAGAGAAGAAAAGCAGAAACCCAGTGAGCTGTGGAGAAGAGGAAGAAAACCCTAAACCGTTTGCATGCAAGAGGTTTCCCATGATGGTTTTTAAATTTGGTTTAGGATGCATGCATGCTTGATAAACTAAGAAGCTTTAAGGGTGAGAGTAGCCTAGTAAAGGCAGACTATAAGTGTCTTTGGCATACAATTTCTATTAATTTCACATTTCAAGAGAATTCCTAGCCCAAAATCACTTGCTCTGCAATAATAATTTCATGTTGGGACTATCATGCTTTGAGATTCAGAACCTTCTAATTTACTTAAAATCTTCTGAAATTTTTATTTTTTGAGCATAAAAGGAAGTTTATTTTGGTATTGGAAGAGAAAATGTCTCCATATTTCTGAAGTCATGGAGCTCAATAAAAATAAGCCAAATAAGTAGTTTTTATAGTTGAAGATATATGGAATATATTTCCTGTACTTTAATCACAAAAATATTGAGTAAATGGTATAGTGTCCTCTCAATGCCAAATAATACATTAATTCAGCATAGATGTACTATTGGTTGACCTCTTAAGTCAACATTAAAATTGTTCATGAAATTTTAAGTTAATTTTATTTAGTAAATTGCTTTTTTTTTCAAAGAAATATTGGTCATAATGCAGTCACATTTTCTCATCAATTAAGTTACAATAAAGGAGAATAGATAGACTTTTACTTTCCTATAGAAATCCTTGAATAAAAATGGATGTTCTTTTTCTTTCTCTTGTCTAGTCAGTGTTAATAATAAAAAGATTGAATTTTTTAATTCATTAAATTTATTGGTATATTTTAAGTATTCAATATGATGACATTCATCATTGGGAATTTGTACCTTTACATGATATATCTTGGTTCTTATTTTTTTTTCTCCATTTCCCTGCCCTCCCTTCCATCCCTCCATACGTCCCTATTTAACAAGATTGTTTACATTTTTTCCTTTTCTCATATGTATTCCTTTCCATTCCCCTACTCCTCCCATTTCCCTTTCCCCTTTGGGCCTTATTGTCCTATTTCACATTATCTATTATACATTTTGATCCTTATTTATACTTTCAATTTCTTATATAAGAGAAACTACTTGGAATTTGCATGTGTGTCCTATTTATTAAGAGTATGGAGTCAAGGTACATCCATTTAACTATAAATTCCTCTAGTTTCTCATTCTTTACATCTGAAGAGTACTCCACTTTATTTTTTTAAAAACCCACATCTTTATCCAGACACCAGTTGACAGGCAATTGGGCTGCTTCCAAGATTTACCTTTACAAACTATGCTGCTATAAACATGGGTGCACATGTATCTCCATGTTATGATTCTTTTAATTCTTTTGGGAAGATACCCATAAAGGGAATAGCTGGGTCAAATATAACCTCTAATACTAGTTTTTAAGGTATCTCCATTTTAATTTCCACAGTAGTTGCACCAGTCTACACTTTGACCAACAATAGAGAAGTTTCTTTTTCCCTACAACCCCACCAGCATTTGTTATTAGTTGATTTCTTGATAACAGCCATTCTTTCTGGGATGAGGTTGAATCTCAGCATTGTTTTCATGACCAGTGATATTGAACATTTTTTCATATGTTCATTTGCTATTTCTACTTCTTTGAGAATTGTCTGTTCATTTCAGATGCCCATTTTTGGATTGGGTCTTTAAATTTGGGAAGCCTGATTCATTTAAGCTTTTTATATATTAGATAGTGGACCTCTGTCTGAGGAACAGCTGGTAAAATGCTTTTACAACATTGTGGGTTATCTCTTCACTCTGTTGGTGGTTTCTCTTGCTGTGCAGAAGCTTTTTAATAAGAAGAGATCCCAGTTGTTGATTCTTTGTGCTTGTTCTCGTGCTACTGAGGTTTTGTTCATAAAGGCTTTTCCTATGCTAGTGTCTTCAAGAACTGTACTTAACCAATCTTGCACCAGCCTTAGTGTTTCTGTTTTAATATCTACATCATTGATCCATTTCTATTTTAGTTTAGTGCATGGTGAAAGTTGTAGGTCTACTTTTATCAAGTTAAAACCCAATTTTTCTAGCACCATTTATTAAAGAGGATATCTTTCCTCTAGTGAGCGTGTTTGATTCCTTTGTCAAAGATGAGTATGTATGGAGTTGTTTCTATAGCTTCTAATCTGTTCCACGGATTATTGAGTCTATTTCTCCTCCAGAACTACTCTGTTTTTATCACAGTAGCTTTGTAGTATCATTTCCAGTTAAGAAATGTGACATCTCCTACTTTGTCTTTGTTGCCTAGAATTACTTTTGCTAATCTAGGTCTCTTCTTGTTCCCAATAAATTTTTGGATTGTTCTTTCAGGTCTGTGAAGTATGCTGTTGGGATTTCAATTGAATTTTCATTGAATCTATATAGCAGTTTTGGCAGTATGGCTATTTTCACTATATTGGTTCTTCCTACCCAGGAGCAAAAGATGTCTTTCCATTTTCTGATAATCCTCTTTGATCTCTTTTTTTGCTATAGTTTTTAGAATAGAAATCTTTGATTTCTTCTGATAGGTTGAGTCCTAGGTATTTCAATTTTTTTGGATACTATTGTGAAATGAATTATTTGCCCCATTTGTCTCTCGGTGAGTCTGTTGTTTGTGTACTGGAAAGATATTGATTTTTGTGGATTGAATTAGTATCAAGATACTCTACTAAATTTGGTTATTAAGTCTAGAAGACTTTTGATGGAGTTCTTGGGGTGTTCTATATAGAATATTATGTCATCTGCAAATAATGACAATTTAACTTCATTTCCTATCTTGATTCTTTTATTTCTTTCTCTTTTCTCATTGCTGTGGCTAATGTTTCCAGAACCATATAAACAGGAGTAGTGATAGTGGACATACTTGTCTTGTTTCTGATTTTAGTGTGAAGGTTTCAGTTTTTGACCATTTAATATGATATCGGCTGTTGGTTTTTCATAGATGGCTTTTATCAAATTGAGTTAGAGACTGTCTATTCCAAGTTTTTGTAGGGTTTTTATCATGAATGTGTGTTGGATTTTGTCACTTTTTCTTCATATATTGAGATTATCATATAGTTTTTATCCTTTGATCTTTTAATATAGTATATTACATTTATTGATTTGCATTTGTTAAATCATCCTTACATCCCTGGGATGAATCCTATTTGGTCAGGGTGTATGATCTGCATTTTATTTGCCAGTGTCATATTAAGTATTTTGGCATCTGTGTTCATTAGTGAGATTGGCCTATAGTTCTCTTTTTTCAGCTGGGTCTTTCTCTGCTTTGGGGATCAAGGTGATGCTTTCTACCAGTAATGATTTGAGAGTATTTCTTCTCTTTCAATTTCAGTGAAGAGTTTAAACAACAGTGGCAAGAGTTCTTCTGTAAGTATCTTGTAGTATTCACCAGTGAAGCCATCAGGACCTGGAATTTTCTTTCTTGATAAGTTTTTAATTCATTTTCAGTTTCATTGCCTGGCATTGGGTTGTTTAGAATTTTTAGGTCTTCTTCATTCAACTTTGGCACCTCAGATATTTCTAGAAATCTGCCCATTTCTTCTGTGTTATCCATCTTATTGGTATATAGGTTCTCAATGTAGGTATTGATGATCCTCTGGATTTCTGCCAGGCTTGTTGTAATTCACCCTTTTCATTCCTAATTTCATGGATCTGGTCCTTTTTTCGATAAGGTTGTCTAAGGCTCTGTCAATTTTGTTTATTCTTTCAAAGAACCAAATCTTTGCTTCATTTGCTGTTTTGTATTCTTCTTTCAGTCTCCATTGCACTGATTTCTGCTCTGATCTTTTTTTCTTGATGCTTTTTAAAGAATAAATGTTTTTAATTTAGAAGACCAATTTATAACTTTTTAATAGCCCATGCTTTCTGCATCATCTTTGCCAACCCAGTGACACAGAGGTTTTCATTTTGATGATTCATAATTTTAGCTTTTATATTTAGGTCTATGATCCATTTTGAGTTGATTTTTCTGTAAATCAACAGGGCCTAAGTTCTTTCTTTTTTATTTTTGTGTATGAATGGCCAATTGTCATAACATTCTTCTTAGAACTGACTTTTGATTTTTCATTGAAATATATGGCACCTTTCTCAAAAATCAATTTTCCATAAATGTAAAAGTTATTTCTAAATTCTCTCTTCTGTTATATTCATCTATATGTCTATTCTTACAGTGATACTGTATTGCCTTGGTGAATGTAGCTTTGTAAATCCACATTTGAAACCAACTTCATTCTTCTCTTTAAAACTGTGCTATTCTAGATTTTCTTCATTTCCACATAAAATTTAGGATCAATCTGTCCATTTCTACAAAAAGTTTATTGAGATTTTGATAGGTAGGGATGACACCCTGGCTCTAGGTCAGTTTGGGAAGAATTGCTATCTTTATAATATTGATTGTTCTAGTCCAAGAATATATTACATTTCTCCATTATGTCTTCAATTTATTTTAAGAATGTGTAGGGGTACACATCTGTAACTATTTTGTTAAAAATTAATTTTACTAGAAATTTATTTCTAAGTATTTTACTCTTTTTGATAGTGTTATGATAAATTTTTTTAAATTTTTGTTTTCAGATTATTCAAATTGCTAAAATATAAAAATATAATTGATTTTTGTGTATTCATATTTTATCAAAATTGCTAATCTGGTTTATTAGTTCTAGTAATTTCTTGTAGTTTTTTTTAGGATTTCTACAAATAGTGCATCATTATCTGCAAATAAAAACAGTTTGGTCTTCCTTTCTAATCTGTACAATTTGAATTTCTCTTCTTGGTTATTGTGCTGACTAAGTCTTTGGTGCAGTGTATGAGTGGCAAGGGTGGGGGAAAAGCTATGAATATGCTGTAACACATCATTCCCTTTTTCGTGAGTGCAGGGAGAAAGCATTCAATTTTTCACCAATATTATTTTGGTTGTGTTTTTGTTTGTTTAGTGGAAGGTTTAAAATTAAGGCAAAAGTATAAGCTGCATTGCCATATGATAAAATTAGAAGGACTTCAAGTGGCCTAACTGCATGTTCCCCTTCACACTCTCTTCCTATGGCTAAGGTCCCATAGCCAAGGAACTCTCCTTATCAAAATATCAAGTACTGTTCTTGCTGATCTCCAAGTAACACTCAGCACGGTGGTTTATCCTCCTACAGGTGCCATAGTTGCCTCACCACTTGATACTACATAGTTACCAGTTATTCACTGTTTCCTACTGCAGCCTCCATGTGGCCCTGCATGGCATGTGATATTTTCTCCTCTTTGTGACTAACAAATTGCTGTTGATTTCATCTGTCCAGTATCAAGTGTGTTATGCTCAATCTGGAACCCTAGATCAAGAATCCTTCCTTCAAGCACAGGGCAAAAAGGAAAAAACACCTTTTTGTTCACATCCTTTATAAGGCTGAAAAATATATTTCTATTTATTGTTTGAAAGTCTTTAATCATGAATTGATGTTAGATTTTTATGGAATAACTTTTGAATCTATTGATTTTTGCATGTACTCTATGAATATTCGGTAAAACATTAACTGATTTTCATTTGTTTACCCAGTTTCTATTTCTAGGATATATCAACTTGATCATAATATATAACCTTTGTATATGTTCCTGCATCCAATTTCTAATATTTTATTTAGGATTTCAGTATCTATATCTTATGCTGATCTGTTTTTTTGGTTTTCTTATAAACTCTTTGTCTGGCTTTAATATCAAAATGCCATTAACCTTTTGGAGTAAGTTGAGAATTTTTAGCTACTAGTTATTTTGCCTTCCTGTTTGGAATTTAATTGGCTCTTTCTATTTTCATTAAAGTACAAACTTAGATTATTCATTCAACACTTTCTACTTTTCAAATATTGGATTTTAAACCAAACTTAAACTAATGCTTTACCTTTTGAAATACTGTTCTTTTATTTTTATTCAGGCTAAAAATATGTTCTGTAATTTCCTGAGTTTTTCTTAATCTATTATTCATCTATGTGTTATTTAACTTGGAGATTTCTTGAATAGCTATTAATTTGTAATTAATTTTTTGTGCTTAGAATTATTGAATAGTTGTTTTATACAGCCTACACTGGAAAACATTTCATGTGTGCTTCAAATGAATATAATATGCCTGTAGGTAGAATGTGAGTATCTGCAGGCACCTTAATTCATCACCATCTACACCAGCAAATTCAAGCTACTTGGGAGGCTGAGGCAGAAAGATTACAAATTTTAGTCCAGCTCAGGAAACTTAGCAAGATATTGCCTCAAAATATGAAAATAAAATAAAAATGGCTGAGGATATAGCTCAATGGTAGAACACCCCTGGGTTAGATCTTCTATTTTAGAAAAAAAAAAAAAAGACTGGTAATATTCAGTTCTGATTTTACTTGCTTAATTTAAAATGGGATCTTAAAGTCTCTTTAGTTTTTAAGTTGTCTATTTTTCTTTGTTAATTTTCATTCTGATGTCAGGTTCTTTGGTTAGTTGATTATAAATTAAACTTGGTTTATTTTCATGCTATGTTGACTCCTATCATTATAAAATACCACATACTGTCTCTACTAAAATTCCTTAAAATCCATTTTGTCTTGTACTAAAGTACCCAGAAGCAGACATTCCACATTCTGGACTTCTCCAGAGACTTCCCTGAGTCTCCACTACACTTTCAGCTTTACTCTCACAACTTCATGAACTGCCCTCTCAGGAGCACACTGCCTGATCTCCCAGGAATTCTTCTGAAATCTTGATAGAAGTTTCAATGACCACCATAATTCTTGCACTCTGCTTTCCAGTAAAATCAGCTCCATATGGATGATGTCATAGTCTTCCACCAGCTCAAGTAATAGCCAGGCCCACTTGGATCAAGGTTGAAGAGGCCTCTGAGTACCTGGATGGCTAAACGCTGTGAACAAAATCCCAAAGAATCAATTCTTTAGGTATCCCTTCTTGAGCAGTGGGCCCAGAAATTCTCTTCACAAATGAAATTTTACAGTTTTGCACCCTTGAGTCTGCAAAGGGTGGGGGTCTTCTGGAATCTTGATAAGCCCCCAAGGCATCATTCCTATTCTCCTGATACAAAGTAATTGACTTATTTTAAATGCTAACCTCTTCCACAAGCCTGGTTTCCTTTGCTCCAGCTTTATAAGCCCCTTTTTTCTTGCAAAACTACAACTTTTAAAATGGCTATTTTGCTCCTGATTCTCACTATACATCTGGCTGAAAGCCTCCAGCAGTACCTATGCCAAAGCTTGAACATAGGGATATTTTGAAATTTCCTCTGTAGATTAACTAGTCTGCTGTCCTTAATCTTAGTCTCCCATGAAGTCTCAGAACATGGTCAAAACATTGAAAAATTTTCTACCTAAATATAACACACATAGTATCAAACCTAATTACCAATGCAGTTCTCATTCCTAACTGAAACCTTTTGAAGCTTGACCTTTACTGTTTGCATTTCTATCAGGATTCTGATCCTCTGAACTTTGATCAGAATCTCCCATTATTCTCAGTTTAAAGCATTCAAGGGCTTCTCTAGCCCATATCTCCAAACCTTTCCAAATCCCTCCTGTGAAGCAGTTCCAAATGTTTCTGCACTAAATAATCAGGAATAGTTGCAACAATGACCACGCTTCTCTGGTATCTGAATTGGTCAGAATTACTTTCTCATTGCTGGAATTGAATTCCCAACACTCATAATATAAAGGTCCAGTTTATTGTGGCTCCTGGTATTTCATTCATGGTGGAAGGATCTTCAGGAAGAAAGTTCCTCACATTTTGGCAGCCAGGAAGAATAGAGAGAAGGGAGAAACTGGGGAGGGAGATTTACCCTTTCAGCTAACATCCCCAGTGATTGCCATCTTCTGACCAGGCCCCACCTCCTAATAGCACATTTAGCTATGAATGCATAGTGGGTTAATCCACTGTTTAGTGTAGCACCCTCATCATCCAATTACATTCCACAAGTCCCCACTCTTAACACATGACCCTTTAGGGGGACATTCTAGATATGAACAATAATGAAATACATATTAAAGTAAAATCACTGGCCCAAGACCTGGCATGTAAAGGTACAAGATCCCAGTAATGAATGTAACTGTACTGTCTACCTAGAATGTACCAATAAATTCAATTTAAAAGAAAAAAAAGTAAAATCACTGGCCCAAGACCTGGCATGTAAAGGTACAAGATCCCAGTAATGAATGTAACTGTACTGTCTACCTAGAATGTACCAATAAATTCAATTTAAAAGAAAAAAAAGTAAAATCACTGGCTAGGATTCCCTCATATTAAAAGAGAGGAAAAGAATCTATTCTGAAAACCCTTCAATAATACTATTTAATAATCTATGGTATATTAATAGAACTCATCATTAACTGACATTTTTCCTTTAAGTGAGATTTAAAAGATAACAGCACCCTTATCAATTAGGTGAGAAAGAAAATTGAAATTACCACAAGAATGTTATTTGATACATATGGTTATGTAATGTTATTTAACATAAAACAAGATATTTTAGTCATAGCAAGTGTCTCAGTTATGTTCTTGTCACTGTGACACAAAATCCAACACCCGCAACTTAAAAGAGGGAAGGTTTATTTTGGGTCAGTCTATGATTGGCTGACTCCAAGGCAGAAACAGCACAGTGGAAGATCCCAGGCAGAGGTAAGTTGCTTATGTTAGAAAAGAGAAGAAAGGGGAAAAGAATATACCCTTCTACGTCCTGCCCCCAGCGATGCACCTCTAACCACCCTCCCACAGCACATTCAGTTACTGAACTCATTAGATTATGAACCCACTGATGAGTATACTGCCCTTATGATCTCAATATTTGAACACACAAGGCTTTTGAGGGGGACGTTCTAGATCTAGATCATAACACCAAGGAAAGCTTGTTTTACACATTTAAGTAGGCCCTCCTCTGTGCCTTCAAAGAATTGGTCTAGGAATTTGTAAGTATCTTTAAAATCTTTTTAAAAGTTGTGAGGAGTTGGAGAACTTTAAGTTGTGCTTTTTCAAGAATGGGAATTTTCATTATGGCATCATCATGCAAAAGAGGATGAGAGAATATGAGTTATATGAAAACACTTTTAGATGTCTTTTCTATCCACCCCCAGGTTTAGAATCAATGAAAAAAAAAGTAAACATAGAGGGAAAGAACTGCAATATCAGGAAAGATTCACCCTTAAGGATTGTTTGCCATCTCATTATATTTATGATTATTTTATTGTTTGATGTTACACGTGAGCTTAAATAATGACCAAAACACTAACAAACAACAACAAAAGCACTGATATCTGGAAATTAAAATTGCCCAAAAGGCTGGCCATTCAGTGTGACTGGGGATGCTAATTGCACAAAGCAGTAAAATGGGACGTTGGCAACATTTGAATTAGCACAGGCCTGGTAGCGGCTGAAGCAAGGCCAATGCTCATGGATCAGCCTATGATACTGTTCCAGTCAAGAGGTGCCCTAGGCTAGAAAACTTTTATTGGTAAAGAGCTCAGGGTACAAGCTTTTGTTTCTAATTTTCTCAAAGTACAGCTAAGGAGGTAGGGAAGAGAAGTAAAAAGGATTAATATGTTTATGTATCAACTCATAATATATATAATCAATATGTGCTTAAAATTACTAATAAAAATTACTTTTAAAAATGAGTAAAATACAGCTAAAAAAATTAAGTCTGCAAGGCCAGCAGCCCAGGCCTTTTTCTATTCTTCTGGGGTTTGTAATTATATATCTACCAATTAATATATTTTGGATTTAAAAGCAGTATATGAATCAACCTCATTTCCATATTATCTGAACCTCATTAATCCAAACATCTCTTATACTAACATCCATTTCAGAAAAACTCTTGTATAGAACAGACTATCAAAATAACTTGTGTTGCTATCTGAAGTCTCAAACTTTTAAAACAAAAAGTTTTATAAGCGAATCTATAAAAGGTATATGGAAAAATATTAAACCCTTGAAACAGAATTAGCATTTGTGGTATCCCTGCCTTCATTTTACAGAAGTCTGTGTGTTAGTCAGCTTTCAATCACCATAGCAAATACCTGAGATAATTAACTTATAAAGAGAATAAACTTATTTTGGCTATAGTTTTAGAGATTTGAGTCCATGATCACATAGTCCTGTGGCTTTTAGGCCTCGGGTGGGAGGAAGAATGGGGATAATACACCCCAGGAGTGCGTGGTGGAGCAAAAACCATTCACTTCATACCTGTAAAGGGAAACAGGAGGTGATCAGGGTCTCACTATCTCTCCAAGTACACACTTGCAATGACCAAAAGACCTCCTGCTAGGCTGCACCTCATAAAGGTTCTGCCACCTCCCAATAGCACCAAGCTGGGGGTTAAATTTTAATACACAGGCCTCTGGGGAACATTTAAGATCCAAACTACAACACTATGTCACATGTTACCATACATGGAGATAATGAAATACATTCTGCATCATAGTTGTGAGGATTAAATGAGATAACACAGAGCGCAAAGCAAGAAATCAAATGTCAGGGGCTGAAAGTCTCTAGGTACCTGATGAACATTCTTGTTAGAGAGGGAAGAACCCAATAAATGTTCAACAAGCTAAATAATGGTCAGCTCAATTTTAAAGGTGCTAAGCTTTCCTGCATGTACTTCCTCAAAACAGTCTTCTGTGCCTTTAATGAAAGAAAATATTTTACACTCAATTAGAACACTTGAAGAGATCCGGCTTAGCATAGCGGTTAGACTCAGGCTTCATTGGCAGACCATTTAAAGTTAATTCTTCCCTTAACTACTGAATGATATCGGGTGAGTTATTTTTACTTAATTTCGTCTCTAACTTTTTTATATCTAAAATAGGGAAGATAACAATAGTACCTCTTTGGTATGATAGAAGGATTATACGAGTTTAAAATGTCAGGTGCTTACGATAGAGGTTGCTTTAATACACCTAAACTCTCTTTTGCCAGTAAATTTAAAAATCATCTTTCAAATGAATCCAGCTTCAGGCAGTGCATTGATTTATTCACTCATTTGTTGTACTGGGGATTGTGCACACTAACGAAGCAGTCTAGCACCGAGCTCTTTCCTCAGACCTTTCTAGTTTTATTTTGAGACAAGGTCCCACTAAATTGCACAGGCTGACCATTATTTGGATTACTGGATTTTCACTGGGTTCTTCCCTCTCTGTAAAATTTACCAGGCACCTTCCTCTGGCTTCTGAGTAGCTGGCATTAGAGCTATCTCCAAGACTGGCCAATTTATTTTTATACTTAGTTCCAGTCAGACCAAAGTAAGCTTTACTGATTTTCTTCTGCTAATTTTAAGTAGATTTATAAAACCCTGTTTAAAAACTTTTCTATACAATAGTTGTTTTTTCTTAATGACTTTTTATTAAAAATGACATAATTATTTCATGCAACTCTACAAATCTCTATGGGTTAACATGTCTACAGAATTGTCACTTCTAGAACCCACTTTGAAAATTAATGTGTTGGGCTCACTTTAATCTGCTTTTGCTTTGACATTCAGCACCTTCCAAATTTGTGTTTCTATCAGAAACAAATATGTTGTGATGCAGATGGCCTATCTGTGTATTGTTGGAGCCTGATCTGAAAGATACCAGGGAAATATGATAAAAGAAACAATACTATCATGCTTCCCAAAGTACACTTCATAATATGTTGGTAACTTTTAGGTCACTTCAAATAAAGTGGCAATTATAGCTGCTGCATTTGGCATTTAATGATTAGTAATTTACATCACAAAACAGCACTGGCTCATCAGCTTTCTGTTTGTGAGTTATTCTCTGAGATGCTTTTAACAGATGATGCCATGAGCACCCTGGTGAAACTAGTTCACTTTAGAAAGCACAATTTAAAATGTATATAAAGAACACTAAGGGCTCAAAAATGATGAACATAGGCATTAAAAATCAGTTGCTGATACAACTTGGGCATAAAATTAATGAGGTAGTTCATGTTTCTGGTAACTTTTCAACTCCTGCATGGGGTTTTCCATTAGAAATGTGGTTTAAGAATCAATATGTCATCCATTTGTCTTTTTTAGTGATTTTTCTTTCTCCAACTTACTTTCTTATAATGGACTAGGGACTAGCTATGGTCACATCAGCATTATATTAGATGATATTAAAATACAGTTAAGAAAGCATTAAGATCTGGGCAGTAAGAAAGTAAAGGAAATAAAAGTCTATGTTCCTGGATATAAATGACCAGAGGGGGAAAAAAACCAAAGTCATCTTTTTATTATAGTTTAGGCAGCAGCGTTCTCATTTTGTGGTAAGTAGATAATGCAGTCCTCATACCTGAAACAGCATAAAAATAGGCTGAGCACTTTCAAAAAGCAAATATGGTTAGAAGATAATCTTGCCATGTGAGGAATCATAGCCAACACCAGTTTCTTCCTGGGAATTCATTAAATAAAAATTGATTAACAGGTTTGATATTCTTTAGCATAAATTAGATTTTATTTTGCACAAATCTTAGCCGGAAATGAATCTGGAAATTAAAATGTTTTTAACAGAATTAAATGGAGAAATAAGCACCATCTGAAATGCATATGCAGTGTTGACTCCACATGAAAAAAATGGGATACAATAGAACCACCATTAATGCTTGATTTGAATACAAGTAACCGTGTATTTGATATGAGTTGAGTACATTTGCTTTTGAGATCTATTTTTGTAAGTTGAGAAATCTTGAGAATTTTCCTGTTTAAAATGAGCTGGGTTTCTGGCAAAATGTCCTATTTCTTTAGAATAATCGAGGACTTAGGTTACATCGGAATAAGGTAACTAAACTGAACGTTACTAAATGCACAATTGTTACACTGGGGTGTGTTGTGGTGGGGATGAGTGAGACCTGTCGTGAATCCCGTTTTTGTCACTCACTGTCCGAGCACTCTGAGGCAATCCTCACCTGGAAACCAAGGACACAAAATTCTCTTGAATGTTTATCATGAGGAGTAAAAGACACGCAAGATGTAGTATCTTCCTGGTGCTCTGTTGTCACTTAAAGTACCCAAGAAGTAGCAAGTTTTAAACTTCTGTTCCTGGGAACTTATTAGAGGACTTGTTAGGACAAAACAAGTCAGACTGACAAAACCAGTCGCTTTTTCTATCACATACCCTGTGCTGTGCTCAGAAGTCTTAAAGTTGTAGATATGGGTTTACATTTACCTTCTTACTCTGCTTCCTGTTTATCCTGCCTGCTCAATGTTGTGGTTTTCTTTCTTTTGTTATTTTCATGTGGAGTAATTGGGTTTCTGTATTCCATTATTTCTCTTCTGTTGGTCTGAAAGCTATGCAATTTTATATTCTAGAAACAACAAATTAACTAGTATTTTACTTACCATGTGAAAATAGAAGTAATATGCTACTGTATATGTTATTTTAATTCTCTATGTATTTTAAACTCCAAAACCTCATTTTTTTCCCAAGTGTTCCATTTAGATTAACCCACTTATTTATGTTTGTTGTTTTTTTGTTTTTTTGTTTGTTGTTTGTTGTTTTTTTGTGGGGTGTTTTGTTTTTTTTTTGTTTTTGTTTTTTTTGAGACAGGGTCTCACTATGTAGTTGAGACTGACCTGGAACTCACTATGTAGCCCAGGCTGGTCTCGAACTCACAGAGATCCTCCTGCCTCAGCCTCCCGAGTGCTGGGATTACAGGTGTGCCCCACCACACCTGGCTATCCACTTATTTATGGCTTTCTTTGGTATTCTTTTCTGACTGGCTAGCTAATTTTCAAATTGATATCTGCCCAAAGGATATATTTATTTCCCTCCTGAAGGACTGCTAGTATCAAATTCTCTGTTTTTTACTGACAGCATTTTTATTTCTGAAGAATAATTTTGCCAGCCATAGGATTCTTTATGGTCATTGTTTGTTATAACATGTTAATTATTTACTTCCATTGTGTCTCGATTTTTCTGTTGCTGTTGATAAGTCAGAGCTGTCGACATTACATTTTGTCTGTGTTTAAATGATCCTCCCTTTTTTTAAAAACATCTAGTTCATTTAGATTTTACTTTGTCTTTTCTGCAGTTTCACTGTGCTATGTTGAGATGAAGATTTGAATTTTTTTTATTCTGATCAGATTCATTATTCCTTTTCACATTAAGGCTAAGGTTATAAACTCATTACTAGTTATAAACATGTTCTGCACAAAAGGAAAAAACAAAACACATGAGTTAGAACCATACAATTCCCTCCAGACTGTATTGAAGCTGAACAACAGTTTCTAAACTAATAAAATAAGAGCACATTGATTTCTTTATTTTTTACCTCTCTTGTGAATAACTAAATATAAATATGACATTTACTGTATTCTTTAGCTTTCCACTCCTGTATGTGTAAGGTAAAAAATGAAAGGTCAGTGACTGTTCAAGGGTGCAAGGGAATCAATTAAATTATTTAAATGAACCCTTTCTTTCACTAGCCAAAGCCTACTGGGCCTCAGAAAGGACTTTTCAATCTATTATAGCAAATATGATTAACCAAAAAGTATACAAGCACTATCCCAAGGTTAAATAGTTGAACATGTCCATTAGATTCCAAAGGATTTCTGTTTAAGAATCCAGGTAGCAATTTATATAGAGCAGATAAAAAGAGTTGCATGAGGACTATAGTTACTTCAGGGACACTTCTAGGCAGTCATGGATTATGATGGAGCTCTGCAACTTGAAATCTTTATCCCAGCCAATGAGAAGCTATTACTGACTTGCTACGCAAAGTAGGAATGTATAATTTTTTAAGTATCGGAATAAATAAAAGGAAGGTATACCTTTTCGTGTCCTGCTCTCAGCAGCCCACCTCCTAACAGCACGTTTAGCTATGAACTCAGTGGATCAATTCGCTAATTAATTCCCACGATCCCACGATCCACCGACCTTCTAAACCTCCACCTCTGGATATATGAGACTCTGAGAAGCCATTTTAGATCTCAACCAGAAGAATGCAAGAAATATTAGGAGGATTTCAGGTGTTGGGGTTGAGGGAGACAATCAGAAACTCTGGGGGTGGGGGAAATCATACAAAACATGAATAATAGTCACAGCCTCTTTGGCTGTGTGATGGATAATATTCTTAAAATCATAATGGTGTCTTTGTACAATTATTTGCTCTTAAAATCAACCAATAAATTTAGCAGAGATATAGTTACCGGAGATGGGCATGACAAGCTGAAGGCAGTAGGGGAAGGAATAGGTGAAGAAATGGCAGAACACTTTATCATAAGAGGCCATGAGGCAAGACAGAGTGTCTACAATTGAGGAAATAAGGAGAGCTTTAATTACATTTAAAAGGTAAGAAAAGCAAGAGAGGCACAAAATTTTGTAAATTCATTAGTAGTACTAGTAAGCCCTCCTCTCTCATCGTAGGCTATTGATAATACCTAAAATTGATAAATAAAATGCTGACATCATAAATGATAAAATAACACATTAGTTTCAGACATACAGTCAATTACTAGAATAAATATTATCTATTTCTTCTTGGCAATTGTACTTGGGTAGAAATGTTGAAATGAGATTACTACATATCATGAATTTTTCAGTATGATTTGATTCTCTTAATGTACTTGAAATTATTTTAATGGTATGAAAGATTTAAACACATCTATAGCCAAAATTAGAAAAATAAGAGAAACTCAAAATGTATGGATCATAGATAACTACTGTTAGGCTATACTGAAGCTTTTATTAAATTTATTTTATGACTTTATGAGGAATTGGTATATCTACGATATTAGTTTATTCTCCATGAAAATATGTTGTCTCTGTATTTAGTTTTCTAACTATATATTTCAATCCAGTACTACTTTTCTTTTTACATGGCCTTCAATTTTTTGATTAATGCTATATTTTCTATTGCTGTTATGCTTGGGCGAAGAACCTCTTTCCTATAATAGTTGAAGCTCATTATTGCTGGTGAAAGGGATGCTTAAACTGAAAGAAGCTCACTGAAAAAGAGAAAAAAAGGTAACTGTGACAGAGTGAGAAGCCAGACAAGTAATGCGACTCCTGATTTCCTCACCCCATAGCAGACATAAAAGTTCAGAAGAGATTAAACATAGAGAGGAGGGGTACATACCGCTCACCTCAAATCCTACTGAGAAGGACTTTAATTGCATTCCTCCGGCAAAGTAGTACGTGTTTCTGTAGTTGGCAGGTTCAATGAGCTGGTGTGAACTCTTGCTGGAGAAATTTGAAGAACCAGAGAAAGACTGGCCAGATACTGAGAAACGTAGAGTCAGGGTATGGTCATTGTAGGTGCTGCTCATGAAGCCCCTGACCAGCCTCCACCCAGAAGAGGGAAAAGAAGACCTCAAAAGATGTTACCTGAAGAAGGAAGAGGAGAGAAAGGAAGAATCTGTAATTAGTACCTTTCCTAGAGAATGTAAGAGTATCTATAATGATGAGGTTGGAATTCTTGACTGTTACATGAAAGTGTTCCTTCTAATTACTGAACTGAGGTTGTATCTTCAAATATACCCAGGAAGCCGGATGTGGTGGCTCACGCCTGTAATCCCAGCACTCGGGAGGCTGAGGCAGGAGGATCACTGTGAGTTCGAGACCAGCCTGGGCTACATAGTGAGTTCCAGGTGAGACCCTGTCTCAAAAAAAAGCTTTTAAAAAATGAGAACCAAGACCTGTCATGTTAAGGTACAAGATCCCAAAAATGAATGGAACTGTACTGTATCCCTAGAATGTACCAATAAACTCAATTAAAACTAAAAAATAAATAAATAAAAATATACCCAGGAAAATAAACAATGAAGTAGCTTCAATTTTTATCCAACCTACATGAAAGAATTAGATTATCAAGTAAATTTAAATAAAGGTCTAGTAAGATTATACTTCATATGCCCTGATTATTCATAAGAATAATATTCATATTCATAGTTTAATTCAGAGACTTCATAAAATTGTCTAGCTTTTCTTTTCTTCTCTTATGATTTTAAAAATATACCCTCAGAGAGAATAGAGTGTAGATCTTTGGGGAGAGACGCATTACAATGTGGAGTTGAAGTTTTTTCGTATGGTTTTGGAGGTGTCTTCAGGGAGAGTAAACTCAAATTTGCATTTTGTCCGTCAGGTTACACACTTGTCAGGCTAGGCTGGAATGCAAACCGTTTACCCATGTTTGAAGTTGAGATATGCTGCCCACAAATATTGCTGCTTCGTTGAAGACAGACGTCTGTATGTGATGTATGGGTGAAAAGCACAGGCCCAGTGCCCAATTTATAAGATTATTATGTCCTTACGATTCTTGCTTTTGTTGTTATTGTTTTAGTGGGTTTCTTCAAAAGGAAAGTTTATGTCCTGAAGCTGCAGGGTTTTTTTTTTCTTAAGTACAATTTTCAAATTATAACTTTCCTTACCTCCTTTTTGTTTTTCTGTGCCTCACAAGGAGCCGTGTCTTGGCTCCTTGCTCCTTTTGTTCACCCAGCAGAGTCAGCGGCTAAGTTCCTGGGACACCATAGCCCAGTATCAGACTCTGTCCACTGTCTGGAACTCGGGCACAAGTGTAATACTGGATCATTTAAGCACACAATTACCTCGTCTGGGGATCCAGTTACTAGACAGTACAGAGTGGGAGAAATCCTGCATGATAACAAGCATAGTCCCTCGTCTTTCTGAATTGGTAAGCTCCAGTCTAAGGACAGAAGGCCGTGTGGGAACTTCTTAACACCTCACAGATGTTGGCCACGCTGCTCCCCTTCCAACTCTGCTGACACATCAGAGAAAATCATCAAGATGGTGAATGGCTTGCAAGGGGCTGCTTACTTCACCACTGTATTTCACATTTCCTAGCCTATTTTGTACCTGTATCTGGAGAACAGATTATCTTATGTTCTAGCAAAGCTCAGGCAGCAAATTCCTGCCCCTGGATTAAAGAGGGATTTAGTGATATTGTATTGCTTAGCCTAGCCCTAGCCTAGCCCACTAGACCAAATTCCTCACTAGATCTACAGCCTTCCTTTCCACCCGCCTGATCCTTCAATCTGCAAAATATTGTCTTGGTGACCAATGATGTGAAAAGCTAGTTCAATCCAGTACAGGGGACCCTTGCCTTACAACTCAATTCATTTTTGAGGGCTGGTTGTAACTCAACTTGGTCAATAGAAGGCTCAGGCTCCTCTACGGTGTCTTCAAAGTCCCTCCTGTATAATTTTGGGCCACACTTTCTTTCAGGTGGATGCGTGTCCCTAGAGAGACATTGGCCCAGGATTTCTCAATTAACCCTGCACAGGAAAGAGTGTTGGAATGTCCCATATAGAATGTGGTAAGGGTTAAATCTGTATTTGAGACTATCTGGAAACACAAGCAGTCAGCATCTGGGTCATAACTCAGACATTGGTCTTGAAGTTAAAACTAAAATTCTGGTCATAACCCAAGTTGTTCATATGTCAAGCTGGTTGTAACTCGAGGGTCCACTGTAGATGTTAACCATTGTCCATTTTCTCCACTCTGAGCATCTCTCCTGAATGCAATCCTTACACATAATGTGGGAAGATCCCTTAGGCCAGACATGTCACCAGCACCGGCCAAGGTGACCAATGTGCAGCTTAAACTCTAATTAACATATTTTGAGATCAGCTTGTTTTTAACCCAACTGGAGCTGTTTCTTAAAATCACACTTCCCCTACGCTATTTATAGTTTTTGTTCATTTGGTTGGTTTTTTGAGACAGGGTCTCACTATATAGTTGAGACTGACCTGGAACTCACTATGTAGCCCAGGCTGGTCTCGAACTCAGCAATCCTCCTGCCTCAGCTTCCCAAATGCTAGAATGACAGGTGTGCACCGCCATGCCTGGCTTTGCTGTTTATAATTTAAACAACAGGAGGTACAGGATGGTTGAGATGAATGGCTAGAGGACAAGTCAGGTCTGACATGCTAACACACATATAGGGAGATCACTGGAAAACATCTGAAACATACCGGAGCAAACCAGAACTTCCAAGAGGAGCAACAAAGAACAGGCAAGAAATGATGGAAAAATAGGGAAGGATTTTATAAGGCAAAGGCAGTTAAAATGAAACAAGTGGATGGCTATATAAAATATTGGGATGAACTGGCAGGACTTAGAGACTAATTGGATATAGATATGAGGAAGAGTCAAGAATTAAGTTCATATTTTGATTTGAGTGATTGACAGAGTGCTGTCATTCACATATACATGAACAGGGGAAATAAAGCAATTTGTAGGGTAAGTTAGGGCTCTGATTTGGATTTGAGCTTGAGGCATCTATGAAATCAAATGTTCTGTACAGCACTGCACATGTGCCTGAGTGCCAGAGATATCTAGGCTGAGGCAGATAGTTAAGAATAAGCAGAAGAATATAGCTGACATCCCAAATGTGGATAGGGTTACTGAAAGTAGGAAACAGAATGGATAGTCAGGAAGTACATAAATATGGGTTTGCAAAACATACCAACATAGCAAGATGTGAATAAAGAAGCAAGAATATGAGCAATCCTACTACAGAAGCTAAAGATGGAGAATAGTTAATAAATGTTCTAAAGATCAATTAAAATGCCTATTTCTTTGACAATAGGAAGGTCTTTGTTGAGTCATTAAGAATATTGTAGGGGAGGGCAGGGGTAAGGGGTAAAAATGAGAACCAAGACCTGTCATGTAAAGGTACAGGATCCCAACAATGAATGTAATTATACTGTATACCTAAAATGTACCAATAAACTCAATGGAAAAAAAATACTGTAGGGAGAGCTGTGGGTAAAACTCATATTGTCATGGATAGAAGATATATTATAAGCTGGATAATGGGAGACTAAGATAATTGAATATATTTTATATATTGAATACTTGTGTGTGTGGGGGGGTGTTTTCTGTAAGGATTGAAGGATTTCACTACCCGAAAGCTTTGATAATGTTTATTCCATATTGTGAGGAAAGTATTGGTAGAGACACTGAAGACACAAAGTTGATAAGACAATAAGGTAGTGGTTGTTTGGAGCCAGAGCTATGTTGAGACCTGACTTGGGACTCAAACTGGTTAGACAAAATTTTTTTTTTCTTTTATTGAGTTTGTTGGTACATTTAAGGTATACAGCACAATGACGTTCATCATTGGGATCTTGTACCTTTACATGACAGGTCTTGGTTCTCATTTTTCCCCTTGTCTCTGCCCTCCCTTCACCCCTCCTCCTCTCCCCATTTACAAACACTTTATTTCCATTTTTTCATTGTCATATTTTTCTTTTCCCTTATTACTTTTCCCCTACCCTTCCCATTTTCCCTACTCCTTTAGCCCTTTTCTTCATATTCCTCATGGTCAATTATATCATTAAGATCTTATGTACTATTATAGTTTTCCACACCAGAGAAACTTCGGTATTTACACATGTGTGACTTATTTATTTCACTTAGGAGTATAACCTCAATATGTATCCATTTCCTATGAATGAATCTAATTTCTCATTCTTTGTGGCTAAGTAGTATTCTATTTTATAGAAAAAACACATCTTCGTTATCCAGTTCCCAACTAATGGGCAAATGGGCTGTTTCCAAGTTTTAGCTATTACAAACTGTGCTGCTATAAACATAGGTGCACATATATCACTGTGGTATGATTCTTTAATTCTTTTGGAAAGATACCCAGCAGAGGGATGGCTGGGTCAAATGGAACCTCTAGTCCCAGCTCTTTGAGGTGTCTCCATATTGATTTCCATAGTGTTTGCACAAGTCTGCACTCCCACCAGCAATGGAGAAGGGTTCCTTTCTCCCCACAACCCCACCAACATTTGTTATTGATTTCTTGATAGCAGCCATTCTTTCTTAGTCATAGCTGTGACATTTTGGAAAAGGCACCTAAGTTCATTGCATAAGTTTCTTCATATATAAAAGTATCTGCCATATAATGTGTCTTGGAAGATTTAATGAAATCATGTTATGTAAAAGTATCTAGCACAGTGCCTAGAACACAGTAAACACGCAGTAGATAATAGCCATGATCATTTTTATTGTTATTATCGATAAAGTTGTTTTATGTGGAAAGACAGGAATCCAAAGGTTAGGGCTGGAGCAAAAGAGAAATATCTCTTCCAATTAGGTAGGAGAGAATGGTATTGGTGCACATGGATATGAATTACAAATGAAAATTCCTACTCCATGTTTATTTTACCAATACTTATTTATCAAGGAATCACTGTAAGGATTCTGAAAAGACCTAGAAACATGCATTATAAAACTGCATTAAAATGGCATAATTTGAAATTCAGTATATATAAAACAAAATGCTTAGTGAAAATTTATTGTGCTATCTGCATTCCAAGCCAGAAGACAAGATTTAAAGAAAAATGTCCTGTATGGAGTGTAATTAAATTGAATATTGTGTCTGAAGATTCTTCAGTATTTTGTGGCAAGAAGGATAAAACTAATGATCGACTACAAGATTAAAACTGCTTTGAAGTAGTATGGTTTATATGTAAAATTAATGCACATTTTGCTCAATACATTGGTAAATATTTTAATGTAAAATACTTAACATGGAGTATATATTGCTGGTCTAAAGAGATGCCACATTTCTCACTTATCCCTGGCACAGTGCTAAAACTCTTTAACTTGGGATGAATCAATATTTTTAGGACAGGACTGCTCAATAAAATTTACTAAAATTATCCAATTCTTCTAAGTTTTTATGTTTTTAAGTTCAAACTTCTAAAATACTGTGTTCAACACATAAAAAAATTGGTCAATTTGACTTTTTTCGTCAATATAAATGTTTTATGTATTGGATATTTTAAAAATTCCCCCAAACCCTTGCTGGTTAGCCTACAATTTTCAATTGTGAATCTGCTTTGGTCTAAGTAATAATAATATTTACTATTAAATATAATGTAGATTACCTTACCAACAGAATGTTCCTCAAATAATTTACTGCTTTGAGTTCTCTGTATAGACTCTAGAGAATAGAGAGAAGATACTCTGAAGGTGAGATACTTATGTTAATATTAATGGGCCTACTGGTCAGACTTTACAATTTTTAAATTTAATTTATACTTTACTGTGTTCTATTTGTGATAAACCTCGAATTTGTCTACATGTAAAAATGTAAAATGAATGAGACTAAATCATACTGGAAGCATAATGGACAGGGGCTCCAACCACAAGAGCCCCTTTGCTGGTGACATCAGCTATGTTTTCACGTAAATCTATGCAACACAAGTTTTCCTTATCTAATCTTGGCACTTACTGAAATTTTAACTTCAAATATGTTTTCTTTTACTTGCTTGATAATTTTGAAATAATATCCATTTAAATATTATAAAAATGTAGTAATTTTCAATAAAATTCCAATTTCTTATGATTCTTAATTCATTCACTTGGTCAAAGATATTAATTAAACTCCTTTTATGTGCAAGGCACTCTTCTGAGTAACCATATGCAGAAATATAAAAATGTGTAAGCCTCTAATGACAAGAGATGATGATAGTTTAGTAGTTTCCAATAGAGATATTCAAAAGTACTGACTGATCAAACTCCTTTAAGTACTGTCAAATAATCACGTGATTTAACAATTTCTTCTGGCACATGTAATATTACCTACCACATCGCCTGTAGAAAGGTAACGTAGAACATTACTTCAAGAGAGACTAAGCACTGAATGTGAAAGAACATACAATATATATGAAAAAGAAGTTCCCTGAACAGTAAATCTACATAAGCTGAAAGTCACAAACAAAATAGTTAAATTCTAGTGATCACATTAAATATAAATGTATTTTAATTAAGAATGTAACTTTTAAAGTGCAGAGGTTATGAAAACAGTGATTATAAAAAATTTCTAATAAAAGATTTTTTCCACAGGATTTTGCATTTAATCAGAGTGAAACAGAATTCTATGGAAAGATAAATCCAACATTCCTAAAGAAGAGCTTAGACCAAACCAAACTAAAATTTTGAAGGCAATAACAACATAAAAAGCTACAGGGAGAGAAATAACTTGATAAATTAATATCATAGAGTGATGTATACTTTTTGAAAAGATGTTTTCAGGGGATAGTATTTTTGTGATTTTAGCAAAGTTACAAGGAACCAAATATTAAGATGAACTATGTTGAAAAATATCTCCATGTTCTCTCTTTTTAGTAGAATGGTAAAGTTTTGTCCTAAAATAATTACTTTCAAGTAACTCCATCATGATACATGTTACACAAAATGACAACCATAGGCAAATTAGTCTCACTGTTAAGATTTTTTTAAATTTTCAGGTAAAAGTATCTAATAACTTTACCCTTTTAATAAAATTTCTCTACACTACTACATTTAGTACTGTTTTAAAATTGGCAACTTTCTCATCCTTGAATAATTTAGTTTTTTGGAAGGAAAATTCATCAAATTGGATATTCAATAGCTTTTAGTAAATAAGTTCGCTTACCACACTTTCAGCCCAAAGACCTTTTTTGGTTGTTCTTTCACAGAATATGACTATAGATAGTACATATATTAAAAAAGGATAACTTTGGGGGTATAAAATTACCTTTTCATTAATCTTTAGTACTAAATACTACATTATAAAGAACATAGAATATATTTTTATATTTATTTGGCTTTTGTTAAAGCTAATTTGCTGCCTATTGGTTGAGAAACTTAAAAGGAGATTTTACTGAACATTAACTTTTTTGGTGCTATATTAATGTTTTTAACACATGACTTTTGTGTCATACCATTTCTGAAAAGAACAATAATACTATTTTGTTTAGATAGTGCTAATATAAATATAAAATACTGGAAATTTTCAAAACAAAAATGAATTTTAAAACATGGTCTTTTTAAATAACTTTCACTTTTAATATATTAAAAAGTTCAGTAACTATTCATTGCACATTAAGTGAAAAATTAATTTTTAACAAAATTTTATTCAAAGTATTTTAAGAAAATCATATTTGAAACATAGAAATAATCAGATTATAACAATGATGCATAGATTGTGATATACAAGTTCCCAGACACTAAGTGACTTCTTCCTAACTAAGTTTCAACTTCTTGTCACCAGTAGAAAATGGTAGAGGCATTATTTCTTCTGAGTTGGGAAAAATGGCTTCAATGGTGAAAAGTTACTCTATTTTAAAAACAAAGATTATCTCCCAATTTAATTATATTCCCCTCTTAGTATTTCTCAAAAATGAAAATTTAGAGTTCAAGGATCACTGGAAGGGAATAAGAAATGAACTGTTCTTAGGAGATAGCCTGATCACTGCCTATTTTACTCAGATGAAACAATGAATTAAATTTTTAAAATCACAACCACTCTATTATGCTTAACAGAAACTGCAAACAAGAATACGTTTTTACATAATGCATGCATACAAGAAAAAAATGACTTGTTTACTATCCTTTTACCTTCAGTAGAAAAAAAATTTATCAAAAATGGGAATTTTTAAAATAATTTTCATAGCACAGTATTAACACCACAGAGATGAAAATGTTTCTGAATACTTATATGGACTGAACTGGACAATGCAAAAATTGCTAAATTTCTTTTATAAGACTACTTTTTGAAAGGAAAGACAGTTTATCTGCAAGAAATTTGTAGCTTGAAACACTGTTCATTAGGAAAACATTGTTACCCTGAGAAAGACTCTTAAAATTACCAGTGTTTTCAGAGGCCCTCAGTATGCATGAAGGAACAACTGGTTGGCTCTTAGCTTCTTACGGTTACCTACATGAAGAATGTTTTGAGCTAAAAAGGAATTTGAGCTTCTCTGCAATATTGTTAACAGTTTACAACCAATATCCAAATGTGATGGAGTGTAAGCAAATTTTGCATTCATTTTTGGTAGGCCTCTTCTTTTTCTAAGAAATGTTTACAGTTCTTCAAATGGCCTTGGACGGACTCAAACCTAACTGTTCATAAAAAAGAAATTTGTTAGTAAATTGGTAGTTTTAAAATAGTAAACAAATCTGTCAGATCTACAATCTCCAATGTATGCCTAGAAAACAAGGCATTAGAGTAAAATTCTTCACTGGCCACTGTAGGGCATAGACAATTGTTTTCTTTCTAATTAGAGGCAAATGCAAACATTCCTGAAAGTGCAGTTATTTTTAACATCATACATTTACATAGTCAGTGACTTCCCACATACTTTTAATATAAAATGCTTATTCTCAACACCTCCCAAATCCCATAATTTACTTGAGAAAAGAAAAAGTAAAAGCAGCTACAGTAGTAGCAAGATATTTTCCACAAATAAAAATACAGCATACAAAAAAATGGCAAGTGATAACTGGTAATACGAACTCTCAAAAATACCCTTCTTTGGGGTCCAAATTAAGATTTGACAAGTTTAAAGCCTTGTCCTGTGTCCAGCACAGTAGGAAGAAACCAACTCATTTTTAATCTTTTCAAGCACCTAAAACAAGTCTTGCAGATCCAAAAAAGGTTCAGACCACATAACCAATTTGCTAAATGCACAAGTGGATATGTAATACGAGGAAAGTGTAACATCCAGTGCTTGGCTACATCGCTTCCTGTTGGCAAGTGCAGAGTGTAGTCACTCCAGCGTTTTGACACACCATACACTGCTTTCACTGTGCGTCCCTTTTCAGTCCAGCAGATGTTATTACTGGTGTTGCAGTTATATTCAACCCAGTCTTTTGTAAAATCACCCAGCTGTGGTAGATCGGCTTCTTCAATATCTACTGCCTTTGCCATCTCTGCTCCTTGCACTGCAATATACTGGTCATTAACCTTTCTTACTTCTTTGACCCAAGGGGTTGAATTCTCCGTGTCTAATATGATGATGAGCCGGGAACAGAAGGAACCATTCTTTTCTCTCCACCATTCTAAAAGTGTGTCAAGGCGCAGTATATCTCCACCTGTGGACAAGAAAAAGTTCAATAGAGCAAATCCTGATGCCTCTCATTAAGAAGTCTCTCATAAGGCCTGGGATTTGGTTCAGTGGTACCCACTGCCTGCTTCATAAGCACAAGGTCCTGAGTTTGATCCCCAGTACAAAATAAAAAATTTTTTTTCTCTCATAAGTTATTTTCTTTAAAATTCTTGAAATTAAACATGTAAGCAAAAAATATGGAAGTATCTCAAAGATACTTTCAAATTGTCTTTGCAGAAGATTTTTTTAAAGATAGATTTTCATCTTCAAATTTATAAAGCCATCCTTACTACTTACATAAAAAAGGAATATGCTATGATAATTTAACAAAATTGTTTTACACATTTATGCTTGATTTACAGAGAGTTTAAATCCTAATAACCTCATCTTCAATTGAAAATATTATACATCGATTTTGCATTTAATGGGCGACACCCAACAAGCATTACTGTTGACCAACATGGCAAACTGTAGAATGGCAGGTGTTTTTAACTTCAGGACTGGGAGGCTAACAGGGACCTGAAGCTCACCAACAATGCCTGAGTTTCCTAGAGATTACTTTACTGAATACTGCTAGCCCAGGAAAAGCACAAAATTCAGATTCAAAGTATGTTTCCTATTGCCTACGTATGGCTTTTGCACTTATTTAAAGCTGAATTAAAATTATACAGAAAGCTAGCATTCTATACTGAGGTAGCAAACTACAGCTCACAGACAAAATCCAACCTGCCTTCTCTTCTTATGGAACCTAAGAGCTAAGAACTGATTTTACGTTTTTACAGTTTTTAAAAATCAGAATATTTTGTGACATATGGAAATTACAAAAAATTTAAATTTCATATATTTCTATAAATAACATTCTCTTAGAACATAGCCATTGTTACTATTGACATTCTCTGTATGGCAGCTTTTGCTCTATAATGCCAAAACTAAGTAGTGGAAACAGATTCTACAGTCCAAAATTTAAAGGGCCAAATATATCTGACCCACAGCAGAAAGTCTGCTGGCTATACCACTGTAAAAACAATATTTTCCTGTTCTATACCACTGGTAAAACAATATTTTCCTTATCTCCGTAAGTATTTACCTGACAATAATAACAACAATAATAATAATAATAATAATTCTTCCTTTATATAACAAGAAAGAGTTTAGGAATGGAATTATATGAGTTCTACACCTGAAGAGTTACAAAGACTTTAAAAACTATACCCAGAAAAGTCCAAACACATTTCTTATTTCATGTGTATGTTGAAGTGTGTGCAGGGGATGTAACCCATGGCTCTAGCACCACATCACATTCCCAGTAAATATATCTCTAACCTGGAAACCTGTTTCACAGCTAGTAGGTATTATATATGGCTATATAGTGTGGGCTATGTAGTGAGAGCCTGAATTACAGCAAGACCCTGTCTCAAAAAGCAAAACAAAAAAATTGAAAAGAAAATGTTTATGCTTATAGGAAAATGCATGAGTAGAAATGTGTCTATAAAAATTTAAGGAGTAATTACTGCTTTTAAAAATGCTTGACTAATTTCCAAATTTTTCATGCTGAACTTACATTACCTTTATAATTGTTTTAATGTTATAAATTACTAGCACAGAATCCAACAACCTAACTTCAGAATACTACAAGTTTCTACCAATACCAATACCCACTTTGTTAAAGTATCAAAACCAGAGAGAAAGAAAATGCCTATCATTTGGATTGTATTAGTGGTATGACTTAGAAGCCAGCCTAAATCACAATCTCTGTGTACAATTAATTAATAACCCTTTAGTCATCATTGTATCAAAGACTGACAATGAAGCCCGTGTTTTACAAGTAGCAGTGATGCCCATGCACACTGACTTAGAGGAACTGGTCAGCACATAGTCCCCACACAGCACTAACATATCACTACGCCAGCACCTCCAGAAGATCACACTTCTTCAGATATGGCTGGATGTCAACCTACACTACGACTGTCTCTATGACATTTCTTCAGAGGTCAGAGGGTGTACAGATTACAAGAGCTATTACACAAATTCCATCTGCCACAAAATAGCAATGCTTAAAGTAATCCACAACTACTTTGATATTCTTTAGTACATTCTACTCTCATTCTCTTACACAAATGCTTTTAGACACTGGCCCAGGAGCATTAAAGCCTTTTAAATTATTTTTCTTCTCGTTTTGTTTTGCTCTCCTTTCTTGTATGAACAGATTCTATACTGCATTTGGCCCTTGGCCCAGATACAAAGTACTTACATTTATCTGAGACAACAGTCATATGATGCATTTTAAAGAATTGAGAAGGCTTTTTAAAAGGCTTTATCTGTGATAAAGAACTTTATAAATTATATACAATTTTTTCACTTCTTTCTGCTTCTCTTATTATTACCTAATTGTCTTTTACCCTAAAGCAAAGAGGCAAAAAATCAGTTCACATAGGATAAAGCTCCATAAATGAAAAAGTATGTATTCTAAGAAAGACTATGAGTTAAGTATTGGGTGACAGGCAGATACAGATTCTCATTTTCCACAGCAATATTCAGTTCTAGACCTACTATTAAATTGTTAACCCAAGTAAAATCCAGTCATAATGCTTCCTCACTTCAAAAGTTGCTACAAAGGTGACTACTAACAAATGATCAGAGCTTAAGTTATCACTTGGTCTAGAACAGATTAAAGCCAGGTGCTACAGGCGAGGCATGACAGCTGATATAGTTGCTGAATTATGGGATGTTTTCTTTTATTATCACCTCTTTTACTTTTTATAATAAATTGACAAAGTTACACTGTAGTAAATGTTCTTAGCTAATAGAGCAATTCTGTAACAATTTATTGGTAATATAGTTATAAAAATATAAAGCTATCAACCCAGAAAATGACTGATATTTACTAAAATTACAACACTATTTTGAGGTAGGTCTTCATAAATTATTCCTATTTCATAATGAAAATTTAAGAATACATACATACACACACGCGCGCGCGCACACACACACACACACACACACACGTATTCTAGTACATATAGTGCCTCAAACTTGTTATGTAGATCAGGCAGGCCTTGAACTGGTGATCCTCTTATGTTAGCCTCCTAAGTGTTATGATTATAGGCATGTGGAATCACCCCAGCTTTATATATATTATTTATCCTGATGCCTCTTAGTTTTTCTAGGAAAAGCAAAAATGGATATAGATATTAACTAGTAAGCTTCATGGCTAGAACTTGTTTCCAAAGCCATATTATTAACCACCAAAATTATGCCTTTTTTTCCCCCATATGATTTCAGAAGAGTTTTTATTATAAGTATTGTAGTAAATTTTCAATAAGTGGTCCCTGCATTCAGGACTGAAATTTTATTTCTGGAAAAATTTTAATTGACCAGAAATTTCTCTTCCGTGTTCTGAATTAAAGTATGCCATAATGTTATACTTTACCTAGAACTGAAGAAGCCATAAAGTTTCAAAAACTATTGTCTACACTGTGATTAAAAACAAATGATTTTATAAAGTATGTTCACATAGTTTCACTGCTGAGTACCTCCTTGTACCTTCTACTTTTTTGAAAATGGGTGACCCATGGTAACAAACATACATCACCAGAACTTGCCATTTCTCTATCATCACAGGTTTTATCCTTGGTGGCAACATGAACAGGAGAATAATGCACCTCAGAAGCTAGGCCAACCTCGGTTTGAGCCACAGCTCTACCATTAATGGTTCTGTCTCATAGTGGTATAACCACAGATAGATAAATTACATAACCACTTTTAGCTCCATTTTGTTCTTTGAAAAGTGAAAATAATAGAAATGATGGTACCGTCTCAAAAGATTTTATAGAAACATTAAATCTAGCTTCAGCTGCCTGCCTGCCTGAGATCACCCGGCGGGTGCGCGACCTCCCGGACTGCGCGACAACAGACCCAGTAAGGAAGGTAGCCACGTGGGCACCCTTGAAACACCCCCACGACCCCCCCTCCACCGTTCTCAAACGTCCTGATTGGGCCAGTCCTTAGACCAATTCTGCAGAGGCATAGGTTCCCATGAAGGGTAGTTTTCTGAGCTCCCAACTTTGAACATCTTTAAAGAAAGGGCAGGGGCAACCTGTAATAGAACTGAGTGGAGTTCAATCCTGAGGGTAGGGAAACTCAAGTTAGGCCTTGTAGACTGTGTTCAGTCTGTCGTGGGGAACTGCCATTGGCTAGCTAAGACCAGGGGATTCGGTTCTGCATATGGCTGTACATGTGGTATAATATGAGAACAGAGACAGTCTGAAAGAGGCTCTTCAAATTCTTTTTTTCTCTCTCTCTCTTTTTTCTTTTCCTCATTCCACCCTAAATATTTCCCCCCCTCTTTTTTCTTTTCCCCATTCCCCCCTAAATTTTCTGTTTTTTTTTTCTGTCCTCTCTCTCCAACTCAGTCTCTTGCTCCACCTTATTGTCCCTCATCTCCCTTTTTATTCCAGCTCCTGCCCTAACTCAGACTTCTTCTTTTATTATTTTTT
>NW_022900916.1:52710395-52711342 GCF_012274545.1 Fukomys damarensis | reverse complement strand
AAGAGTTGTTTTCTCTGATATTATGAAAATGAGGATGTCTATGAGTCATTAGAAACTCAAAAGCTAAAACGCAACTATATTAGGAAGATTTAAGTAATACCCAGAAATTAAAGGACAACCCAACAATAAAAATAAAAATGAGAAAACACTTAAGCAAGACACAAAAACAGATTTCCAGTTCACCAATGGCAAATAGTAGAACAAATGAGGATGAAAAGTCTGATAGTGAACCAACAGGACTCCCTGGACCCATAGCACAGGAGGTAACAAAACAGATCAATCAGGCTCTAGAAAAATTCAAATCAGAAATAATTTCCCAGTTAACCAGAAAGATGATGAGGAAAATGGAAGTCATGATTCGAGACTCTAGAGCAGAAACTGAGAAAAAAATAGATGAGCTAAAGACTATGATAGAAGCCATGAAGACTCAGCATAAGAAAGAAATGGAAACAATGAATGCCCAACAGAGGAAAGAAATGGAATCCATAAAACAGATTCAAACAGATATCCACGAGATTAAAAACTCTATTGAAAGTACGCAACAGAATAAAAGATTGCGAAGATAGAATTTCAGATATAGAAGATAGGATCACAGTCACTAACCGTGAAAAAAGAGGTCTCTTAAAAACAGTAAGGGATCATGAGAAATCAATCCAACAGCTCCTAGACGATACAAAGAAAAATAACATAAGACTGATAGGAATTCATGAAAAAACAGGAGAAAACGCAAATGACATAAAAAAGCTCTTCACAGAATTAATGACAGAAAACTTCCCAAACAGAAGGGAAGAATTAGACATACAGATAAGTGAGGCATATAGAACCCCAACTAGCCACGATCAAAAAAAATCTACACCTAGACATATAATAATCAAGATTCCAGAAATCCAACAGAAAAACAAAATACTACAAGCAGTAAGAGAAAAGAAACAAATCACATGCAAAGG
>NW_022900916.1:52708361-52710090 GCF_012274545.1 Fukomys damarensis | reverse complement strand
ATAGAAACTTCACAAGCACATGGAAACTGAACAACACTCTCCTAAACAATCAATGGATTACAGAGGAAATTAAAGAAGAAATTAGACAGTTTTTACAAATAAATGAGAATGCCAATACAACATACAGGAATCTTTGGGACACAATGAAAGCAGTTCTACGTGGAAAATTCATAACATTGAATGCCCACACTAGGAAAACAGAGTGAACTTAAATAAACAACCTAACGATGAATCTTAGACTCCTAGAAAAACAAGAGCAAGAAAAACCCAAAGCTCGAACAAGAGAGGAAATTATAAAGATCAGAGCAGAAATCAATGCAATTGAAATTAAGAAAACGATACAAAAAATAAATGAAACAAAGAGCTGGTTTTTTGAAAGAATAAATAAAATTGACAAACCCTTAGCTAATCTTATCAAAAAAAGGAAAGAAAAGGCTCAGATCCATGCAATTAGGAATGAAAAAGGCGAAGTCACAACAGATCCGAAAGAAATCCAGAGGATCATGAACACCTACTTTGAGAACCTGTACTCTAATAAAATGGAAAACACAGAAGAAATGGACAGATTTCTAGATACTTATGAATTACCAAAGTTGAACGAAGAAGATAAAAACATTTTAAACACCCCAATCACAATCAGTGAAATTGAAAATGTAATTAAAAACTTACCAACAAAGAAAAGCCCAGGCCCTGATGGATTCACTGCTGAATTTTACAAGACATTTAGAGAAGAACTACTACCATTACTCTTCAAACTTTTCAATGAAATTGAAAGAGAAGCTATACTTCCAAATTCATTCCTGGAAGCAAGTATCACTCTGATTCCCAAACCAGAGAAAGATACAACCAAAAAGGAGAACTACAGACCAATCTCCTTAATGAATATAGATGCAAAAATCCTTAATAAGATACTAGCAAACAGAATACAGAGGATTATTAAGAAGATCATCCATCATGACCAAGTCGGATTTATTCCAGAGATGCAAGGGTGGTTCAACATACGAAAGTCAGTGAATGTAATACATTATATTAACAAAGTCAAGGACAAAAACCATATGATCCTCTCAATAGATGCAGAAAAAGCATTTGATAAAATTCAACACCCATTCATGATAAAAACCCTGCAAAAAATTGGAATAGATGGTCTATACCTCAATTTAATAAAGGCTATTTATGAAAAACCATCAGCCAACATCATATTGAATGGCCAAAAACTGAAAACCTTCATGTTAAAATCAGGAACAAGACAAGGATGCCCACTATCGCCACTTCTCTTCAATATAGTTCTGGAAACATTAGCCACAGCAATTAGACAAGAGAAAGAAATTAAAGCAATAAAGATAGGAAAGGAAGAAGTTAAACTATCATTATTTGCTGATGATATGATACTCTACATTGAAGATCCAAAAAACTCCACCAAAAAACTTCTAGACTTAATTGACAGATTCAGTAAAGTATCTGGATACAAGGTGAATACCCAAAAATCAATAGCCTTTCTATACACAAATAACAGACAGACAGAAAGAGAAATAAGGGAAAAAATTCCTTTTACAATAGCATCCAAAAAAATGAAGTATCTAGGAATCAATCTAACAAAAGAAACAAAAGATCTCTACACTGAAAACTACAGCACTCTGAAAAAAGAAAATGAAGAGGATATAAAAAAATGGAAATATATCCCCTGCTCCTGGGTAGGAAGAATCAACATAGTGAAAATGGCCATACTACC
>NW_022900916.1:52707728-52707953 GCF_012274545.1 Fukomys damarensis | reverse complement strand
ACTTTTCAATGAAATTGAAAGGGAAGCTATACTTCCAAATTCATTCCTGGAAGCAAGTATCACTTTGATTCCCAACCCAGGGAAAGATATGACTAAAAAGGAGAACTACAGACCAATCTCCTTAATGAGTATAGATGCAAAAATTCTTAATAAGATACTACCAAACAGAATACAGAGGATTATTAAGAAGATCATCCATCCTGACCAAGTCGGATTTATTCCAGA
>NW_022900916.1:52678504-52706957 GCF_012274545.1 Fukomys damarensis | reverse complement strand
CCTATTTGCCCATCCGTTGGAAACTGGATAAAGAAGTTGTGGCTTTTCTATAAAATGGAATATTACTCAGCCATAAAGAATGAGAAAATATTCATTCATAGGAAAATGGATACATATTGAAGATACACTCCTAAGTGAAATAAATAAGTCACACATGTGTAAATACCGAATAGTTTCCCTGGTGTAAATAATCTGCAACAATGCATAAGATTCTAATAAGATTACTGACATTTAGAAATGGGAAGAAAGGAGCTAAAGGTGTAGGGAAGGTGGGATGGGTAGGGAAAGAGTAAAAAGGGAAAAGAAAAAAATGTGAGAGAATGAAAAGATGAAAATAAAGTGTTTGTAGATGGGGAGGGGAGGAAGGGGTGAAGGGAGGGCAGAGGTAAGGGGAAAAAATGAGAATCAAGACTTGTCATGTAGAGGTACAAGATCCCAACAATGAATGTAACTGTACCGTATCCCTAAAATGTACCAATAAACTCAATTAAAGCTGAAAAAAAAAAACATTAAATCTAATACTGTTTACACAGTACTAAGCACAGTACCTGAGGCTTAAAATGTGCCTAGTAAATATTAGATTACTCCTTCTAATCAGTCCTTGAGTTATTCAATATTTATTTTAAAAATAGAAAAATTGCAAAAATATATGTTTCTTTATGAGAAAACCCTAGTTATAGAGTTGGCATGAAATCAGTGAGGTCATGCTGGTTTAAAGTCATCTCTGCTTTAACCTTAAGTTTGTTTCCTTCTGGAGTTTTTACACTGCCAACTCTGCCGCTATGCTTTTTATATTTATGTTTCTTTGACCTGAAAAATATGTTTCTACTTATATTTTGGCTATTTTACTATTATATTGTGTGCTTTTGGTTTAAAACACCTAAATTTTTTTATAGAAAAGATAGGATATAACTAAATCTAAATGAATTATTTCTAATCTAAAATAATTATGTCCCTTGCTTCATGATTTATTCAATGATTTCATCCACCTATAAATAACAAGGATCCCATTTATTTTCCAGACTGCTCTACATAATAATTTATAAAACAAAATCCTTGACTTATGGGTTCTCTATTGCAGTTGAGAGGACTGACAAACAAGTTTATATACAGTATTATTAAGAGAGACTTCATTTTCTTCTTGGCAGTGTTTTCTTTATCCCCATAATGTATATAATCCAAAGTTATTCTATGTTTTTTTTTTCAACAGATTAAAAGCATTTTTAAAAAATCCACAGTAAGGCAATAAAATTTAATTGTATTTTACATTTTTGAGGCAGGGTCTTTCTATGTCGTTCAAGTTGGCCTTGAACTCACTATGTAGCCCAGGCTGGCCATGAACTCACAGCAATCCTTCCTGCTTCAAATTCCCAAGTGCTGAGATACAAGCATTTGCCACCACTTCCAGCCTTTACAATTTCACACTTTACAATGAAATTCAGTGATCATTTCCACATTGCCCACTCATTTTACGGATGAGAAAACTATAAAAGAGGCAATGAGAACATGAGTCAGGTCTCATTACTTTGCATTACTCCTACTATATAACAATGCCTGCAGTTTAAAATTTTGGTGAGGAGCTGAGCATGGTGGCACTGCCTAAAATCCCAATATTTAGGAGTCTGAGGTAGGAGGAAAGTGAGTTGGAGACCAGCCTGGACTATATAGCAAGACCCTGTCCTATCTTGAAAAAAAATTTTAGTGAGCTTTCTAACCCAAGTAAAAACTACACATGGCCTACTGAAATATACATTTATAACATTTAAAGATTTAGAAATACTAGTTGAAGTTTAGCAGCTTCTAAAAAGTTCTGTGTTTAATACTTCTGAAAATACTTTAAAAGGAAACCGAAATGAAACATCTCAAATCAAGCAAATTTTTTTCTAATTACTATGAAACATAATCTCCAAAACCGTACTGATTATTAGAGTTATATTAAATAGGTATGGGAGAGCAAAAATATAGTCATATATATTCTTGGGCACTATGAAGTAATAAACTAGAAAATTTATTGTCTATAGGGAGAAGACTTCTACAAAATGTGTATTTTCACAATAGTGAAATTGGGGCTGGGGATTTAGCTTAGTGGTTCCACCTCTTGCATCACAAGTGCAAGGTCCCAAGTTCAATCCCTGGTACCAAAACAAAACACTAAACACAATAGTGAAATCGCCAAAGGTGATTTACCTGCTAAAGCCCACTCTCCTGAGCCATGGGTGTGTCCACTATAATAGAGAACATATGTATCATGTCTAGGTCCATCCACAGTCCGAAGTTCAAGGAAAGATTTCAGTTTGGAATGTAGAGTATCAAAAGATAGTCCACTTGTGGAATAGTCACATCCATAGGTTTCAATCATATGATATGCAAAAAATCTTTGGATAGCGTTGAGCATGCCAGTAGACCTCAAATTTAATTCCTGTACATGTTCTGGTGGAAGCAGTGTTGGTTGACCATCAGGACTGAAGAAGAAGAAAAAACTATTATTTTGGTGTTTAAAAAGTATTATTCAATGTAATATTCTCATGTGTCATTAATAAATAAGAATCATAATAATAGTTGCTATCTAAATGGAAGGATTTTTAAAAATCATCTTTCCTAAAATGTCTATAGTGCTAAGAGTTAAGCTTGGAAAATCAAAACTTGATTTTTAAAAATGATATTTATCAATAAAGCAATAACTAAACTAAAAGCTAGGAGAATATCTCCAAAATGTAGATAATACTACTTGTTCTTTCTAATTTTTATTCTTTTAATCAATTGACAGATATTGAACAAGACATTGTAAAAGCAAGATCATACTACATATTTTAAGAACTGTAACTTATTCTCGAGAAAAAATGTTACCACATAAAATGTAGAAGAAACATTTTAATGATATATTTAATTTCTGTGTTGAAAAATCTTTATGAAGTTGGCTCAAGCTTTATTAAGGCATATAAAAGATGGAAGAAATTATCTATTAATAAATGTCATTTTGAAACAATTGTTAATTGTTAATACACCTATTGCCTTATACTTCTGAGCACTAACTAAAGACTCAGTTTGATCCTGGAACAAACGGTATTATAGCACAGATGCTATATCATGTTTTATATGAGCAGAAACAAAATACCATCAGTGTTGGAGGGGGAAGTCATCACTCCTATTCAGAAAATAAATTTCTATCAGGAATTTTGAAAACTTTAAAATTTTGGTTCATTTACTATGTACTAGTCTAAGAACACTTAGTTTCTTTAAAATATTTTGTTCCTTATTTGTAACACTTAACAGACAAGAAAAATAAATGAATACAAAATAAACAAATTACAATGGAACAAAAATTTGATTGTGCATAAATTCTTTCATGTATTCTTTCTGCAAAATTTCCATATCTTATTTTGAGATTTTTCCCAAGTCTCTTTTTTTTTTACTTCTCAGAAGAATCTCCAATTTTTACCAATTCTGCAACATGGAGGAAAATATTTATTACAAATTTATTTAAAGAATTTGTCAAATATTGAAATTAGATAATTTTAGGATATTCCTCCCATAAAAAGTATGTTGGCAAGTTGGTCATAAGAATTCATTAATAGCAAGAATTATTTTTTCTATTTTATAGATATTTAACAATAAAAAATAAAAATGTAGCAATATGTATAGTTTTATACAGATTTCCATTACTTTTGAAGGGACATATGAAGTTTTCTAAGAGCCTAGTATAACAAAATTCAATCAAATATTAAATTTTGAAAAATTAAAATTCTAAAAAAGGTATTTTTATACTCATATATTAAAATGTTCCACACATCACTGCACTGTTTTATTATAGCAAAGTATATATTGTGTTGTAGAAAATATGTGTGGTGCACATGTGTGGGGGGTATGTTTTTACACACATGTGTGCACTATTAAATGAGAAACATGGTCATAAATGTGGTAGGATTTTGCACATTTGGCATATTGATAGTTTCTCTGGCAACCTTATTATTTCTCTAAATTAGATGCTTGATTTAATTCATAGTCATTTGGGAAGAATATTACATATGTATTGGTGTTAAATGCTATTATTTATGCATATAAAAATATAATAAAAACAAGTACGGGATATAATAAAAAAGAAACAGAAAAATCTGATCTTAAAAATGTGAACTCTTTTAGTTGGTTTTGGAATTTAAATATAATTATATTTCTTTTATGTGGGAAGTTTTGTTAGAAAATGTAAGTGATACAATCAACAAGCATATGATATTTATCAAATTAATACAACCAAGGAGTTTATAAATCATAAAATTTTGAGGAGTTTCTCAACTATAATATACTTTGTTTCACTTGTAAATACAATATTTCAAAAACATTATACAAAAAGAAAATGAGAAAGAACATATAATGTTTGAAGATCATATCAAATAATAATGTATTTGGATTATCAGTCTGTGTTGCATAAATTTTTGTTTATTTCACATCCTTCTTTTGCTGTCATATATACGTATATTGGAAATTTTTATTTAGTATCTTCATTTCTTCTTGTCATGTATGCTTACAATCTTTATTTAAAAAAATGTTACTGCTTCAAGTAGCTATCACTAACTATACTACACCACAGTACCTGCAAAAGTTGGTGGGAATCACAATAGCATATCCAACAGATGTTCCTCCTAAACAGTTACCCAATTCATGGAAGAGTCCATGAGCCATGGATTCCAACGGCAAAACAATAAGAAACATGCTCAAGAAGATTCCACTTGTTGGCTAAAAGAAATCCACAACAATATTTTTATGTAGCATATGAATGTATGTATATATTTACATACATGCATGTTGATTCACAGTTTTTACCCCTACTTCCAAGAAGCATAAAAGGAATAATCCAAAAACAATTATGTTATTATAAATTAAAGCATATCCATATCCATAAATGAGCTCACTAGTACAATGAATTTAAAATGTATCTCTTAAGTTTCTTAGATATGGTGGCAAAACACAGCATACCATATTTCAGAAATTTGTGGAATACACCCTACAAACTAAAAACAAAACATGCAATAAAGCCCCCAAAACATATCTCCTTGTTAAACCCACGTGTCTTATGTTATTCTTCAAGTTAACACGTTCATTATTTTAAAGAGGTTTTCTTTTCTTGTTCTTTACTTTTTTTTTTTGGTACCAGGGATAAAAATCAGGACCTTGCACTTGTGAGGCATGCACAGTGCCACTGAGCTAAATTCCCGGCCCAAGAAAGTCCATTTTTAATGAAAAGAATCCAGAAATTGTAAGAAAAAATCTTAAGGAAATTTAAGATCCTAAAGATTACAAAATCAATTATGACAATCTACTTTAAATTTTTATAATGTATCTATGAAAAGCTCTAAACTCTGTCTCTCAATTCAATACTGTAACAAAAATGGGAAAGGCAGAAAACATTAAGGACATTTAAATATCCTAAAACCATTACAGAAAATAGGAAAAAAGAAAAGCAAGATTAATTACAGTTTTTTAAAAAAAGGACCAATTTAAGTGAAAAGAAAATGGAAAGATAATGTTCATTCAGTCCTGAACTATTTCTTTAGACTGATACTAATCCACATTATTTTACTGCTGTACTTCTCTATGTTAAGTACATGTCTAACACTAAGGAGTGATTCATCTGATGAAAATTATAATAAAAAATAGAAAACAGGCTGCTGTATTAAAAATGGATATAGTCATATTTTGATAATTATTTTATCAATTATATAATACACATTACATATAATTATGTATTTAGTAAAAAACATACGTGCTCATTTTAGAAACATTGGAAAACATAAAAAAGTAAAAAAAGATATGATTAAATTTAAGTGCCATCAACCATATGCAGCTGCTTTCTGAATTAGTATTTAGACTTTACTCTGTGAATATATTATCACAAACACTCATATAGGTGTACGTAGTTTTAACAAAAAGGGATATTCTGTAAACTTTGTATATATTATAAGCCTATTAACATAATTCTAAATTAAGACCAAAAGGCATTCTATTATTGGCAATTAGATTGAATATAATTTGTCATTTTATAAACAAAATTATAATAAATATCAAGTTCTCTATTAATGAGGTTAAATACTTTTAACATTTGAATTCCGCCTTTGTTAAAGTGTTAAAACATTCTGTCCACTTTATTACAGGAATGGCCTTTTTCTCCATGATTACAGCTTTGTTTTGGTCTCAATATATCTTAGATAAAAGTTGTTTGTTGGAGCCAGACGTGGTGGTGCACGCCTGTAATCCCAGCACTCGAGAGGCTGAGGCAGGAGGATTGCTGTGAGTTTGAGACCAGCCTGGGCTACATAGTGAGTTCCAAGTCAGTCTCAACTACAAAGTGAGACCCTGTCTCAAAAAAGAAAAAAGAAAAAAGTTGTTTGTTGGATATATTGCAAATATTATTCCCCTTGTATGACTCCTTAATGTTGTTTTTTGATTAACATAGTTCTTAACTATAGTAATTTTGTGTCTTCTGAAAGAAATCTCCCTGTACCCAAACACAAGATATTTTACATTATCTTCTAAACGTTTTGCTCTTCACATTTAGATCTACAAGCAATCGATTTTTGTTTATAATCACACAACTTTGTTCCTACCTGAAAACTCCATTGTCCAAGCACCAATTATTGAAAATATTACACATTCCACATTATCAACAATGCCATCTTTTTTATAAATGAAGTATTCATGGACCTGTTGGGGACTGTCTTTGTATATCTTTCATGTAGTTCCTTTGGCCTTTATTTCCTTTCTTCATGGGAGTCTAGTCAAAGACAGATGAGATCTCCTCACTGTATTCAATCTTTCCGTTTCTTTCTGTTCATTATTTTCCATTTTTCCTCTTCTATGTTCCTTTTTGCATTTCTTATGATGGACCATTGTTCATTTCAGCTTTGTCTAACATATTTGTATACTATATTAACTTCAGATATTTGACTTTGCAATTATACTACTTAGTTCTTTTTCAAATCTGCCTTGTCACTATAGTTTCCAGTTTCCTACTATTATTTGCTGATCTTTGCTTTTTATTTTTTCAACTTAAGAAAAGCATGGCAGCTTTCTTGCTTTTTGATAATTCCTATAACTCAAGATTTTTGTTTTTTCTGCTGCTTCTTGAATTAAACACTGTGTGCGTATGTGTATATCTGAATGTGACCTGAACATTGTATATTTTAAAAAACCAACATTATTACATGATTCACCTTAGGTCTAGGACAATGATGCCTCTTTTTTGGAGGAGTTTCTGTTTTGTCTAGAAAACTGGGGATATATCTGCATATCTTGGGGTAGTCTACATATCTTTTGTTTAATTAGTATATGTTTGTGATACATAGCAATTATACTCAGCTTGGGGGTTTGATACATACATATATCACATTTTGATAATTTTTACTATCACCCCCAATTTCCTCTCTTCCTTCCTTCCCAGATTTCTTTTCCATTTCTACTGAGCCAGCTCCCTAGTTGTTAACATGTCTCATTATTTTGCTCTTTAACATGTTGCCATCAGCTCAAATCACTAGTGGTACAAGCCATCTGATGGGACAATCATGTATATATGACCTCGTTGTGAACTTGTTAAACTGTACCATGGGATATTTAATTTTGAGACTGACATATATTACTTAAGATTATGATCTCATGATCCATCCATTTTCCTACAAATGACTCATAATTGTCCTTTTTTGTGGCTCAGTAGCACTCCATTGTGTGTAAATACCACATTTTCTTCAACCATTCACCTGTTGATGGGCATATAGGCCATTTCCATGATTTAGCTATTGTGAGTTGTGCTAGTATACACATGGCCATGCATATACTGTACATTGGTACCATGGTTCATAAACTTAATTTGTTCCACAACTCCGGAAGAAATAGCCACGTCACGTTCATGTGGGAAAGACGGCTATAGTGATGTTTGTCCTCTGATGCAGAGTTCACAAAGAAAAAAAAAAATTTTGCCAACTGCTTCTGCTTTTAAACCAAATTTTCTGCAAACAAAAGTATTTGTGAACCAAGTTACCACTATACTGCTGTGGTAGGATGACTTTAGTTCTTCTGGGAAGAAAGTCAGAAAAGGCATAGCTGGGTGAAATAGAATTTCTATTTTCAGATTGAGAAATCTCCATACTGATTTCCAAAATGGCTGTACTAAATTACTTGATCTGTCTCTCACTCTGTACCAAAAAAACAGTCTACACATGTAAATCTATGTTTGGTCACTTAATCTAGGTTAGCCCATTATTAGGCATAAGGTTAGAATGCAAATTCAAGAGTTTCTTTATCTGTTTCTTTCTTGTAAGAATCTTTTTGGTTTAAGTCTTGTACTCTGAGTAACTATTTTGAAGATAGCACAGTGCAGTAACTACTGTTCTCTTATTATTTATGAAATTTTAACGTTTCATAAAATACAAATTTCTTTAAAAAGAGAGGACCATTATATATGTATATACATGGTTCCACCATTTTGTCTCAATATGTCAGTTTAAAATGGAAAGCAAAAACTAAGAACCAAGATGTATCATGTAAAGGTACAAACTCCCAATGATAAATGTCATCATACCATATACCTAAAATTAATAAAATTAATGAATAAAAAAAAGGGAAGTACTTTACCAATGACCCCACTTGTAGAAGACCTGGGCTTTAGTTTTTGCTCCTTTTGAGGGAATCAGGTGTAGCTCAGGTTTAAAAACTATTTCCTCTCTAACAAATGTCCATAGAATATAGCACTGAATCTTCCTACGCCAGTAGGTATAGGATATTTTTCTATTCATTCAAGTCTCTTTTATAACCTTCAGTGGAGTTTTATAGTATTTCTTCATAAAAGTGTCATAAGTTTCTTTTAAAACTTGTTTCAAAGCATTTTATATTTCTGTTGTTCTTATGAATTAAATCACTCCCATTATATTTTCTAACTAATTGTGATTTCCAGGCTACTAATGTGAATATATTTACATGATTTCATTTGCCAGGTTAATAGTATTAAAATATATTTCTAGTATAAACACTATATGTTCTTATTTAATTTGTTGAACATATATTTTTTAATTCTTAAATTCCAGAGAATTTATATAGCTTTTATATTGGTTTAATTAAAATTTAAACTATACAAACAAAATCAACTTTTTATGACAGAGTTTACAACTTTTGTATAATTCTCCAAACATTACTATACAATTCTAAATTAGTCAGTTACTTTGTAGGTCTGAAATATAGAGATATACATTTCAGACTTTCTTTTCAATATCCATTACATATTTTTCTCCATTATAACTGAAAATGCCTTTACCAATTAACTTCATGCACAAAAGTATTACTAATAGACATTCATACAACATAACTAAATGACATGAACAATATTATGACTTTATTATTTCTACTTTTAACTTTACATAACTAGTACTTTTAAAACCCAAACAACAATATAAGAAATTAAATTACTATCTTATAATTTAAAGCAAGGTAAAATGCCTTCAGGGGCTAGATAAGAAGATGTGTGCAGAAGCTATGAATGTAACAAATAATAGCAATGATTCTAAAGGAAGGCACACTGCCATCTAAAGGGATACACTTAAACATTCCTGCCATATGAAACTAGTATACTAAAGTACTGCACAAGCCAGTTTATTTGGTCATTATTATGCCATACAGATCAAGGATTTCTTTTCTTTTTTTTTTTTTTTTTTACCAGGGATTGAACTCTGGACCTTGCACTTGTGAGGCAGGCGGCAGAACCACTGAGCTAAATCCTAGGCAGATAGAAGATTTTTTTTAAATATAATTATTAGAAAATAGCATCCCCATTTTAAAAAATCCTTGCACATTATTTATAAAATCAAGATAGCTGTTAAAAGTAAGAAGTAAAAATTAGAAGTTCAAGTGTATAAAATAATTTTTCCAAAGAGTTACTAGAAAAGAACCCTTCCAGGTCACACCTGCAGTGACCCACCTCTTCCAGCCAGACCCCATCTCCTAACAGCAAGCCAGCTGTGGCCTTCATTAGCCAGTCACCTTCCAAAAGCCCACCTACGTGTGCATGAGGCTCTTGGAGGACATCTGGATATAAACCATAAAACCTAGTTAATGAACTTTAAATTCCATTTAAAATGTTACTGGATATTGATGTTATTCAATAACTACCCAGTTAGACAACACTGATAGTAATACACTCACTGTTCAATACAATACTAAAAAGTATTCAGAGGTCTACTGATTACAATTCATAGACACCAGATGATTTGTTTCTATTTGCTTTTCATATTAAAACTTAGAAAACAGAATTTTATGCCATCATAATTTTTAAAAGCAGAAATACATAAAAAATCTTAAGTATTGGTCTGCGAACCACAGATTCAACTCAGAAGTAATTTCTGATTTTGGAGTACTCATTAGACTTTAAACAATTCATTCTAACAAGATCAACTCATTTGATTAAAACCCATCAGTATAGGTGTTTCTCTCCCTTTGTTTCTTCAAATTACTATCAACTTTTAAGATGTGAGTTAAATTTCAGAGGAGGCAGAAACTGAATATAATGTCCTTTGAATCTAAGTAGTTACTAGATATCAGTTTTCTATTGAGCTGGGCTTTCAAGTCATGATCAAAACACTCACCATTCCAGATCGTAAAAGTATTCAGAAACCAATTTCCCTACGCAACATAGAGATAACAATGTCAAATTTTCATTTATAAAATCTAGCATTTAAATAAGAAACATAATCCTTGTTGTATGTTTACAATTTTTTTCTATCATTCATCTTACATAAGCCAGTTAGAAAACATGCAGAAATCTAAAGCAAAGTCCAATTAGGAAACAGAATATTTAAATGTTATAAAACAATATATACATGCTCTTCAATATGAGAAACTTTATTTAAGAAACCAAAGAAAACTTTAAAAACTTTAGTTTAACAAATTCAATATCATTTTCCAAGGAACCTGACACTTTTAAAGTTGAGTGACTTCATAGTATTGTGCAAATGACTTAAAACTTAGGAGTTAGAATGATTTGATTCTACTTTAGACATTTACCTTCGGTGTACATATGAACAAGTTAATTAACCTTTAGTCTTGATTTCCTGAATCTATGAAAGGGGCAAAATTCATTTTGTGAGATTATTCTATGGATTGGAAATGCATAAAATGGAGCTAGGTTATACAGCTTAGTGGTATGGTGCTTGCCTAGCACATGTGAAGCCCTGTTTCTATCCCCAGTACATACACATATACACTCAGAAAGAAAAAGAGAGAAAGAAACAAAGACACATGGGGGGATATATCCTCCAATAAGTGGCAGCTTTAATTTGCAAAGAAGCATTTTGAAATTAAAATGAGATCAGGAAGAGCAAAAGAATAGAAATCTAAACTACAAATTGCTGTTTAGAAGATGTTGGTCTACAGCTGTGAAGGTCCTAGTAAAAGCATCTATCCTTAGATTAACCTCAAAAGATATAAAAATAAAAAAAAATTTTTAGGTTGCAACCACAGTGATATGGGAATTCAACTAAGGCAGTCCACTAACTCTTTATTTACAAAATAAACAGATTAGATTAAATAATCTATATGCTCATCTCTAACTCAAAGTATTTGAAAATAAGTGATTATGAGTGAAGGCTATGAAGGTAGATTGCCTGTGAAGAGCATGTTTCATATTTTTTCATCTATAAATGAGAACAGTATTGGTAGCTGTCTCAAAGTATTATGAGAATTCAGTAAACTGATACACACACAAATTATATATATATATATATATATATATATATATGGTACATCATATTAAATGGGAAGAAACCCTGATAATTTATAGTCATTAAAAATGTTTCAATTCAATTTTAAATGCTGGGAAACCAGAAGAAGAATAAATATACTCAGGCATGATTCAGTCAATGATGGACCACATTCACATACATGAACAAGTTACCAATAAGATGATCCCTTAAGATTATAGTGGAGCTGAAAAATGCCTATTGCCTAGTAATCCTATAGCACACTGCACTCTGGTGATGCTAGTACAGATCTACTGTGTTGCCAGTCCAAAAAGTATTCTGCACAGCAAAGAAAACAACCAACAGAGCTAAGAGACAACCTACAGAATTCCTCAGACAGAGGACTTATAACCAGAATACATAAAGAACTAAAAAATAATTGCAATGTGAAATAGGAAGAAAAGGGTTAAAGGTATAGGGAAAGTGGGAAGGGTAGGGGAAAGGGAATAAGGGAAAAGAAAAAAATATGAGAAAATGAAAAAATGGAAATAAAGTGTTTGTAAATGGGGAGGGGAGAAAGGGGTGAAGGGAGGGCAGGGACAAGGGGAAAAAATGAGAATCAAGACCTATTATGTAAAGGTACAAGATCCCAACGATGAATGTAACTGTACTGTATACCTAGAATGTACCAATAAACTCAATAAAAATAAATAAATAAATAAAATTGGACTTTCCAAGATAAAAGACCAATCAAAAATTGGGAAATGACAATGAATAGACACTTCTCAAAAGAAATATAAATGACTAATAAGTACATGAAAAAAACGTTCAGCATCTTTGGCCATTAAAGAAATGCAAATCGAAACAACACTGAGATTCCATCTTATTTCACTGAAAATGGCTATCATCAAGGACTCAAAAAACAAATGCTGGCAAGGTTGTGAGGAAAAAGGAACCTTTCTATATTGCTGGCAAGAATGTAAACTAGTACAACCCCTGTAGAAATCAGTATGGAGAGTCCTCAGAATACTAAAGATACAAATTCCATTTGACTCTACTATACCTCCTCTGATACCTTCCCAAAAAGAGTTAAAATCATATTTCAGTGACAAACGCATATACATGTTTAGCAGCACAACTCACAATAGCTAAATTATAGAAGTGGTCTATATGCCCAACAGATGAACTGATAAAATGTGGTATATATACACAATGGGTTACTACTTAGTGATGAAGAAGGCTAAATTAGGAAATTGGATAGATCTTGAGCCGTAATGCTCAGTGAAATAAATAAGACACAAGTTAAACATTTCATGGTTTCTTTTCAGAGAGAAATACAAAATATAAAGAGAAAAATCGAAGAGGTGAGCAAAAGGGAGGTAGATTTTGTAGAGATGGGAAGGGGATTTGGTGAAGGTAGAGATGAAAGGGTAGGAAGTAGGAGGAGGAGTAAAAATGATTTAATATGTAATGTGTGGCCAGGCATGGTGGTGTACACTTGTAAACCCAGCACTGGGAGGCTGAGGCAAGAAGACTGTAATGAGTTTGAGGTTAGCCCAGGTTACATAGTGAATTCAAGGACAGACTGAACTACACAGTAAGACCCTCAAAAAAACAAACAAGAACAAAAAACAAAAAATGCAATATGCAGAGTACTAATTTCCTCAGATGAATGTAATTATTAGGTATTTCAAACATATACTAATATTAAAAATTGAAGGACAGCAATACAATTATGAAATGTTATTGGTTTATGTACTATGCTATGCTTTTATCATTATTATCATCATTTTAATGTACTCTTTCTACTTTTTAAGCTTTTCTGTGAAACAGTATGCTATGTTAAGCCAATAGCAGTTTTACACACCTCATATTTACTGTGTTTCTCAACTGCTTCAAGAGGCCCCATCCAGTTACTGACTTATACAATCTTGGTTTGTATTTTACCTTGCTTGCACAACAAGAAACTTCCTTATAAGCCATTTCTCAAAATGTACCCTTTAAGAACTGTTATCACATATTTTATGAAGAAAACAATATTTAGACCATTGTTAATGATGTTTTAGGAGGGAAAATGGCATTTACTTTTGTACAACAGTTTGGATGTGCCCACTCAAAAGCGTGTGTGGGAACTCTACCCTCAGTGTAACTGTGTTAAGAGGTAAGACCTAATGGGAGGTGTTGGTTCACGAGGGGTCTCCCGCATGATTGGATTAACGATGATTATAAAAAGGCTTAAGAATATGAGGTGGATCTCTTATACTCACTTCTCTTCCCTTCTCTCCTTCTGCCATGAGATTTTATAGTAAAAAGGACCTCATCAAATGTCAGAACCTTGATATTAGACTTCCTAGCCTCCATAACTGTGATAAATTTCATTTATTTAGAAATTACCCAATTGTAGTGTTGTTATAGCAATGCAGAATGTATTAAGACATCCTATTTCATAACATCTAGCAAATATAAAACAAAATTGTAGTTAAAAGAGTTAGCAAGAAGAGTTAGCTTCTCATCTAGATAAAAATGGCTCACGTCTATAAGAAGAAACATGAAACAAAAGAAAAATTTTTAAATGAGCTTCTAGTTTAGCAGGACATTTGAAAACTTTCTACTCTCTATACTAAGTGAAATGATATGGCTGATCCTGCCATCTTGTAAGAAATAAACCTGTGCTGCTTCTGTGGATTTCATCCCTTTCTCAGATGTGAGGCTGATATTAAGGTACCTGTTACACTGCTGATTGCCACTCGTTCCCCTAAAAAGATAGCAACTGTGATTATGGTTTTCTCCTTTGGGTCAAAAGGGTTCCTACATAAAGCTGCATCAAATCCCAATGAATCTGCAAATGACGATGACTAGCAAGAAGGCATATAAAAATCCCATATAAAAGATTTCAGGAATAATTTCTAAATATAAAAGAGCAGCACAAGGCAGGTTTCCTTAGGTATCTGGATATTTCCCCCCTTTATCCTTCTGTGAATTAACCAGTCATCATAAAAGTCTATAGCTAATTAACAAAATTAGCAGCAAATGCTATATATACTGTATCTTTCTCATTGTCTTATCTAAAAGTTTAAAAAAGGAAAGCAAATAGCACATTCAATGAACAATAAAAACTGTAGGAAACAACAGATGTAATGTCACATTTTAAAGTTGGGATGAGATTATGAACAACACAACAGAAGTTAATAGTAAAATTCCAGCTTTTCTAATGTAAATGACTTAGAAGGAAACACAGTCATTCCGGACAGTAAAACTGACAGAAGACAAAGCTATTCATATGGAGTTAGGCAAAGATTTCTTAGCTATGACATCAAAAGATTCATAAAAGAAAAATAACTCATGAATTGGACTACCATCAGCTATGATGACATCAAAGGATTCATAAAAGAAAAATAAGTGATGAACTGGACTACCATTTCATCATTTCTGCCGATGGCTGACAAACTGATCTACTCTAAAGACTTCTGATTCATTTTTCTTGCCACATCTGGTCTGCTTCATCTAATGGATTACTGGAACATTTTCTCCCTTGGAATTCCACTGAAGTATATGTTAATGAGATAGTGAGAAAAAAAAAACACTTTAGCATTTTACTATTACTCTTATAGAAATGTAACAAATGAGCATAAATATATTCTTTAAAAGTTAATCAGTATCAACATCATTTAAAATATTACATAACAATTCAATTTAAAAATCAGTTAAATCCAACTTAACGAATTTGACAGAGCTCTTATAATTTAGATTAACGAATGTTATTTCATTAAAATGGTCTTGTCCTCACACAGCTCTTAATAACCTGTGTTTCAGTATATAATTTTCTGACTCCATCATTCAAAAGGATTAGAACTTGTGGAAATGCAACAGATGTTTTCTGAATTATGTTTCATATAAAGACCACACTAGATCTTTGCCAAAAGTTTGAGGTCACACATACAGATTAAAAATTGTGTGGATGGAGAGATGGGTATGGGAATAATGAAGGGTAGAGGCAAAAATTTCATGGTCAAGTAAATGTAAAAATGTTTCTCTTTCTGTGTATCTGAATGCTTTTTTCTTCTTTGAATATGTTCATTAACATCTCACAAAACAGAGCACAGTAGAGTTTGGGAAATCTTTCTACAATAGTTTAGTTAAATTTAAATTAAGTTTAAAAATCATAATGCTTGCAAGGCACAAATGCCAACCCTCAGACAGCAGTTACCACCTAGAAACTAATTGGGGAATGCAGACACAACTCAGATTCACATTAGTCTTAAACAGATAAATTAATAAGTCACTCAACAAGTGCACTGCTGACCAGAAGATTCTGCATTACCTTGAAGATCTTTAGAAATGCAGTCTAAAGCTCTTTCTCAAAATTACTGAATTCCAATATTCAGAATTTTATTAAGCTCCTTCACATCTTTAATGCATACATGAGAAGCACTGGTTAAGAACAAAGGCTGTTGCCTCACAGCCCAAGGACCCGAGTTCGATCCCCAGTACAAAAAAAGAACAAAGGCTGCTAAACTTTTTCTGTGAAGTACTAAATAGTTAATATTTTAAGCTTTGTAGGCAATATGGCCCCTGTTGAAACTACTAAACTCTACCACTTAATGAATCAGTTATTAAGAAGTTATAATGAAGACCTGTTCTTATCTGTAGTAACAGGACTTCAAATATACAGAGAAAATAAAAAGATGTATGACAGAGGAAACAGACAATTTAGCAATTATAAGGGAGATTTTAATACTGCTCCTCAGCATTGATAGAACTAGAAAGATACAGATACAAATATCAACCAACTTGACATAACTGAATTTATAATATATTCTGCTCAAAAACATTCTTTTCAAATGAAGATGGAATAAAACACATGCCAGTCCATAAAACAAGTCTTAATTTAGAAAACTAAAAATATGCATATTATGTACTTCAATAATATGGAATTAAATAAATATGGGAAATTACCAAATATTGTATTAGGATACCATATGACAGAATTATAAATAAACCATGGGTCAAAGAAGAAATTTTGAAAGAAATCAGAAAATATCTTAGGAGACTGCATGTTACTGACTTAAAGATAGACATACAAAGGGCCGGGGATTTAGCTCAGTGGTGCCGCTGCCTGCCTCACAAGTGCAAGGTCCTGAGTTTGACTCCCCATACAAAAAATGAAAGATATACATATAACAAAAGCACTCATGAATAAAGTTTTACATTTATATTTGATTTTGGACAAAGATATTAAAGCAATTCAATAAATGGGGCTGAAACAATTAGATATAGACACACAAAAAATTAGCATCCTTCACTCATCATAAAAAAGCTCAAAATGGATCATATGCCTAATTGTAAAAATTAAAAGAACACTTCTGGAGAAAATACAGGAGAAAAATATTTGACAGGGTTGAGCAAAGATTTCTTGGATAGGATATCAAAAGCACAGTCCATAAGAGTTGATAACTTGGACTTTAAAAAATTAAAAAGGTTTAGTCTTCAAAAAGTATTCTCAGAAATTAAAAAGCTAAGCCAGACGGGGAGAAAACATTTTTTAAAATCATTTATCTGATAAAGAACTTGTATCCAGAACACACATAAAGAACCCTTAAACCTCAAGACAAATACTCCAATTTTAAAATGATTTAAAAGACACAAAAACAAGATATGTAAATGACTAATATATACATTAAAAGATGTTCAAAACTAGTCATTAGTGACATGGAAAAGTAAAACTACAATGAGATACCACTGCCTATCAAAATTGAGGAACAGCAGACCAGTGAGGACTGTCCAACTGCACAGGAAGCTAGCTGCTCCCCCACCCTCCAGTGCCCTAGGCCTTCATCAGAGCAGACCGGTGAGGAATGCCCAGCTGTGGACTGCCCAGTTGTGCAGGGAGCTAGCTGCTTGCTCCCCCACCCTCCAGCACCCTGGACCTTCATCAGAGCAGAACAGTGAGGACTGCCTAGCCTCATGGGCACCTCTGCAGCATTAACCCAGCGTGCTCTCGGGCCTCCTGGTTGTGCCGGACCTGGATCCACACTTCAGAGGCACAGGTGGTCATAAAGGCCATTTTACTGAGCTCCGGAAGATAGAACAGAAGTGAATAACTGCAATAAAGGCACACCAGACCTTGGTAGTTGGTAAGTTGAAGGGAACAGCACCTTCCATCAGAACTTGGACTATCTTTAGGGAAGCTGGAACCTGCTGTAAAACCTTGCAAAGTTAAACCACACAGGAGGTCAGGGAGCTCAACCTGGACCTTGCAGCCAGAATTCAGCCTGAATCTCAGAGGTCTGCCATTGGCTAGCTGAGATTAAATGATTTAGGTCTGCTCATTGATGTCCACATTGTATTGTGACAACAGAGACATATCCTGAAAAAGGCCCTTCAAATTTTATTTTCTTTCTTTTCCTCTTATTTTTAATTTTTATTTTTAAAACTTTATTTTTTTCCATTCTTCAAATTCTTCCTTTTTTCTTTCTTTTTCCCACTGGGTCTCTTACCCCCCACATTGTTCATCTACCTTTTTGTTCCTGTTCCTGCCATAATTTAGATTTCTTTCTTTTTCTTTTCTTCTCTTTTTCTTTCTCACTTATTATTAATTTCAAAGGAAAGTGAGTACAATTCTCTATTACTGTTAAGTTGTTCTATTCTTGTCTTTGTTCTTGAACTGTCTTTCCCTCTTGTCTTCAACAGTTTCCTTGGGTTTGCATGATCATCCTGTGTCCACTGGCTTCACTTGAAACCTTCTCTTATCCTTCTACCTATTTCTCTCCTCCCAACTCCTTCTAAGTCCCCATCCTGAAGGGTAAAGTTGCTATACTGAAGAGCTTATTCACTATAAACATATTTTAGGCTGGTCCTCAATTTTGATTTAATTCACATAGTTCCACGTGATAGATTTATAACTAGCAAAAGCTGTCAATTTCTAAGCTGTGCTTGATGCTATTATATTGCTGATTGTATCACTTGGGCTAAGGTGTCATGATTGATCTAATCAGTTGTCCATCCTGGTATAATGAAAATGAGACTGCCTCAGTTATTAGAGACTCAAAAACCTAAAGACCAGTTATATCTGGAAGATCAAAGTATGAACCCAGAAATTAAACCAAGAACAGCACAAAAAAAAAGAGAGAGAGAGAGACAGAGAGAGAAAACTCTTAAGCAAGGCACAAATACAGACTTCCAGTTCACCAACTGCAAATTCTAGGGGAAAAGAGGTGGGAAAGTCTGACAATCAACTACCAGGACACCCTGAACTCATAGCACAGGAAGTAGCAAAATAGATCAATCAGGTTCTAGAAAAAATTCCAAACAGAAATAATTTCCCAGATAACTACAGAGATGGTAAGCACAACAAAAGACATGATTAGAGACTCTAGAACAGAAACAGACAAAAAAATAGATGAGTTCAGGACCATGATAGAAGCCATGAATGCCCAACAAAGGAAAGAAATGGAAACCATGAATGCCCATCAAAGGAAAGAAACACAATCTATAAAACAGATTCAAACAGATATCCAGGAGATTTAAAATGCTATAAAAAACATTCACAGCAGAATGAATGTGAAGATAAAATTTCAGATATAGAAAATAGCACTGTAGTCAATGACCATGAAAAAAGAGACCTCCTAAAAGCAGCAAGGGACATGAGAGATCAGTCCAACAACTCCTAGATGATGCAAAGAAGAATAAGACTGATAGAAATCTATGAAGTAGCAGGAGAAAGTACAACTGACTTAAAAAAAAGTTCACAGAATTAATGACAGAAAACTTCCCAAAGTGAAAGAATTTCACATACAGATAAGTGAGTCATATAGGACTCCAACAAGCCATGATCAAAAAAAAAAAAAAAAAAATTTACACCTAGACATATAATAGTCAAGATCCCAGAAACCCAACAGAAGAACAAGATACTGTAAGCAATTAGAGAAAAGAAACAAATCACTTGCAAAGGAAAGCCCATTAGAGTCACAGCAGACTTCTCAACAGAAACCCTCAGGTCAAGGGAAGCCTGGAGTGAGATATTTCAAACCTAAAAGAAAATAAACTCCAACCTAGATTGATGTATCTTCAAAACTCCCTTTTAAAATGGATGGGGAAATAAGATACTGACAGAGAATACCTGAGAAAGTTCATGAATACCAAGCTAGCACTCCAAACAATTCTAAACAATAACCTTAAAAAAGACAATGAAAGTCACAACACTATGAGGCCCAATAAATCAAATCAATTAGGCAAGGCAAGAAACGAAAGGGAGATGAAGAAAAATTAAAAAGAGCCAACAACAGGACAATGACATCACAATGATAAGTGAACGCATATCAATAAATGTAATTAAATGCCATCTATGAAAAACCAACAGCCAACATCATATTAAATGGCCCAAAACAAAAAGAGAAGACCTAGAATAGCAAAAGCAATTCTAGGCAACACAGACATGACAGGGGATATCACAATCTCCAACTTGAAAATATACCACAAAGCTACTGTGATTAAAAAAAAAAAAAACAGGATGGTACTGGCAAAGAAAAAGACCCAAGGATGGGGGAATAGATTGGAAGATACAGAAACAACTCCAGATGTACTCAGCTACCTCATCTTAGACAAAGGAGCCAACCATCCTCAGCGGAGGAAAAATAGCCCCTTTAATAAATGGTGTTGGGAAAACTGGATTTTAACCTGCCAAAGATTAACACTAGATCCTTATCTTTCACGATGCACTAAACTAAATATCTAAATATTAAAAAAGAAACACTAAACTAAACTTGCTGGAAGATAAGTTAGGCAGACTCTTGAAGACAATGGCATAGGAAAAACTATGAACAAATCCTCAGTAGCATGGGAACTAACACAAAGAATCAAGAGCTGGGATATCACCTTATTAAAAAGCTTCTGCACTGCAAGAGAAACCACCAACAGAGCTAAGAGACAACATATAATGTGGGAAAAAAAATTTTACCAGCTGCTCCTCAAAGGACTATTATCTAGAATATATAAAGAAATAAAAAAAATCAGGTGCCCCCCAAATCTAAAGACCCAATTCAAAAATGGGCATCTGAAATGAACAGACATTTCTCAGACAAAGTAAAAGCAGCAAATAAAAATATGAAAAAAATGTTCAATATCACTGGTCATTTGAGAGATGCCGATGAAAACACTGAGATTCCACCTCACCCCACAAAAAATGGCTGCTATCAAGAAATCACACAATAACAAATGTTGGCAGGGTTGTGGGGAGAAAGGAACCCTTCTCCATTGTTGGTAGAAGTGCAGACTGGTGCAACCACCATGGAAATCAACATGGAGTACCTCAAAAAACTAGGATTTAACCCAACCATCCCTCTGCTGGGTATCTTTCCAGAAGTATTAAAAGAATCACACCACAGGGATATATGTGCACCCATGTTTACAGAAGCACATTTTGTAATAGTTAAAACTTGGAAACAGTCCAATTGACCATCAACTGAAAAATGGATAAAGATGTGGTTTTTCTATAAAATGGAGTACTACTCAGCCATAAAGAATGAGAAACTAGAATCGTTCATGGGAAAAATGGATACATATTGAGGCGATACTCTTAAGTGATATAAATAGGACACACATGTGCAAATACTGAATTGTTTCTCTGGTGTGAAAAACTAAAAGTAAATAAAATCCAAATTGTACAACTGATGTGAATTAGGAAAAAAAGGGCTAAAGGTGTAGGGGAAGTGGGAAGGGTAGGGGAAAGGAAATAAAGGAAAAGAAAAAATATGAGAAAAGGAAAATACGTAAACAAAGTCTTTGGAAATAGAGGAGGCTGGAGGGGGCCAATGGAGAGCAGGGGTATGGGAAAAAAATGAGAACCAAGGTCTGTCATGTAAAGGTACAAGATTCCAATGATGAATTTAACTGTACTGTATACCTAAAAAGTACCAATAAACTCAACGAAAAAAATTAAAAAATAAATTGAGGGAGATTCCCAAGCACCTTAACTTTAGTAAAGAGTAGAATGGAAGGTGAGAATCTGGAAATTGATTCTCTTAAAATTCTTTTCTGACCTACTCCTTGGAAAGCTTCTGCTTACTTCCAGTGGAACACTGGTATACAAAAAAAAAAAAAAAAAAAAAAAAAAAAAAAAAAAAAAAAAAAAAAGGAATTTGGCCAAAGAAAGTATTTAGTTAACAGGATTTGTATCATTTGGAAAGGTATAATGCATGAGTGAGACTGACTCGGAAAAGAAAAAGTATTCAAGGCTGAGAGAGGAGGTAACAGAGAAAAAGAGACAGAAAAATTCTTGCTGGAGTTTGTGACATCAAATTTCTGATAGTCCCTAGCATTGGCAACTAGAACCAAGTGAAAAAGATATCTTCAGGCAACAGCCAAGATACTTACATCATTGGTATACTCTCATACAGGTTCCCTTCCCTAGTCCACAATGACTAGAAAGCACTATGCCCAGGCAAGTTTGCATACCTCCTTTTAACATCATGTCTATAAATCACACCACAACAAACTGCTGCAAAGCAGAAAACTGTACTAAGCAGAGTTGAAATTCTATTATGACCCGCACCCCATCCTCAAATTACAGCATTTGTCACACTGTAATCACAGCTGTTTGTTTATGTGCCAGTCTCTTCCCTCTCCCATTATAGACTATGCTTAGGCCTTGTTTCAGGACAGAAACATCTTGAGATTTTCAGCATATAGTATAGTGTAGGGCAATTAGTGCACAGTTAATAATGATCCAAGAAAAGAAGACCGAGTTGTTTATTACTATAGATACAAACTCCAACTGGACAGTTTGAATATCTGTCCACAGGGACATATTCAGAAAATACTTTAGATAGCCAGTGTACCTGTATCATGTTTTATTTCATAGAAGATTCTCTCTATAAGAATCTGGTAGAGTATTAAACATCTAATCCCCTTTTATATAAAATCCTCAGAGAAATGGCTACAAAACAGAAATGTACTATAGTTGAGACCAGGGACTAGAGAAAAGAGGTTAACTGGCTCTGTCTAGTACCAGTGACTCTGGATATGCATCTTCTCTGGCTTTTAGTTTCCTTCTGGGTAAAATAAAAGGCTTAAAATATAATCTTCAAAATTCAAATGCTAGAATTCTAAGGAATTTTATGACTGTTTCACTAATGAGCAACCAGGAAGTGGAAAGCATGTCACATACTGAGTATTCCTAACATTTTGGTAACTCTTTGCTAGAGAGCAAACTAAATCACCCTGTCAAAATAAATTCAGTGGTTCAATTCCATGAACAAATTTAAATAAACACTGAAAAAGAATCTTCTGTGAAACTAGGAACTTGATCTTACCATCATAATTTCAACTCCAGAAGCTAGCATTTTATCACATATTATAAACACTGAATAATTGAAAAGATAGGCTTACCTGCCAGGAAACTGCTCCCAAAATCGCTGTTGCAACAAGGCTAAAAAAAACTAATTGCTCTGAAATTAAACAAAAATGACGCATACCTTTGGATGCCATGATTCTATCAAGGCTATTGTTATCTGCCCTGTGGGCAAAATATACTTTATGGCAGTCATTTAATTTGGTATGGAATCCCCAAAGAGTTAAAAGAAAAATAATATGGCAAATCATCCAGAAAATTCCAAAAATGGAAAAGCCTGGTATTACAAAATACCAGAGATGAGTATCTCTAAGTTTAAATGCTGACAAAATAAAAAATGTAAGTTCAATCAGCCCACTGAAAACAACGGAAAGTCTTCTGCAAATTCTTCCACGGTACAAAAAGGGTTTCCATCTTTCTGTTACTGAAAGTCCACTAAAATAAATGTCAAGGAAAGGATCAGTTATTAGGCAAATAAAAAAACATGCAAAAGCAACTGGATTTTTCGGAGTTTCCAATGAGGAAAAAAATAACAATACTGCAAAAATAACCAAGTTTGGAATAGCAAGGAAAGACTTCATTCTCAGGTCAATAATCAGCATTGCCAAGGCTACAACAAGTAAAATGACACTCAGAGACTTCTCTACCAACATAGTTGTGCTGGCAATGGCAAATCCAACAAGTTCCAGAAATTCTACTGTGGTTAGTAAAGTGGGTCGATGACGGACATAACCAGAAATTCTCTCCACTAATGCACATAATATCCTTAATACTATGGAAGTGAGAAGCAAATATTTAGTTGATTCTTCTTTCACATCATTTTTAAAGGATGAATTATCAAGAAAACATAGAAGGCCAAGCAAGAATCCAAACCAAAGATTGGAGAGACTTAAACTTGCTGCTTCCATTGAAAAATAATAGTAGAGTATACTGGCAATTCCAAGAACAAAAAGACCAAGAATAAAAATGACCAAAATTAAGGAATTTGCTGTTTTTTCCCATCTTACATAAAGACCTAAACAAATAGCTACCAGTAAATTTATTCTGGCTAAATAGCCAAGGTATCGCACCGAAGAATGCATGTTTACTTCTCTATTTACTTCTTCCAGTCTTGTCATTGCTAGATAGAGACAATGACTAAAGCAATATCGCAGTGATTTACACATGTAATCTAGCAATTCAGGCTTTCTCCTCACGTTACAAAAATTAACTTCTTGTATTTCATCCAACAAATCCAATGTATAGGTAACTCCTATTCCAATATTTTCTCAGGTAGAAATTTTGTTTACAGTGATCTAAAAAGAAGAAAAAAAAATCCAGTGTTAACTTTACTTAACATTTCATGCTGTCTTTTAAAATACAAAATATTTAAGTGAAAAATAAAGGTTCTTCTGAAATCATTTAAAATCTGATTTGCATTTATCTTAATGTAACTGTTTCTAGCATAAAAATTCTATAGTTTATTCAAAGGAAAATGGTTGTACTTTCTACTCATCTTACTAAAACTGCATGACTAAATCACCATCAATGGGATCATCCTTCCAGAGATAAACAAGTTTGATTAATCCATTCTTATTCCAGTGTTCCGCTGAGGTTAGATTATAGCCATGGTTTTGGCACATAGGAAGATCACTAAACTCTTAAACAGAATGAACTACTTCATCATTACTTCTAGCAACAACCCTTACACCCCACACCTAAATCCTCTACATCTTTATACAAGGTAGCTCTAAAAATGCTGTAAAATCTAAGATTTTAAATTGCTTAACTAATAAACTTACTTAGAAGTGAAATTTAAGTTAATCCCTAAAAATAGCTATAAATTCTCCTTAACTTTTACCTCTAAATTATTCTGATAATGAAAACTTGTTTTCCAAATCTAAATATAACTGTAGCAAGTCAAAATTTTAAAAACTGAAATGATGATCAACAGTCACTGTTAAGTAAATGAAAGTATTTTTCTATTCTATTTTTTTAAAGGTATTACAAAGATTATTTGTTAGAAGACCCAAAAATTATTTCAAATATAAAGGCCCCCACAAATTGCAGCTAAAATGTGACAGTGGTAAAAAAAATGCTTCAACCATTAACTAGATAATTACTCAAAATTTTCTAGTATACAGCTTCCAAAGAATTTTATCCTTGCAGTGGCTTATGGTCATACAATATTGAAGCAGAATTCAAATATTCGAAGAGTAGTTTGTGGTCTGGGGATGTAGTTCAATGAATGGTAGAGTGCTTACCTAACAGGTGCTCTAGCACAGCACAAACAAAAAATAAACAACACTAGTTTATCATCAGTTTATAGTTTCTTAACAGCAGTACAAAGACTCATTAGGTACATGAGATAACCTGGAATTAACTTATTAAGTACCAATTTGGTTGAAGAAGAATATTACTGAAAAAAAACCCTCAGTTTCTCTGGGAGGTTCCAAGCATTATTAGTGATTCTACTTAGTAATAAGAATTACAACTAGTTTCCTTCAACTACATTTTCAATCATTTCTTAAAATAAGACACAATACTGATGAGAATTACTCTGTAGTAATTTTGGTTTATCTTTTTGAGTGTGAGAAACTAAAAAATCTGGAACACCCTGAATTGTGGTGGTTTTTTTTAATATGAAAATCTTGTGTGTTCCAGAGTCACTCACCAAATAGGTTAAGATACACATCATCAAAAGGCTGAGATAAACACTACTGGAGAAAAATCATTACACTCTAAATTCATGAGACATCCTTCTATGTTTCCCTGATCAACATCTTTCTCTGTATTCAAGTCTCGCTTCCTTCTCCTAACATTTCTGATACCTACTTCCCATAACATTTTTAACACAAGTTTGCCTCCATCAGAGTCATCAGACGGAAACTCACCTGTGTTCCCAATACCACAAAATTACTTTTAACTACATCTCTGTATAAATGGAAAGATGACTGTACCTTTCTTAAGGCTAAATCATTCATCCATACTATGTACCTCTCCCTCTCTTTCTCTTTCAGAATATCACTCTCCTCCTTTTGCAAACTTTCACTTAAATACCTATAAGCCTATTTTTAAAGTAATACAAGGACAAAAAGAGTCTCAAAAATCAAAAACAGTCCTTGTTCCTCCCCATGTCTTCTTCCAAGTCCAATCACCTTTCCCCCTTCTTGAGTGCCAGTATCATTTCTCATCCATTCACTTTTCAAGATACTGAATAGTTCCTACCACACAACTGTTCTACCAAATTCTGAAATGACCTATAGATTCCTAAATACAGAGGAATTTTTTTAACTCAGTGTCCTGTGCATACTTTAAACAACCTTTAACACTGATAAGTACACTCATCTGAAACTTCCTCTTCCTTTGAGTTCCATAGATCAAGTCTCTAGATTTCTTTCCTAAGTCATGGGTGTCTCTTTAAAAGCACTCCATTAACTCAACCTTTGACTACTCAACCCCAAACCTAGGCTCTTCTCTTACTACACACTTTCTTTGAGTAATCTCAATTATTTCCAAATCTTCAATTATATAACACATCCATATCATAGAATATATGCAGCCACCTTCATATGGACCAATACAAGTAATTATTTTTAAATGGCTAATTTACAAAATTCTTCTTCAAAAGACAAATAGCCTGAATTAGAAAAAAAAAAAAAAAAAAGTCTCATGGTACTACCCCCTTGGTCTGCCAGCACCAACAATTTAAAGGAAAATTACACCTATGCAGATAAAAACAAAGCACAGTTCTGGGATTTTTTTTCTATTAAAAAAATTGATAGGGACTAGTTTTGATCAGTTGTATAGATACCAATGTCAATGTATGGGAAACTTTTCCTAAAATTTGTTCAGATGTTATTTTGATCCATCTTCTGTGGCATTTGGTGCGATAAACCTTTAGAATTTATCTTGGGGAAAAAAAGCACAGAAAGCCAATCAGTACATAGGAAAGTTAATTAATCACTACTACAATTTAATTATTTTATAAAACTTCTTTGGCTAGATATGTGGTAGCCCTGGTTTGAGTCCTTCCAACACAAAGACAAACAAACCCATATATTACTCTTTTCTTCTTCACTATCTCCCATTTAACCCTCAACAGGTCCTATCTATATTCTTCCTAACTATCTTAGATATTTCTTTTCATTCCTGTCACCATTCCAGTTTTGCCCACCATCATCTCATGCTTGAATGCCCCTCTTTATGCACTCCAGCTCTCCTGAAAGAAGTGCTCGATTTAAAACCAAAACGTATCAAATCACTTAGCTATACCAAACTCTCCAGAGGCTTCCCATAAGCTTTAGCAACAAAGTCTAAACTCCTTACAAGGCCTTATTAAGCACTCTTACACTGGACCAGAATAACTCTCCCGTACAGTCAATTATAACTCTTTCTCTGAAACTTTATTTTCCAGACATACTGACATTTCAATGCTGCACCGCAAAAATATTATTCCCTAAGAACATTGCTTTCTCTCCTCCTGTACATACTTGTCCTTACACCTGGCTTACCCTTACTCTTCAGGTCTTTGCTTAAATCATTTTAAGACCATCACCCGTGACCCCCCAATATGATTCTTATACTTTTTCTATAATAAAAAAAAGTATTCATCATCGGTTTGACTTCAATAATGTATGCCCTCTGTCTAGTAGGTCTGGCATCAAGCTGTTACTCAACAACTTGTTGAAATAATAAAGTCTAAAATGAAATAACTATAACAGTAATGGTAATCAGTTATCGAACACTTAATAAAGCACAAAGAAAATAATGTCTAATATCCCACTGCTGTTAAGTAATAATACAGCGAAAGGACATTCCATGAATTTTTGGATTGTTTCTCTTCTGACCTCACTCCAGCTTTTCACTTAATTCACTCATTTTCCTCCAAACTAGTAAATTCTCTCTTCCTGTCCTATTTCTGGGGAATGGCTTCAAGACACTATCACTTGTATCACCTTTCACTTGGAAACTTTCCATCTAGAAGTGTCAAAAGCATAAAAGAACCAGACTGAGAAGCCAGTGTGGAGGAATGTCAATCTTTCGGTTCTCTAAATTCAGGATAGCACTTGACTCATCTCATCAGAGAATGGCACTTCGAATATTAAATTCTTTGGTGACGAGCAGCAGTTCCTATTCAGCCTCCTAGTAGGAGGTGGGGAGGTCGGAGCAGGAGCCAGGCTTTGCTCCCCACCGCTTAACAACCGGAGAAGGCGACAGGCACGTCTCGCCCAGTTGAAGCGGGAGCCGTGAGGTAAAAGATACCACACCCGCGGCCCGCCACCCTCACCAGCTCCAAGGGTTGATATCCTTACCCCCGCCCCGGGATGCCGGCGGGCGGAGCTTGCGGCCAGGACCTCGCGGGGCCCTGGGCGGCGCTTGAATCGGAAAAGCCCTTAAGGCTCAAGGGAGTGCC
>NW_022900916.1:52665489-52678375 GCF_012274545.1 Fukomys damarensis | reverse complement strand
TGTTCTGAGGCCAACAGAGTAAGAAGGTGACAGGAGGACTGAGCCTGCGACTGGCACAGGGAGGTGTCAAGCCAGGGGAACGAGGGCCCGCGGCTGCACGCACTAGTACAAGCCAGTCTCCGTAGAAACTTTCTCAGTGACTGGCCCGGCTGCGGCCGCCATGTTTCTGCCGCGGCGTCCTCCGCGGTACGGAGCGCCGCCGGGGTCAAACTGCGCCGCGCGCTTCCTTAAGAAGCCTACCTTCTGCCTGAATTTCACAACCCACGCTAGGGCAGACCCTGGGTCTCTTGGCGCGGCAAGAATGTCACTTGCCCCACGTACAGTGTATTCTTCGTCCTGAGGACCTGGAATTAGCGATGGAGAGATGGAAGTGGGAAGCCCATCAAGGATCAGACCTATCAAGCATCTAGGCCTCTACTCACCCTGGATCGAAACTGGGGCAGCTAGGCGTGACCCCCACACGTGATTCGTAGATATTCTAGGAGGCGTTGCCGCTCTTTAATTAATATATATACATATATATATATATATACATATATATATATATTTATATCTATTGCATTTATTAATAACATTGAATTCAAAATTCTCTATGTAACCTTTATTTTTCTCTAAAATGAACTTCAATCCACTAAATGAATTTCCATATAATGTATACTTTTTTAAAAGATTGTACTGTTGGCAGAACTAACTTATAAAAGAGGATTAAATCTATTTACCTATTTAAACATGTGTTTATTTTACTGAAAATATAACCTGTCATTCAGATTAAAAATATTTAGTAAAAATCATATTCTTGAAAGTATTTGTGTTCTAGAAAGCTTCTTGAAATCTTGCACATTATGATAGAAAGTTACTAGGCAGGCAGGTCATCACTGATAAACTTAATAATTTTAGTTTCTCCAAACTAATAATTTCAAATATTAAAACTTTAAATATATGTCTGTTAAGTGCTTTATTTAAATACAAAGAAAAGTTTACAAATGTTTAGAAAAATATTAAACAGAATAACCATGTAAGATAAGAATTTAACTGAAATAGACAATACTAAAATATGTTTGGAACAAATTTTTTATCACTGTATACAAAATGACATATATATATATATATGTATATATACATACATTATATATACACACACACACACACACACACACACACACACATATATATATATATATATGGCACAATTATGGCCCTCTCCCAACCAGCTAAACCTTAACTTCAGGCCTTTTTTTTTTTTTAGCCGGGGATCGAACACAGAGCCTTGGCTTGCAAGGTAGGCATGGCGCCACTGAGCTAAATTCCCAGCCCTCAAGCCTCCCTATCTTCTGTCTTTTAATGAAGCATACCATTAATTCTGGTGTCTTTACTCCTTCTGCACTCCCTTCCCCTTGGCCCTGATTCTCAGTTGTACTGTGAATGCCCTGAGTATGGAGATACTACAGTACAGTATTTGGAGGCACCATTTCATAACAGCTGTGGAGCAAGACAATCTTGGAGTTTGAATACTGGTTGCAATCTTGATTTCTCCATTCATAAAATAGCTGTTTGTAAGATTGTTGTGAATATTTAGTGACTTTTTTACCCCTCTGGTATAAAGTAGTATTAAAAAGTTCAGTGATATTTACTGAGGCATGTTAAAGAAGTCTGTTTAAAGTCATAGCTCTTAGAATAGCTGCAAAACCATTTTGCAGTGGAGGAGAGATTTTGGGCCGGACTCATAACAGAGGGTAAGCAAGTGGGAATTTATAAGGAAAGAGCCCTTTGTCATGGGCCAATGCATGTAAAATTACCAAGAGGAAAACATGGGAGTAAAAGGAATTCTGGCTAAGGGGACCCTATGGGATTCTTTTTGAAGAAAGGCCAGCATGACCAGAAATCACTTGGAGGGTAGTAGAGCAGGTGAGACCTGATCAGATAAAGGGATGGAGGGTTTTTTTGCTAAAATTGGATTTTACAAGGAAGTTGATTTCCAGAAAACTGCCTGCCTGCCTATTGCTCCTTCAGTCATTTTCTATTGTTTGTATTTCCTTACCTTTTATAGGCCCACATACTAATAACACCTATCTTGCTGGGAAATTTTGTGGATTTGTGAAATAATGTATGTAAAAAAACACCTTGAAAGCACAGGGGCTCAAGTTTAATCCCCAGTACTAAAAAACAAAAACAAAAACCCTTAAAACCTTTATCCTCTTAGGATAAACCTCTGGGAATCTTCAAAGACAGATTGAAAGTGTAGCTCAGGAGTGTTTGCCTGGCATATGTGAGTTGTTGGGTTAAATCCACGCCCCGTCCTTAAGTAAGTACAGACACGTTGTGTAGTCTGGCCCCTTTGTACCCTCAGCTTGAATTCCCACCCACTCCCCAACTCGTTCATTTGTGAGTTTTGCTCACTATTGAATCAGCGTACCACAGTGCCTGATACAGAATTGAATTTCAATAACTGTAAAATAAAATGATGATAAGATATAATAGACTCTCAAAAATCACTGCTTCTCTCCCTTTTATATTAGTGTTATATTTTGCCTGCCTCCCTTAATACAGTGTGAATTTAGTTCATCTAGTAAATGTTGGGGGTTGGTAAGGGTGGCACATACCTGGGGTTCAGATTCTGAATATGTTGATGACAATTTGAGCGTAATTCTAAATACAATTACTAGCCAACTCCCAAATCTGTAACTCTGGTTCTCTAGGTGTATGTACCAATTTCCCCTTTCCAACTACCTGCTGATTGTTTCTATTAGGAAATTTTGGTATCAGTTTTATTTCAATTTTTAATGGACAATTTTTTTTTTGATTCCTACTATACAAAGTTCCTACATGTTTGAGGACTCTAGGATTCTAGTGGCTGAAAATGAAATGCCAAATACTTGATCAACCAATCCGGTGTATTAGCTAGAAGCCAATGACTGAAAAAGAGCAAGTATGGAAAGCTATACCTCCTTGGCATCTACTGGAGCTCAGCAAACACATGAGACAGTGGTGACCATGGTTGTCTGGGAAGCATCTAGAGTTCCATACTAATAGTGACAGAGGTGCAGGCAACCTGTCCTTGTTCAGGGCAACCCAAGAGCTCTCTCCTAATCAGTTTTATAGCCTATTATATTCTATGTGAATTTTTTATTAGGTCCTTATATTCTTGGTCCTGTTTAACTGTTGTAGTCTCAGGCCCCATAGATTTAAGTCTCAACCATCTCCAGCAATCCTTTGAGCTACCCCATATTCTCTAACAAATTTCTTTTGTGACAACTATTTTCCATTGCTTCACACAAGACCTCTCATTTAAAACAGTGCTTTTTTTCCCAGCACTGGGGAGGCTGAGGCAGGAGGATTGCTGTAAGTTTGAGATCAGCCTGGGCTACATAGTGAGTTCCAGATTAGTCTCAACTATATAGTGAGACCCTGTCTCAAAATAAATAAATACATAAAGAAAATAAATAATAAAACAGTGCTTTTTCATCTGCCTCAAACAGGATCTTCTGCCTTGTGACTGTGAAATCATTTTGAGGGCTTATTGTCTGTATACTTAGAATATTTCCAGGAGTGGTGTATATGTTTGAAAGTTAATTTTAATCTGTACACTCTAGGGTGGGTAATTAGCATTTGAAAGACACTAATTTGAAATCTTCACTACACAGTTGGATGTGCAAATGCTTTTATTATCTCTCTGTAAATCTGCACTAGAGGTATGTTAATTAGTAAAAAGGATTCGAAGTGATTTTTCAGTGTGGAAATTAGAGTTCTTTAGGATAGGTAGCTGGCTAGAATATTGTACAGCTACTTCTGCCTTTGCATGAATGTGGTAGAAGAGCCTAGCACACTGAAATCTCCCTGCATCCACGCTGCTCTTTAGTGCTTTGCCTTGTTGGTGAACTATTGTGGTGTCTCCTTGCTGGTGAAAATTTATGTAGTAGCATTCAGTCTGAGACTTGCTTTCATTGTAGGGCACCAAGTAAAGGAGGTGACAGCACTCATCAATCTAGAGGTATTAAGAGTTATCCTTATTTGCCGAAAGAACCTTATCATTATGAGAGAACCTGTGTTGTTCATTTTCACTCACCTTATTTCATTTATCACTTCCTTTCAACTTCCATTGCCTCTACCCTGGTTGAGGTCCTAATGCCTCAATTACTTCAGTAACCTCCTGCATGCTGGTCACCTCAACTTCAGCGTCATCCTACTCTAATCCATTATACTGGTCCCTGGTTGACATTCTCAGAGTGCTATCCTGTGTCACTTCTGCGATTAAAAAAACTAGTGACTTCTACAGGCTATGGAATAAAGACTAAATTTGTCAGCCTGGCCCCCAAGAACCCCAAGGCTTGATCTAATGTCTCCTTTTCCTGGTGATGTTTGTCTTGAAATTAGAAGTGTCAGGGTCAGTTTGTGACATTTGCAATAACCATAGCTAAACACCTGGATATAAAACAGCCACCTGGAAACCATTTCAATGATAGAAGATTTTAGGCTGTGGTTATTGATAGTAGTGTAGTGATCCTAATAGCTAGAACATCTATTTTCAACACCTACTTCTATACAAGCAAAGTCTTTGTGCTTCAGGCAAGAGTTGCACCCAGAGGTGTTAGTTTGGAGTAGAGATGCCTGTGTAAAATACAACCATGATAATACAAGAAAACCAAGAAAAGGAGAATGGAGTAGCACTCATCATAGGCATGATGACTGATCTTGTCATATATTCCAGTCCTGTGTAGCAGAGTCACAGATGAATTGCACAGCATCTCTTCCTGTGTTCACTCTTGTTTGAGTTCTTGTTTCAATTCCTCTTTCAGTTTTTCAGTGTAGACCTAAGGCTAAATTAATGCTTTTCTCCTGTAGACAATCTCCCTTGTAATTCTTTGTTACAGTTTCAATTTACAAAATGCTTTCGCCTATATTATATAATCTTCACAAAAATCCAGTGATATTAAAATTGTCATCACCATTTACCAGTAAGATAACCAAGGCCTAAAACTACATTGTTCCAGGTTCTCATAAGGAAGAGCAGAAATTTAAACCTCAGTGTTTTGCTTTAAATCTCGAAGGGCCATTGAGTACAGCTTTCCAAATGTCAACCACTAACAATGCTCTGTGGGGACATACAGGTATTTCCCTCTCATTGGTATTTGCAGGAACTAGGAAAGGGGTTATGATGTTGACTCCTGGCTAAATCTCAGAATCATAAAGAATTTTCTATGTTTTTTTTAACAGTATTGGACTTTGAACCTAGGACCTTTGCTCTGAGTTATGTCCCCAGGCTTTATTTTTTATTTTGATGTAGGGTTTTGCTAAATTGCCCAGGCTGGGCTCCCAGCTTGTACTATTGCTTCCTCAGCTTTCTAGAATGCTGGGATCATAGCTGTGTTCTGCTATGCCTGGTGCTTTCTAACCTACACCCATCCCAAGCCCAGCCAGGACCAGAGTCTCTGAACTCTGGGTAGAGGATTCCCTTTCCCCAATCCAGTGATTCTAATGTAAACAAAGATCAAGGACTACTGTGTTTTATTTTGTTTTTTTTTTAAGAGTAGGAAATTTTATTGAGAAAGATAGCTTCTGTCTAAAAGAGACAGAAGAGGGACCGGAAATGGGTTGCCCACCCATCCCACTTTTCAAAGATGTTTTATACAGCAAAGCCATGTGGTAAGGCAAATAGGACTGCTGAGTTCCTACCTCCATTAGTGCAGGTTTTCCCGTGGTCCCCAGGAAAGTTGCCAGCATGACCTGGGAACTAGTTAGAAATGCAGATGATCTCCCTATATCCTCAGTTCTACTAAATCAGAAGTTCTAGGGGTAGAGCCCAGATTTTAGGGTTAGGTTCAGATGCATGTGCCTCCTTTTGCTGCATATTTATAATTTATAAATTGAATTTTTGAGAACCTGCTTGATATCATTTATCTACCTATATATTTCAAGTGCTATCAAGAATATGTTCTAACAGTTCCATTGGTGTAATCTTCCTCTCTGCCTCTGACTTAACTTAGATGTCCCTTATTTATTTTGACAAGCAGAACAGAGTAGTTATTAAGATAGGTCTTGGAACTGGACTGTATGCGTTTATTCCATCTACACTAGCTCTGTATTATCCTATCTGTAAAATGGAGATAGTAATAGTATTTATTCATAGGGTTGTAAGAATTAAAGGAGTTAATATATGTAAAATATCTAAAAGAATGTCTGAAAGTTCTCAATTATTATCCATTTTTATTAGATTAATTGAGCCACTCTGGTTTCTTTTAGCTTTCTCTATTTCAGACCAGCACCTTATACACAGAACTCAGCAGAGAGGTGAGTCAGCTACAAGTACTCATGTATCTTTTGTCTTTATTACATCTATAAAGAAAAACAATAACTTGACTTTTACATGTAAACAAATTTAACCCAACTATTATTATTATCATCATCATCATTATTATTTAGTTGTACTTGGGATTGAACCACACTGATCTATGTTCCGAGCCCCTGCTCACCCCCATTTTTTTTTAATAGACAGTCTCACTATGTTTTCTAATTGCGCAGGCTAAAATTTGTGATCTTTCTGTTTCAGGCTCACAGAGTGCTGGAATTACAGGCATACACTGCACTTGCCCCTCCCAGACTCAACCCCCACTTCTTCCTGTTTTGAGACTAGGTCTCCCTAGGTCTTTGGTGGCGAACCTCTGGTACACATGCCCGAGTGGGCTGTTTGTATCATTGAAAACTCTAAAAGGTTCACTATCACTGCCCTATGTAGTTCAAGCTGGCTTTGAACTCTACAGTCGGCTAGCCTCAAATTCTTGATCCTTCTGCCCCAGACTCCCCTGTGCTGGGATTACAGGCTTGTGCTAGCAGGCCCACCTCTAAACCAGCCTTCTTCACCTTTCTCATACTTATCCAAAAATTACTTTGCCATATATCCCGAGTTAATAATTTTCCTTGAATGGTGCAACAACTTTTAGGTGTTTATTTTCAATATTCATTACCTTTCCTTTCATACTGTAACCAAAATTATATCTTACTGGTTCCCAAATTGCAAGAGAGATACTAAAATACAAACAAATTGAGACTCCATACAAAGCTTGTTGTATGATAATTTCTAGCATTGCTACCTCCAGATCTGAATTCTTAGAAGTCCTCACTCATAGATGACTCTGATGAAATGCCGTGTTTGGGAAACATCATTGTAGACTATAGAGAAACAAAACTTCCTGCAAACTCAAGACCAGTAAGAGCTGCGGGATGGTGGTGATATGGGTGATCATCCTTTCTTCATTAGCTTGGGTGACCTACATTTTAGTCCCCTTCTGACATCTCTGCGTTTTCTTTATTTTTCAACTATTTAATAAATTGAGCCTACTTCTTGCTAAGTATATTTTTCCCTAAAGTCTATTTTGGTCCTGTTCCATTTATGCTCCTTTACTAGATCTGAACCTTAACTCTCACTTCTTTGCAGATGTTTTCTAAACCCGGGAGCCTCAAGTGTTCCTGAAACCCATGTGATGTTTCAGCTGAACCCTTGCTCGCTCTCACTTCCTTCGTGGCATATTCTCTGCTCACAATCCTGGCTCTACTTTTTTTTTTTTTTTTTTTTTTTTTAATTAGGGATCAAGCTCAGGACCTTGTGCTTGTGAAGCAGGCAGCAGAACCACTGAGCTAAATCTCCGACTCCCTGGGTCCACTTTTATCTGTCTCTACTGCCTCTAACTCATGCCAATGTCTTTTGAGATGGACTATAGTCTCCCTGCAGTTTCTGTTTCTTCACTGCATCCTATCTAATCAACCTTTAATACTCATAGTATTGTGATTAGTAATCATGATATGTCAATTTGAATGGACTAAGAAAATCCTAACAGATTAGTAAAGCATAGTTCTGGGTGTGTCAGTTGATGACTGATATGTAGGCCAGCGATCTGAGGGGGGAAGACATATACTAGTTGTGGGTGGCACCAATAGGCTTGTAGTCTGGATGGGATAAAAAGGGAAAGAAGGTGGAAGTATGTTCATTATGAAGACCTGCAATCTTCCTGAGTCTTCCTTTGCTGCTATTTCCTTTGATCTGGGTTTCCAAGTCTTCAATGTCTTCAGCCTTCTAACACAGACTTGTTCCGGTAACCCTGCTGTGAGTTTGTAGATCTTGCAGCTTGAATTGATTCTGCATTCTATTTTGTCCTGCTGTTTCCGTTTTCTTGGCTAAGCAGCTACTGGATCCTCTGGCTTTCCAAGGCACAGATGGACCTTTTTGTCTCTTGTGCCTCTGACTCTACAGACAGCCAGTGTAGACACCTTCACATCTGATCCCATAAGCTTCTTACTGCATAATCATAAACATATTTCTATTGATTGTATTCTTCCAGAGAACTCTTTCTTTCAATTAATCAATTGTATTGGTGTATTTAAGGTATAATGTAATGACATTCATCACTGGAAATTTGCACCTTTAAATAATCCACCTTGGTTCTTACTTTTTCCCCATTCCCCTGCCCTCCCTTCAACCCCTCCACTCCTTCCTATCTACAAAGACTTTTTTTCATTTTTTCCTTTTTCTCATGTTAATTCCATTCCTATCTTACTTTTCCCCTACCCTTCCCATTTCCTTCCCCTTTGCACCCTTTCTTCCTATTTCACGTTATCTGTTATACCTTTTAGTCCTGTTTACACTTTCAGTTTCTCACACTAGAGAAACTATTTGGTATTTACATATATGCATCCTATTTATTTCACTTAAGAGTACGGCTTCAGTGTGCATCCATTTAGCTATAAATGTCTCTAGTTTCTCCTTCTTTATGTCTGAACAGTACTCCATTTTATATATAAAAAAACACACACACATTTTCTTTATCCAGTCTCTGTTTATAGACAATTGGGCTGCTTCCAAGTGAATACAACTATTCTATTGCATGATTCTGAAGCTCAGAATCTTTCAGTGGTTATGTAATTTACAAAATTCAAATTCTTTAGCCTGATGACCATCCAAAAAGTTCCTTAACTATTATTATATTTATAATTCTTAAGAATTTTCAGTGCCCTGAACTCTTATCAAATGGAAATGCTCCCAAATGGAGAGCCCTCATTTTCCTCATCTGAGTACTCATTTTCATTCCTCTACCTAGAATAGTTTCCTGCTTTACTTTTTCTTCACTTAGCTTTTCCTTCAAAGCTCATTCCATATGCAACTTCCTCCAGGAAGTCGTTTCTTAGTACCCTACATGAAAATATTTTCTTCCTTTGAATTCACTTGGCTTTTTATCTGTTAGGTAGTTGAAGGGACTTCACTTTGTCTTACTCCCTCAATCTCTTTTTGTATTTTTCTTTGTGGTTTTAATTACTTTAAAAATGCAGATGCCAGTAATTCAGACATTTAAAATAACAAACTATACCGAGCAAAGTGGAAGTTCCCCTTCAGCATTTTGCCAAACCATGCTATATCTGTAGGAGACAATAGTACTGCTTGATGTACTACGTCCTTCTGAGTCAGTAATCCTCAAAGTGTTGGCCACAGACTCACTGTCTCAGATCCCCCGGAGAGCTTGTGAAGGATGAAAGTGCGCATGCATTAATTCATACCTCCGGAGTTAGAATCTTTTGTAACACCTTGAAAGCTGCACTATGGTCCTTTTAATCACACCAAATTTTAAGAATTTCCTTTCATGAACTAAATAAGAATTCTTATACACAGGCATTTTTCTTTTGGTATTATTCTTTCAATAATAATGTTATTTGATTTGTATTTTTAGCAATTTATCCTGGAGATGTTCAGACAAACAGATCTGTAATTTTGGCCAGGGATTAGCTCAGTGGTTCTGCTGGGGCCTTGCAAGCGCAAGGACCTGAGTTCAATCCCCAGTACAAAAAAAAGAAAGAAAAAAGAAAAAAAACAAAACCAAACATCTGTAATTTTTAAAATTCTTAAACCATATGAAGTTATGATTTGTATATTTGTCTGTTAATGTACATTTAGACTTTCCACTTTTGAGGCTTTTTTTTTTGTTTTTTTGAGACAGGGTCTCACTATGTAGTTGAGACTGATATGAAATTCACTATGTATCCCTGTAGCCCAGGCTGGTCTCGAACTCACAGCGATCCTCCTACCTCAGCCTCCCGGGTGCTGGGATTACAGGTGTGAGCCACCATGCCCAGCATCCAGTTTTGAATTATTAAGAGCTGGGCTTCAAGTCAGGCGTGGGAGGAAGAGACCTATAGTCCTAGCTTTTAGGGAGGCTGAGGTTTGAAGCCAGCCTAGACAGTTTACTGAGACCCTGTCTCAAAATTAAAAAAACAAAAAAACAAAAAACAAACAAAAAAACAGGTCTGGTAGTAGAGCTCAGCATAAGTCTGTAGTACAATCTTCAGTACTACACAAGAAGAAAAAAAGAATGCAAGCACTTTGCCAAAACAATAGTCACTATATACTGTATACTAGTATATGGCAAGAGTGTGTTATTTGCTGTATAGAAATTATTTAAAAACCCATCCGCCTTGCCAAGTACATTTTGTTAAGAAACAGGTCCTGAGAAGAAATCTGCTGGCTTGGGCAAAAATGTCTCAGGGAACATAGTGGTAAAAACGTCTCGATACAAAAGTAGAAGTAGTTGGAATAAGCTTACACTTCTTGTGGAATGGAAGGATTAAATTAGCTAAATGCCATATTATATTTAAATATATAAAAGCCAATGATGGTTTCTAAAGCTGAAATTCTTCTATTGAGAAGTGGCGGGTAGAGATGGACAGTACCGACAGATGATGAGAACATAGAGTTTTAAATTAAGACAGAATACATTTTGAATGGATGAGCATATGCAGAGAAGAGAAATTATGGGTCCAGCTCACTTAGTATTGGTCTAAGCTTCATTTCATGCAAACCAACGCAGACTTTTCTGAAGTATAAATTGAGCTACACCCTAATTCTGAGACTGTATTAATAAAATAATATATAAGAGAACCAAAGCACCACAGAAAATTAATAATCAGCAGTAGTCCTGCATTATCTCTGTTGCATTTGGAAATATGAAATTAACTCATTTGCAAATATTTATCAATCACCTCCTTTGCTCAAGGTACTTTTGTAAGTTGAAGATACAGAACAGGATAGATAGGATCTTACTCATATAGACAAATACAGAAGAAGATAAACTTCAAATATTTAGAGCTATTCAGAGACTTTTTCGTGATTGTGAAGAGACTAGTTTATGTGGAGTAGGAAGCTCTCCTGAAATGCCATTTAAACTAAGAGTTGAATAACAGTGAACTGACAATATCAGTCAAATACTGGAAAAAGAGATTCTAGGCAGAGGGACTAGCTAGCGGCAAAGGTAAGGACTGTGTGTGTTTCCTTCAGGAATTTAATAGATGAAGGAGATAGTGATAAAAGTGGGGACTAGCCATGCCATTTACGTGTGCTCTTGCATAAGGCATACCCATATTTAAGTAAATTGTGGATAAGTTATAAACAGTGTGTCAAGTGAATAGATTTCATTGATATGTACTACCAGGTACTGCAATGCAAAATGTTTTCCATGATGTTGTAATTTTGTCCATGGACTTTTGTTAATGCTAGTGTATTTTTTTCTTTACACTGTCAGCTCTTGAAGAACAGGCTATTCCTCATAGTACTTAGTCCAGATGATAGTGCAGTAATTAAGTATCAACTACAGAGTAAATCAGTACTGGCTGAATGATGTAGACAACTCCACTTTATGTTGTCGCCACAAACTGTATCCCTAACTTGACTAGCTATTCTACTCATAAAGCCCTCACCATTGTAAAAGAGAGCCACAAGGCCTAATACATCAGTGAAAATTCATAATTAATGAAAAACAATTCCAAGTGCAGATTTTAGAAAATACTTCATATACCATCTAAAATAATGTCATAGTATCCATGCCTTTTTTAAATTTCATGCTTCATACTGCATAAGTGAAATCAGTCCACAGAAGTATTACTATACACCTGCATTTGTCTGTATCACCTCTTCTCCAGTGATGTCAAAATATCACTGCTGTACATGAGAAATTTTAGGAAGGAAAACACTTGTTTTCATTTTATTATAAAGGATTTGTGTGAACCCTGTGAGAAGTAAAATTGATTTATCAGTTCAGTGCATAACCAGCTATATGCAAGACTGAAGAGCTGGTTTGTGACACTTACCTCCTGTTTTGTATCTCTAGGCCCACTGTGGCTTCCTTTGGTGCTTCAGATTCTATGAGCTCCAGACCATCCCCTTTCTTCTCTCAAATGTATTTTCTTCCTATGAATCCCCAGGTTTTCCAGCTTCCTGTTTCCTCAGCAGTCTGCTATTCTGAGCTAATGGTTCAGTGAGATCAGAGACTATAAAGCTCCTTTGTTGGTTGCTGCTGTTGTACCCAGCACCTTCATACTGAGCTACATCCCCAGCCCTTTAAAAAAATCTTTTTTTAAATTTAAAAAAAAAATTTGTTTTGAGATGATCTCAGTTGTTGAATTGCTGGGCTCAAACTTGTAATCCTCCTGCCTCAGCTTCCCAGAGTACTAGGATTACAAGTGTGCACCACCATGCCTGGCCCAATGGATAAAGAAAATGGTATGTACACACAATAGAGTACTGCTCAGCTATAATGAAGGATAAATGAATCATCTGTCACCTTGAGCCCACAATGCTGAGTGAAATAAATCACACACAAATTAAATATGGTATGGTTTCTCTTACAATAATGAGAAAATTCAAGACGCTAGTAATCAGAGAGGTAGACTTTATGAGACTGGGAAGCAGATATAAGAATGGAAGGAGATGGAAGGGGAGGGGAAGAGAAGTAAAGGGGATTAAGATGTGTTGTACAGGGCCGGGGATTTAGCTCAGCGATTTGGTGGCCTGCTTCGCAAGTGCAAGGACCAGAGTTCGGTCCTTGACACCAAAAAAAAAAAAAAAAAAAAAATG
>NW_022900916.1:52607167-52664080 GCF_012274545.1 Fukomys damarensis | reverse complement strand
AAAAAAAAAAAAAAAAAAAAGATGTGATGTACACACACACACGCACAGATATATATATTCCCCATGATGAATGTATTAGATACTGCAAACATTTACTAATAAAATTCAATAAAGCTCCTTTACATAAAAACCATTAGGCCCTTCTCTGCCTAAAGTCTGTTTCCTAAGCATTGTTTCTTTTGAGACAGGATTCAAGGATTTAGCTTTACTTTCCTTGCGTCTTTCCTGCACTTCCTTATATAGTTTATTTCTAGGGATTATTGGATTCCTAGTGAAAAAGCCTGTAGCAATTTGGAGACTATAATTAGGTTTTTGCTGACTTGATAATTTCTTGATATTTTAGTCTGTCTCTCAAAACTCTCATCCAGAGATGTGTTTGATGAAGAACTAAATTAATACTGGCCATGATCCTGTTTATATTCTTTGTTGAAAAAGAAAACAAGGACATAGCTAAAATTCAGCATGAGATATACACAGAAGCCAGTGTAAGGTTAATAAAACTTTCCAATTATTGGTGTTTATATTTCTCTAAGCAGAAAATAGAGTTTAGAAAACGCAGCACTTCTATCATTTAGCTGTCATTAAGATTAAAGAAATCACTAGCTATGGTAGCACACTTATTCTTTGAGTATTGTGTAGTACAGGCCAACACTAATATTCTTGGGGAAGTGTGTACACCATGGGTCATGAATATGAATTTTTTAATCATTGAAATTCAGTTTAAAGGGAAGAATAAAATTATTGTTAACAAATTATCTTTTAAAAGAAGTAATAGAGTTTATTTTCTACATTTGTTATCATCTAACAATTTATGACAGAAGAAATCATTTATTTTGTCTTACGGGGGACTGATTTAGGGCCTTGCATATGCCAAGCATATTCTCTACCTTTAAGCTATATTCCCAACTTCCCACCCCAGACCTTTAATCTACATTCTGCTGACTTCTTGCAGAGAAACACTACTGGAATGTGTTCAGAAAAGTGGAGAAAATGGAACAAGTTTGATTGCAAGAGTGAGTGTGGTTACACGCCTGCCAATACCAGGACTTGGGTAGCAAAGGCAAGAGAATCAAGAGTTTGAGGCCAGCCTGGGCCACACAGCAAGTTCATCGCCAGCTTGGACTACATACAAGACCTTATCTCAAACAAATGGAGTTGAGCTTTTTTAAAGAATCAGTTTATATTTAACCTGTACTTTTTAGAGGGGTGAATATCATCCCTCTCATCCACAACGTATAATATGCTGAATAGTTTGTGTTTAAAGCTTTTTACCTCCTGCTTCATACTGGGAAACAAATTAAGGGATTCTGAGCATGAGCAAAGATGTAGAATTGGCAGGCAATCATTCTTAGATACAAAGTGCATGCAGAATGCTTGTCTTCTCCATTAGATATTAAGCTTCGTGAAAGCGGTTGTGATCAGTAAAATCTGTTTTCCCAGTTTATTTCTCATGATAGAATTTCAAACATGACCATGTTAAGTGAAATAAATCAAACACACAGACTACCACATGATTTCTTGTATATGAGAAATTACACATAAAGAATATAGTAAAAGATGATATGAGGTAGGGAGCTCTTTCTTAAAAGGGAAAGGGAATTAAAGATGAAGAAAGGGGAAGGAAAGGAGATGAAAAAAGGAATTAAGCTGTGATATGTACACACAACTCCACACAGGAGTATAATCATTATGTACTTCAAACATAGACTAAAAAAAATATTTGTTCACTGAATTAACACTTGTATTATAAGAAAACTGCTGCCCTAAAAGGACAGGTATATTTAACTATAGTATCTTTTATTATACTTCACTTTCCTTGAAGTTAATTACTTATATAATGAACCAGAACATATAGTTTTCCTATTTCTGCCATGAACATTACAATGCACAGTGAGTAATAGGGTAAATCACTTGTGTTCTCTGATCTCAGCGATTGACTTTATTAGATTTGACTAGATGAGACTCAACTGGAAATTCTAAAAGTCCTTCAAGTTCTAAACTGCATCCCAATTCTGAAAGCATTCAGTGAGATACCAGTATATTGAAGATCACAAAACTATATAAGTAACAGACAAAGAATTCTAGAAAATTTAAAATTTTTAATAAATGTGCTTTGTTCACAAAATGTGAAAAAATACAACAGACACAAACATACATTTTCAGGTACACTATCTCCCACCACTTGGCAACGATGGTAAAACCACAAGGTCTATTCACAATCCTGAAGGATCCAACAACAAGATTATCATTTGTTTTTGAAATGCCAAATTATTTTGGAGAGGTGGACATGACAGGAAGCCCCTTAATTTTTTTTTATATCCAAATGAAATCATTCTTAAGAGTACCCATACAGTATTAGAAGGTCCTATTAACTTCATTGTCATTACACATGTGATCTGGCACCGAGCCACAATGACTCCTTGTATTTCCACATATATATTGAACTGGCTTTGGTGGAACATGTGTTGGTTTAAATCCTATGTGAACCAAATTTGAGTAAGCTGAGTTTATAGTAACAAATTATACAAATTCAAGTAAATTTAAACTAAGTGGTAGCAGGTTTTATATTTTCTTCTTCAAAGTACTAGTTAAAATACATCATGCACAGTTTGGAGCATAAGTGGAATCAACATCTGCAAACAATCAGAAGAATTTACAGCACCGATATTTTCGCTGTAACACAAAGTCTGTCTCAATGGTCACATGTGGACCAACCTTTCAAAAGCACTGTTTTCATTTAATTTCAAAGTACTTTCATTTGTTTATTATTTTCTTTGCTCTCAGGATTAGCTAAATAAAAGCTTGGCAAAAGGGGTACCACCAAAACACAATTCTGAATTATTCTAAATATAATGATTTTACATTTTTTGTTTTGATGGAAGTAGAAGACATGATTCTGAAGTGCTTAACTGGAAAAAGTGAAGTCCACTTATTAAGGAATTATATGCTATTGAAAGTAAATGAAAGATTTTAAATTACTCAGGGCATATTTGAACAACCAATATTTACTGTATTTGGTCAATGACTTTATATTAATTACAACCTTGTTACCTTCATTAATTTGGCATGAAATTTCACTTGAAATACTGGGTACACACACTCAACCATTTGTATCTTAAAGGATAAGTTTTGTATTTCTAAATCAAGTCTGACATTCAAAGTTAACTACAGCAATTCACAATAAGCACAAAACGTCAGTTTTACCAGATAAGGAAGTGCAGTTTATGAAATTTAGGATCAACTATTGAAAATGCAAGTTTCTTTTAAAAACACACATACATACACAAACACACACATGTGCACATTTGCGCACACACACACACTTAGCCATGAAATCTGAAACTGTGATATTTCAGTGCAAAAACCTCAGTATGAGGTAATTTTAATGTAATAACCACTTGAAGAAAATCCACACAGTGGCACTCTTAAAAATGATAGTTTATATGACAATTGCTGGCTGACAAGACAATGTGGACTAAATGTTTCTAGCTGTTTAAACTTGTCTTGTTTGGGCATTTATTTCTCCTTAATCATTTATTTACTTCTGATTCAGAAACATAGAAAGGCATTTATCAATGTGGAAAGGGAAAATTCCCACAGCCAACTAATGGTTTATATTATATAGTCAAAGAAAATTTTTCTGCTAGGGTTTAGAAAGAAATTAGGCTACAAGGTCAAAACCATTTTATGAGATTTTTAAACAGAGGATTACTTTTAAATTTTTCTATTTAATTCCAAACTTGTAGTGCAGCACCTCCTTAGTGGAAAGGCAGGGACCCTATCAAAGTTGGTCTCAATACAACATCAACTCTTGTACAAGTGCAAATCCTTTCACAAACGTGTTTTCAGTCAGTATTGAGTATTACACATTGTTCCTTGCTTAAATAGAAAATTTTGTAAATGAAACCCAAACTTTAAAAAAGTAAAAGTGAACTCTCACGGGTAAATATATTGAACACCAAGGCCCAAATCAATAAGAAAGTTATGAAAATACCACTTTGGCAGTGGTATTTCTTGTACTGTGCTAAGGAAATGAGAGGAGAAATATCATTATTTCGGGAGAATTATCTTTCCCGATGTCTGATGTTGCCAAATGAGCTTAATAGAAGGAAAAAAGGAAGAAGACTTATCACCAATTCCCAAAGGTCAGGAAACACTGGATCATAACACAAAATTGAATAGAAAACAGCTCTCTGTACTAGATAACAAATGAGTTTAAAAAAAAAAGATAAGTGCATCACAAACTAAACCAATCTATGTATCATATTCAACTTATGAGTCATCAAAGTGCCATCTACAGCTCTCTACATATCTTACCATTGCAATGGTTTAAAAATCAACAATGAACTGAAAAGAAAAATATATAGAAAATTATGCTTCATTTTTCACAATAGCACTAAAGAGAAACAAAGGTACCTTTCTATATCTTAGTGTGAAATGCTAAAGTAACAGTGGTTTCTGCTACGACAGGAATCATTCTGAATGAAACTTTAAGCTTTCTATATAAGAATAAATTTTAAAATCCAGAAGTAGAAAAAAATAGCAAACTCTGTAAACCTTTGCATTTCTTCTATGCAAATCAGGTTTTAAGTACTGAGTTCATGTTAGTATTTCCGATTAGTGTAAGCCATTAGTTTAGGAGTCTGGACTGAAAGGGCCTTTTGGTTTTATATTAACTTAAAAGTAATATGGGATCCTCTAGCTCATAGAAAGGAATAGAACTAGCTTGACTTTCTCCAGAATCTGAGTCATATGGAGCATCAGGGAGCTCTGTGAAACCGTATGCCAGTTGTTCATCTTCTATATCTGATCGAACATAGCAGGAAGGGTTAGAATATTCCTCATCTTCAATACTGTTGAAATCTTGAGGAATATATAACATCCCTGGGTAGTTCCTACTAACCAAGTCACTTGTAGTTTTTAGGGAGGTTTTCCTAAATGCCATCAGATGCATGTGTGAAAACTTTGAATATTTGAAGCGTTTAAAGCCCAGGGACTCTATAGCAATCTTCCAGCTTTTCATCATCATAGCATGACGGTTCTGATGAGAGGAATCAGGTGTGATGATAAGTAATAAACCATTTAACACTAACAATTCATGAGCTTTCTTGCAGCAAATCCATCGCTGGTAGGGTGATGGAAAATAGGAAAGGAGAAGAGAGAAAACCACCACATGGAAAAGTTCTCCCGGAAGAGAATCAATAGGGTTTTTCAGCTGCTTCAAAAACGCATCTATAGCATCCTGTGCAAGCTGGAGTGGTTGCTGAAGTTGTAAGTTCAGGAAGTCACATTTATATACACTCTGCAGAAAGAAAAAGGTACGTTAAGAATTTCAAGATTACTTTCACCTTAATACATAGATTTTACCCAAACTACTTCACATTTCACAGCATTTCCATATAATCCCAGCTTTGATTATGGACCTTTCTCTTCTAAATTAAGATAGATATAACGTGGAAATAATTTCAAATATATATCTGGAAAAACTGTGTTTACTTGAACTTTAAGTAAGAGTTTATAGGAATTTTTTATTTCTAAGCTCAATCATATGTACATTCACTTTAATACTTAAAATGACTAAAAATAGGTCAATATAAAACAACTTCTAAACAAAAAAAGAAAATAGGAAGAATCAAAGAAGTGAAAGAGCCGGGGATTTAGCTCAGCGGTTTGGTGGCCTGCCTTGCAAGCGCAAGGACCCGAGTTCGATCCCTGGTACCACAAAACAAACAAACAAACAAACAAATAAGTCAAAGAAGGTAATGAAAGAGGCATTATAAAATTTGTACAAGTATAATGATGCCAAAAAATTTTAAGGTCATGAAAGTGGCCTTTAACTATTTACCTTAACCATTTAAAAAGTAATATTAATGCTACTTTTATTCTATTAAAAAGTTAATACTTGGTTTTAACAATCACATATCAAATTTAATTAAGAAATTCAAATGACCCTGAGAAGCAGTGCAACTGAGGAAATAAAGCTTCCGTAACTTGCTGAATATTAAAACTGTCTAGGGCCAGGGGTGCAGCTCAATGGCACAGCACCTGCTTGGCAAATGCAAGGCCCCGAGTTCCATTTGGGTACCAAAAAATAAAATAAGGGCAGGCCTGCCTCTTCCTCACAGAGCAACAAAGGAACTGGGAAGCAGCTGAAACCCTCTGGTAGGCCTGCCCCTTCGGCCCAGCAAAGTGGATAGCAGTGCCCATACCCCCACCCCTGCAAACAAGAGAAAGAGGACCTCTTGAGGCTCCTACATGAAAACCGAAGCCCACTGGAAAAGAAAATCTCTGTGATGAAGGTACGCCATACGATCAAAGTTGTTACGTAGGAGGGACCAGCACCTCACATCAGAATCTGGTCTAACTTCAGGGGAAAGACAGCTGGAACCTACAGTAGAACCTTGCAGAGCTCAACTCAGCAGGTGGTCAGCGATCTCAATTTGGGCCCTAAAGCCAGGAACCAGCCTGAACCTCAGGGGACAGCTGCTGGCTGCTGCAACTAATTAGCTTAGGTCTGCACACTCCTGCCCACACTGTCTACTGTGTCAACACAGACATACCTTGAAGGAGACCCTCTATTTTTATTTGTATTTTTTATTTTCAAAGTAATTTTTCTCTTATCTTTAATCATTTTAAACATTATCTTTTTTTCCTTATCTTTTTTAATCTTCTTCTCCCCCATCTTCATTTCTCTCCCTTTTTGTTCCTGTTCCTATCGTAATTCTCATTTTTTTCGTTTCCTTCTCTCAATTGCCAGTATTAAAGGAAAGTGATTAGTCTCTACACACCCAATTGCTGTTAGTTTGTTCTGTTCTTATTTTGTTGTCTTCTCCTCTTCTTTCAAAAGCTTCCTAGAGTTTGTGTGATCTTCCTGTGTCCTCTGACCTTACTTATAAACTCTCTTTATCCTATCTCTCCCTCCCTCCCCAACTCCTAAATCCCCATCTGGAATGCTATATTGAAGAGTTCATTCACTATAAACATATTTTGGGCTGATCCTCGATTTTGATTTGATTCACACAGTTAAAGGTGATAGATTAATAACTAGCACAAACTGTCATTTTCTAAGCTGTGCTTGATGCTATTGTGATGCTGATTGTGTCATTTGGGCTAAGGTGTTGTGACTGATCTAATCAGTTGTCCTCCTTGGAATAATGGAAATGAGACTGCCTCAGAGTCATTAGAGATTCAAAACCTAAAGATCAGCTATATCTAGAAGATCAAAATATTAACCCAGGAATTAAAATAAAGACAGTACCAACAATAATAATAAAAAAAATTTAAGCAAGGCACAAGCACAGACTTGTACCTCACCAAAGGTAAACTCTGGGGGAAATGAGGTGGAAAAGTCTGACAGTCAACCATCTGGACAACCTGAACAAACAGCACAGAAAGTAACAAAACAGACAAATATGGCTCTAGAAAAATTCAAAACAAGTAATTTCCCAGGTAACTACAGAGATGGTGAGCAAAATGAAAGAAATGATTGGAAATTCTAGACCAGAAACTGATAAAAAAAATAGATGAGCTCAGGACCATGATGGAAATCAGGACCATGATGGCAATCATGAAAGCCCAGCACAGGAAAGAAATGGAATCCCTGAAACAGATTCAAACAGATATCCAGGAGATTAAAAACTCTATAGAAAGCATTCACAGCAGGATGAAGGAATGTGAATTTCAGATAAAGAAAATAGGACTGTGGTCAGTGACCATGAAAAGAGAACTCTCTTAAAAACAGTAAGGGATCATGAGAAATCAATCCAACAACTCTCAGATAATGCAAAGTAGAATAATATAAGACTGACAGGAATCCATGAAGTCGGAGAAAGTACAAATGACATTTAAAAAAAAAAACAAAACTGTTCACAGAATTAGTGATAGAAAACTTCCCAAACAGAGGGGAAGAATTTGACATTCAGATAAGTGAAGCATATAGGACTCCAAATAGCCATGATAAAAAAAAAAATCTACATCTAGACATATGATAATCAAGATCCCCAACCCAACAAAAGAACAAAATATTACAAGCAGTTAGAGAAAAGAAACAAGTCACATGCAAAGGAAAGGCCATCAGAATCACAACAGACTTTTCAACACAAACCCTCAAGTCAAGGAGAGCCTGGAGTGAGGTACTTCAAATCCTAAAAGAAAACAACCTCCAACCTACACTGATGTATCCTGCAAAAAACTCTCTTTCAAAATGGATGGGGAAGTAAGATACTTCCAGGACAAAGAACACCTGAGAAATCTCATGAACACCAAACTGGCACTCCAAATATTTCTAAACAATATCCTGGAAAAAGAAAATGAAGGCCACAACTCCATAAAGGCCAACACAGCAAATACACCAGGAAAGGCAAGAAATTAAAGGGAGAGAGGGAAAAATGAAAAATAAAAGAAACAACAGGAAAATAAAATGACAATGAAAAGTCAATACATAACAGTTATAGCCATCAATGTTAATGGCCTCAAGTCACCAATAAAATAAATAGGCTGGCAGAATGAACTAAGAAGCAAAATCCAATATGCTATATATAAGAAATCCACTTAATCCACAAAAAAATTCATAGACTGAGAGTAAACGGATGGAAAAAAGTTCTCCATGCAACAGAAGCTGGAAAAAGTAGGGGCAGGAAGCTATCTTACTTGCCCATAGAGTAGATTTCAAACCAAAACTAATTAAGAGCGACAAGGCCACTATATCTTTGTAAAGGGATAACTATATATGCACCGAATACTAATGCCCCCAACTATGCAAAACAAATAGTAATGGACATAAAAAACCAAATAAGCACTAATACAATTGTAATGGTGGACCAAAATACTCCACTGACACAGACAGACAGATCATCTAGACAAAAAAGTCAATGATGAAACAACAGAACTGAAACAAGCCTTAGAATTAATGGACTTAGTAGAAGTCTATAGAGTGTTCCAACACACAAAATCATAATATAACGCCCTGCTGAACAACCACTGGGTCACAGAGGAAAGTAAAGAAATTAGACAGTTTCTAAAATTATAAATGATAATAATGCCAATACAAAATACAGGAGTTTATGGGACACAATGAAAGCAGTTCTACAAGGGAAATTCATAACAGTAAATACCCATAGTAGGGAAACAGAGCGAGCTCAAATAAACAACCTAATGCTTAACCTTAAGCTCCTAGAAAAAGAAGAGCAAGACGAGCTGAAAGCTCATACAAGGGAGGAAATTATAAAGATCAGAGCGGAAATTAATGCAATGGAGACTAAGAAAACAATATAAAAAAAATCAATAAATCGAAGAGTTGGTTTTTCAAAACAATAAATAAAATCAATAAATCCTTAGCCAACCTTATCAAAAAAAAAAAAAGAAAGAAAGAAAAGTATCAGATTCATGCAATTAGGAATGAAAAAGGTAAAGTCAGAACAGATCCACCAGAAATCCAGAGGATCATCAATTCCTGCTTTGAGAACCTGTACTCTAATAAAATGGAAAATACAGAAGAAATGGACAGATTCCTAGATACAGATGAACTTCCAAAGTTGAACGAAGAGATATTAAAAAGTCTAAACATCCCAATTACACTCAGGAAAATTGAAAATATAATTAAAACATTACCAATAAAGAAAAGCCCTGGTTCTGATGGCTTCACTGCTGAATTCTACAAGATATTTAGAGCAGAATTATCGCCACTACTTTTGAAACTCTTCAGTGAAACTCAAAGATAAACAATATTTCCAAATTCATTCTTGGAAGCAAGTATTACTTTGATTCCAAAACCAGGGAAAGATCCAATCAAAAAAGAGAACTACAGGCCATTCTCCCTAATGAACACAGATGCAAAAATCCTCAATAAGATAATGGTAAACAGAATACAGAAGATAATTAAGATCATACACCCTGATCAAGTCAGATTTATCCCAGGGATGCAAAGATGGTTCAACATACGTAAATCAATAAATGTAATACACTATATTAACAGTCAAAAACAAAAACCATATGATCATCTCAAAAGATGCAGAAAAAGCATCGACAAAATTTAACACCCATTCATCATAAAAACCCTACAGAAAACTGGAATAGATGGTCTTTATCTCAACTTAATATAAGCCATCTATGAAAAACCAACAGCCAATAACATACTAAAACCTTCATGCTAAAATCAGGAACAAGACAAGGATGTCCACTATCACCAGTCCTGTTCAATACAGTCTAGAAACATTAGACAGAACAATTAGACAAGAGAAAGAAATAAAAGGAATAAAGTTAGGAAAGGAAGAATGTAAACTGTCACTGTTTGCCAGTGATATGATATTCTACATAGAAGATCCAAAAAAACTCTGCAAAAGACTTCTAGACTTAACAGATTTGATACAGTAGTTGGATACAAGGTCAATACTTAAAAATCAATAGCCTTCTTGTATAAAATAACAGACTCACTGAGAGAGAAATTAGGGAAACAATTCCTTTCACAATAACATCCAAAATGAAGAAATGTCTAGGAATCAGTCTAACAAAGGAGACAAAAGACTTCTACATGGACAATTACAGCACTCTGAAAAAAGAGATCAAAGAGGATTTAAGAAAATGGAAAGATATCCCTTGCAACATAGTGAAAATGGCCATACTTCCAAAACTGCTATACAGATTCAATACAATCCCAATTAAAATCCCAATAGTACATTTCACAGAACTTGAGAAAACAATTCAAAATTTCATTTGGAACCAGAAGAGACCTAGTAAAAGCCATTCTGGGTAACAGAGACAGGGCAGGGAGTATTACACTTCCCAATTTGAAACTATATTACAAAGCCACTGAGATAAAACAGCATAGTACTGGCAAAGAAACAGACCCAAGGATCAGTGGAATAGATTAAAAGATGCAGAAACAACACCAGACATACTCAGCTACCTCATCTTTGACAAAGAAACTAACCATCCTCACTGGAAGAAAGATAGACTTTAATAAATGGTGTTGGAAAAACTGGCTTTCATCTTGCCAAAGACTAAAACTAGATCCCTATCTTTCACCATACACTAAACTAAAATCCAAGTGGATTAAAGATCTAAATATCAAAACAAAAACACTAAATTTACTGGAAAATAAATTAGGTCAAACTCTTGACACTGGCATAAGAAAAAACTTTATGAACAAATCCTCAGCGTCACGACAATTTGCACAAATAATCAATAACTAGGATGTCACTGTATTAGAGTTTTTACAGCGCAACAGAAATCACCAATAGAGCTAAGAGACAACCTATAATGTAGGAAAAAATTTTTATCAGCTACTCCTCAGACAAAGGACTGCCATCTAGAATATATAAAGAACTCAAAAAAATCAGACACCCCCAAATACAAACACCTGATTCAAAAATGGGCATTTGAAATGAACAGACAATTCTTAGACAAAGAAGTAAAAGCAGCAAATAAAATATATGAAAAAATGTTCCACATCACTGGTCATTTAAGAGATGCAGATGAAAACAACACTGAGATTCCACCTCACCCCAGGAAGAATGGCTGCTATCAAGAAATCACACAATAACAAATGTTGGCTGTGTTGTGGGGAGAAAGGAATCCTTCTCCATTGTTGGTGGGAGTGCAGACTGGTGCAACCACTATGGAAATCAATATGGAGATGCCTTAAAGAGCTGGGACTAGAGGTCGCATTTGACCCAACCATCCCTCTGCTGGGTATCTTTCCAAAAGAAAAGAATCATACCACAGTGATATATGTGCACCCATCTTTATAGTGGCACATTTTGTAATAGCTAAAACTTGGAAACAATCCAAATGCCCATCAACTGGAGGATGGATAAGGAAGATGTCGTTTTTCTAGAAAATGGAGTACTACTTAGTCATAAAGAATGAGAAACTGGAGACATTTATAGCTAAACGGATGAACATTGAGGCTATACTCAAGTGAAACAGGACACATCTGAGTAAATACTGAATAGTTTCTCTGGTGTGAAAAACTAAAAGTGAAAATAAGGTTCAAATGGTATGATTGATAGTATGAAATAGGCAGAAAATGGTAAAGGAGAAGTGGGAAGAGGAGGGGAAAGGAAATAAAAGGGAAAAGAAAAAAATGTGAGAAAAGGAAAAAATGGAAATAAAGTCTTTGTAAATAGGGAAGGGTGAAGGGGCTGAAGGGAGGGCAGGGGTATGGGGAAAAAATAAGAACCAAGACATATTGTGTAAAGGTACAAGATCCCAATGATAAATGTAACTGTATTGTTTGCTTTAAATGTACCAATAAACTTAATGGGAATAAAATAAAATAAAATAAAACTTTCCAAAGAATAATGAATAGGAAAGTGAGATATTTTGGACCCTAAGTGTGCCCCAATGGTCCAAGTGGTAAAGGCTTATTTCCCACAGTGGTCCTCTCAGGATTGGGGTCTTCAGGTCTCTGGGGTGCATCCTGGAAGAGAACTGTGGGACCTGGTCCCCTCATCCCTTTGCATCATCCTGGCCGTCATGTGAATAGGTTTGCTGTGCTATGCACTCCTCCTTCACTGAGCTGTTTTGCACAGGCCCAAAAGCAAAGGAGCTCATCAGTCATAAACTGAAACCATTAAAACTGAACCAAAATAAAACTTTTCTAAGTTGACTCATCTCAAGTATTCTGTTACAGTGAAAGGGAGCTAATACAGAAGCCATTTTTAAAGTTAGCTAAAAATTTGTTATCTTTATTACGCAGCATTATTTACTAACAGTGATATATACTAAAAAATATTTCAGTCTCTCATTCACCCAGATAGGTAGACAAGCTGGTCACTTTTATCATCTGGACTGTCTACTAGGGGAATTCATCATATTTTTTCTACTTCCATTGTTTTTTTAAATATAGCTTTATTGAAACAAGTGACAGAAAAGCATATTTAATGTATATTCTTTGATAACTTTCGGCTTTTGTACATGTGAAACTACTGCGATACCAAGTTAATAATTAAATCCAACAGCCCCACATACTTGCCACCAGACAACATTCATGCAATTTCTATTATTATAGGATAGTTTGCATTTTCTAAAATTTTATATAAATGGGATACAGAATATACACTTTATTTTGCCCATATTTCAGTTGGCCCAATCATTTTGAAATTCATGTAATTTTTGCTGGTATTAGTATTTTATTTTTTATTTCTGAATGGTGTCCCATTTTGTTATAGTGGTTTTCCATATACTTATTTATGGGTTGATTCTAGTATGTGGCAATTACAACTCAAGGTATTAAGAATATTCTTCTTCAAGTTTCAATGGACAAACCATTTATCTCAGTTAAATGGCCAGGGGAGGAATAGCTGGATAAATAGTAAATGTATATTTAACTCTAAAAGAAATGACTCAACTTTCAACATATAGTTATATAGTTATATTCAATATATAGTTATATAGTTTCTACATTCCCATCTGAGTATGTAAAGTTGCACTTCTTTCAAATCCTCATCAACTCTTGGGAGAGTTAGTCTTTTTAATTCTACTAATTAGACTAGGTATGTAGTGGTATATGTGGTCTTAATTTTTATTTAATGACTAATGCTGTTTATTTTCTGTTTATGTATTTATTTACCATCTGATTATCTTCTTTGGAAAGAAGATATTAAAGTTTGTTCAAATCCTTTGCCCACTTAAAAAGTTGGATTGCTTCACATTTCTAAAAATGGTTTTCTTATTGTGGAATTCTGATTTTCTCTATATTCTAGATTCAAGTCCTTTTTCACATGTATAACATGTAAATATTCTATGATATTTCTTTTGTTTTCACTTAACAATACCTACTAAAAATAATGTTTTATCAGTATGTAGCAAATCTATAGAGTAACTGAAAAAAACTGACATGAGATCAATATTGAGTTTCTCCACCAATAAATACAGTATACCTCTTCACTTTGGCATGGCCCCACAAGAAATATTTCATATTTTTTATGGTATTGTAAATGGTGATGTTAATTTCAATTTGTGCTAGTATGTATACACACCTCAATTGATCCCTGCATACTGATCTTTTAGCAATCTTTCTAAATTTTCCTATTACTTCTATAGCTTCTTCGTAGAGTGCAAGGAATAATTAATAGGTAATCAATGTCAGTGGTGAGGTTTTTACCTCTTCCTTTTAAATCTGAATTCCTTTTATTTCTTTTTGTTTAATTACATTTTTTAGATATTCTAGTAAATGCTGAACAGAAGTGAAAGGCAACTTATCTTGTTCTAATTATAGTTCTTATGGAAAACAGCATTTTTCTTTGATAGAATGATAGCAGCTGTAGGTTTTTCAGATCCCCTTTACCAGGATGTCTTAGAGTTTTCGTTAAGAAATAATGTTAAATCTTGTCAGATTACTGTCAATTTTTTTTCTGTGCCTATTGAGATGATCACATGACCTTTTCTTTTTGTGCCCTAACACAGTGAAGACACTGTTTTTTGAACATTAACCCAACCTTTCACTCCTGGAATAAACCAGGGTGTTTATCATAATGTATTATTCTTTTTAAAAATAATGACTTCAACTTGTTAAAATTCTTTTAGAACATCTGCACCTACATTTACGAGAGATACTGGTCTGTAGTTTTTCTCAGGCTGGCTTTACATGGTTTTAAGACCACACTAATAGCTTCACAGAAGGACTTGAGAAGTATTCCACCTATTTCAGTTTTATGGAAGAGTATATGAGTAGCACTATTTCCTCCTTAATTAGTTGGTAGTTTTTAACAGTAAAGCCCATTGTTCCTGGAATATTCTTTGTGGGAACATTCTTAACTGCAATTTCAAAATTCTTTAATAGATTCAGGCCTATTCAAGTATATATTTTTCCAAATGTAAGAACAGTACCTTGAGTGGCAGCAGGGGTGTCTTTCAAGGAAGTTTCCCCTCATATTTAGGTTGTGGAATTTCCAGTTGTAAAGTTATTTACAATATTATCTTTTTAATACTGGTAAAATCTGTAATGATATTAATTCCTTTGGCTTATTTCCCAGTAATCTGGTTTGAGGTTTTCAATACTACGAAAGTTATCCATGAACTAGCTTTTCTTTTTATTGATTTTCCTCGTTTTTCTGAACATTTTTTACTTCCCCTGATTTCTGCTGTGAGCTTTATTATTTTCTCTTATTTTACCTTTAAGATGCCCCACCCTTGTGCAAAAGTTGATATCAATGTTTTCTTATTTTCTAGTAGTGGTGTTTAGTGTTGCAAATTGTCCCCTTAGTATTACTTTAATGACTTCAGTGGCATCCTACATGTACCGACTTATGTTTTTATCTTGATTTCTGTTCAGATCTAAATGTCCTTTCAACAACATGTTGAAATTTTTACTGCAACAATATTAAGAATTGGGATGTTTAAGCAGTAATGAAGGCTATCACTGTGGAAGAGGGTGAGTTACTGAGGGAGCAGGCTCCTAGAAGAAGGGTATGTTTGGGCCCTACCTTTCCGTCTCGCACATGCTTTACTGTCCTACCACTGTGTTAGGGTGGCAGCATGAAGGACCTCAGCAGATGTAGCTCTTTGATTTTGGACTTCTCAGATTTTAGAGTGAACCAAGTAGACCTTTATTGTTTAAAATTTACCCACTCAGTGGTGTCGTTATAGTAGCAATAAAGAGGTTAAGAATATTTAAAATAGGATTCTCCATTTCCATTGTGAGTTTTATTTGACTGATGTTCTGGACCCTCTTATAATTATGGAATGACTACCTTTCTCCTGAGCTCTGAAATCTACTTTCATTTTAATATAGCTATACTAGATTAAAAGTAAGATGGAGAGAAGAAAGCTATTTGTATATTTGTGTATCAGGGTGAAGGGCTCTTTTTTCCCTCAATCTCTGCCTTTTAACTGGGGCATCTGTGAGTACTAATATGCTCAGGTATAATCTATAATCTGTTTTATCTGTTCATTGTTCAGTCTACTCTTTCTTCCATTCCTTTTCATTAATTGAATTGTTCATTTTAATCTCTTTTGTTGGCTATCAATGATTACTTTAGTGTTTGCTTCGGAATTTATATCTTTGACTTTCCACAGTCTACCTTCATACTGTATTATAATGTTCACATATAGAATAAGAACTCTAAAACAGTGCATTCCACTGTTTGTAGTGACATACAGTTTAGCTTTACCTATATTATAAAATGTTCTCTATACTATCATTGTTTAAATGGTTGTATTAGTTTTGATAGGGCTACTGTAGCAAGAGTACAGTGAGCTGGGTGGCTTAAACAATAAAAATGTACTGTCTCTCAGTTCTCCCTGGAAGTTCAAGATTAAGATCTAGAGAATTGCTTCCTTTTGATGGCTGTGAAGAATATGTTCTATGCCTTCTGCCTGACTTCCATTAATTTACTGACCATCTTTGTTGCTCCTTAGCTTGTAAATGTATTTTTCTATAATCTTACTCAGTTTTTGTATAGCTGTCTGCTAATCAGTATTCAACTGAGTATACAAGGGGGATTGTTTTGGAGTTTTTCCTTGGTGCAGCTTTTTCATTTCTGGTATTCGGTCTTTTAAACTGGAGCTGTCTTAATCTCTTAGGACTCTAGGAGCTCCACTCCATCTGTACAATTCAGGGAGTCAGCTCGGCTCTGCTTGGGTTCCTCCTTCTGCGCCACACTTGGAAACTTTCAAAAGGCAATACACCGTGCAACTGCAGGACTCATATTATTTATTTTCCACTGCTAAAGATCACTGTCCTTTATTACCTGATGTATAATGTGATGTAAATTGTTTTATATATTTTGTGTACTTTTGGTTGCTTTAAGGGTAAAGTGAGGTAAAGTGGAAAAAATGTGGCCTCTATTATTTCATACTGGCTAGAATAGTAAGTGTTCTCATTTTGTTTTCAAATTACTCACAGGGTTCTACAACTATTAAAAATCTGATTTTAATACTGAATTTACATATAACAGCTCTTTTGACTTCCCTAATGACTATACAGTTCAAAGTTTATAGCTTTATCTATAAAAAATCTAGTAGTTTAAAAATAGTATCTAAGACTGAACTTCAGATCAAATGGTCATCATGTCTCTTCAGTTACTAAAGAGTATCTCTAATGTATGTCTTAAAAGGATGGGGAGAGAGAATCCATGCACAAAGCCCCTTGTACTTTACAACTACAGCTCCTGATAGCCTAGGAATTCTCTGCAGCAATAAACTAATAACAAAATAAAGACAAATATAGTACTGGTCACACAAATATTTGTTAATTAAATGCTCAAATACTTCACAGAATATATATTTAGTATTGAACAGAAATAATCTCTCATCATCTGATATACAGGAGAAACATACTATTTTGGGAATGTGGACAGTGCTTTTCCTTTGTAAATGTATGTATGAAATACTCATGTCTGAAAACAAAATTATACATACCTCTACAGCAGGTACAATGTCTATTCCAACAGTCAGAAATTCCTCAAACTTCAAAAATGGGTTAAAGCAGCTGCCAACATCAAGTAATCTGATCTTTCCTGAGGCTTGTAGCAACCTAAAAACAGGTATTTCACATTAAAAGGGGTAAACTTAAAGCATAAAAAAAATCAAATATCTGAGAATAAAAAAGATCATAAGGATTATTGATTCATTACCATATTGGTTTCCAGATGAGGGCTTCAAAGATTTTTTTCCACTTATAGGAATTATATCTATTAATTACCATATCGGAAGTAAAAACATTTATAAAATAATTGATTTTATGTTACTATAATTATGTTTTTAAATGAAAAATACGGATGTTTTTGAAGGGTTATAAAAAGTAAGTCCTCATTTTATATTTTTGACGTCTCTCTCCTGGCCGGCCTAGTATGTGTGAGGCCCTGAGTTTGATCCCCAGCACTGCACAAAAAACAAAAAACATTGGATTCTAATGTCTCATTTGCATTTAAGCTGTTGCAACATCACATGCCATGCAATCTCTGGAAAACACTACTATACACCCATGAAAGAATGAGAGTAAAAGGACAAATGTGATCTCATTGTTCTGAAAATAATTCCCCCCCGCCAGCAGAGACTCTGAGAGGGTCTCATATTCACATCATCAGTTTGACAGTCATCTTTATAGAGGAAAAAGTTTATTCACAAATCAGTTTTCAGTGGTCAGTATAACAATGTTTTCGGAGTTCACCTTGTCTCAGTTATTTAAAATGACCAAAGCAAACAGCATACATAGAACAGTAGTTTTTGAGAATGGCACCTCACTCTTTGCCTGGGCTGGGCCTGAACTCACAATCCTCCAGCCCCAGCCTCTCAAGTAGCTGTCTTGCCAGTCTGTCAGGCAAGAATAGTATTTTTTCAGGTTAGGAAACTTCTTATTGTATGCCAAGTTTTGCTCATTTTCAAAGCTTTAGAAAAAAGAGGAAGTGATTATCAAAATGAAACTACATGTGGACCTATGATAAGAATGAAGGATTTTGTTGGCCACAAACCTATAATCCCAATGCTCAGACAGTAAAGAAATAATAAAAATATTGTATCAACTTCAGACATGTAACACTTTAATTGATGTTGAAATAATTTGTAAAATTTTATGAACACACATTGAAAAAAATAAAAAGAATGTAAATAATTGGGTAAAAAGAGCACTGTGCTTCTCTGAAGACAACTGAGCAAAGAGAACCTGCTCCGTTTCTCTCTTTGTATTCAGCAAGTATATCAATTTAGAGAGGTGTTAAATTACAGGCAGTACAGTCGCTTCCTGGAAAGACAATATGATCTAAAGATTTTTTTTCCCAGAAAACAAATGTAATAAATAAGAGTTACATTTTTTAAACCAAGAGCTGATGATTCCTAACATTTTATAGAAATGACCATAGTGACAATTTCATTTTGACCAACTACAAAGGAACTCCCTCACATAGTATAAATACTGAATAGAATCACAAAAATAATATGAACCAATTAAGAAACAGCTTTGCCAGTGAAATGTAATTTTATTTAAGAACTTTTCTGAAGAAAGGTAATGAGGGCAAAATAGTGTTTCTTCAAAACTGTTATTTCATTAAAGTGGCCTTGATGTTTTATGTAAAATATTTCTGACTCAGATATCCAAGGAATGTGAGAGTTTTTTGGAAATGCCTAGAAATGCTCCCAATGAGAAGAATTGCTCTTGGGACTCAAGAGGTACTTTCTATACTGCAGCCAGTCTGAAGGGAGATTATTATTGTAAACTTGAATTAAACTGGGTGGTTCTTAGAATATCGTAATATACTCATTGCATAGAAGAAAGAGGCCAGTGAACTATTGGCATAGGTTACAAGTTGATAACCAGAGCAAAAGATGAAGTAGACAGGGGCCAGAGAAATGGTCATCATATAGCTGGCACTGCTGCTTAATTTATGCAATACAGGAACATGGATCATCCCCATGGAGAACAAATGAGAATATGTAATGTATGTACTACCATATATACTACTATATCATCATTCTAAGCCTTATGTACGGTTCTGGAATCAGAGAAACTGATATCACACCTGATTCTGTTCCTTACCATGTAATACAGAATAATGATGGTACCCACATAGTTTTTTCCAGGATTAAAAGAGATAATAAATTTAATGCTTGATCCAATGTCTGTTACATGTAAGTGTTCACAGCCATTATCGTCATGTGATGGATAAAATCTTTTGTGGTTCACCCACTAATGATCTTCCTGATCATAGTAAAAGCAGACTTTGGCTCACAATAAGTTCAATAATAAATCTTAGTAAACTGAGTAGAAACAAATATCTGATAGTATTTTTTAAAGACTTTGAAATTTTATATTGAATGTATTCAAAATTATACAAGTTAATTCAACATTAGAGTACCAACACTAATAACTTAACAATATCACAAGTTTACTTAGTAATCTATCAGTTCTTATTCACTTCTTTGGTCCATTTCAAGCTTTGGTTCAACTTCACTTATTTGCACAGAACACAAATACACAGTTAAAAAAAGCCACACAGCAAACATTCATGTAGTTACCACCCAGGTCAAGAAATAAAATACTGCCTGTATCCTAGACTCTCCCTGATGACACTCCCTAACCTTTTCATAATGGTAGCCATTAACCTGATTGTAGGGATAACCTTTCCTTTACACACTTTCATGGTCTGAACTACCCAGGACAGGATATTATCAATTATATAGTTTGATTTGACAGTACACATTGGCTTTTGTGACTTACTTCTTTAATTTACTATTATGTTCCTGAGATCTGTCTGTGTTTCTGCAATGAACTGATGTTGCTGTATAGTGGTATCCTTCTTTACAGCCACTGTGACTTTGACTAGTGCATTACTAAGCCTAAAAATGATTTGGGGAGAATTTTTATCTTTACAATATTGTCTTTAATTCCATGGACACAGGATAGTTCTCCACTTACTTACTCTTAAACTGTCAGCAATTTTATTATTGTTTTGAAAAGGTCTCATATTTATTGTTATATACATATTCCTTGGTATTTCATAATTTTCATACTATTGTTATCTTTTCAATTTCAGTTTTTATTGCTGGTCATAGAAATGCAATTGATTACTATGTTTTGATTTTTATATCCAGTAACAGTACTAAGTTCTGCTTCCATGTTTGGTACTCTAAAAGGAGACTTTCAGGTGTATGATGTATGAAAACTGACCTACATTTTTCCTTTCCTTTCTATCCACTCATAAATATATATATATACATTTTTTTTGGCTTCACTTTCTACCCAGGGCTTTTCACACAACACAAAACAGAAGTGTACAAGTGGGTACTGCTATATTAATTTCAGGGGGCATGTTTAAACATTAAATGTAATATAGGTTTTGTATACAACACCACATCATAAAGATGAAGTATTTTCCTTTATATTTTACTAGGGCTTTTTGTTTGTTTATTTAACATACATCACTGTTGAATTTTATAAAATCCATTCTATGCTTCTATTGAGATAGGAATTTAATCTGTTTATATTAAGAGTATGTTCATAAGTTTTATAGCATTAAATCAAACACATTCTTCAGGAGCTTAGTTTGACAGATTATCTTTTTCATAATTTGAAGGATTTGTTATACAAACACACACACACACACACACACACACACACACACACACAAATACAGTTTAAAAAACAGTCACATAGCAAACATCCATGAAATTACACCCAGGTCAAAAAATAAAATATTGCCTGCATCCTAGACTCTCGCTGGTGACACACTTCCTACTTTTTCTTAATGGGATACACGCACACACACACACACACACACACACACAGTCAATTCTTGCTATTTGTGGTAGTTTTGTGCTATACAGTTACTTTAAACACTGAATTGTAAGCATCAAATCATGGGTCCTAAAGCAAGTACATGGCTAGACCTCTGGACACATTTTCATCAACAGATCAACACATACTGTGGATTTATGTGTATTTTTCTGTTTAATGACATATTTAATACATACTGTTGATGCATGAACACTGAACTCACAGTGAGTAGTACTGTATCTTATGGCTGGGGGAAGCCTATCTAAAACATGTATTTTCTCTGCAAGACACAAAACAGCCTTCTTGTGCTTTGAGACACAATATCATACTGGGAATCATTTTAAAAAACAAAATAGCCAGTAAACAGAGCAAAAAGGAAAAAAAAAATCGACAGCAAATGCAAACTGATACACTGTTAGATTGGTTTCTGTTTTTAGCATATGTGCTCTGCCTTTCTTCATTTACATACTGAACATATTAAAACACAGGCAATAAAGCCTGGCTAAAAAGTGTCTTTGGTTACACTGCCTCTACATTTTAATACTTCTTTGACATGTTTATTACACTCTAGTAAATTTTCACTTTTAGCTCTTTAGATAAATTTATGCAGAGAATCTTTCAACTGCATTATTTAGGGCTGGGGTTACAGCGCAATAGTAGAGTGCTCGTCTAGCATGGGCAAGACCCAGGTTTTATCCTTAACACAGCAAAAGCCAAAACAAACCAAATGAATTATTTAAAATATTTTTATGACACTTAAACCTTCAGAATTCACAATCTCTGTAACTTCAATTGACATTTTTTACTTTACACTATGGAAAAATCTTAAGTGGAAAACATTGGTATTAGCCAGGCGTGGTGGCACATGCCTGTAAAACCAACAATCAGGAGGCTGAAGCAGGAGGATCGCTGTGAGTTCAAGACCAGCCTGGGCTACTTAGTGAGTCCCAGATCAGTCTTGACTACATAGTGAGACCCTGTCTCAAAAACAAAACAATAACAACAAAAAACCCACCGCCAACAACAACAAAAAACATTGGGACATGTAAAGATGTACATAAGCTTTCCAAATTATAACTTTTCACTTAACATTTCTACTTTGTTTTAAATTTAATACTGTCTTTTGTTCTCATATCCAAAAATAGTTATAGTACCAGATCATATTTCTTTTATTTTCTCTGCCTTAATTCCCAGCCTGTTTAAACAATTTAATAAGGAAATGCGGGATTTTATTTCCTAAACAATTTTTGGTCTGGCATGCTGCCAATGTTGACAATAGCATTTTAAACTAATCAAGACATGTTAAGACAGACTGTAAACTCTAAGTAAAATTTTTTGCTTATTACATAAAAAGGCCTGGCAATAATATTTATCCAAGCATAAAGTTTGAAACAGTGTTTTTTTTTTCAGTGTTCTCTACAGAGCTGGGGAGATATTCTCTAGAGTCTGTGCAAGGGCCAGCAAAAGCAGTGAAGAACAAATGGTTTAGAATTCTCTAAACCTTAAGTTCTCAACCATTAGCAAGACCTAAGGAAAACCTGGAATTCTGACACAGGTTCTCATGTAATCTGATGAGAACAGATTCACTTACATACTTAGAATACTCTGAATTCTATTAAACACAGTGTTCCCTGGGTTTTTAAAACACTTCTAACTTTATAAGATATATTTAACCTAGAGTTAATTGGTAATAGGATCTTTGGAAGAATAGGCTTTTCCTCAAGTGAATTTTAAATGAAGTAATACTGCTTAAGGCTTTGAGAATGAATGTAGTAGTCAATTTATTAGAAAGTAGTATTAACTACTTTACACTCACATTTACAGCTTAAAACATCTGTGCTGTGATCTCTATCATTACTGGTTTAGATAAAAACTAACACAGGTAACAGTATTTTTTTTTTTGAGGCCTGAAAACTTTACAGAACTAAAGTAGTGAAAACTACAAATGGTTAAGGTTCTTTAATAACTTATTTCAAAAATAGCTTCCTCCGAGGTTCACATTTCCTTTTTGGGTATCAGGACCACACTTAATTTTAAAACCTGACATTCTCCTGAAACAAAACAATTTACTGTCAAACTTTCTATACTATTCAACTGTGTCCATATCTTTAAATACATACTGAGTCCTCACATACTGGCATTCCATAGGTTTCAATGATGCAGTGATAAGGTAAGAGTTACTGTCCTTAAATGTATACAGCAGGAATATAATTTAGGTAACTGTTATATAAATAAAATTCTTTATACAATATAATGTATATGTTTTATTGAGTATTATCATTTCAAGAATTACAATGAATATGACGAGATTAAATATCTATGTATTCTTCCATATAGTTATCCAATACCAAGAACTTGGCTATTTTCCTTACAATAAAACATAAATCAAGTACAGAATTTATTATAAAATTTGATATAGGGACATCTATAGGGAATGAAGTGGAACACTATGACTAATCCAAAGAAACCTGATTTGACTCTCACAGATCTACAACTACAACTTCGTATTTCACCTTGGCCAGTGAAGTACAAAGAGAGAGACCAAGGGGAGGAAGGGACTGAGTTCCACTGACCCAATGAAACAAATGCGGTCAGGATGGGAAACAGCGAAAAGCCAAGAAGAGCGCTGTTGATAGATTTAAACTCCTATTACATCTCTTTAAACAGCAGCTGCTTCATATGCCTGCCTGATGGTTGAAGATTTAGACTCAAAACTTGATTTGAGTCCCATTCTCTACTATAGGTCTATTGTTCCTTTGAAAGCCTGAATCTAAGAGATCTCAGAGTTTTTTATTTTTCTTTCTTTACAATTAATAAAAGTCTTCATATTTACCCACTTTTCTTACTTGCTTTCTCCCCTACTGCTCTCACCAGAAATAAGGGCTTAGTTGTCAGTCTTAATACAATTGAGACAAAGATAAATTCATGAAAGCTGCTGCAAGCAGTACATTTTTGATCTCTTGGTATCACACATGCCTCAATATGGACACATAATTAGACGTTAAAAACTCAACTGTGCCGTTTTACAAATATTAGAAAAAATTATAATATATCAGAAATATATTGCTACTAATTCTGTTTAAAACAAGAAGTACAATTAAGATTTTTTATGAGAATGGCATTTAAAACCCTCCTATAGCCATGAAATTTTCATATTATTCCATGTCTCTTACAAAAATATTTTTTAAGAATTCAGTTAGGAACCTCTAGTGAAAATTTCTGAATTTTGATATGACACAGTAGAAATCTTCACACTTTTCCTCAAGTGATAGGTCACAGGCTAATGCATAATGTTATTTAAAATATTATAAAACTACTTCCTGGCTATGTATATGAAATACTTAAAATATTCATTATTCATTATGTATAAGCAAATATTCCAAATTACCAGAAAAAAATTCTGAAATTGGAAATATTTCCGATCCCTAGCATTTCAGATAAGGGATATTCAACCTGTAATGTGATTTTTGTATTAAAATTTTAGAAATAATGACGCTAGTTGGATATTCAAAAAACATGGAATAATTATTCCAGAAAGCTCAAGATCTTTTTCTATACTTGGCAGAAAAGAATTGGATATAAAGAAAACTGAAATACAAAACAATTAGTCTACAAAATATTGTTACTATTTAAAAACAAAATGTGAAAAATTATGGTAATTTCACAATATTTTTCTTCTTCAATCTTTATTTGCTCAATGAATTTTTGCACTCTTGTATGTTCTAGTTGCTGAAGATCCCTGATATTTTATCCACTAGTCATGGGCTTTCTCTTCAATTATAGCTTTTCAGACTAAGTATCTTTTTAATTCTAATCACCTCTATGTTTTTTTTTTTTTTTTCCGCTGCTTCCTCTTCTAAAACATAAAAAAAATTACACATACTGGCTTGGAAAAATCTGCTGGGTCATACTTTCTATCTGTAGTCTTCTGTTTCCTCTCTAAATCTACCTCACTTTTCTCAGTGCACAGTTGTAACTGAGTTATACTATGGACTCTGGGTTTATAGGATCATCATAACATTTATGATTCAAACTGGGATGCTTCTGAAAGTATGAGCACTAGTAAGCATAAACTAGGGCTTATGGTTACCCTGTCTCCAAGTAGTGTAACAAAATGAAAACAACAGCATAAATTGATAGTTAAGCATTGTTCTAATCAAAAACTTTAACTAGCTTTTCCTTTTAATATGTGCATGATCTTTCATTGCCTTTTTAGTTAGAAGCACTGAATGTTCAATATACTCTAAGAGGAAATTACTACATTTGATCTGATTTCTCTGAAAATTAGTATTATATGTATGGCACAAATAGTAATCTATATAGTGCTATCCTTAATGATGACAAATTCACAGCAAAAATTTTGACATTCATCTCAAAATGCAATGAAGAATGAGTTATCAAAATGTAAGTGATTTAAGGAAAAAAATGACAGAGAAAGCAGAAGTACCATTACTCTCCAACAGCCCATATAAAATTAGTAAATGTTTTTTGAGGTTCAATACGAAACTATTCTAATTAATGAGGCACAATACTGTTCACTAATGGAAAAATTTATACTCTGTATATAATAAAGGATTTAAAAAACTTTTGTCCTAGTTCTGAATATCAGATTTTTATTAAGAAAGTGGTCTTCCTGGGGATACAAGAAAGTAACAATTAAAGACACAGCACTAATAGAATTTATTATTTAATTAAAGAGTAAAATCCAATTCTCTTCAGACATGTTAGCTACTTCAGCCAACTGCTTCAGCCAATTATCACTCTTGCTTTATCTTTTAATTTTATCAATGCTACTGTGTTAGCATAAAAATATGATTTAGGGGGTTCAAGATAATAAAAATGTTGATACTATAGACATACTGGTACAAAATACGTGTGTGCTGCAATCAAGCTGGAGAGAACTTCTGATCTGAATTTCCTTCAAGACATTATCCCCTTAAGCTTCCCACTCATTCTCACGTTTCTCTGAAAGTGTCTCATTACTTTATAAACCTTCCCACTAGAACTTCAAGTCACTGAAATTCACCTGCTACTCACAGCACTGCACAGATCTCTCAAGGTCAATGACTTTTTTTAAAAGACTGGGTCTCTTTTCGTAATGCAGGCTGGCTTTGATCTCCTTATATAGCCCAGGATGGCCTTGAATTTACATCAATCCTCCTGCCTCAGCCTCTTACGTGCTGGGATTAAAGACATGAATGACCATGCCTAGCAATGACTTTTTAATCATTAAATACAAAAACATCCTCCTAAATATCTTATTGAAGACAACAGTAATATGTTAGTTTAAAAGAAAATTTCAAAACTTAATTTTCTAAATTATCTTTCTAGTTTCACATAAATCTATTTGGTTTTATTTTCTTCTTTTTGATTAAATTAGACTCAATTCCAGGTGCTAAAGAAATATACAACTTGTTTTAAATACTTAATTATTAATAGGGAAATGCTTCATACATTAGATTAAGTATCTCATGAATGGACATTAACAGAGTTGTCTTGGAATGCTTAACTTTTACTAAAGAAACATTTAAAATTCTTCAAGACATCATTTTTTTTTCCATAGAAAGTACTTTGTGGTCATCATTTTCCTTTACATATAACCAGTAGTGGCAAACCTATGGCAAACATTAGGCACACAAGGGCCCTCTCTGTGGGCACACAAACCATCACTCCTGCATCACCCCAGCAGCCAAGCATCGTATCACAGCACACACGGGGGCAGTGTGGGCACTCTTTGAAAAATTATTGGAGTTTGGGTTGCAGCTTGGGCACTCGGGTCTCTAATAGGTTCCCAATGACCGAGTTACATTATAGAAGTCTGGATTACGATACTTGTTTCATGAAGATTTGTCCATTGATTGAGCTGTTAACAAAATGATGTTTTTAATCTATATAATCATTACCACTTTCACTCTCAACCTTTGTGCTTTGGATCTTTATCAGAAAGCTCAAAATTTTGGGGTTTTTAGATACAATTCTTCTAATTTTTTTAAACTGAGAGAGACTATGTTGGATAATCTACTAATATTTGGAGATTTTCCAGGTGTTTTTCTGCTACTTATTTTTAGTTTAATTCTGCAGTCATTGAGAGCATGTAGGATGGTCTTTTAAAAATTTTTTTCAAGTACGTTTGATGGCCCAGACTACTTGAACAATGTTTCCTTTAATTCTTTGTTATTGGTACATTTTAGACATACATAATGATCACACTCATCACAGGGAGTTTGACCTGTATATGATACATCTTGATTCTTTTTTCCCATTCCCATTCCCCTTCCCCACTTAACCCCTCTTTATGAAAGCTTTGTTTCCATTGTTTTCCCTTCTGGTCTCTTTCTTTTCTTGTTCCTTTTTCATTTTCCCCACCCCTTTTCTAGTTGTTCTTCCCATCTGAACATTTTCTCTCCATTTCCCAATATCTTTTAAATACTTTGGTCATCATTTACACTTTCAGTTATTCATACCAGAGAAATAATGCAGTATTTAATTTCACTTTAGAGTATGGTCCTGAGGTGATTCCATTTACCTAGAAATATCTCAAGCTTATCTTTCTTTATGGCAGAACAGTACTCCATTGCATAAGAAAACAACATCTTTATCCACTCATTGGGTGATAGGCATTTGGGCTGTTTCCAAGATTTAGCTATTATGAACTGTGCCACTATAAACATGGGTGTGCACTGTGGCATGATGTTTTTAATTCTTTCAGGAGCATAACAAGGGAAATACCTGGGTTGAATGGAATCTGTGGTTTTAGTTTTTTGAGCAATCTTCACATTGATTTCCACAGTGGTTGCACCAGTCTGCACTCCCTCCAACACTGAGGAAGGGTTCATTTTTTCCTATAGCCCTGCCAGCATGTTACTGGTTGATTTCTTGATAACAGCCATTCTTTCTGGAGTGAGGTGAATCTCAGCCTTGTTTCATCTGCATCACTTAAATGACCAGTGATGTTGAACACTTTTTCATATATTTATTTGCCATTTCTACTTCTTCATCTGAGAAGTGTCTGTTCATTTCAGATGCCCATTTTTGCACTGGATCTCTAAATTTGGGGACTCTGAAGAATGTTTTGAAAAAAATATAAATACTTTAAAAAGCAGCAAAGTTAAGTACTTATTTTATTTATTTTTTTCTCACTGTTTATTGGTACATTTTAGGTATACGGTACAGTTACATTCATCATTAGGGTCTTGTACCTTTATGTGACAGGTATTGGTTCTCATTTTTTCCTCTTACCCCTGCCCTCCCTTCAACTTCTCCTCCCTTCCCTATTTGCAAATACTTTATTTCCATTTTTTCATTTCAGATCAATTACAAATACATGCATACTACATGAAGTAGGGAATTTGGGTTTGGGATAAAATTTCCAGCAATCACATCAGACACAGATTTTAAAAGCACCGTATCTTATTTTGAGGTACTGATGACTTCAAAGAAGCTCTAGTAGTAACAAACACTGGGTTTTTAATTTGGTTTTCATAAATTGTAAGTTAGAGAATAAAAGATATATTTACTATGTGAACTTGCCACTATCTGAACCCAGAAATGAAAATAATTTCATTAGTTACTTTGAGATAAATCTGGGAAAAAAGATAATTTATAATATCTTAAGTCAGAAGTCAAATAGATTTGGATATTATCATATGTACCTTCCTATATGGTAATATCTGTGAATAAGTAGAGTACTAAAGGGAAGGGATTTCTTTGAAAATTGGGTATTATTTTCTATTCAGAATCACGTCATATTTAGACACACACAGTGGTAAATTTTCATGAAGAAATGTTATGCACAACAACTGTTCTCTTGACATAGGAAGATTTACAAAGTTCCTTATGTGATATGGTCTATACTATGTTTTAAAAATGCCTAGTGAAAAGGCTAGAAATGTACCTAATGTAACCTATAGTAGAAGTATAAGAAAAGTTGAACATTGCAAGCAAAAAATATCGATTCTTTTGAAAAGAGACAATGCTTCAAATATAGTCTAACAGAGCAATCATTTATCAGAAAGAGGATATATTGCATTTGCAACTGCCAGAAAGTGAAATTAAACATGCATCTCATTAGGAGAATGTAAAATGGTTCCATATGACTAGAATACAAGCTTTAAAATAGTGAGCACAGCAAGAAGAATGACTCTATATACACATGTTGGTGCCAGATGCCATACTAATAAGTTTCTAGAATGCAAAATATCTAAAGCTACTCATCTTCGGCTAAGTCTCTATCTTTAATACTAAGTAAATTCTGACTTAATAACAATTCCATTTGGATATAAAACCAAATTAATTTTTCCACTTTATGACTAACTCAGAGAAAAGGATGTATGAATACGGTTGAATAAAAGGTTGGTAAATAATCTTATCCTCAAAAAATCATCAAAAAAAAAACCATTCCAGAGCTTAAAGACAAGTAAGTTGAAAAATGTTTGTTTATGAAAACCAGCTGAATACAAGTTTAGAACAGTGGAGACCTGTGGTTTCATGGCCTGGAGCTGCTGTCCTTACCCTCATACGCTGATGCAAATTCTTCCTGGTCATGGCTGGCTATGGAAAATAGCTTCACTGCAGGGCTGCGTGCAGGGGACTAACTTAATGCAGGGCAAAAAGTGAAAACCTACATAGCACTGTCAATGAAAATAGAAAACTTGTCAAGCCCAGCCACAAAGATCATAAATAAAAATACCCAGCTTGGGAGCAAACAAAATTAAAAAAAAAAAAGGAGAAAATAGAAAACTTGGTAAAAACAAGCAGGGAGTGTCAGCTATGACAGTCTAAGGTTGCTAAGGAGTGCTAGGTTGGCTGAGATGTAGAATGAAGGTCTAGTAAAAAACTATAAAGATCCTGGAATGTGTGCAGCCCAGGCTGGTGCAGAGGCTGTGTGAATGTGCAAGGGAGACTAGAGGGACTGGCTGAAAGCAAGTGAGACTGATATGAAAACTGCATGGATTTTAAATGTGCTCCTCAATCAACATACACACGGAAGACAGAGCTTTTAAGTTTTACTGACTGGAAGTTTTTGAACCCCGGGGTGTTCTAACCCTGGCCTTTTTTTTTTTTTTAAAAAAAAAAAAAAGGTCTTGCTTAGTTTCTCAGGCTGGTCTCAAATTTGTGATCCTCATGCTTGAGCCTCCCAAACAGGGATCACAGGGCTGTACTACCATGACATACTGTGCAATCCTTTTTTTCTTTTTGTACCGGGGATCAAACTCAGGACCTCATGCTTGCCAAGCAGGAGCTGTGCCACTGAGCTACATGCATTCCTAGTCCACAGAGGGCAATCTTTGACCTACTGTTTTTGACAATGAATTGTGCAAGGTGCAAATTCTACAAAGAGGTCTAAAAAATCAATTAAAAAAGAAAAAAATCTAAAGCTAAAAAAACAACAGATATCAGCACATATTGCACACATTCATTCCAGGTAAATTACTAAAACTATTCTGCCCGAAGCCCTTAGGACAAAAATCCAAAAAGAATGTTTGTTTCTGCACTGTATTAGCAATGAAGTTCAGTTTTCAACATAAATTATGAGACACACAAAGAAAAACAGAAAAGCATGGCCCATGCTGAGGAAAAAAGGGCAATAAATAGAAGTTTACTCTTAGTAAGCCTAAAGTAGGATTTAACAGATGAAAACTTCAAAGCAGTGATTATAATGTTAAGCTGAGGGCTACAGTCCTTTCATATAATCCAAGCTAATTGCAAAACTGAGTAAGACAGCTACCTGAGCCCAGAAGCTCAAGGCCAGCCTAAGTAACATAATGATTTTCCATCTCAAAAAATAAAAACCACGTTTAAAGAACAAAGGAAAATATGACAACAATAACTGCATAACTTTTCTTTTTTGCAGTGCCGATGATTGAATTCAGGACCCTGAGCTTTCAATTCAGAAATAAATTTAAATAATGAGGGAGGATTTAGCTCAGTGGTTCTACCGCCTGCCTCGCAAGCACAAGGACCGGAGTTTGAACCCTGGTGCCAAAAAAAATTTTTAAATAATGAACAGAGATTATAAAAAAGAATGATGTGAAATTCTAGAGCTGATGCTTTCCATATCAACTCATTTTTGATAGAAATATAATTAATTACCCATATTGGCCAATACTTTAAAAATATTTCAAAATGTGTATAACATCTGAGATATGGATATTTAATAAGTTATGTTTTATGATCTTTGTAGTCTCTGAATAAAGATACAGGTGCCTTATCATTTCCTGTTGAACTAATCAACGGTATATTAATTCATTTTAAAAAGGAATTGCTTGGGGCTGGGGATTTGGCTCAGTGGTTCTACTGCCTGTCTTGAAAACGCAAGAGCCCAAGTTCAATACCTGGTACCCCCCCAAAAAAGAATTGCTTAAAACTAGACAATATTAACATGCATAAAATCAGAGTAACAAGGTAATACCATATTGATATCTAAAGTTGTGAAACCAAGAGTTTAATTTTACTTTCATGGTTAGTTTTCAGCATTTCTCAAGAACTTTTCCAGATTTGGATTTTTCATTTTTCAGGTAACTGATTAACTATTACTTGATACAAAAAATTCATTCAGGCACTAAAATATATAAATAATTTTAACACTACCAATAATTAACTGGATTCTAATATTCATGTACTTACAAAATTTGTGCCTCTTTAAATAAATTACTAGGAGGCAAATTTTTGACCAACAATAAAATAATGATAGTTACTATTAATAATCTTTCCCCATGTTTATAGTGGCACAGTTTGTAATAGCTAAAATTTGGAAACAGCCCAACTGCCCATCAGTTGGAGACTAGATAAAGAAGATGTGGTTTTTCTATAAAATGGAATACTACTCAGCCATAAAGAATGAGAAATTAGACTCATTCTCAGGAAAATGGATGCATATTGAGGTCATACTCTTAAGTGAAATAAATAAGTCACATGTGTAAATAATGAATAGTTTCTCTGGTGTGAAAAACTAAAAGTGTAAATAAGATACAAATGGTATAACTGACAATGTGAAATAGGAAGAAAAGGACTAAAAGTGTAAGGGAAGTGGGAAGGGTAGGGGAAAGGAAATAAGGGAAAAGAAAAATTATGAGAAAACAAAAAACTGGAAAAACGTTTTTGTAAATAGGGAAGGGAGGAGGGGGTGAAGGGAGGGCAGAGGTATGGGGAAAAATGAGAACCAAGACCTATCATGTAAAGCTACAAGATCCCAATGATGAACATAATGGTACTGTATACCTAAAAAGTACCAATAAACTCGAGAAAAAAATGCAAAAACATTCGAAATGTAAAAAAAAAAAATCATCTTTTTAATATTTTTCCTTATTTGTAATTTCTTAGTGGGTAGCTGCTTTAAAGAGTTTAACTGCATTTTACTATTTTGATTCTTCGTATTATCATAAGAACATATAATGTATACTCTTTCTCATTTTTAGTGAAAACAACACATACTATATAGAACCACTAATTTTCCAAACATTTCTTAAAATGTCATCCTGGTTTTCTACCTAAAAATTTAAATTTGTATATATCAGCCTAACATATTACCAGAGGAGAAAATAAACTGTTCACTATTTGGTATAAGCCATTATATTATTTTTACATTGATACAGCTACCTAGAGTAATGTTAATTGAAGCAGAAAAAGAATACTTACTCAGTTATAAATTCAGGGTTTGTAAAGTTGAGATTGGTTAAATGTCCTTCAAGTTTAGAAGACTCATGCGTGTTTAAGGCTGGAGTGGTCTTATTGGTGAGTATAGCTCTTTTTTCATCTTTTTCAAGTGCTTTTCTCTTTCCACCATTTTGGAAATATTCTCTACATACACTGAAAGTCAAAATAAAGTTATATTTTAAAATACTGGATGTGACAATAAAATAAAATGAAAAAATATTAGCCTTTATTAATCAAGATGGGAAACTTTCAAGATAATCCCATTTTTAAAATGTCAAACACAGGCAAGTTTGAGCAACTTTTAAGTACTTAAAATTGTTAAAATTATTATACAACCATGAGAATCAAATATGCTTAATAAAATGTTGTTCAGGAATATAGATGTATCTGTATATATTTTATTTAATTTTAACTAAAACATAAGTTCACTAACAAAGATTAGATAATTGCTATTCAGTGACAGTATCCAGAAACAACATATTAGTAGTCAAGAATTAATTTTGATCCAACTTGCAGATAATTTAATAGTTGTTTTGAGGTTCCTCTTGATTTATGAAAGCAAAGTCAAGTCATTAATACATTAAAAGGTTATGTTTTCTTTTATCTGCTTTAAGAGAAGGCATAAGAAAATTTAGTTCAGGTAAAAATGGTATCATACTGTATTAGAAAAACCAAATTGTTTTTCTTCTCTCACACCACAACAACAAACATGAAAGACCCCTGTAACCTCAAAAGGTGGGGATTTCTCCAAACCAGTAAGAAAGCAATTAATTCTGGAGGGGAGATCAGTTTGCTGTCCTCTAACACAATTCTGTTCTGACATTATTTAACTTGGGAGTGTTGAAGGCTCAGCCACAAAGACTTAAGCAGACCTCACAAAATAAAGACTTAGTCCTCCCACCCACTGAAGATGCCATGCCAATCACAAGTTCCCAGTTGTTTTATTTGTGCTTTTGATTAACTGGATATGAACAGGGTTCCCACACCCCCCTCCTCTGGTTTAATCTGCTCAAATGGCTCAGAAAACTCAGGGAAACACATTTACTGTTTTATTATGAAGGATATTACAAAGAACACCGATAAAGAGATGCACAGGGTGAGATATGTAGGAAGGAGCAAGGAGCTCCCATGTCCTCTCCAAGTATGCCATCCTGTAGGAAGCTCTACTTGTCTGGAAGCACTGTGAGCCCTCCTTGACAGAATCAACTAAAACATTTATTAGCTATTTATTAGCTCAAATACTTATTAGCCAAGAAACTTAAGTAAAAATGACTAGTGAGGCTGCGCTCTGGTTCCTGTGCTTACAATCTGACAAGAGATACACACTTGAAAAATTATAACTGATATACTTATTAAAGCTACTTAAAGGATAGAATATGGATAAATTTTATATCTCTATAGATTCTCAAAATACATCACATTGTGTAGTATTGTACATAGCTTATATTTCACAACAAAGCCATATTACTTTTCTCTACAAACATCGCTTGGTGAAGTGCCAGAAACACAGGACAAAGAAAGAATTCAAATCATTTAACTTGTTATAGCAAGCAGAAATACGATTTGAAGGAACCAACAGTTTCCCTCACATATATACAGATGGCATTATTCAATTTCATTTTTAAAATTCCTACTATGTAACATTTCTTATCCCATGTAGATTTAGTTTAAATTATATATATGAGCTGAAATGCATTCATTATTAATCAAATATTTATTAAGCACCTATTCATGTGTGGAGGAACATAGATGATAGCAAAGCAACCTTCAAGAAGCTCTGGCTTTTGAAGGGCACAGGGAAGTATATAAATGAAGAAAATACAATTAAGAAAAACAAAGATATACATATGTTATATTTATTTATAAATGAAACATCTAACCCAATCTAAAATCAATAATATAAATTGATTTTACAAAGATAAGTAGGGATGACTCAGACAAGGAGAATGTTAGTTAAGGAGGGAAATGCTTTCCAGGCAGAGAGGATACCATAAAGTCATGGAAAAAGAAATCAGAACGGATCCTGTAGAAATCTACCTCAGTTCAAGGTATGTGACATTTAAACTAGCAGGCAGAAAGGAGATGGTTGAATGAACTCACAAATGAAAAGTCCTTGAGACTGGCACACATATAAAAAGAAATGGTAGCCAAATAACATTGGAGAGGTAAGCAAGCTTTAGATCATGCAAGAATCACAGGTCAATCTAAAAATGAGGCCTTTACACATTAAATCTCACATGAGAATGAACTTTAGCAGTTGCCTGAGGTGGTAGGCTTGACTCAAAAGAGAACTTTACGGAGTAACAGAAATTTTATGTCTTAATAGTGGTAGTAGTTACATAAATATAAACTATTAAAAATAATCCACTGAATTGTATACTAGGTGTATTTCACTGTACATAAATTATACTTCAACAATTTATTATATGTAATGTAGTTAAAATGTAGTTTTTAATCAACTTCAAATTAACTCTAAAATGTCTATCATATAGCATTTCAATAAGGCATGAAACAAGAATTAAAAGCTTGCTTATCTTTCCATTAGTTAAAACTAGCTGAAGCTGCTGATGATATTCAACAGTTCTTGAACCATATGGTACAATTTTAAACGGTTCAATCTGATAGCTACACCAAGACACTCAGCAGTAACATACATAAAGGTGTAGAATTCCTTGTTTTCAAATAGCAGCCATCTTAATTTCAATCTCACCACATACCTTTGAAAACACACAGATCATCACAGAGAGCAAAGAAAACCATTTATAATTAATGCCTATGGCATACATAGGAAATAGAGAATAACACTTCATTTTACATGGAATCAGGAAAGTAAAATCTGAGAGCAACTAGGTAGACTTTGGAACAAACCCAAAGTACAGTTAAGATGAGGACTGTGTAAAACAGAAAAACATGATGGAGACGGCAAAATCAATTAACACCAACTGAGGCTCATGCCCAAGACAGGGTCCAACTCTTAGTGGATAAATTCTAAGGAAAGATTTGGGACTTAATAAATCAAAGCACTTGCCATGGAAACTCAAAGGAAAGAATTCTGGAAAGGACTGTTAGCAAAAGTGAGAATCTTGAGAAAAATGCTGGGGGTGGGAATGCACCTTTAAAAAAGAAGTATATATGGAGGGACAGAATGAAGCAATTAATTAATAATCCTGAGATTTCTGTGTATAAAATAGGACCAAATGAACATTACTTGTTAAATGTATGTATAGGCTTTTGGAAATTATAAAACAAAGCAAGGCACCCAAACCCACATTTATGCATCTACAGAAACTCTAATACAAATAATATAATGCAGAGAGTACCTAAAAGAAATACCTAATAAGCCTAGCAAGACAACTTTTCAGTGAATTAAAATTTCTCTCTCTCCCTCCCTCCCTCTCCCTCTCTCTCTCTCTCTCTCTCTCTCACACACACACACTCACTCAAAGAGACTGGCATTTAAGAAATATAAATTACATAAGAATAAGCAATATAGATATAAAAGAACATTTCACATTTGAAATCAGATACAAACAAGAACCAAATAAATGGAAAACATTTCATGTTCACAGATACTTAAGACTAAATATTCCTAAATATCAAATTCCCCTTTATAGAATGAGAGTCTGGCAGTTTCATGTGAAACCAAACATAATCTTCATGTACAATCCAACGATAAAGGTCCTCTGTTTCTAACCAAATGAATTGAAAATTTTATGCCCATACAAAAATCTGCATGCAGATATTTACTGCAGCTTTCTTCATAATTACTTAAATGTGAACACAACCAAGATATCTTTCCCTGGGTGCATAAATAGTGACACTTCCAGACAACCTAATTCAAGACTAAAAAGAAATTAGCTATTAAGATGTGAAAAGGAGGGGAAAAAAAATCTTGTATGTGCATTAATGAGTAAAAGAAGCCAATCTCAAAGAGCTAGCTACATACTGTAGGATTCTAACTATATGATATTCATGAAAAAATAAACTACAAAGACAGAAAAAAGGTCAGTGGTGGCTGGAGTAAAGGGGAGTGAACAGGTACTACACAGAGGGTTAAGGCACAGAAATTAACCTGTGTGATACTATAATGGTGGACACTGTTATTAAATACTTTTCAAAACTCATAAAATAAATGTACCATACCCAGAATGTACACTGTAAATCATGGACTTTGGCTGATAATATTGTATCGATGTAAATTCAACAATTTTAACAAATGCACTCCCCTGGTGGGGACACTGACAGTAAGACAGGCTGTGTAAGGAGAAGGAGTTTGCATGGTGTATATAGGAATTTTCTTGTAATTTCTGCTTAATTTTTTTGTAAACAAAGTGCTCTAAAACACAAAGCCTATTTAAAAGAGTAAAAAACAAAAATAGCTTTTAAAACTGTCAGTAAAGATGTCATATCTGAGAAAGACATCATACTCTCTGTGTGTCTGTCTCAGTCTGTCTGTCTGTCTGTCTGTCTGTCTCTCTCTCTCTCTCACACACACATACACACACACACACATACACACCAAATCCAAATTAAGAAACAAGCCTACAAAACTCTCACAGGAAACCATGCCAAGAAAGTCAAGGGAAGGAAAAGAAAGGAAAGGAAGAGAAAGAGGTGGGGTGGGGGGGCAAAAGGAGACAGAGAGAGCAAGAAAGGGAGAGACGGAGGAAAGAGGGAGGATAGAGGGAGAGAAAGGTAGACAGATAATTTTTCTAGATTAGGAGAGACTAATGAGGCTTAACAACCAAGGGCAATGACTTCTGAGTCATCCCTGATGAGGTATTAGATGAAAAGCAAAATCCAACTATAAAGAATAGCATTACAAAAATGGGAAATCTGATTATGGGTTATCTATATCAGTTAACAGCATTATACTTATGTTAAGTTTCTTGATTGTGAGAGCTGTATCTCGATTATGTAAGATAATTCTCAGGTGATACAAAGTTAATTATTAAGGAGTACAAAACGTGTTATAATTGCAACTGGCTCTCAAATGCTCCAGCTGAGAGCAAAGGAAAAAGACAACTGAGGGAGGAAAGAAGGGAAACCATACAAAATAAGACTAAGTAAAGTAACATTTTCTCAGAAACTGAATGGAATAAAGTATGAATCAAAATTTTATATCCAACCAAACTCTGATCTTTTAACAAAACTACAGAAAACCAGTCTTCTGATGTGTAAGAACTGCAAGCTGTTTATAAAGTAAGTGAAATAAATAGGACATGCTAATGTGAATACTGAATCATTTCTCTACTGTGGGAAACTGAAGGAGTAAATGAGGACCAAAATGTGTAATAGACACTGTGAAATAGAAAGAAAATGTTTAAAGGGAAAGGGGAACTGGGGGGAGCAGGGAAAAGGAAAGAAAAAAATTGAAAGAAAGAAGGAAAAATGGAAACAAAGTTTATGCATATGGGGAACAGAGGGGTTGAAGGGCGGACAGAGGAATGGGAAAAAAGAATCAAGATGTTATCATGTACAGGTACAAATTCTTGGTGATGTGATCATAAGGTATACCTAAATATAACAATAAACTCAATAAAAACTTAAAAAAAAAGAATCTGTTGAAGATGAATTTCACTCATCAGATGATTGGAAAACATTGGTGAAAAAGCTCATAATGAATAAAAAGCACTAAATAAATTTTAAAAAGGATATTTGATAATTGTTAAAGACCAGAATTCCCAATAACAAACTGTAAATATTTATGTGCCATTTAACAAAGTAGTCATCTTTACAAAGTAAAAATTCCTAAGATGCATGGAGAAACACAAACACAGCTAATGGGAATTTTACACATCACTCTCAAAGAAACGGAAAACAATTAAGGTTACAGAAGCTCTACAGAATGTGAGAAAGTTTACCTTAAACTAGAGGAGAAACTCTGCATTCAAATAGACAATTTATTTCATAAAATTATCTGATATACATAGTCATAAAAATTAAGCAAGATCTGTAAAAGAAAAATAACAGATCACATTATAGAACCACATTGCAATAAAATTCTGTAACTTGCTTCAAAAGAAAACTACTAATAAAATCGTAGGATTTCTTACACAAAATGTAAGTGCTATAAGTCAGAATCTAAGCAATTTAACTAAAATGATCTAAAGAAAATTCAGACTGTTGAACATATAAATACAAATGAGTAAAAACGAATGAAATAAAACATTAAAGTCAAAGCATAGAAAAGAAAAAAGTAAAGCAGAACAAAGGAGGAAGATATTAATGAGTGAGAACCAGACAAGACCACCACCACCACCAACAACAACAACAAATACAAAGGAGATTCTTTAATCTATACAATTTTTTTCCCCTAGGGAAACACACTAAACATAATATCTAGGGCTACAGGAAATCTTATTAAACTTGTCTCTAGAAATGAAAATATTAAGCAAAACCAAATTACACAGATGAAGACAGAGAAAGCTATCAGAGTTAACTTCAACAAAAAGCACCAGATAAGGCTGGCAATGTAGCTCGGTAATAAACACTGGGCACACACACACAAGACCCTGAGTTCAATTCTAAACGTCATTAGAAAAAGTACCAGCCCAATGAGGAATTCCACCAAGCCTTCAATAACCAAATAACTCCTGTATTAATCATTTTTATTTTCTGCATTTATATATTTTTAAACTGTTTTATGTTTATTTTTTAGGTATTGGGGATTGGACCCAGGGCCTATCTACTTAAGGCATATGCCAGCTCCTTTTTATTTTCATTCTGAGACAGGGTCTCCCTAAGTTACTATGTTGACCAGGCTGGGCTTGAATTTGTGATTATACTGCCTCAGTCTCCCAGTGTGCTAGGTAGTTCAATATAAGACAATTCATTAATATAATCCACTATATTAATAAACATGAGCAAAAAACATGTATTCGTCTCCATAAACTCCAAAGGTCATTCAACAAAATTCAACACCTATTCTTTAAAAAAAATCAGTAAAATATAAATTTGTGAATACTTCTTTTTTCTTTGGCTCTTCGAATTTGTAAAAAATAATTACTGGTGAAGATGCATATATTGGGTTTTTTGTTGCTTTGTGGTATTGGGATTTGAACCCAGGGCAATCACATTGAGCTATGTCCCCAGTTCCTTATTTTTTATTTTAAGACAGAATCTCATTAAGTGGCTAAATTGCCCAGGCTGGGCTCAAACTTGTGATCTTCCTGCCTCAACTCAGGAGACTACGGGAATTACAGGTGTGTGTCACCATGCTCAGCTATCTTGTCCACCCTCCCTTCTCTCTCTTGTCCTCCTTTTTCTCCCATTTCCCCTTCCCTACCAGTTCCTCTTCTCTTCTCTTTCCAGGTCTTTTTCCCCCACATATAAGAGAAAATATAAATATTTGTCTTTCTGTCTGGCTTATTTCATGTATCATGCTACCCTCTATTTCTATCAATTTTCTGGCAAATGACTATTTCCTTTAAATCATACACATGTATTGGCCAAAAAGCCAGCAATTTATTTAATGTGGACATTTACCATATATGTATATTATTGTGAAAGGAATAAAGTACAATTATGTAGGAGACAAGAAAAGTAGATTTAGTCAAATCAATTAGAGAGAAAGTAATAAAACTGTTGATATAATGAATAGCTATCTAGACAGCCCACATGAATAAGACATGAACTAATAAAACAGAATTCAGTTAAATAGCAGAATGTAAAACATAAACATCAAAAGCATACACACAAATAGATACTATATAGTCTCATATAATGGAAGATCATATTTACATTGGCAAAACAATGAATACGTAAGAATAAACAAGAAATGTACATAATCACAAAACATCTTAAAATATTATTTACAAAATTAGATTACAGCAAATAGAAACACATTATCTTTTTCATGAATGAGATGATTCAATACTCTAAAGATATAAGTATTCCCACTTTATTTAACTTACTTCCAATAAATTGTTTAAAAATCTGATTCTAATATGCATGTAGAAAAACATGAAACCAAGAATACCAAGAAAATCCTGAGAAAGAAAAAATGGCTTTAGAGGTGTGGTGTCACACAGAACAGCAGTATAATTATAAGTTTATGATTAAAACAGTGGTATTAGAGATGTATAAATTATATAACCCATGAAACATAAAAGAAAGTGTAAAACAGGACCAACTATATAGAGAAACTGGTAAATCATTTAAGTGTCAGGTGAAATCATAGGAGAAAAGGTATTCTTTTTCATAAATGATGCTGGGGAAATGGATAATTTGGGGAAGAAGATCTAGATACTTCACAATCGACAGATGAATTCCAACTATGCAAGATATAAATGCAAAATATTAAATCATACAAATACTAGAAGAAATAACAAAGTTTGATCAAAGCAATACAGTGAACATCTTGTTTTTAAACTTACTACAGTAAAAGACAAATTGCTGTTAATTCTCCACAAGATACCCTTACTCCAAAAACATTTAGCCCATCATTCTTGCTGTTTTTCTTAAGTAATTCTGGAAGTCCTCTTTTTGTGAATATTTTTAGGTGCACTGTCATGGACGTTTGGATGTTCTGAAGCAATTCAAAATGTTTGTCTTTCATGGTCATTCTGACTTCATGGAAGAGGCAGATGCTGCACAAGGTCAGATCTGGTGCATAAGAGCAATGAGGATACACAGGAACCTGCCCTTCCGTTAAATGGTACTCAGCAGCACCATTCACTGGATTTTTTACCACACATAATAAACTCACAAAAGGAGTCCAGAAATGCTTCAGAAAGTGGCAAGAATGATGAAATAAGTATGTTCAAAGTGAAGCACAGTACTCTGAGGATTAATGACAAGGTCTTTCACTGTTAATACATTTTTTTAAGTTATTCACCTTATATTTTGATCGCATCTATGCGTGAATAACAAATGAAAATTTCTAGTAGGAAGGGAAGATTTTAAAATTTTTTTAAACGACTAATTGTACATATGATGTGGCACTTCAATAAATGCATACAATATGTAGTATTTACAATGTATAAGGTATAAAGGTTTTCTAAGATGACAAAAATCTAAAAGCAGTAAAGAGATTGATATACCTGATTGGGTAAAAACAGAAGCCAAAGTCAAAGATAAAGGGCACATATCTCTAATTTACATAAAAAGGTCTAAAAAAAATAAAGAATAAAAAGATCCAAAACTAATTTTAAAAGTATCAAAAAAAAATCTAATTCACAGAATAAAAGGTAAGCAAATGATTCCAATATATACGACAAAACAATCTCTCATAAGGAAATATAAAATAAACTCACAAAGACACCAATTTTCATGTAACAATAAAAATTCAACATCAGGTTAAGACACTGTCTAGCCAAAGTTATACAGGTATTCTCATTCTTTTGTTGTTGGAACTACAAAGTGATACAATTTCTATGAAGGGCAAATTGGCAATCTTTAAACCCTGTAATTCAACACTGAAGAATCTACAAAGAATGCTAAAAATATATGCACAGCTACTCACTATAGCACTTTTTATAATAGCAAAGTTTGCAAATAACTCATGAAAATGAAGATATTTACTTGTGACAACTGATTTTGTGTACCAGTACTGAGCCTATGGGTCCCCTAGAAAACTGATCAAATATGATTCTGGGTGTTTCTTTATATTTTTCCATAAGCTTAATATTTAAACTGGTAGACATAGTAAAGCAGAACTCCTCTCTTAAATGGGAGTAGACCTTATCCATTCATTTGAAGGCCTAAAAAGAACCAAAAGGCTGACTCTCCCTTGAATGATGGAAGAATTCCTCCAGCCTTAGTGCCTTCCAACTGGGACATCATTTTTCTCCTTCCTGACTTCAGACTCAAACTCAAACATCAGCTTTGCAAGGGGGTTGAGTCTACTAGCCTTTGGACTAGGATTATACCATCAGTTCTCCTGGGCCAACTCCTTCTTATCTTATCCTGCAGATCTTCAGACTTATTGGAGTCCTAATTTTGTTTAATAGATCCCTAACTGTAAAAACATATTCACAGACAAAGACACACACAGAGAAACACAAATCCTATTGCTTCTGTTTCCACTAAAAACACTAATACAATACCAAATGGTGTCATCTCCATAATATTAAGCATAATATGAAAGGCAGAGGACAGTATATTATCTATGGAGATAAGAGTAGACATGTATGTGTATGTATATGAATTTCCTTATTTTTTCAAAAATTCATTGGTCAGATAAATAAAAAACAAATAAATAAGGTTATCTACAAAAGGCAGGAATAAATGAAGAAAACTGAAGGCAGACTTCTGAATATCTCCTTATCATTTTGACTTTACTTATTTTTATCCTCCAAAATTAAAATCTACAAATCTGAAAAATGCCTATAGCAAACTGATTATGTATACAGAAAAGAACTGTTTCAAGCAATTTTTTTTTTCTTTTTGCAGTACCAGAGACTGAACTTAGGGCTTCTCACATGCTGAGCAAGTGCTCTACCACTAAACTACACCCTCAGCCTTTTATCCCACCCCACCTTCCCATACCGGGAATTGAACTCAGGACCTTGTGCTTGCCAGGTAGGCAAGCTTTAACACTAAGCTAAATCCCTGGTCCCAACTAAATCCCCAGCCCTCTTCATTCTTTAATTTTTGAGACAAGATCTTACTAAGTTTCCCAGGGTGGTCTCAAATTTGGGATTTTTCTGCCTCAGCCTTCTATCTGGAATTGCAGTGTGTCTCACTGAACCCAGCTCAAGCAAATTTTAAAACCAATGTATATTTTAACATGGTAGGACATGTTCCAAAGATAAAAATAACTCCACAAAAATCTTAAACTTCATTTCATCATATTATTTTCAGGAGTTAGATTGGTATTAAAATTTTGAAACCTGTAATTTATTTACTTGTAAAGCATAGGATAAAAATGTTTTATTTGGAACTAATTCCTTCAGTGTAACAGAAAAGAGAAATATAAAACAAAGAACTTAAGCATAACCCCTGTTGGAATATTTGCAAACATATAATGTGATATATTGGGGATAGGACCCAAGTCCAAACACATAATTCATTTATGTTTTATGTATACCTTATACACATAGCTTGAAGGTAACTGTATTCAATAGTTTTAATCTTTTATACATGAAACAAAGTTTCATAGTAGGGAATTTTCCACTGGTAGTGTCATATTAGTGCTCAAAAAACTTCAGATTTAGAGTTTGGATTAGGGATGTGTGTAACTTGTGGTGTGTGTGTTTGTGTTTGTGTGTGTGTGTATGTGTGCATGTATTTCTAAGTCTAGTCCCCAAAAAAGTTGAAAAAGACAGGCTACTCATCAGGATAGCTATGGCCTAGCACTTACTTTCTAAATGTTACTTTCTCCCATAAGAAAGCAGAACTTCTTGAAGAAACAGCTTGATTGTAGGGAAAATAAGACTCAATAAAATAAAAACTAGATAGAAAATGTTCAAAGATAATGTCAGAACAAAGAAGCCAACTTTGACTGGTTCCCATTGACTAAATGTGGAATTATTTGAACACACACACAATAAAAACAAAACTAGGACTGATAGACAAATAGAATAAATAAAAATATAACAGGTTACAGTGATATTCCACAGAATGTTTAAAAACTTCACTTGCCATAATTACAATTATTACACACAAAACGTTTATTAGGAAAATTGGCAATTATGTAAACAGAAATACACATACATATGTATACTCTCAACCAGCCTATCTGAAGAGCATGTAGTCATCCCCCATTTATAGAGGAAATCGTTTAGTTCCAAAAGAATGTTGGCTAACAGATGTCATAGAATGATGCAACTTAAAATCATTACTTGGCAATTGCAAATAAAATATTTAATAAGCAGAAGTAAACTTAGTTGAGAGGCTAATGTGAGACAAAATTGACCCACAAGCGAAAATGTCAGTCCACACATTACCAGTTAACTACAGAAAGAAAATATAAGTCTATAATGGAAGGGTGTAGTAGGTAACACCTTAACCAATGATAACATTTACCATCTCTAATGACAGACAACCTGACAATAACCTATAACAGGATGCCATATGAAGGAGAGTTTCATCTAATAATTGTTTTTCTTTTTGTAAAAATACGTGACCAGCTTCAACCCTTTAGACCAAATTTTGTTTCAAGGAATAAGAAATTTAAGGAGCAGCTAAATGACATCATGAGAAAGCAATCACATAAATTCTGAATGGAGGACACAAAACTAGTTCCAGATTAGGGTACAATCACATGCACTCTCCTAGTTCTTCTATGATGTGAAAATAATTGTATATAACCTAAAAAAAAAAAATCAAGATTTCAAAAGAGCTGAAAATAGAAAGATATCTAAAAGAATGAAACTGCAAAGAAGGATAAGCCTTTCCTAAATGAAAGTGACCAGGCCACTGGGGGCAATGGTTGAAATGGTACCTGAGCAACAAAGCATCAAGCAGCTTCCAGGACAGAGTGGCATCACATGGCTAAATGACAACTAACAGTGCCTTTAAAGGATGTTTAAGTGGTATGACAGATTGGAATCATCAAGAAACCCACGTACAGAGAGAATTCTCCCCATTCATGTCCTGGTTCCCCCCTCCTTTATCCCTGTAGGTCTATTTACAAGTACATGAAGATTGGTAATGGAACTAAAAAGCAGAAAAAAAGATATCTTCTCCTGGGCTTACATCCCAAGGCTTTGCCAACAGATTAGTCCTGTACTACATGTAGAACAAGATTCAAACACTCCCAAAGTATTTGAAATCAGAAGTGAACTGAAACTAAATAGATAATCAAGCTCTCACTCAGCTAGCTCAACTACTGATAGAAAAATCTTTCATCCTAGCTGGCTGTCAGAAAACTCATGGCCTCTCTGGGGAAAAATAATATATGTGACAACCTCTTCTACCACAATGCCAGCATTTAAAAAAATTATCATATACACAATGAAGCAAGAAAAATGATCCACAGTAAAAAGAAAACAGCTGAAAGAAACAAACCTTTATAAACCATGTTAAAAGTAAGCAGAAGTTTAATAAATTTGTTTAAAGGAAAAATAAAACTAAATGGGTGAAGATGGAGAACTTCAATATAAAATAAAGTCTGAAGAGCCAAAAAATTACTATATAGAAATTAATAAAAATGATATAATCTTGACAATTTTTTAGTAGTACACGTTTGTAGTACACAATGTTTATATTCCTTGTTAGGAATTGGTACATGTACACATTATATCCTAATTCCTTTTTTCATTCTCTTGCCCTATCTTCCCTGCCCACTTCATCTATCTTTTGATTCTCTTCTTTTGTGTATGTGTTGGGTATATGTGTGCAGTACACAATGTTTACATTCCTTCGTGAACTTGGTACCACCTAACACATCTTAATTCCTTTTTTAATCCCCTTTCCCTCTCCCTCCCTCCATCTCTTGATCCTCTTCCCATTTGAGAAAAATCTGCTGCCCTACTTCCTATTACCTGCCATTTGCTCTTTATTTCTGCTTCTCATATAACAAACCATAAGATATTTAAGCTTTGTGTTTATTTCATTTAACATTATGGTCTCTAGGTGCATCCATTTTCCTACAAATGACTCATCCATTTTCCTATATTATCATTCTTATGGCAAAGTAGTACTTTATTGCGTTTAAGTACCACAATTTCTTTATCCATTCTGATGATGGACATATAGGCTGCTTCACTATATATATTGTGTGGCTATAAACGTGGGTATTATCACTGCAACGTAACACCTTTAACTCTTTAGGGAAGATACTTAGAAGGAGAATAGGTGAGTCAAATGGAATTTCTAGTTTCAATTTCTTTGTCGGGGCGGGGGGACCGGGGCTCAAACTTGGGACCTTGCATTTTTGCTAGGCAGGCGGTGGAATCAATGAGCTAAATCCCGACCCTCTAGTTTTCGTTTTGAAGAATCTCTACATTGGCATTTTTCTTTTCTTTTTTGGTACCAGGGATTGAACTTTGGAATCAATGGAATCTCAATGTTGTTTTAATTTCCATTTCTGTAGTTGAGATAGGAGGCAGGGTGTAGCAGGGGAAGTAAGAGGGCCTGTTAATGACAAGATCCCAGAATAACGCCAAATAATTTCCAAAACCCATATATAAAACTTCTTGTGGGCTTCTTGTAGACGACATATAAGGACACAGACATCATGATGAGCGTGTTATCATGACTCCTCAGGGTAGGCCATCCTGTGCTTCCCAACACAGGGGACACTTTTTATTTTTGCTTTTATCTTTTCCTCTCTTGTTTGACCTAAGTTCACTCTGCAGTCAGTTTCACCCTTACTCCTCCACCCTTCCCTTTTCAAATAAACTTTTGGCACCATTTTAGTTTGTTTCATTCTTTGAGAGAAGGAGGACCCACTTCTAAAGGAATATAATATAATTACAATAACACAATTACCAGTGAGGTTGAGCATTTATTCATATATTTATTGGTCATTTGTACGTCGTCTTCTGTGAAATTTCTATTCATTTCACTTGCCCATTTTTTCATTTCAGGGGGAGTCTAAATTTTTTTGAGTACTTTATATTTTCTAGATATTAGTCCTCAGAGAAATAGCTAGCAAAGTTTTTCTTACTCTGTAGGTGGTCTTTCACTCTGTGGGTTCTTTTACTGTGCAGAAGCTTTTTAATTTGATATGATCCCCTTTATTGATTCTCAGTCCTATTTTCTGTGCAGAGTTCTGCTCAAAGAGTCCTTGCTTATAACTCTAACGTCAAGAGTTTTACCTATGTTGCCTTCTAGCAGGTTAAATGTTTCTGTTCTAACATTTAGTTTGATTTATTTTGATTTTAGTTTAGTACATGGTGAGAGATAATGGGTCCAGATTCAATATTCTGCAGGTGTACAGCCAGTTTTCCCAACACCATTTATTAAAGAGACTATCTTTTCTCTGGTGCATGTTTTTGGCCTCTTTGTCAAGGACCAAATAGATGAATGTGCTTGGGGTTGTTTCTATGCCTTCCGTTCTCTTCCTCTGATCCTCATGTCTGTGTTTGTGCCACTATCATGCTGTTTTTAATCACAGTACCTTTGTAATATAACTTCAAATTCACTCTTGTTATCTGGGATTTCTTTTGCTATTTCTGGGTCTCTTCTGGTTCCATATGAAATTTAGGATTGTTTTCTTTAGTGTTGTGAGGAATGCTGTTGGTATTTTGACTGAACTTGTATTAAATCTGTATATCAATTTTGGAAGTATGGCCATTTCGATTAAACTGGTTCTGCGAGGAACAGGAGGTATCTTTCCATTTATGTTCTCTTCAATGTTATTTTTTCAGAATGCTGCAGCTTTTAGAGGTCTTTCATTACCTTAGTTTGGTTAATCCCTAAGTATTTAGTTTTTCTTGCTGCAATTGTGAATTTCTTTCTCAATGGGTTCATTATTTTTTTCCCTTAAATTCTTTCACCGGTACATTTCAGGTATACATCTACATTTATCATTGGGAACTTGTAGTTTTACATGAGGTATCTTGGTTCTTATTTTTTTTCCCATTCTCTTGCCCTCCCTTAAACACGTCTACCTCTCCCTATTTACAAAGATTTTGTTTCCATTTTTTCCTTTTCTCATATTTTTTCCTTTCCCTTCCTCCTTTCTCCTATGCCTCCGACTCCCCCTACCCCTTTGGACCTTTCCTTCTGTTTCACATTAGGGTCATTATTAATGTACAAGACCACTAATGATTTCTATGTGTTGATTCTGTATCCCACTGTACAAGTGAATTTACTTATTAATTCTAAAAAGAGTTTTTTTGGAGCTAGTGGAGAGAAATTATAATCAATAAAATTGAGATTTCCCCCCACCCCAGAAAAGAACTAATGAATAGAAGAGTTGGTTCTTCAAAAGAATAAACAAAACAGAGAAACCTTTAGCCAATCTAACCAAGGAAAGGAGAGAAAAGACCCAACTAGACGTGGTTAGAAACGAAAAAGGTAAAATCACAACTAATCCTAACCCTAATCTTCACCCTCCCACATTATTAAAAAATTAATAAAATCCAATCACTCCTGTTGTCAAAACATCCAATGACTTCCTGTTTTAGAAAAAAGCCATGGTCTTTACAATAGTTTACAAGATCCTACAAACTGGAGGTGTTCACTGTCTTATCTTCTACCACTCTCCCCCTCTCATTCTGCTCTAGCCACACTGATCACCTCGCTGACTCTTAATCAGCACAGCAGCTTCTGCCATAAGGTTTCTGGACTTGTGAGGGATGACCAGCTGTCTTGCTGTCTTTTTTCATGTCTTCTGCGTATTATCACTTCAGTGAGAACTTTTTTATGCATCCTACCTGAAATTATTTTTCCTTGTTTTATTTTTATCACAGCAATTACCATTACTGGAGTAGAATATACTTAATGTACTGTTTCTTACCTCCCATCCCTACTAGTGTATATACTTCAGAAAAGTAAAGATTTTTGGTTGATTTTGTACTTCCAGTGTTTAGAACATGACTGGTACAAAGTGGCCAATTTCTAAATACTGTTTCTTTAATAAGTAAACACAAGAATTACTATGATTTGGATCTTAAGTGTGTTAAGAGGGCTCATGTGCTAAAAACCTATTTGCCAAGAAAAATGCTACCAAGAGATTGTGGAAACTTTAGGAGGGGGCCCTAGACATAGATTTTGAGGTTTGGGGGCCATGCCCTCAAAAGGAACTATGAAACCCAGTCGCTTTCTCTTTCTTGCTGCCTGGCTATAAGGTGAGCAACTGCTCTATCGCATACTTCCAGGACCAAAAGCAACGAAGCCGACTGATTATCAACTAGAACCTCCGAAACTATGAGCCAAAATAAAGCTTTTTTCTTTATAAGGTGATCATCTCAGGTACTTGTTATAGTGAGAGAAAGCTAGTGTGAGAACTAAACTAAAAACATTTTCTCTAGCCAGGAGTAGTGGCACATGCCTGTAATCCTAGCATTCAGGAGGCTGAGGCAGGAGTATTGCTGTGAGTTCAAGTCCAGCCTGGGATACTCAGCAAGAGTCTGACTCAAAAAATTTTTTTTTCCTCTGAATTAACTGTTGAATAAACAAAATAGGCATTATTAATTTTAAAATGAGATAAAATATATTTTAATAGAAATAACAGAAAGGAAATATAAAACCTAAGTTAGCATAAATTTCATGTTCACATAGAAAAATGATTGTTTTCTAAGAACTTATTTTTAAATTCAGTCAATATAAAAATCTTCAATTTTATGACATTAGGAGAATTAGTATCAGCGGTATTCATTTCCTGATATTTTGAATACTAGAATTTATGAGAAAAAAATCGAAGTCAATATAAATGCTGAAATGTCTTGAATCATGCATCAAATTCAAGTTTTTAAAATATTTTAAATGTTTCAAAAATTTTAACTACTCATTTTTACTTCATTAGAACTGTTATCCGAAGACTCATGGATGAAGTCAACTATTAAATCTTTCATATTTTAAACATATTAATGTTTAAGGGTAGGAGTATATACAGTTCAATGGTGGAGAGCTTGCCTAGCATTAATGAGGACCTGGGTTCAGTCTCTAGCTCTAAAAAAGAAAATATATTTTGTGTATACACACACACACACACAAATACTGTATTAATGTTTAAATGTATTAAATACATCCAAAGACATTTTCAAAAAATAAAGCAAAATCAAAAGTTATGTCAAAGAAAAACATTCTGATAAAAAAGAATGAAATAAATCTAGGGAAAGTGAAGCAAGTAGAAAGATGAGGTTATTTAAAAGGCATCATCTGTTTAAAAATGTTTCTAGTTTACCATTTTAGTACAACGAATTATATGTAGCATTACTTAGATTTATACATTTAAAGAACACATGAGAAACCAAAAATATTAGTTTCATAAAATCACTCACCTACAACACCATTCAATGCGACCTTCACCCTCACAAGTTTTTGCCCAATGATTATCTGCCAAATTTTTCATTGCAACGGCATATTCACAAAGTGTTTCCTCATCTTCACAGTGTTCTCTCCAGATCTTATCAAAATCTCCCACTAAAAACAATGGGGAAAAAATAAATAAGCTAACTTAAAAACATCTGTAATTTCAGCAAAACCTCAAATGGTTTAAAAATAAGTGGACAAACCATGAAGTAAATGATTAAGTCTTAAATATATTTTAAAAGTTCCTTTGAATAAAATAGATATAGCATTTTAATTACAATTTAAAATAATCAATTTTACTCATTTTAATATTTTTAAAGCTGAACATAACTAATAAAATAGAGATACATGAAATGAATTGAGACTCATGAATAGTAGGTTTATGATAATTTCCATTTTAAATATAAGCTAAAACTGGGCATGGGGCCACACATCTGTAATCCTAGCACTTAAGAGGGTGAAGCAGATCACTGCAAGTTTGAGGCCAGTCTGGGCTACGATATTGAGTTCAGGGATAGCCTGGACTACGTCGTGAGACCTTGTAACAAAAAACCTGAAGTAAATTAAATAAATAAGAGTCAAAAATTTATAAACCAAAGGCATCTGGTAGAAGAAAGTAGTGCATTCAAGCACTAATTTTTCAGATATAACTGTGTAGTAAGATCTCACAGCAACATTGCAGAAACACCTAAGCTTGCTTCTTGGCTGTTACTTTCTTGGATCACTACATACTTATCAACTGCCTATATTAAAAAGGAGTTGGCAGTTGAGACGATAATGTAAATTAGCAACGAACTAAGTATCTTATTTACCTACTCATTACCTACTCAAACATGCTCCAGGTATACATTACTTTAAAAAGTAATAACCCTAAGGTAAAAATGTTGCTTAGAAGTATCATAGAAGCCTCTCTGAAGTTTTAATCTTATGTAAACACTCTGAATAAAATCTGTAAGTTAACCTACATTGTTTCCAACTACTATTTTGGTTAAAAATGAAAACAATAATCATATTTAATATGAAATCTGAAACATCACTGTTGAAGAATGGTTTGGCCAAATAATAGACCTTAACACAATTCTAAGGGTAGAGAATAAACAAAAAAACAAAGCATCAGGATGGCTTCATTCAACGTCCTTAGACATGGTCTTGCCTCATGTTCAAACACAGGCAATTATTTGGTGACAGAATAAACTTTAAAATATAAATAAAATAGCCTAAGGTAAGAATAATTACACCGAATTCTTTAAAACTAATGAATTCATTTTTCTTGATTTTTTTTTTTTTTACCAGAAAGTGGATTACAATAGTTCAAATGTAGCAATCAACATGTCCCATTTGCTATTTTAGTACTGAGTTGAAACTCAGCCCCCAGGTGAACTATTAGCCCCCAGTTTGACCAAGTCAAGAAAGAAGACTTAGGGTGCAAACATACCCTCGCCCAGATATTGTTCAGTTAAAAGGATATTATATGTAGCAGTCTTAGTCTCAGTCTGAACACTGATGTTAAAAAGATAAAAAGTTTAATTTGAAGGAGGTTACGTATCAATATTTTCATTGGTCATAACATGTGTGTGTGTGTGTGTGTGTGTGTGTGTGTGTGTGTGTGTGTGTGCGCAGTTACAGAGCTCTTAATGTGTTATATAGCAGACTTTATCTGGCCACTGAAACCAAGAAAACAAAATATTTTACAAATTCTCAAATAAAAGTACTTTCATTTAGCAACATCTTTCAGATGTAACTATCAAGTCTCTAAATACAACCGTAGGAAGTAAACTTTTTAAAGCAATGTCTTGATTAATGATACATTCATAAACCTATGGTGGTTCGTAACACTATTCCTCATTTTATTTACCAGATTTGATGCTAAATGGCTCAATAAGACAGAGTATAGTTTTTAAAGGTGCTTTATCTATTGTTGAGAGCAGTATCTTCAGCTTTAGAAGGTCCTTTATTAGAATTTGCTTCAGTTCCACCATCTTCTATAATATGATTATAAACAAATATGTAAGTGTAGTACATGTGCTATAAATACAAACCATTCAAACAAAAGTACTATCATCAAATATATTTTAGAAAAGCTATATTTAACACAAATAGATTCCCTTTCTGCAAGACTTACCTTCAATTATATAGAAGGTATAACTTAAAAACAAAGCTCACGTTAACTGAGGATGTTAACACACCTTTCCATTCGAATCTGCCCTTTGGACTAGGCAGAGATAAAGGGACATGCTCAGGGGGTTCCAGCAAAGCTGAAGAAGGCAGAACAGAAAAGCAGGCAGCCTACATTGAAGTCCAAACTTTATCAGGGATGGTGACTGAGTTGCGTGTCTGTCCATGTCAGCGGTGGACTTGGAGGATGCTATATGGGGCACTACCGGCAACTATTACCTATTCTTAACAGTCCTTACCATGTCATTTGTATACTTTGAAACTCCATTTACTCTGTAATTATCCACTGGCTAAAAGATGTAAAGACAACTGTAAATGGACAGAAACCTACTACCCTATAGCTTTTTAGATGACCTTTGTTTTTCCACACTCAATAAACTAAGTTTAAATACTGTTCTGTGGAGTTTAAAGGCTTACTGTATGCTTTACTGATATTTTAAGGAAGGTTTCAAATTGTCTGTACGTTTACTCAATTAAACCTTTGTAGATAATTTCAATTTTAATGTTTAGCAGTACAGTCTACAAACTCTTAAAAAGTGTGCTGACACTGAAAAGTGACAATTGGTAGAATGTAATACATATATATATATATATATGACATATATATATATGACATATATGCATATATAATTAGGAAAAAACAATATAATTTTATATACTTTTCATTTTATCAACAGATATGCTGAAAAAGTATTCTGTTAAACACTATAGAGAATAAAGTTATTAAGTAGGAATAAGTATCAAAAGGAGAAAACACATGTTAAATATAATGCAGTAGTATGCTATAATAAAAGATGTGAACCTGGTATGTTTCCTATGCCACATGTAAGGCACTCTAAAGCCAGAATTAATTAATAGGCATAAAGGAACATATTAGCAGAATGTGAAAAGTACACTCTCAAAGAAATAGAGTGTGGGCTTTCAAGACAGAGAGGAACCTTATGCCCTGCAACTGGAACTTATGTTTCTCTTCAAGGGGTGGAAACCCATACAATCTGTGAGTTTATAGTAAGTTCCCTCTTGGGTCTTGAAACTTGAATTTTTAATTCACGTATTTATTCAATAAAAATGTATCAAACCCCAAATACTAACTACTGAATATGTTAAATATCTAATGGTTACAAAGTTGAATAAAAAAGAGTTGCCCTTTAGTTCTGAGAAATTTTCTCTTTCTAGAACACCTTGAAAGCTTTAGCAGGGTATTATTTTCAATGAAGTTAATAAGCAGGATAAAATAAGGAAAATAGGTTTCTATAGTATGGAAAATAATGTATTTAACCATTAACTATGATATTTTCAGAATATTCTATGATTTGGGTTGTGAAAGCCAAAATAAATTTAACCATCCTAGGATACATATGCAAATTTCCTCTTCTGTCTTGGTCAAACTGCATACATAAAAATATATTAAAACTTGATTCAAAGGATTTGGGGTTTTTAGGTATATGCACTTTGACCAAGTCAGCAGAGGAAACTTGTAATCCAGTAACAAAATGACAATACTTTTCATTATCAAAAGGCAAATCAGAAACCAGAACTCACTGAGGTCTGATGATTCAGTGAATACAAATGCTTATTCAACCAGTCCAAATTCTCAATAATTAATTAGCCTTATAGTTTATTTTACTATTGTAGCATTTGAAAATTACCAAAAAATTACTGTAATTAATGACCCATTTTTTATCTCACTTCACATAGGAATTCTAGGAAAAAATGAATATATGGGTAGTGGGGAGAGGGAGAATATGAATATTTCAAACAAATATATACATACACTTCACTTTACCCAACAACAGAAAATTCAAAAATTACTTTTAGCAAGTGCAGTTAAAATGTGTCCTGCAACCTAATTTGAAATTAAGTTAACAAACATTACATAATCAAACAAAAAGAATAAATTTAGAGAAGAAATTAACACATCGCTTGTTCAAATATAGTTTTAAAATTAACTTAAGGTTCAGTTTAGTCTAAAAGATAGTCATCTGTCCTATAAAATTCTAGAACAAAATTCACATTAACATGACTTCTATTTACTGTATTCCCTTTATATTCACTTTTTTTTTTTTTTTTTTTTTTTTTTTGTACGGGGGATTGAATTTGGGACCTTGCACTTACAAGGCAAGCAGAACCACTGAGCTAAATCCCCAGCCCTTATATTCACGTTTTTAAAAACACTCACTTAAAAAAACTAATTCACAATTTTAAATGAGTCATGACAACTCGCCAAACCAAATTCAGTATGGAAATCAATGAATCAAATTATTCTGAATCTTGGTCCTGTACCAAAATAATATCATGATTACTAATTAAAGTCACCTTCACAATGATTATATATCAAAAATAAAAGCTACAAAGCTACCTATAAAAAGATAATAACTAAGTAGTAAAGACTAAACCACACATTAATTTTAAAATTTATATTTTAGTAATTTTGTGATTATTTATAATTACTTTGACTGAAAGTATCTTTATAAAGCTAAGCACAATAAAAAAATTTAGGACCCACCTATTTTTGCCCTTACCTAATGCCCTTAAGAATGTTCTATGACAGTTCTAAACTCAAAGAAACCAAAAGAATCCCTAAACCATCTCTTTAGAGTTAATACTACCTTTATTTTATGAAATAAGGCCTCTGACATCTGGGACAGAACATTTTTTCCTTTTAAACTGAATTCCATTTGTCTAAAGAGAGTTTACCTGATTCTCATTTGATCATCACTCCCCATACATGCACCTACCATGCATATGGCACTCATTCATTTATACACACTGTCTTCTAAAATCAGGTGTGACTTTCCCCATTAGAAAGTTTAAATTAAAGCTGGATGTGACGGCACACGCCTGTCATCTCAGCACTCTGTGAGGCTGAGAGAGGAGAATAGTAAGTTTAAGCACAGCCTAGAAAATGTAGCAACTTACTCAGATCCTGTCTCAAAACAAAAAGTAGAAAAGGGCTAGAAATGTAGTTCAGTGCAAAGGCCTTGGGTTCAATTCCCAGTGGGGGAAAGAGGGATGAAGATGAGGAAGAGGGAGAAGAAAAAGGTATACATTTTGAAAGGCTACCTTTGATTTATAACTTGTATAAATTGCACAAGTTAATCAAAGTGCCTGTGATGGGCAACAAAATATTTACATTTCCACCATAATCAAAATATATAAACACCAAAAATATAAGCAAATCAAATTAGTTTCTAAGGTATAATTCAATCTATACATAGTTGTCAACTGCTAATAGTGAATCCAAAGCAGTGAAATTCAAATATTTCCAAGTAGTTACTGTTATCAAAATAAGACAAAAGATTTAGAAAAATGGCTTAAAATCATTTTTATGGAGACTCCATTTTAAGCTGATTAAAAACTTTTTATTTCTCTTTACCTTATCATCAAAAGAAAAACATGCAACTGTAAATGTGTTCACATTGATAAGTTCTTTGACAGCAGTATGTATCTTTTTGGATACATATATCCAAAATGTTGGATATATCAAAAAGACCCAGGGCTGTGGATTTAGCTCATGGGTTCGGTGGCCTGCCTTGCAAGCGCAAGGACCCGAGTTCAATCCCCGGTACCAAAAAAAAAAAAAAAAAAAAAAAAAAGATACATAGATCCTTTTGGAAAATCTACAAGGGAAAATGGTTGGCAATCTGTACGGCTTATGTCTAGATGTTCCCCCAAATTCTCACGTGGTCACAAGTGGGGCTTTGTCAGAGGTGGCTGGATCTAGAGTGTGTGATGCTGGGATTAGGAGTGTGTGATTACTAAATCAGCCCACTGATTAGTTTGGCAACACCCTAATCCCAGAAGCCTGGATACAAGGGACAGAATAAACTGTAATAGTACATAAGATCCTAATGAGATAACTGACATTGTGAAATGGGAAAAGGGCTAAAGGTGTAGGGAAAGTGGGAAGGGTAGGGGAAAGGAAATAAGGGAAAAGAAAAAATATGAGAAAATGAAAAAATGGAAATAAAGTGTTTGTAAATGGGGAGGGGAGGAGGGGG
>NW_022900916.1:52605770-52607092 GCF_012274545.1 Fukomys damarensis | reverse complement strand
AATATATATATATATATATAAAGAAAGAAAGAGGTTTGTCTTCTCCCTTCCTTGCTTTGCTACTTTCTACTTCCCATGAATTATTTCCCCTCTGTGATGCCCCTCTGCCACGCCATCTTGCCATGGAGCCAGCAGCTGATGGAAGCTTTGTAACTCTTTCCTCCCTTAACTTGCGAGTGTTGGATATTCTGTCTCAGCAGTGAGAGAAACCTAACTCAGTTACAATCACAGTAGATAAGGAGTTACTTACAGTTGAGAAAAGTGAACAGGTGGTGCTAAGGTTCACGCATTTTTACACACTAGGCCCATTTGATATTTAGAAGTACATTACAAATATTATTCTTTTTTCAATAACTATCCTAATTCAGAAATTCAGTACATCTAAATCTGTGGCCAATTTAACATAAGAATATTTACAAATTACATTTAATAAGGTGTTAATCTCCATATGGAACGCCTCACTCAACAGCAAAAATTCAAATAATCTAATTAAAAATGGGAAAAAGACCTGAATAGACATTTTTCCAAAAATACACAAATGACCAACAAGTACATGAATATGTACCCAACATCATCAAGTTTCAGGGAAATGTAATTTAAAACCACAATGAGAGGGCCATTATTAAAGTCAAAAGATTACAAATGCTGGAGATGCTAGAAAGGAAAGCCCTGTATACAGTGCTAGATGAGTACAGATACAGGCATTGTGGAAAACAATATGGAAACACCTCAAAAATTAAAAATTAAACCATCTTATGATCCAGTAACTCTTCTGGGTAAATATCTAAAGAAAATAAAATATGATAACTATGCCAGAAAGAATTGTGCAATCTCATGTCATGGCAGCACCGCTTACCATACGATATGGGAGCAACCTAAGTGTCCATCAGTGCATGAATGGATGACTGGCTAAAGTGATTATGGTGTGTACATTATTCCACAATGTGGATGAACTTGGAGATCCTTATGCTAAGTAATATACACCAGATGTGGAAATACAAATAGCACATATCACTTATATGTGGAATCTAAAATTGTAGATCTTAGACAAATATAGAGAAGTGATTGTCAAGATTTGAGCAGGCATGGAAGAAATAGGTAAATAATGGGCAAAGAGTACAAGCTTTAAATTATAAACCAATTATGCTCTAGAACTAATGTTCAGCATATGTTACTAATATAATGTGTATACTTAAAATTTGCTAAGGACTACCCACACAAGGTGACACATGCTAATCAGCTACACTGTAGAAATCATTACACAAGGCATATCCTACCAAAATACTAGGTTTTACACTTTTTTTTTTTTTTTTTTTTTTTTG
>NW_022900916.1:52594954-52605652 GCF_012274545.1 Fukomys damarensis | reverse complement strand
TTTTTTTGTGGTACTGGGGATTGAACTCAGGACCTTGTACTTTCAAGGCAAGCATGGTGCCACAGAGCTAAATCCCCAGCTCAGTTTTACACCTTATTAATTTTTTATTTGCCAATCATGCCTCAAAAAATAAATAACATGCTATAATTCTTGGCATTAATTTAGTCTTATAAGTCATGATACCAAAGATTAACAATGCAGTATCAAATTTTTAAATGGTGCAACGCAGGGAAAATATAGTATATAGCTCTATGCATATAAAATTCTGAAAATGGAGATGAATCTATAGCAACCAGAGAGAGGTAAAATAGGTAATAGAGACTGCAAAGAAGCATGAGGACATCCGGGGGAACAGAAATGGTCTATCTTGATTGTGATGATTTATCAGGTGCATATATTTGTCAAAACTCTTAGAATTATATACTTTAAGTTGATAACATTATTGCCACCTTGCCTTGGGGCCAGCTGATGATGGGAGCTAAATAACTCTTTCCTCCCTAACTTGGAGGTGTTGGCTATTTTGTCTCAGCAACGCAAGAAATGTAACTCAGTTACAATCACACTAGATAAGGAGTTACTTATAGTTGAGAAAAGTGAACAGGTGGTGCTAAGGTTCACGCATTTTTACACACTAGGCCCATGTGACATTTAGAAGTAAATATTGTTCTTACAAACATACTTCACTAAAGTATTAAAACATTACAAACATATTTCAGTAAATTTAAGTTTTAAAAATTATGTGCCATGAACATGTTACAAAATGAAAATTTTATTTCAAAAAATTTCAGGACCATCAAGTTCTTTAAAGATCTACCCATAATACCTGAATATCACAAACATGTCCTGAACTTAGAAATTCACAATAATAATTTGATTTTTGATATAGGCATATTGCTAAATATGGGCCATACTTTATTATTTGTAGATGGTCAGATTACCAAAGTCACATTCAACAAAACTTTAAAGGTCATTTCCTCTAACATGAGACGTATTAGTCATCTTCCCATGGTTGGGACCAATTACCCAACATCCACAACTTCTAGGAAGTGATGTTTATTTCAGATCATAAGTTTCAAGAGGTTCAGTCCATAGTCATGACTCTAAGGCAGAAATGGCCTGGCAGAATGGCCATAGGATAGTCAGCAGGAAGCAGAGAGAAAAGGGAGAATATGACCTTCCAAGTCCTGTCTCTTCCAATAGGCCCTACTTTAGTAGGTGAGATTTTTCAGCAGTATTTTAGATCTAAATCATAACACAGGCAGGGTAAGGAGAGAAACTCATTAACTGCGTGGAAACAAGTTCAGTTGCCATTCTAAGGTATTAAAACTCAAAATGTTCAGTTATGCTGCTAACCACTATTATCACCTTGCCTTGCTTCATGAGTTTTTATGAAGTTTTCACAAATATGAATAAAAATTGGCACCAGAGCAAAATACAATGACTCACCATAAACAAATGGAGTTTGTCAATCAAATGGAGTTATTTAATTTCTGTAGCTGCACTTTAGTTTTTGGCAGTGATTCTCAACTCTGGCTGCCAATTCTAATTGCAAAGTCCTTTAACTGATCTGAAATGGAAACTGATCATTTAGTCTAATGTTCTGCCCCTTAATCCCCAATGAATCCACTACTCATCCATAGCTTAAAACTAGCAGTCTATGGTAAGGCTTTAAACACAAATGCCTGGTGAAGTAATATAGAGAGTGGTGAGGCTTGGGGCAAACTGGAATCAAATATAATTTAAAAGCAAAGAATCAACAAAAGGACCAATGGCATCAACATCTCTTATTCTCTTGTGAAAATGAATTCTGCAGATGTGTGTATACCACATAGATAACTTAGTGCAATACTGAATTTTCAAACAAAAGTACTTAAAATGAGCCACCTTTTGGGAACTCAATTTTTATAAGGATGGAAAGTTTTCCTTATAAATGGGAGTTAGGGACACTCAGCTGTTCCTTTAATGGTTATTTTAGGTTATATTAGCCATTTATTCCAAACAACCTGTGCCATTAAGATCAGTATAGCTACGTTTAAAATACTATAAACCAGTACATTTGAGATCAGTGGTTCTCAGATATTAAATTTCTATAAATAGCATAAACTTAACCTCAAAATTTAGGAGACTGATACTGAAGTTGAATTTTTTTTACCTGTGAACTTAGGATATGTAAATATAGACAAAATACAGAATAAACAAAACTATTACCATTATTTTAATATCAATACACATACACACATATCACATCCATAACCATATTAGTTCTCATGTTTCTGTGGACTGATAAAATCTTTAAAAAAAAATTTAGGCTGACACTGGCATGTAGGATCCAATGGGTAGGGAAGATAAGAGTACCAGGGATAAGAAGAAAACAGAACTCACTGCATAAAGCAAGCTGACTCGACATAAATATATCATGTATTTTTTATGGCACTTCACAGTATCTCTACTATCTATAATTTTATTATTAAAAAATACAGTGACATTTGGAATAACCTGAACCACTAAAAGGGTAAAATTAATCAAATATATACTCAATTTAAGAAGATAAAAGCATAAATCAGATTTATAGCCAAAATATGAAATTTCAATGTTAAGAATATAAAGATACAATTTAACTATCAAGGAATATTTATATTTACTTCTTTTGCATGTGTGCTTCAGTCTCTGAGGAATAGTGCTACGTATCGGGATACAGAGGTAAGAGTCAGAATTCTATTAAGGAACTAAGTTTAGTGAGAAAGAAAAGTAAACTAGTAAAGAACAAACATAATAAAGGTAAGCAAACAGCACTATGGAAACATAGGTAAAAGGAGAACTTATTTATGTAGAGGTACTTCAGGATTCTGTGCTAGGTGTACAAAAGTGTATTTGAGGGAAGGGAGCTGTAACAATTAATAAAACCCAAATCTTTTTCCTCAGAAGATCACATTCTAAGAGATTGGCCTAAATAACCTCCTATAAGGAAGTTATTTTAAAAGAAGCCCAGAGATTTATGATTTTAAACCATATTACTGGATGATGATTTTACTTGTGATATGAAATGGGCATTGACTGGGAAGATGAAGGAACATTTTGAGCAATGGTATTGTTTTGATAAAAGTTTGGGTAATATAAGAATATGTATTGTCAAATCCACTGACTGCTTAAAATAAAATTTGTGCATTTAATTGTACTTAACTCTATCTCTAAGGGAAACAACTGGAAAACACAGAACTCCAATTAATGGGTGAGACTATATTGGTGCCCTCCATTTACTTTGACATGCATCAAAATTAAATAGGTTTGCAGATATATAGCGGGATGGAGAAACACATGTACAATAAAGCAAGTATAGATGAATATTAATTGTGGAGCACAGGTGAGAGATATATGAATTTTCACCTTTTCAGAATGTTTGAAAATTTTCATAGTAGAATGTTGGGGGAAAAAGCTCTCTAGATAATATCTATAACATTAATGTAGAGGAAAAAATGGGAATTTGGAAGCTGGACATATATTACAATCCCAGTTTATCTCTTATTAATTTGAACTTTAAATCATTAAAAACATTATGCTATTAACTTCCTGGATATTACTACATCTAATTTAAAGATGAACATTTTAGAAAATGTCATGTGAACTTGGGATAGAAGTAAGGGAGAATACACAGGAGCCATTCAATTTCTCACGCTACCTTGAAGACACTAAGACAGGATAACTACAAGCAACACCTCTATTGTTATGCTACTTGCAGAAGGTTGGGAATCTTCTGCTTTTGGTAATTAGCAAGGGCTCATTAAAATTGGAGCCCCAAAAGTACCATCTGATAATAAAACAGGAGTCTTAATCCACCAGTCAATGAGATTGTACAGATTGCTCTTGTAAATGCTATATACAGAGCTTATGATTTAGATCTAAAATGTTGTCCAAAATTCTTGTAAGTTCATAGCTGGGACTTCAAAAAGGTGATTAGATCATGGATGCACTATATGCATCAGAGTACTAATCCACTGATGACCTCAAAGCTGAATGTGCTGTTGAGAGGTTGGGTTCGATGTGGGTTACTAGGGGCACAACCTGGAAGGGTGTATTCTTATCCCTAGCTCCTCCCCTCTGTCTCTGCTGCTTGGCTGCAAGGGGCTGAGCAACTATTCTCCACCATTCTGTTTCTGTCTAAGCCAGGCTTACATCCATCCAACCTTGAACTGAACCCACTGACACTATGAGCCAAAACAAACTTCTTTAAGTTGCAGGTATTAGGGTATTTTATTCCACTGAAGGAAAAGTACCTAATACAAAGCTGAATGACCCTAGTTTCATTTTTTAATTTTAGTTAGATATGGTAAATAATCTTTAGATCTATAACAGAAAAGGTTTATCCATGCACCAGATTTTTCTAAATTCACAAAAATAATCAAGGAGAGATGGTTATGACATGATTAATATGATGAATTTGCCTAAATTATTTAGATACTAACATAGATATACTATTTCCATTATAAAAATGGCAACAAAATAAATGCAAATATAAGAAATAAATAGATGTATCACAAATATCAATGGAAAAACTTAGACAACTGCTTACATAGATATGGTGCCTTCTGGAGAATACTCACCATAAAGACTAAACTTGAGTCATTTGTAGGAAAATGGATATACCTTGAGATCATAATGTTAAATGAACTAAATCAAACACACAAGCTTAAATATCACATGGTTTCTCTTATGTGAGAAACCCAAAATAGGAATAAAGAGCAAATTAAAAGACAATAGGAAGTAGGGAGATTGATGTTTCTCATGTGGGAAGGTAACCAAGAGATGGAGGGAGAGGGGAGGAATGGGAGGTGAAAAGAATGCAAAAAGAATTTACAACATGTTATGTATGTGTGTCAACATCCTATAAGGAATATGATCATTATGTACTGTAAACATGTACTAATAAAAATAAAAAACAAGCAACTGTACATAATAGCACAGCAAGACTATTTAGTATTGAAAAACCATTAACTTAGTTATCTCAACTAATGCTTTATTTCTGTATATAAGATACTTTTATTATAGAAATAAAGTATTTCATAGATATATGAGTAAGGAATAAATAAAAAAACCAATTAGAGCTCTCAGGACACATTCTTTAGTATCAATCTTTAGCCTTGTTTTCCTAAGGAAAATCTTAGTCACATGTTTCTCAAGAAGTGGTTCAGCAATTACCTGCAGTAGAATCACACAAGATTATTAAATATGTAGATTCTTAGGCCCCAATCACAGATCCACTAGATTGCTTTTTGGGAGCTTGTAAATCAACATTTTTAAAATTCCCCATAGGATTCTGAAGCTAAAAGTATTGTCTTGCATATTTAAAGTACTATACTAACATGATATACAAAAAAAATACTATACTTAAGCCAACGGAGACTGGGAATCTTCAAAATCAAGGCAAATCACCATCTTCTTACAATGACTTTACATCTTTACATAAATAGCAGTTGGTATAATTCTACTGTTAGCACCAAATACAGTAGCAACTCAGTTCCTCATAGTATGCCTTGTGTTCTGTGAAGGCTCCACTTTCTCCTTTCAACCCCTAACTACTATACTGCCTTCAGAGGATCTGTCCTCAGTTACATGTATCATTACTCTGGGCAGTTCGTCTACCTTCAAAGTTTAATATCCACATAAGGGCTTCCAACCTTAAATTTCCAAAGGAAATGTTCCAAACTAAACCACTGCCTCTGTCCCTGTAACAAGCCAACCTGACGTCTACCCTATTCTAACCAAGCCTACCCTATTAAAACAAGATATTTCCAAACTGGATGCTAATGTTTACTATTCATATTTTTCCCAGGCAAGAAATCTTGGCCCTATCTTTATCTGTTCCCTTTCACTTGCACTAAAGCTGCTTACTTTGTCTTTCTCTTCATGACTACTATTGCTATTTATGCATTACTAACTCTAGATCAGGTTAGTATAACAGCCTCCAAATCAGTTTCCTTTACTCTAGATTCCTTCTAACGAAACCTATATGACTTTAGCTGAGTGTTCCTCAAACTCTTTGTTCAATGCATACTCTATGAAGCTTTTAGATATAGATGCCAGTGTTCTAAACATTCTAAAACTGATAATGATAAGAAACCTTGGGTAAAACAAAGGATCTGCAGCAGTACTTTTTTTTTTAGTATCATCTTCTGAAACATAAACAAGACCCTTAAAAAACACTGTAGATGCTTAATAATAACAAAAGCAGTAGCTCACATACATTGCCCATCTACTATGTGCCCTTCACTGAAATGACTGCATCAATATTGCTTTATTGTTTAGTGTTTCTGATTATTCAGCCTTTTTCCCCTCTTGATAAGAGTGGAAGTTCAAACGTCCCCAGGATAAAGTGAGCTAGACTTTCTGTGGAGTCTTGACCTTATTTATTTTACTGAACAAGCAAAGATTCTATCATAAATGCTTCTTGATTTTGTATCAGAATACATGTGACTTGGAAAAGCATAAAAATAGAACAGCAAAATATCACTTGAAAAAACAGTAAAACAAAGAGAACCTGTATAAAGTTTCTTGGAGTCAGAGTTGGTAAGTATATCAAAGCAGCTATGCTGAATGGATACAAAAGAAAAGAAAATTAAGAAATGCTCAAATAAAAACAAAAAACAGTCTGTTATCCTAATTTTTAAGATGATTTCAAATTATTTTTTCAGAAAAAATATCAACATTACATTTATTCACTCATTTTATACATTTTGGCTTTAGCTCAAAATTATTTCAATTCACAATTTGGCTTTAGCTCAAAATTATTTCTAATTCACAAGTCCCCCACCCAGTTAGTTACCTTGTTTTATGTTGTTACAGAATAATCAATCCCAAATACATACTTTTGGCTTATCCTAAACAACTGTTCTAGTTCACCTTTTGTCTCAAAGTAAGAAGAATCTGAATAACCAGTAAGTATTAATTATCTAAATTAGGCCAGTTAGTCCTTGACACTAAAATCTTCCTCTCAATCGGTAAACTTCATGATTTTTTTTTTCTAGACCTAGTCTACAGAATTGTCCTAACCTGTGTTTTCTGCTTCTTTATCAATAACACGTTTTATCTAATTACTTTTAAAGTATTATTATTGTTGCTAATAACATTAATTTTAATGTAAAAAATAATAAAGATTGCCCATAACTCCTTGACTTTGAAAACACTACTAACAGTTGTGTATGCATTTTTATTTCTTCAATTGATTTATAACTTTGTGGGTCTATGAGATATTGTTTTATTCTGTTTTGATATGAACAATAAGTAAATTCAGAGATAAAATAAAATGATGTAATTTTTAAAGTAAAGAAATATACAAAATACAAGTAAAAAAATCAAAATTAAATGGAATGGAGACTGCACTTTTACTCCTGAGAGCAGCAGCCCTTTATACATTTTTGAAATTTTTACATGAGTTCTTTTATATTTGACAAAAAGTAATTTTTATGAGAAATATTTTTTTAAATCGCATAAAGACAACTAAAAATACAAAGGCCTTTAGTTCAGTTCTCAATTTGGGATGTGGATGTACCGATCAGGCACATCTGATTAAGCAATGAAATCCCTGTTTGGAAAATAAAAACAGGTGTTTCTTAATAAACTTAGGATATATTTAAAATAAGTTTAGTCTGTGTGGAGATAAAATTTTAAAATTATGCATAGCAAAAACTAGAGAATAGATATAAGTGCAAGAATATTTTATTTACATAAACTCAATCTAAAAGAAGGTCTCATCTACAAATGAAAACTCCTTTTCTCATCACCATAGTTAGGCCTTCCTCTAGCATTTTCTTTTAGTAACTACTTCAGATAATGCAATATTGCCTTAAACACTGACCTTTACTTCCAATTTTGGCTTTACATTTCTGTAAAATGGCACAGAATCTTTAACTGGACAAGCAGTAAAATATCTAGTAAGGAGAGAAAAAGTGACAAAACACCATATTAAATCTACCCACTAGTCTTCATAGCCCTATTCACGGCTCCTCACCCCAGCTGCTCTTCACCACCAAAAGACTGGAGCAGTGAGATCATTCCCATCACAAGAGAAAACAATCTCATTTTCACTCTTCTTTCTGCTTCGTTTTCAATTCTACTACCAGAGATAAGGAAAGGCAAAATCCTATCCTCCAACCCCACACTTATTATCCAGTCCTCACTCAAATCCACTATTCCATGACTGCTTTGCCACCTTCCTTTCACCTCAACTTATTTCTTTCCCTACCATTTCGCTCTAAAAAAATCCATACCTCACATAATCCCAAGTAAGCTAATCATATTTATCCTATGGATCACCCATTCCTATCGATTTATATCCTTGTTCCTAATCCAAATTCTAGAGCTATTTCTCCCTTTGTCTTTTCCCTTGCATCCTAACATTCAGAATCAGCAACTTGAAAATGAGAAGGAAACCTATCATTCCCATAAAATATGTATAGTGCTAATGATGAACTACTCAAGCTTCAATCAAGTTATTTTAATATATTCAGGATTCAGTTCATTCATCTGTAAAAAGGAGTTGGTTTACATCATTAGTGAAAAATCTGGCTGATAAATTTACAGGACCTAGTGAGAGGGATTCTAAAACTATAGACTATGTGAGGCAGAATGCAGGAATTTTCTAAGAGGCACACAAATGAGTACATTGATCAGCCATGGCTTGGAAATGTAATTATGTCTTTGGGTCTATGCACACAATCAGGCTTTTTTCATGGAAGGCTTTTTGACAACTAAAATTTGCCTGATATAAAAAATAAAGGTGCTGAGAGGCTGCTCATTATGATTATTTAGTGTATTACCCACTGATGGGGCTTTGTGTATCCCTGGAGTAAAGCCTACAGAGGTCTAGAGCACTGATGGAATTCAGGGCATTAAAATGCCTAAAAAACAATCAAAGGTTTAGACTGTCGGGACTTTATCTGTCCAGCAGCACACTAGATCATTCACCTTTGAACCACACATATCTATTCCAGCTCTGGTAACTACCAGCTATCCAATTCTCATTATAAACAATTGTTCCTGCGGTTAATATTTGGCCTTAAAGACATGTTTAAACATGTAGAACTAAGCATGCACAAACAGCACTTGAAGAGATGAGGACACATTAGCATCGTGTTAATTTAAGTGGAACCTAATTCACTTATGAATCAATGAATGATGAATAATGAAATTGTTATAAAAAGTGCAAATGGATACTAAATTATATGCTAGTTTTCTTTAAAAATATGCACTTACACTTACACAAAATAGCATGATAAAATTGCAGGAAAGTGTTCATTTAGTTCCTCTTTTCCTCAAGTAACATAAAAATCTACAGTGAATACCATTATGTAAGTGCATTCTTTGAATATCAAGAATGATGCAATTGCTGCTATGGTAACTACTCATTTTATCGAATAAATTTTGGTTGGGATTTGAAGCACTCTTAAAAACAAATTTCGACATCTTATCTATTCTTGATAAGTCTCTATTGGCACCTATTGAATAATAACTATAAGGCAACCCTAGAACTGATTAAGCAGTCTATTAAAAGCCAGGCTAGATTTGCCCAGGAAAGACACAAAGCCACTTAGTTTTAACTTTCTAGAGTAACTCAAAAGTGTGCATAAGTGAAGAGTAACATGACCTCAGATATCTTTGTTCCTTCACTGTCGTAATTTTGCTTCTAACCTAAATTATTAACTAAGGATACAGGAGTACTGACTTTTCAGTTTGCAATTAAGCTAAACCGAAAGCCAGTTGAAAATTACCCCTTTCTCCTGAACAGATGAAAATGCTGAGAATTTTCACTGTCAAAATCTTATAAAATAGCTCTGTATAATAATCTGTATTTAAGAGGGTCACTGAAGACCCCAAGTACAAACACTCAGGATAAGCCAGTGCTACTAAGGCTCCTTCCCTCCCTTATATTCGTCCATGCCCGAGGCTCCCATGAAGGCCAGCTTCCTCAGCACCTGTCTTTAAGAGGCTACAAAACCAAACAGCATTTTAAGGACCTGCCCCAGATCTCTACATAAACACGAAGATCAAGCAAGTGAACACTGGGTGTGGGGGTTATGAGTGAAGCCTTATCCCTTTTAACAGCGAAGTGCAGTCAGCTAAAAGGCCTGCTGACTTCGCAGCCCTGGAAGCCGATGTGAAGAAGCTTCTGGGAACGGCTGTGGGCTGAGGTTATTAGGAAGAGGATCTGACGGCGAGCGAATGTAACAACAGGCTGGTCCAGCGCCAGGGAACAGGGGCAGTTAACTCAGTTTCTCTCCACTGGTCTTTCACCAATTGATTTTACTCGTCTTTCCCTTTTACCTTTGCGTCTCTCGCAGCGAGCGACCTCTACCTTCTCGGAGAAGGGTGTGCGAGCGCTGACAACACTCAGCACCCTAACTAGGGACAGGGGCTTCGACGAGCGAGGACGCGGCTCCCCCACAGGCCCGAACTCCGCCGAAGGCCCCGGCGGCGCCTGACGCGCAGCTCCCCCGCATTTCAGAGGGGATGGGGGAAAGAGGCGCCCCTCCCCCTCGCCCAGCTCGCTGTTTACCTTCTCGGTACTTCTTGCGGAGCCGGCGGTGGACGCTCTTCACTACCCCGGAGAGCTTCTCCTGCTCCAGCTTCCGCTCCTGTTCCCGGGGCTGCCGACGGCTCGGAGGCCCGGCACTCTGCTCGCGAGCAGCGCTCCGGCCGCCAGCCCCC
>NW_022900916.1:52549362-52594801 GCF_012274545.1 Fukomys damarensis | reverse complement strand
GCCGCCCCTCAGGCCCCCGCGGACTCTCCCGGACAGAGGAGGTGGGGAAGGAGGAGGCAGCAACCGCAGGAGGCAGAGGAGCCGAAGCGACAGTCTCGGAGGTGGACCCTTACCCAAACGTACGGCCCGATTGGTGGAATGTGGAGGGCTGGGCGGAAACGGAAAAGACCAACAGCCAATAGGCGGAGAGCGGCAGCGGGCACCGGCTTGTTTGGGAAGGCGAGCAGCTGGAGGGGTCGGAGCCCGCAGGCTGAGGGCAGGGGGGGCGGAGGGACCGGACCGGGGGAGGAGGGAGCAAAATGCGGAGCTCGGGTCCTCTCCCCGCCGCTCCCGGATTCTGTGCGCAGGCGCCACGGTGCGGCCTGGGGAGCCGGCGCAGTGAGCGACGCGCTTGCGCGTAAGAGTTTGCTGAGTTTGGGCTTCATTCTACCGTCCAGTTTTCGCACGTCTTCCTCTTACCATCATTGTGATTTGCAATCCGGTGCCACGCGGCCAGCTTCCTCTACCTGATCTCCCCGCTGTATTTTGTCACACCTGTGTATTTTCCTGCTAGCTAGATTCCCTTTAAAATATTTTGCAGCACAGGAATTTTTCAAAAAGAAGGACCCAAATTACAGACTTTCATTGGCCCAGGGAGAGGGCAAGCTGTAAGTGCCGATTTAATTCAAAAAATGATTAATGCCTTTGGTGCTACTGTTGGGCGAAAGACAAAAAAATGAAAAGAGAGAGCCAAGAGCAGCCATGGAAGCTATGGAAAGACCAGGTTGTAAAATCAGAAAGCTCCCAACAGATGTCCTTGACAACTCTTGTAGTGACCAGCAGGAAGCCTGCCCTGGTGTTTGCGTTGGAGTGCTTTTGAAGTCCACTCCGGTGACCTCAAGCTCTCTACTGTAGAGGGCTAGTTACAGCGCTCTGGGAATGTGATGTCTGATTTCTACTCAGAAAGGCGGAGCACTGCTTTCCAAAGAGAGGTAGCTCCTGAAATGGTACTAAGGTTGCCAGAGCTTGAGAGTCAACAGCCAGAGCGTCCTGAATGAATTGTGTGACACTATAGACCACCTGAGTATTGCACTGGTTGGCTAATGACGCTGTACAGAAATCATTTGCAGTGGAAACTTTATGATCAATTATCAGTATGAATAAAGCTTACTTTGTGTAACTCTCAAGAGCAAAGCATTTTACATGCTCTCTGGATCATAGGAATAGTGAAGAAGTGAAAGAAGGTTAGTGAAAGATATGTGTTGCACAGTGAAGAGACAGGTAAAAGCAGATAGGGACATATGAACTTCCAAAGAACAAATTATAATTACAAAAGAGCTTGCATGGAAGTGCCTAATAAAATGAGAATGTGGTGACCTTATCGGGGAATTTTCTTTGGGAAGAAAGGGGAGTTTGAATGACACACCTCTTTGGGCTCTTTCCACAGTTTTGTATACATGGAAGGCGAATATAGGTGAAAATATTTGGAAGCTGCCATCATACAAAAGAGAGCATTAAATTTCATCTGTACTGAATGGTATTTTTAAACTTTCCTCCACACTACTAGCAAATCAGTTGTTAAGACCTTTGTAAAATTAAAGATTTACTGAAAGAAATTTGAAAAATATGAAAAGGAGTGAAGAAGTTGAAAGTCTCCTAGAGACCCCCACACACCAAGAGATAACAACAATGCTAACATTTTTTCTTCGCTTGGATACATTAATTTCAATGGCATATTTATTCATCCTTCTGTGGTAATCTATTGAATGAATAACCTACCATTTCATTAACCAATTTCCAGTCACTGTAGATGGATGCGATCTCCATTTCTTTCTTATTACAAATGAGCTTGTAATGAACATTTTACATGTTTGTCTATTTTTTTAATTACACATTGCATTATGCTAGTTCCTGAAAGTTAAATTCCTGGATCAAGGTAATCACAAATATTTTGAAGTTTGGACTTTTTCAAATGATGGTAGCAGTTTATGTCACTTGTGGCAGTACATATGGATGTCTGTTATACCTTCCCTTTATCAAGTATAAAAATTACAATTTGCAAAGTCATTAATGAAATTTTTAAAGTTTCTATTTTTAAGAAATATGTAGTAACTTCCTGCTGTTTCTTAACTAACCATTCTAGTTGGTATAGTATCTATCTTAAGCAAATAATAGAAGAGAAAATAAGAATGAATTTAAAACTAGGTAGTCATTTTTCAAGTGAGGGAAGAGCTCCATATCTTTATTTTTTTGCTTCTCACTTTCTTGAGAGGCAACTCAGGAGATCTAGAAACTGGATAGACTTTAAATTTGTATGAATTCAAGTGGAACACAGACCAATGTATCCTTAGAAACACTTGTATTGAGTTTTCTTTTCAGGACAGCAGTTAGCCACAGAGTACAGTATATGTAGAAGTTTAAACTACCTTCCTCCAATCGAAATGGTAATGTTACAAAAAGTTTTGTCTGTTAAGGTAGCAGAGGAATGGTAACAGTATTCAAGAGTGAAACAACTACTCTACTCATCAGCAAAAGGCAAGGGAGGAACGGCAAGTTCTAGCTTTGGTGTCATGTTCAGCAAGCCTATCTTATGCTCGAAAATATCAGCCCCACCCTCCACAGCAGGTTTATTTACTATAAATAATTATTTTTTTAAAAAATTATTTTATTGTTATTTAAAATTGCTCTTGGAAATAGATGTTAGAGCAAAATACAGTGAGTACTATGACTGAGCTGGACAAACCAGTAAAATTTTTAAAAACTAGACTTTAATATTGAAGAACAAAAGCATTAATATTAAATTTATGTTTATAAAACAGTGTACATCAATACTGCAAAAGACTTGATCAATGTCGTTATAGTCAAAGTTGAAAAAATCATTGGTTCATGAGTTTCTAGAAATAGGATCCTTATCTGGAATGTATGAGGTCTGCAAACAAAATCTGTATTATTTAAAAAATATTTACCTATTATTAGTATAATTCTTGCCTATGAAAATAAAAATACCCATAAAGCTTAAATACTTTGTTCTATTATTCAAAATTTTAATATGTAGAAGCATCATTATTTGGAAACATAATAAAACTTTAAAAAAAAACTTTTATGTTATGTTATTTATTTATGTACTGGTGATTGATCCTATGGTCCAACATATGCTAGGCAAGGGTTGTAGCACTGAGCCACATCCCTGTATTTTATTTTTTGTTTGTGTTTATTTTTATTTTGAGACAGTCTTGCTGAGTTGCCAAGGCAGGCCTTCAACTTGCAATTATCCTTTCTCAGGCTCTTGAGTAGCTGGGATTATAGGCATACCCTACCATGCCCAATGCATATTTTATTTCACATTGTACAATCTTCTCTTAGAAAATGTATTTAATATTCAAAACCAAGTTTTGATAGAGACACATTGGCGAACTATCAAGAAAAATATAGTTACTGATGTCTTTTCATGCAATAAAGCAAATTATAATATTAAAACTTCTTGTTTATTAAAAATAGGTTTATTTTCTTCAAAAAATTAAATTTGTTACTATGATCCCAGTGTCTTTCCTGAAGTTCTTAATGTATCTGTTGACATTGAAAATCTTTAAAATAACACATAGATTAACTGTCTGTCTAGAGTTGATATACAGAATTCTATTAAGACTAGCATTAACTGTAGCAAGTGATAATTAATGCCTGCCTTGAAATGCAATTGTAAAATTTATTATGTTCTTTTGATATACTAATGAAATATATTTAATAGTCATAACTGAATGAATCTAGAAATAGTTCTACTTAGAAAATAAAAGTAAATTATGCCCTTATAATGAAGTATAAAACTGATTTTCCATGTTTTGATTCTCACTTTACATTAACCACCAGAGCAAGATACTTCATTTCTCTGAGTTTTATTTTTTCTCTGTCAAATATAAAATCCAGAGGTTTTATTTGACTTGTGATTTTCAATTTATGTACTATTATTTTTACCATGATTCAAGTAAGAAATACATTTATCATTAAGACTCAGGAAACTGAGAAACATACTATAGATACATATACATTTATAAACTCATTTATATATATATATATATATATAACAAGTAATCCTTGCATTTGCCAAGTAAAATATATCATGATATTTTAAATTTTGTTCTTGTTTTTAAAACTGTGAAGCACACTATATAAACTTTATGGCTCTCTATTGAGTCATGACCCAAAGTTTAGAAAACACTTGCAATTTGAAAGATCCCTTTCAGCTCCCAAACCACAGTAATTCTGTGACTCAAATTCATTTAGAGAAAGCTTTGTGACATGTTCTTTGCTATGTTAAGCCTACTCAGTTCCTTCTGAACATCATTTTTATGTTTGGGGATTTCTCACATTGTGATGCAGGCTCAAATTCATGAACTAAATTCTGTTACTCGTAGTCTCTTGAATGGAACGTGTATTTGGAATAAAACAAAACCATAAAAGAAGCACTACAGGTAATCTTTTGGTCTGTTGAGGGAGGCTCTGAGGATGTAGGTCTTTTAGGATTGCAGTGATGAGGTTTTGGCTTTGATTGTCCAAACTTTGCTTTGTAGGCCAAATGTGGAGAGAGTAGGGTTTTCTCTATAGCAGTTACTGAATCTGACTTAGGTGTTAATCAGAGTTGGACATTCTTCAAATCTGTGTCTCTGGAGCTTCTGGAGATTTAGAGCTACCTAATATAATGTCATTTTAAAAATTTGAACTATTTTGATTTTGTTTTGTTTTCACAGCAGTGCCTAGTGAAGAGATAGATAGCACAGAAGAAAACCAGGTAACCAGGAAACAGTTTTTATTAGCTCCCACTGTAACTGTAAGTTACTTGGTTTTCTCTTTTCTCAGCTGTCAGATGATAAAGATTTACCATTCCTACCTTACAAAGGTGTATGAGTAAGAAAATAATGCTTTGAAAAGTTAAAAAAATCACAAACATGAATAGAGAGCCTGAAAAACTAAAAATTTCTTGGATGCAGGAAGTCAGTTTATACTTTCTCTTAATAAATATATATGTCACCTCTTTGAGTTTAATAGTTTATCACTGTTACATCATTTTTCCCCTTTGACAATAGAACACATTCTAAACTTTCCATATTATCTCTGAAATTAAAAGATTTTATATATCAAAGTATAACCACCATACATTTCCTAAAATTTACTGTTACCTCTTCCCAAATTTTATTGTAAGTTAATTAAAAGAAATATTTTTTAGAAAAATCAGATTAAAATTTACTATTGATATAGCATGATATTTCCAGTTTACCTAGATGTTCTAAACAGTTATTCATTCCAACACTAAACTATCCATTTTTAACTCAATATAAAGGTATTGAGCTATAGGTAGGAAGCCTCAATATTGCTAAAGTGTCAGTTTGCCCCAAATTGACTCGAAGAGTCAGGGAAATACCAGTCAAGTTCCTAGCATGAGTCTTTGTAGAAACTGACAACTGACTCAAAAGTTCATATGTAAATACAAAGGAAATACAAGACCAAAAAATTGTTGTAAAAGCAGAAAAAAGCTGGAGGCTTTAAGATTTAGTAAATAGTCACACTCATAAAAATAGTGTGGCATTGGCAGAAAAATAAACAGAGCAATGGAACAAGAGAGAAAGTTTAGATATATGCCTACATATCTATAAATAACTGATTTTCCTACAAATATGCAAAGCCAATTTAATGAAGAAAGAATAATCTTTTTAATGAAGACTAATGGATATCCATATGCCAGAACAATAGGGCCTCCATATACCTAAAAGAAACCCAAACTTCAGTTCATGCTTCATACCATACAAATAAAATACTCAAATTAGGCAAAAATTTAAATTTGAAAACTTAGAACTATGAAGCTTCTAGAAAAAAATATAAAAATTGTATAACCTTGGGTCAAGCAAATATATTTTTAGATATGACATAAAACGATTTGCAAGAGAAGAAAATTGCATTTTGGACTTCATTAAAATGTAAATGTTCTTTGAAAGCCATTGTGTATTAGAAAATATTTGGAATCATATGTCTCAGAATGGACTTGTACCTAGATTATATAAAGAACTCAAAACAAATAGTAACCCGAAAATAAGCAATTACCTTTTCACACCAATTGGAAAAATATATGAAGACACCTTCTAAAATGTGATGGACAGCTGGCACAAAGTGAATGAAAAGTGCTAAGCATCTGTAGTGAAGAAAAGCACAACCAAAATGAGATACCACAAGATATATATAGATATAGATATAGATAGATATATCGCTATATAGATATATCAGAACGAGCAAAGTTAGAATGACTGACCATACCAAATGTTGCCTAGGATGGAGAAGAGGGGGGATTTTCATAAATGCAGGCAAAAATGTTAAATGGTACAATCACTTTAGAAAACAGTTTGGCAATCTTTTAAAAAGTAAAACAAGTGCCTACCATATAATTCAGTCTTCCCCAGAAAAATTAAAGCATGTCTGCAAGAGACTTATACACAATATTGCAGTACCTTAATCTGTAATAGCTCCAAACTGAAAATAACTCAAATGTTTACCAACAGGTAAGTAAATAAATTATTATAGCCATACAATTTATTAGTAGTTGGCAATAAAAAGAAATATTGTTTCATACCATTATGAATTAATCTCAAAACAGTCAAGTTGAGTGACAGAAGCCAGACAGAAAATCATACTGTATGATTTCACTTACATAAAATTCTAGAAAATCCAAACTAATCTGTAGGGACAGAAAATAGATCAGTGGTTGTATGGGAACAAGAAAACAAAGTAGCATAAAGACATTTTTGAAGGTGTTGGATGTTTATTATCTTGATTTTGGTGATAGTCTGTCAAGTTAATACATATAACAAAATTTATCAAACTATAGATTTTTAATGTTTCTAGTTTATTAGCTCAGTGAAGCTATTAAAATAACTATTGCACTTCAGACATTTGACAGGGATTGTGGTTTAATGGCAAAACAAAAACATTTTATTTTCATAAAGTTTGCAGTTATTAATAAGAGGATGCATACTCTTGCTTATGTATTAACAAGAGTGTAGGTAAAAATTTTGGTACAGTGTCGGGAATTTAGCTCAGTGGCATCATATCTTCCTGGCAAGTGCAAGGTCCTGAGTTTGATCCCTGCTACCAAGAAAAGAAAAAGAAAAATAGTTATGGATAGTTTATCTCTTTTGTTTCCTAGGCCAACCAAATAACCAACATGGTGTGAAAAGAGCAAAGTATCAGCATATCCATTAACAGAATATAAGCGAACGTGAAAGAGACATCAAGTTAGACCTGAAGCAATCCTTTACCAGCACCCATGACTTTAAAATAGAAAATGATAGGCAAAGTTTTCAATTCTTAATCTGATCTAATTCCAAATATTTAAGAGTGGTGAAATATTAGCAAAATTTTTAAGGTGAGTTAAAATACTTGATGCTTAGTTTCAGAAGAATGTGTTTCTTGAGGGAAATTTCCCATTGAAATATCAAACCACTTAAAGAGAGGTAGTGGTAGATTAGTTAAAGACAAGCATCATTTTTTTGTTTGATTTTACTGTTTGATTCACATTACATGTTTTAGGAAAAACATCAGATGGGGAAACACTTTGTAAGTTATTTAAAAATAATTATCTGCCAAATTGTAGCCTATAAAAATTGGCATATGAAGTTTATAAACAATAGTAATTAATTTTTTCAATAAAAATCCCTATTATAAGTGACATAGTATTTTTAAGTAGAGAAATTAAGGAAAGAAAAGTTATGAGCTAGGTAAACTGGAACACTTTAGGTGAATTTTGATGTTTTAGTCTCTTACATTGTGATTTTATGCGTTAAAATTTTCTACTTCATTATATAGTCTCATTCCACTTCCCACTCTTCAGCAATTGGATCATGAAGATATTCCTGTCTGCCTTTGTTAAAAGAGAAATAACAAGAAAAAGGATGCTTTGACCTTTAAAAAAGTGAATTAATCCATCATTGTAAGGGTGAACACTTATGGTTAAGTGGAAGAAAAGACTTAAAGCTGAGAAAATGAACTGAAGTGAAACAAGAGCATTTTGCTTATCTTACAACTTTAACCAGTATTAAGAAAAATGGCAATAGTTCACCCCCCAGATAGAGTGACCTAATGTAATAGTGAACATTTATTTGTTCAAAAGTCCTGAAATCTAGACAGAGATCAACAATAGTATCAACTGGTCGGCTCAGCTTTATAGAAGACTCACTCCCAAGATGGCCTCCTCCTGCTGCTGTGTTGATATCTGTTTCACCTGGGAGCTCGGGCCAGTGGTGTCAGTTCTCCACATGGATAGGTTCAGCTTTTCACATCATGGTAGGTTACGGGTAGTTAGGTTCATTACACAGAGGCTAACCTTCCGCAGAGCACAAAGCAGGACACTTCTGGGCCAACCTTGAGCAATAATACATGTCCTGTGCACCATCACTCATATTGTCTTCCTCACAATGCCTCCCCCATGGTTTTTTTGCTAATCTATGAATTATACTTTCTCCAATCCAGTATAAGGATTACTTTCTTCATGCATACTTTTCAAAATTTTGCATATTCATATGATAGCATTTTTCCTTTTGAAATCTGGTAGCTTTTACTATGAATATACTCATTTTCACTGAAAATAGGTCATGATTTTATTTTTCTATGCATAGTATATATGGTCTGCTCGACTCCTGTATGATCCTGGGTTTGAGGATACAAACCAAGGTCTCTGTCTATGCCACAGTGCCCACAGTGTAAAATGTGCTAAATAAATGGTTGATGGTAAGGGCAGTTAGTTGTACACTGAAGTATTTTAGTTCTTTTTAGAAGTTTCTCTACTTAAAGTGATGTACATTGTGAACTAAAGAGATGCTTTCAAAAGTCTATTAGAGAAGATATTTACCTAAACTGTCAAAGAAGAATTTAAATTGCCATTAAGTATAGTGAGTATGGATCATCTCATTACATTTAAAAATACATTTTAAAATTTCTTTTGGTCTTTCTCATTGATTCAAAGAAGCAAATTCTCTTTAGAATGTTCAGAATCAGTGAGATAAACCTGGGCAATGGAAAGATAAAACTAGTTAACTTGGAAATAATGAGTAGAATATTTGTTAACATAATTGTCTTCAGCTGGAAAGAAAACTGTAGAGACTTAATGGTATTCCTTTTCAAAACCCTGTTTGCTCTACTAATACAGACAGAGCCATGACCAACCCTTTCACCAATTTTATTTTCTACTCTGCTATATGTTTGCCACTGTTATGACTTGAAGAGTAATAACACCATTACAGTGAATACCAGAGGAAAACCATTGTGGATAGGAAGTTGAGAAGGAAAAGGCTGGTTTTGTAAATCCACGAATTCAATTCAAAAAATACAGCTTACAGATGCATCAGCATCTTCAAAAAGTAGTTTTAGTTTTCAGGACACTGCAGTGATTTCAGTCTGAGGAAGTTTCTGAACTTTTAACTCAAGGTAATGAGCCAGTTAATAGGAGAGTGAGTTTTGTGTAGGAAGCAATTACCTCGATTGATAGGAAACGAGAAAATGAGCACAAGCTTTAACGAGATTGGCAAAAAGGTCATGTGTCTGAGCACTGAGATGGAGTGAAAAGGAGTGATGGTGGTAGAAATCATTAAGGACAGCCATGAAAACCAGTGAGAATAAAGATGAGGTATAATATACCATTGGATCTATTTCTGTAAAAGGCCCCAGGATTAATTTACATAAGGTAAGGTAACCTTTAGAAATCAATTGAAGATTTGTCAGTGATCTGGTTTTAGTCTAAACAATGCAGTGCTAAAATGTTTTAGTAGAATAAATTATCATATGCTGATAGATACATTTTCGAATTTATACAACAGTCGGCAGCGCTAGGTCCTAGGCACTGCTCCCACTTCGCGCAGTCACCTTTCAATTCCCTACAATCTGGTTTCTACCCTAGTACTCTACTTACATTGCTCTGAGAAAGGCCAGTCATGTGACTGTCAAATAATCCAGCATCTTTCCCATTTGCATCCTACTTTTCCTCCAAGTAGGATTTGATATTGTTCTTTCTTTCTTTTCTTTTAAAGCTCCTTATTAACTTTTGAGACACAACGGTCTTATTCCTCCCATATATCTCTGTTCGTGTCTTCTTCTCTCATCTCTTCTGCTGGATATGTCTGAGAGCTAATATCCTTTCTTATTCTGTATGATCTTCCTGAATGATCCCATATACTACTCAAATGTTGATTAAACAGCTTGGTTGAACTTGGGATCTGACATTGGTTGTACTGTAACTGTTCACCCTTAAGATTGCCTTCACAACTTTTTTATTTTCCTTTTTGATTTTCCATATCTCAGTGATCATCATTATTTGTCCTAGTGCCCAAGTGCGGGATCTTGGTGTAATCCTTTTCTACAGATTTCCTCACTATTTATATCCACAATCCATGTATAGTCCATGAAATCTCTGAAACAGGTCTGGATATCTGTTTATGCCTTGCCATTGATATTACTACCATCCTAGTTTATGACCTTATTTTTCCCTGGCATTTCTCTTATTAGTTTCCTGATTGGGCACATCTCTCTGAAGCTAGTCCAAGCTATTCTTCATATTGTGGCCACAGTTGCCTTCTTTAAATGTTGGCTTTGATCATGTTACTTCATGCTTTAAAAAAAAATCCTCCTCCTGAGTAAATGATTCTCCTATAAAAATACATGCATGGACGATGAGATCATCACATTTTAATATATAATGTGGAGAAGTAAAATGGAGAAAGAAAAATGAGAAACAAGCAAAAAAGTATTAACAGTTTTCTTGGCTCTTTCCAGGCCACCACTATACTCATATTCTTGGACTGCATAGACACTGATATCCTTTTATTAAGAAAACCCTTCACCCAAATAGAGTCTTATTGTTTGCAACTCAAAGTTTTAAAATTGTGATTGTCAACAATTTAAATTCAAAATCTTTCCAAGAATAGGCAGTGACTCAAAAACAAGCTTGAAAGCTTGAAGTTGTATTTCTTTTCTCTGCCTCTGCTCTCTCCGATAGCCTCAAAAGACAACATAACATTTCCCAAAACTTGTATCTCTGTTTTATCCATTTTTGTTTAAGTTTAACAAAGTACCACAGAATGAGTAATTTATAGTGACCAAAATTTCGTCACTTATCAGATAGCTTGAAATCTAAGACTGAGAGGCTGGCTTCTAATCTAGCAAGGGTCTTCTTGCTGTGCCACTCTTTGGCAGTAGGCATGAAAAACAGTGGGGAGGATGCAAAAGGATTGGGGAGAGGGAGGAGGAAGAGGGGAGGAAGAGGGAGAAGAAAAAGGGACCAAACTTGCCTTTCTATAGAGAACTCATTCTCACAATAATGAACACATTCTGGAATTTCTGCGCTGAAGAGAAAGGCCGTGCCCTCGTGATCTAATTGCTTTTGTTAATATGGTTCTGTCTTAATACCGTTACAATAGCAAGGAAGTATCAGACGTGCATTTCTAGGAACGTGTTTAAATCACAGCAGTGACAATGGGTTCATCCTCTTCTCAAGTATGCTTCTTTCTCAAGGGCTCAGTTATTCTTTGGTCTTTTTTTATTTATAGCTTTGTAAAATTTCATTACTCTTTAGTCCTCTAATATATCTTCTGCCCTCCTTCAGCTCACACTTTCTCTGCTCTAACATCCTCATTTACCACGCTCTTTTCTTAGGCTTCTTTGATAATATACTCTTTTCCTCTGGAGCAATAATCTCTTTGTTCCTACTAGAGCATCCTGAACAGTGTACAGATATTCCTTGGTATCTCCTCTTTATCCAGTAATGTCCTCCGTATCTCATTCCTTTTTAAATTTTTCTTCCTTCAAAACTAAATTGAGAGAGTTGCCTAATTCTTTCACCTCAGCTGGCTAACTTCCACTTCACTCTGCAGCCTACTCCAATTTGAATTTTACACTGAAATCGATGCTGAAATTGCTTAGTCAAGATCACCAACAACCTTTATTTTGTCATATTCAGTAGACGTTCTTTTGCCTTTTACTAGCCACTAAGCACCCTTCAACATATCTGATTACTGCCTCCTTGAAATACTTGCCTTTCTAAGGGAGATTTTGAATTTCTGAGATTCATAATGCTCTAGAATTTTTCTTTCCATTTGTGGTACCTTGGTTTCTTTTCTATCTGGAGGTGACTTATTTTTCCCTGTCTAGCTATTTCCTCACTACTGTTCTTGTAAGCTAGAAACCTGAGAGTCATTACTAATTCCTCTCTTTTCCTCATCTACATTTAATCCCTCTCCAAATCTTATTTATTCTCTCCAAAAATATTTAGAGTTGCTAGCTTTTCTCCATCAGCACTTGTCTATGTTCTTTCACCTGAATTTCTGCAAAGACTTCCTAACGAACCTCTGGCCTCTACTTTTGTCTGCCTTCTATTCTACATCTGGAAAAAGTATTAATCTTTTAAATATTCAAATCACATCATGCCATGCCCTTGCTTAAAACCACTAAATAAATTGCTATTGCTTTAGAGTACATTCCATACTGTCCACCATCCCTTACCAGGATTTAAATTTTATAATTCCACTTATTATTCTACTTTCAACTTTTCCACTTTCTGTTCATGCTCCAGCCACAAGATTCTTTCAGGTCCTTGAACATGCAAAGCTCTTTTCCACTCAAAATATTTTGAGTATTTAATTTCTCCTGCTAGAAACACTCTGTTCGTTCCACTTTGTATGTCTGGCTTCTTTTCATCATTAATGTCCCAGTGCAAATGTTTCCTTCTTACAGGAGTATAAAATATAAAATATAAAAGTATCATACAATATAAAATAGTGTCATGAACCTAACGAAATACTCTATCACATTATAGTCAGTCCCTTCGTAAAACTTATTGCAAATTGTAATTATTCAGTTCATTGTTTATTATGACAGTAAACTCCAGAGGATAGATAACATATTTGTCTTGTTTGCCACAGTATATCCTGGCACATATATGCCTGGAACATGGTAAATTCTTAATAAATAAGTGTTGAATTAATGGATAAATGAGTGGATGTTGATATGTTAGATTTTCATTTACCACATAATGCCTAGTTCTAATAGGTCAGCAGCTTTTCAAGAGTTGGCTTGTGGGAAATGGAAGAGTTAGGAAAGGTCCAGAGACGCTGGCTACAGAAGCAGCTCGGGAACGCCTTAGGCTGTTTTGTATGGGAGATTCTGGTCAGAGCTCAGAAGGGGTTTATTCGGCTTACAGTTTGTAGAGGTTTCAGTCCGTAATTAGCCAACTCCAAAGCATAGCAGCAAGGGTAACAAGAGAAATTAACAGTGTCTCCCTGCCCCTTTTCTCTTACTCAGACTATTTAAAGTGGGTAGCACTCACACCCTTAATCCTAGTGCCCTTAAACCTAGCATTGAATCATGAATCAATTCCAGCTTCACATACTCTAGATCAATTCTATGACCACATGAGGCTTTGGGGGGACATCTAGACCCAAACCATAGCAGGAGTCCATATAAAAAAGTTCCTAACAAATCCAGGAGATAAAGTATACAATTGAAAGTATGGGCAGCAGGATTGATCAATGTGAAGACAAAGTGTCAGACCTAGAAGATAGGGATGTGAACAATAATGAGAGATACCTTAAAATAAAAGAGAATATGAAAAATGAATTTAGCAGCTACTACATGACTCAAGAATAATATAAAACTAGTTGGAATTAATTAAAAATTAGAAGACAACACAAAGGGCATAAAAAACCTGTTTACAGAAGTAATAGCACAAAACTTTCTGGGCATGTAAAAAGAATTTAACATATAGATAAGTGAAACATACAGAACTCTGAATATCCATGATCATGATGAAAAGCCTCTATCTCATATAATAATTAAAATTCCAGAAATACAGCAAAAGAACAGAATCTTAAAGGCTGCTAGAGAAAAGCAATGAATAACCTATGAAAGAGAACACTTCAGATTACAACAGATTCATTCCACAGAGGAAAAATCTGTACAATATTTACAACCAATACATAGAAAATGAACCTCATTCATTTCAAAAAATAACTTCCAACATCCAACAAAATGTTTCATGTTGATAGGAGATAAAGAAACTTGAAATGCAAGGGTAGCTGCCTCAGGATTGTAAATTTTAGTTACTTAATACTAACTCACATTGAGAAAGTACATGTTCCTGATTAGGATGCCCTAATAATAATTTATTGCTTGTACTGTGAAATAAAATGAAATAGAAATTCATCTAACAGTGTCTATACTGAAGTATGTTAGAGTGAATTATAGACAATTTCTTTAAAAACAATTTATTTAAAATGTTAAATGTTTTAAAATATGAAAATAACATTTTATTTCTTTAAAATATCAAAAAATATTTGGAGTTTATTTTCAATATAAAAAATAATAAAAACTTATTGACATATTAAATAAATCTTTGAAAATGATTAGAAACATTCATGCAGTATGATAAGGCAAAAACTAAAAGGGAAAATCCTTTCCTTTCCATCTTCCTCCAAATACATTCAATAATAAACCCAGTATTTCTTTGGTTAAGCTAACAGACATTATTTTCTATTTCCTTCCATAAGCATTCACACCAAATTAATCTGATTTCTTTCAGTTTTTCTCTCTTTCACAAAACATTATACATACGTGCAAACACACACACACACCTGCACATTCAGTTTCTCACCTGAAAATACTTTTTAGAATTTTATATTTTTGAATTATATATTTGTGAGCATTCTTTAAAAGGACCACAAGTTCTATTTATATATTGGTAGCATAACTGATAATATATGTGTGTGTGTGCATGTGTGTGTGTGTGTGTGTGTGTGTGTGTGTGTATCTAGCCTATATATCTTTTCACACTTTTGTGAACATTCCACTGGGTAAATTTCTACCAGATAATTTTCTGAGCTAAGGAGTAGATATTTAAAAATTTTCCAAATACCTTCCCAAAACCATGCATCAATTTGTACTTCCACAACCAGTATACAAGAAGGTCCTTTTCTCACATTTCCACCAGCACTGATTACCATTAGACTTCTACAGTCGTATAAATCTATTTATTTATTTATATCTTATTTATTATCCCCCTTTATCATGAAATTAACTTCAGGTTGAACATTTTATTTGAATTTGTATTTCCTTTATATTAAAATTCTCAAAAATATCTTTCCACTTTTTGCCTTTTCTTTTTCCACCAGTTTCTTATTGATTTATGTGAGTGTTTTGTAAATTAAGGTAATTAATCATATTTTACATGTTAACATTTTTTTTCTGTTTTCTTTTTAGTTATTTCAGATTTCATCATACACAAGTGTTTTCACATTATCTTAAAACACAACTTTGACAAAAAGGAACTCTCCCAATGTATTTTGTACTATATTTTAACTTTGTTCTGTTCTATCATTCCATTTCTTCTAAGCATTAATTCATTATTAAAAAGATCTCACTTTTTAAAGGATGGAAAAAGGGGGACAAAGGGACACATCTCATCCAATATGGGTGTGGTCCAAGTGAACAGGAGAGGGGTGAGGAGGAGGGAAAGGAGAAATAACAGGGATAAAGATGTGCCATATACAGAGTCCTAAAAACACAAATCAATGTAAACATTATATATGGTAACATGAACTAAGCCAGAGTATATCAACAAGTATGAAAAAGGGGTAGGGGAATCAATGGGGGAGGGGAGGGGAGGAGAAGAGGATTGGAAAAAAACAAGCTTAATATGTACATGTAACCACTTACCAAGATGGTTATAAACTGCCTGAATTGCAAACATGTACTAGTGAAACAAAATTAAAAAAGAAAAAAATATCTGATTTGTTAAGAGCTTAGTGGAGCTAGCCCCTTTCAGTCTTCACATTCAGGATTTTCTCAACTATCCTTACATGTTTGTTTTTCTAAGAGATTCTTAGTATAATTCTATACAGTTGAAAAAGAAATGTTTTATTTTATTGCATTTAATTTATGGAGTAATTTGGGAAGAGATGACACAATTACAGTATTATCTCCATGGTTTATAAGTACAGTATGGATTATAGCTTCTTGAAATCTTTTTTTATATTCTTCAGTACAGTTTGAAAGTTTTAAATATATGTTTTATGTATTTCCTTCAAGTTTAGAGCTAGTTAATAGTTTCATTCTTTATCAATGAGACATTTCTTTCATATTTTTATATCTGATGGTTGATTATTATAAAAATGTTTTAATGGTAATTGTGTAATCTATTTACTTTGGAATTTTCTTATTATGTCAAATAGTTTAATCTGTTTCCATATATGTACCCTTATTGTTTTACACAAAGTTTAATTAGGGCTGAGAGTGTAACTCAGTGGTAGAGCACTTGCCTTAAATTATGATATTATTAAAAATATGAAATTTTGGCTGTTATAATAATATGTTTTATAGCAATGCTGAATTAAGAAAATCTGGTAATAGATTAAATGTGTACTTTGGAGAGAAAATGAGGAGAAATTAGTTGTTATAGAAAAAGAAGCAATTTTATGTATTTGTTTAAATGTTTGGTGTATTTTATTTTAAAATGAAAACGACATATCTGCTTAACAACATCACAAGTAGATTAACAAGTTAGCTAAAGCCTGTGATACTCTTTACCAAGGAAAATGCTATGTGAGCCCAGCTATAATATTAGATTTAATTAAAAAGAGAGAAGAAAGCATGTGAACAAGAAACATGGTCAGTAAAGAAAATTTTCCTGCTGATTTAAAAAATTCTTTTCCACATAAATTGTACTGGTAGTTTAGGACATATTTAATCAAATCTCTTTTTAACAAATCCCATAAAAAAGGGAAAGTTGGAATTTTGAAGACAGGGGAGATAACTCTGGGGAATTCTTTCAGTAACTAAATTAAATGCAAGCTGAGGTTAGAGATAACAATGAAAATGAGAAAGGGGACAGTAACATTTTAGCTCCAACACCTGACAAACCTGGGAGTTCTAAAACTTGAGAAAATGATTTCTGTTTGAATCTGTAGAGAACAGAAGAATTGGATTAAGATTTGTAATTTTACACATTAATGAAGATGCTCTTTGAGTTATCCTTAAAATATATAATTTTTATTTTATCATTTGCTCTATTATAATATTTAAAATATATCATTATTTAATACAGTTTAATTATACCATGCTAACATTTTATTTCCTTTTGTTTTACATATTGGAGTGTTACTGGGGTTGGACACCTGGTTAGTCACCACCTTACGTGACCTGTTGATTCATTCAAGTCATTCCTCAGCTTCGTATGGTGATATTTATATGTTTTCTTACTGATTTGATAAACACATTTGTAGGAATATTGAAACTTCATGTTTACTGTTGAAATGTCCTCACATGAGTTCTTTTTTAGAAATAATTGAGTATAAACCATTGTTATATTAATTTATATAATGTATACTTTATATGCCATGTATCATATTATGTATTTATATATGCCATATAATATATATATACATATATATATATATATATATTTGGAGAAGTGTTTTCCTTGAAATTGAAACGCTGTATAGTGGCAACTAAAGTTACAGAATGAGAGAAATAAAGTAAATTAAAAAGTGATATTAATAATTTCTATAATAATAACCCACAACAAGATAATTAATTTTCTAAGATTTTTAAATTTTATACCTAATGACAGCTTAAAATGTCAATGATATTACTATCATCATTATTATATTTTACAGTGTGTCTTTTGAAAAGGAAACTCATTATTGAAATTAAACATCTGAGAGCAGTGTCTACAAGCAAAGGAATGATATATTGTGCTTTACAACCCATGCTACACCCTGCTAAAATTTGAGATTAAATCCTAGTGAAAAAGACCTATGTAAACAATGGCATTTTATATTAAATTAGATTCCCTCTTTGCTTAATAATACCAAATCAGTCATGCTTTGGAAGCTGACTTCTATTTTTTAGGAATCAAAGAGAGGAATTTAGACACTGTGGAACATTTCAGAGTCTGTGTTAACACATCTTTCTGTCTAACTGATAAGATGTAGTCCATCCTCTTCATAGCCCTGGTGTTCTTTTGTCACACTGTTGTGTAGGCAGCCTGTGACACATATTCAACAAATGCTGATGTACACTGGATTCAGGATTGTTTTGACACAAAGTACATCGTCAGAACATTATCATTTCTAAATACACACTGATCCCTAGCTAAGAAGATGTGTAATTCCAGGGTATGCAGCCTTATAAAGAGAATTCCTTTAAATTCTCATGAACCTGTTGATTCATTCAAATCCTTCTCAACTATATATTGTGTTTTCTATGTCATTTTTATGATTTGTTAAAGACATTTGTAGGAATATTAAAAACTTATTTTTTGCTGTTGAAACATAATATCCTAATATGAATACCTTTTTTTCCCATACAAATTCTGTTTCCTTTTATTTAAATTCAGCCCTATAAATTTTTTTTTCTTTATTGGTTCATTTTAGATATACAACAGTTAACGTTCCCATTGAGATCTTGTACCTCCACAACATTTTGGCTCTGACTTTTAGACAGTAGAAAGGTCTACGCAAAGTGTTTGGTTGAATGGGTTTGGTGGACAGTCTTCCTTTGTTTTGACCTCTCTGTGTTTAGCTTTCTCTCAGGTAGAAGACATAATCCTTCCAAGCTGGGGGCTGGGTGGTGGTTGGGACTCAGGTCACCCTGCAGCAATGAACAGCCACAGCAGTCTTTGAAAGAGTAATAATGACCCATTTCCCTCTTTTAAATCACTTCAAATGTACAATTTGTGATACTTATTGCATACCTACTAAAGAATTGTCACAAGAGCAATTGTCTTGATATCTAGTTTCATAAAAGGTAAAACATAGTCTCTTGTCTTTTAGTTACCTAGCAAATGCATGTCACAAAAGAAAGGAAACAATTTTTTTAATTTCCTCCATATCAGTATAAGCTACACAATTCTACTACATTCTGTTTTTTTCCTCTTAAATAAAAAGTGATGATTCACTTCCATAATTTGAGAGACATCGGCTTTATATTTTTTTCCTACAAGATACATTTTCCTTAGGCCAAGTTGTATATCACTAGTATGATTATAATCAGGATAAACCAATGCTTTATGCTGCTTAGCTACAGGATGTTAGAGCGAATGAAAATTGAAAAAAATTTCAAGAGATATGTTTAAATTGACAATTGAGTTAGAATAAGCTACCACGTTGTAGAAAGAAGCAGAAAAAATTTAAGAATATTTTCTTTATGCCTCATGAGCAACAGATTTTGTAAAGCTTACTTGATTCTTTTACTCAATGGGGTACTAGGAAACCTTGTCAATCATATATTGCTAAAACCATTTAGCCAAGATATAAAGAACAGATAAAACTTGAAAGAATATATATGCCAAACATCAGATCTTCAGAAGGTTTAAGCATTTTCTGTGAAACAGGAGGTTGTACTCATTATTTGAAAAGGTGCCAATGGGAACCAGTAGTATAAGAATCTGCCACACAGCCTACAGATAACTGATGAACTACAGATGAACTGAATGCCTTTTAAAAATAAATAGCAGGGCCAGGAAAAAATACTCTTTATCTTTATGAAATAATGCCAATGTTTTCCCTGTTTCTAGGGGGATTTTCTTTGCTATTTGTCACTAAGGACTCCTGAAAGCAGCTTATGAAATCAACCTTAAATATTTTTCATGCTGATGTTTACTTCTATGAAGAGTGTGTGTGTGTGAGTGAGTGTATGTGTGTGTATGTCTCCACCAGAATTTAATTTCCATCTCCTATGGGCTTTTAAAGGCTGTCTCCATAGTGATGGCCAATGAGAAGTGAGGATTTCACAGTTTCCTTTCTCAGGATATGTGGCACAGTCATTGCTTTTTATGTCCTTCTGTTTGTCCCCCATTCCCCATTACTGCCTGCCTCCATGGCAACAGCCAATGAACTCTGGCACATACATCACTGCACCCTCTGTGTAGTCTCCTCTGTGTATGCCCTCATGCCCTCAATGGTATCATAAAACATCTGAGATTCCATGTGCCCATTCAGTTGGTTTTATGCTTCACGTCCTTTCATACCCTAGTGATAGACATCACAGTTGCCTTGAAAGCTGTACTTGACTCAGTTGTTCATTTCCATGCCGTACACATGAATTTCCTCTGACATGGGCACGGATGTAATACATGTATGTGGGCACAGGAGCTTATTGGCTACCTTGCTTTGGGAAGCCCTCAACTTGTAAAACATTGTTAAGACTCAGTGTGGGATAGCTCTTAAAGGCTAGCAGAGCTTTCTTATAAAAGGGTGCATTTTCTTCTTATATTTTAACAATTTATACTGTTTCTTCATAGGACTTAAAACACTTAGTTTGAATTTATTGTTTTAGAAATGATAATTTAAATGATTTCTCTGTGTGTAATATCTAATAGTTCCCTTGAGATAAAAATCATTGAATATGAAAATACCCTCAAGTAGGTTGATTATCGAGGCAAACAATCATTTGCTATGCTCATCTTCATTATCTAATCTCTTAATGAAAATACATTGCTAGCAATCTGAAGTAACACATGTACCTATCAATTAACTGGCCGATTTTAAAAATCTGGTTGTGACAGCTAGTGACTGAAAGCATATAATTCTCCCTCCCCCGATTTTTGTGGAGAAAAGAATAAAAATAAGTGATAATTTGGTATAAACTCTGCCTATGCAAATAGAAAACAATTCTAATAGACTATTAGATAATCACTGCTATTCTTCAACAAATATATTCAAAAAATGTATGGTTAAAAGATATGCTTTTCAAATTTGTCTAAATTATTTATGTTTAAGAGATTCAATAGCTACAAGAACCAAAGATTAACTACTAAATCTCTTGTGCTAGTATCTTGTTTTAGACTGATGAATTTCGTTTAGATTTAATAACATTAATTATAAAAGTTTTCAAATTAAAAATAGCTTAGAATTGGGCTGGGGATTTGGCTCAGTGGTTCTACCGCCTGCCTCACAAGCACAAGGACCTAAGTTTGATCCCCTATACAAAAAACAAACAAACAAACAAAACAAAACAAAACAAACAAACAAAAAGGCATCCACATAGCCATGTATAAAGCCAAGGATGAAATATATCTTGGCTGAGGATTTGGCTCAGTGGTTCCACCACCTGCCTGGTAATTGCAAGGGCCCAAGTTTGATACCTAGTACAAAAAACAAACAAACAAACAAAACAAAACAAAACAAACAAAAAGGCATCCACATAGCCATGTATAAAGCCAAGGATGAAATATATCTTGGTTGAGGATTTGGCTCAGTGGTTCCACCACCTGCCTGGTAATTGCAAGGGCCCAAGTTTGATACCTGGTACCAAAACAAAAACAAAAAGCTTAGAATAAAGTTATGAACTAAAGAATGAACCCATAATACGATTAATCATATGTTCAACTTATTTTAACCATTTTTTGTAGAAAACTTTTACATGTTCTTTCTAAAATCTATAATGAACTGCAAAGAGTGCAAATTTACTTATATGGTATTTTAGGCCTTCAATCATTATAAATATAATCCTGCATTTAATTATCTTAGAGTAAAAACTTTGTGAATAAGGTCATTATTGCCTATTCAAGTTGTAAAATCATTTTTGAGGATTCTACAACTCCAAGCACAAATTAAAATAAATACAAAATGAGAATATGGAAAAATTTAAAGTAAAAACCATTATGTTTAAAATATTTATTTTATGTTAAAAAAAGGCAGAAAATAAAGACAAGAAATGTTGGTGTCAAAAGTCAGCAACCATAGATAGGGAAGGTAGTTTTAACAAGAAGATCTTTTAAAATGTGTAATTTCCCCATTTCCCATAGTTTTCATCATTAATTTTGACAAAGAAATCCTGAGTATTTGTTTTTGGAGACAGCAAGAGAGGTTGAAGTTTTGACTTTGCAAATTGCTCTTTGCTGCCATGTTGTATGGGGAGAAATGCTGAGGGTGAAAGATGTATGGATAGTATTAAGGTGAATGCTGAGAAACATGATCAGTATGTGAGCCAAGCCAAGTTACAGTCACAGTACCACAAAGTGCTACCAAGTGCAAAGCATTGGAAGCCCCGGCTGGATTCAGGTTCAATGCTGCTACTATTTAAAATCGTCATTGCTGACTCCTGATGGTCATGAAAACTTAATCTATCTTGTTAGAACATTGACTTGCTCTACATGCTATCTTCTGGCATTCTATTTATTATGATTTAACCAAGGCAGATTATATTTCTGTCCTCTAACACTAAAAGTAACAGTGTTATTCTATACAAAGTTGTTTTTAAAAAACACTTGGAAATCTAGTTAATTTGGAAAGTTCTGGTGTTTTTTAAAAGCAATTTTATATTCCAAACCCATAGCTCTCTTTCAGCAATATCTCACAGGCTTGCTGATTTTTCTCATCTAATTTTGTTTTCATCCTACTGCTGTATCAAGTTACCAGCTATGAAATGTTTGCCCTCATTCTTTATTTTTCTTTTTTGCCAAGTGCCATTATGTACAAATGTCCAATGTGAGTTACTCCTCCTCATACCATCTCACCTGCAAGTATTAAATTCTGTCTCACTTTGATGTAGGATATTAAACTGTCAGATAAAATGAGTAATGTTTTTAGTGTTAGAAATCATTCTTTTTGTCGTTGCATGGTTTTTATCATATGTCCACATTTATTTCTATTTCAGTCTTCTTAACTGCAATTGAATTTAAAAGACCAAAGATCTTTTAAAGATTTTGATATCATTCCTACAGTTTTACAAACAAGTGGAAAGTCATTTTTAGTGTTTAATATTTACCCTACAATTCACTAGGTTTACAAGAAACTAAGTTTCTCTGTTCCTCTTTTCCCTCTAGTTTTCATACTGATAATTTAGTCTCATTAATTCATGAAATCATATTATTAGGAAACTTTTCTAGGCTTCATTCACAAGCTGAGCTGTCTCTCAAAAAGGATCATGAGAGCAAGAACAGCTCTTTCCTGCAGGCTCATGCCTCAGCTTCCAGCAAAAACCACAGGCAAATCACATGTAAAATGCCACAAAAGTTCATTTAGTTTTTCTAATATTCAAGGGCAAATTTATGCTAGACAATATCTGAAGCATTTATTTAATTTATGCAATTCTGTAAGTTATGTAATTACTATCCCCATATTACAAATGAGGAGAATGACACTGAAAAGTTAAACAGTTTATCTCAAGTCACATAATTAGGAAGTGGAGGATCTAGACTTGAATCTGAATAGTGACAGTCTAGCTCTTGATTTAATTATTACCCTAAAATTTCTGGAGTCTTCAAATATTTTTATCTTCATCCATTGTAGGACCTAAGATATAATCTCTCCTTTGAATATAAAATTTTTAAATGACAGCACTAATTCAACTGCAAAAATTGAGGTTAGAATCAGAATTAGAAAGATTACAAGACAAACCAATGTGTTCTCCAAAGAAACTCTAATGATTCCATTTCTCCTCTAAGTCATCTGGATTTGATTTTCATAGAAGCCACTGCCTGTAACAATGGTTTGACTACCCTTGTTTTGGTAGGAGGCTGTGCTTTCCTAATGCACCAATACCAAGAAGAATAAAGAGAGCCAGGCATGGTGGCACATGCCTGAGATCCCCACATTCTTGGAGGGTGAGGTAGGAATATCCCCACATCGAGTCCAGCTTGAGCAGTTTAGTGACTTAGTAAGTAAGATACCATCTCAAAATTTAAAAATAAAAATAAAAAAGGTTTGGGGATGTAGTTCAGCCCAAAGGCCCTGGGCTCAATCCCTAGTATACAAAAATAAATAAATAAGTTAAAGAATAAACTAAAATGATTAAAGAGATTAGATGCCTGGGAAAGTATTAGTATGAGTGGGTTAAATAAATTGGTGGTCAAAAGTTATTTGATGATTTTTGAAACCTATCTTTAAAAGCTGTATCTATTCATGCAGCAGTGCTTGTAGTGACTATTGCCTAGCTACCACTAGGATACATAGCATTCAGTTGAGTGCTCCAAAGTAGCCCAAGTGTGTGTCACACGTCCTCACAGTCATCCTTAACAATGTTAATGACTTTACTCCGTGGTTGAGAAACTGCACTGAAAAGCCAAAGCCAAAATAAAACAACTCCCTTCCCAATAACAAAGAAAACCCCACCCAAGCACCTGTAGGACACTTACGTCTGTGCTGTTTAGTGCACTTCAGTAAAGATTTTTGATGGTGTGAAAATCAGTCCCCTATCCCTGGCTTGCCTGCTGGAATCCCACAACCATGGCTTTACAAGGCACAGTTAACTCTGCTCCTAGCTTGCTTGCTTTGTCCTTAAGAGGTGCAAAGGCATATCAAGAAATCCACAAATCTGTTTGCGAGTTTTGAGGAGGCTGTAAAACTTGGAATCATCTGAGGCAAGAGATGGGATTTGCTGTGTCCTCCCTACCCTGGGCAATTTTTATACATATGACACATATCAGCAATAAAGGGTTTTATACAAGTAGAGTAGTACAATGTTGCAGGCCACCAAGAGGAGGCCTTGGCTTCATGCTAGACTTACTGCTGAAGTCTTTATCTGCAAAATTAGAGCTACTCACAATAATGCGAAATGGACATTTCCCTAAAGATTTTGGAGGAAATGTGGGAGGACACAGATTTCACAAAACAGAGCAGAAAATTACGTCTTCCTGTTAGACCTTGCCACACGGTCCCCGTTTGTCCTTTTTCCTCTTTCTTGCCTAGTCTCTTTTCTGGCTTCACACTCAATCCTTGCAATTCTGCTCAACCAACCCCAGGAATTCATTTCTTACCTTGGGCTTACATTGCCATCTTAGGGAAACGACCAGCTACTGTTTCTCCAGTGCAGCCCGCTCAGGTGTGGCCTGATCCTTTCCAGGGTAGATTTCACTGCACTGAAACATGTGTTTCTGACCAACAAGTATCTTTAGTGACCAGCATATCTAACCTTATCCTGGGAAGTGGACAAGAAGTTGTGTGTTCAGAGTGGGGGAAGGAGTGAGGAGTTCTAAGAACAGCAAATTCAAAGTTTGTTTAGGCAATTGTATATAACTCAGTTGTAGTGAAACAGTTCCCTCTTATCCACATTGTTTCAAGATCTGCCAGTGGGGTCTAGAAATGCAGATGGTACTGAATCTTATGTATGTTTACCTTCTATATGCCCTGAAGTGTAGCCATATGGCACCAGAGCTACTCTGTCCTTCATGTGTTGGGCTCTGCTGCCTCTTTTGCATCACCACTCTCTCCCCACAGGGCCGCTGTTAAGTAAAACAAGGGTCACATGAATACGAGTACTGTGGCACTGCACAGTGGACCTGAAAACCAAGACAGCAGCTTGGCCACTTACATGGATACTCGGGACAAAGGAAGGGTTCATGTGCTGGGCAGGATGAAGCAGCATGGTGTGAGATTTCATCACACAGCTCAGAATAGCACAAAATGCATGAATTGTTTATTTCAGGAGTTTTCCATTTAATATTTTCAGACAGAGGTTGACTAGGGGTAACTGAAACAGTGGAAAGCAAAATTTTGAAAAAGGAGGGACAAATAGTAATATTTGCCTTTATAATTAAAAGGAAAAGACAAGGAAAGAAAAGAAGGTGAAAGAAAAAAAGGAGTTTATTTTTCTCATTAGGTGCTTTATGAAGTACCCCACAGAATTTTTGGCATCTACCAGTCTCTTTTATGCCACTGTCTTCCTTCATTATTGCCAAGATTCTTGTCTATGGCCCCTACGCTTACAAACTCCCTGCTGTACCTAATGCTGTCTACCTTAACACCAAGGTCTTGCATAGCTAATTATAAACTTCCAAATGGTTTGCCTTTTATCCTTTCATGGAGGCTAATTTCAGCTGGCTGTTAGGAGGACACAAAATGAAACTAACACTAATATGTACTGGATAACACTTAACTGTCAAACTTGCATTTTAAAGAGAGATACAAAAAAGGATATTTTTCGTCAGTAGAATTTTGTGGTGTATGACAACCAAAGTGAAATAAATAAATAAAATGAGAAAATAGTTTATTTTGGCCAGAAGCCCTATCTGGATTCTGATTTTGTTCATCCTCTCTGCAGCTTCTTCCCTTATTCTTTCTTTTGAAAGCAAGATTGTCTGTAAAAATTCCTTTAGCTGAATTCCTCCTTTTCTCAATCCTAAAATAGCTCAGCCAATAATTCTGACTTCTCTGTGGATGCGGAGGTTTTGCAGTTGAATGGAAAAAAGGGATAGATGGGAATCAGGGAATTTAACTTATGGATCATTAGTAAATGTTATTTCCATAAGTCAGAATTGCTTGAATTCAGAAGTAGCATCGATTTCACATCTGGTCAGAAGATTAAACAATTAATTATATTTTTAAATTATGAAAATAACTTGATTACTATGATCAATTAAGCAAAAACATTTTGAGCAGAAAATACACGATGGGCAAATGATCATTTCCCATTTCTTCAGCTTCAGTTTCTTTCTGTAGAGACAACTGCTCTTAGGTTTGGGGTGTATCTTTCCATACCTTTATCCACTCTCCTCTAATTTTGGCTCTGCATAATCTTGACATTTAGCTTGTCTAGCATTCTCGAGGGCTATCTGGTGGGAAAAGGTAGGTCAGATATGCATCTGAGCTATAGCATATTAAATAAGGAAAGAAGTGCTGTAAAAATGGAAGCTTCCTATTGCATTATTTTAAAAAGGAACAGCTATTGAACATTATCATTTTAGTTCTTTGCACTTATGTAATAGTTTGTGATCTACAAAATTTTTTGCTTGCAAACACATTTCTGCTCGAGTTAATAATTTATAACTTCTTTTTTGGTTCAAACAGCATTTCAAGCTTCAGGTCTCTCTTCATGCCCTTTTTCTTGCCTTCTGTTTAGTTGGAGTACGCTTGAAAAATGGAAAAGTGGAATACCGACTAGAGCCAAAGCTCAAATCAGACAACAAAGATTTCCATTCTATCACTGTGTGCATCAACAATTAACTCTTTGCTTTCCTCTTCTGTGATGAAGGATACATTTTTGGTTAAGTTTGCTGTTCTTTTTAGAATAGTCCATTGTGGTTAACAACTATTACTTCTCCCTGCAGTCTTCTTAGCTCCAGTTGGAATAATTCTGATGGATTTCATGCAAGTTTATCATCATCTCCACTAATTGCTACTTTGTTTCAAGCATATCCAGGGAAGGACTTTCTAAGTGTAGGATTTGTTGGGGGGCAGATGTCAGTTTGTGTTTTTCACTTTCACCATATTTTTGAAATGCTTTCCTTTTAAAAACAATTTCACTTGAATTACATTGATTATGCACCTGTTCACACTTCAGCTAGTATTCAAAAGTAGAGGACTGGAAGAAGCAAATGAAAATCATTAGCGTGAATAGAATATTCAACAGTGATATTGTTAAAATACCTCTAAAAGCCTTGTTAGTTAGTACACTTTAAAATTGACATTGGTCAGGCACGAAAGGCTGTTATCTAAAAAAGAAGGTGCATAAATGAAGCCAATCTCATAAATCTCTGCAAATTTGGCAAGAATATATTAAATTAATTAGTATTTTATTTTAAAAGGTTAAATAAGCAGTGCAATTTTAAAATGGAGAAATGAAAACCTGTTTTTTAGAGCACTATATTTTAATCTCATTGATTTGTGAACTCTGCAGGAGCCTGGAGAACCAGCCCGCAGTGGAGACAAGGTAATGTTGTTGGGTAAAAATACTTTGTATCATAAATCATGAGGACTTATGTGGAAGTCTTAAGCTCTGAATTTATGTCAACATATTGTCCCTTTCTTCCTTTCTCCTTTTTTTTTCAAGACATCTCTTTTTTCGTAGATTGAAGGTGGGAAATGCTGTGCCCTTATCTGTGAAAAGATGTCTCTTTCTCTGCTTTAAAATACCCATTAGTCTTTCCCACATTCTAGAGACAGGCTAGCTGTGATTTTGATTATTGGTGTTGCAGCAGATGACTTTCTTCCTTCTGCTTTTTAATGGGAATTTTTATGAGAGGTGCAGAAATGCTGCATGTATGACTGCTAAAGAAACACTCAACACACCTGCATCAGTATCCTGTATGTGGCATGGCCTTACTGAATGAAAAACTGCATGAGCTAAGTTTAAAGAGCAGAGATAAGTACTGGTCTAGAAAAGCAAGCAGCTAATTATTTGCCAAAAATCGAAAGAATAAAAATTTCCTGGATCCTTAATACAATGAATAGAATAAAATGCCTGGGATTCTTGCCTCAGGTTTGTGAATACTTTGTGTTCAGGAATTGAAGATTACTTTAAAATGGAAATTATTCTGCAAATATACCATAAGTAACCATCAAAGGCTAATATAAACCAGTATAACTATTGTAACTGCACAAAGGGCACTGTGTTAAAAGATTAGGAGAGTGTGGTGGTGCACGCTTGCAACCCCAGCACTCGGGAGACCCAGGCAGGGGGATCACCTCCAGTTTGAGGCCAGCCTGGGCTTCATAGTGATGTCAGGGCCAGCCTAAAGTACAAAGGGAGACCCTGTCTCAAACAAATGAATGAACAAACAAAAGGTTGGTTGCTGATGGGCTTTTGAGGAGTGTTGGATGACATAGCCTCTTACTTTACCAGTGCAGTGGTACATTGGCGAAGTTACAATCTGATGGCATAATTGGGAGCTCATGGAAAATAGGAGGTGGGGCCTACTTTTAGGGAGTGGACCACAGGGGTGTGACGGTGGGGACTATTCTGGACCTTGGCCCCTTATTTTCTGGCTCTTTCCCTGTCTGTTCCTGGCTGCCACAAGGTGAGTAGCTTTCCCCTGCTCTGCTTTTCTGCCACGATATTTCCACTTCACTACAGGCCAAAAAGCAATGGATGCAGCAGACCATGGACTAAAACCTCTGGAACTATGAGCCAAAATAAACCTTTCCTCCTTTAAGTTGTTTTGCTCAGATATTTTACATGGAAAGCTACTTAACACAATCAGCAATATGAGAGGTTTAAAACAGAAAAATCTTTGATTTCTAGAGAAGAGAGTTGGGAAGCAGAGGTGGCAAAGTTCAGAGCCTGGAGTAAAGGGCTGTGCTAGTGCTTTCCTCTCTGAAAATAAGGGCCTCCAGAAAGATATTAGCAAAGGAGTCCAAAGAGAAGTTTGACCTTTCAAATTCAGCCCACCTGTGAAAGAAAGAGAACTATCTTGATTTATTACCTTGGTTTTCTTTTCTTCTTAAATTTTTGGCAGCACCAGAGATTGAATCCAGAGCTTTTGTACTAAGTCACATCTCTAGCCCTTATAAAATTGTTTATTTTGAGGCAAGTTCTCACTAAGTCACTAAATTGCCCAGGCTGGACTCAAACTTGCTATCTTCTGTCACAGGCTGTTAGAGTGCTGGGATTACTGGCCTCTGCTACACATGTGGCCAGGCTACCATTGTTTTTTTCTTATCACTAAGAAGGAAAAAACAAACAAACAAACAAACAAACCCTAATGTTTTCTACTGGCTTTCTTTTGCATTTGACAGAAAGGGGCTAAATAGTAATGGTACCTTAGGGGCCTTGGTAAAAAAGTCAGTTCCTTGCCTTTATTCCCTCAATACTGGGATTGAACCCAGGTTTTTGGCCATAAGCTACGTTTCTAGAAATTCCTTTTTAATTTTAATTTTAATGTAATTTAACTTTTTTGGAGACAGTGTCTCACTAAATTGCTAAATTGCCAAGGTTGGACTTGAACCAGCAAACTTTCTGCCTCAGTCTCCCAGAATGCTGGGATTATAAACTTGCACCACCACACCCAGTTTAAGTTTTTGCTCTCACAAATATTTTACTCTAGAATTCTAGGGAAAGAAAAGAGATCCTAAGAAACAAAGGCCAGCTGGGTGCAGTGGTATATGCCTATAATGCCAGTGACTCAGGTGAATGAGGCAGAAGGATCAAGAGTTTGAGGCCATCCTGGGCAATTTAGTAAGATCTTATCTGTCTCAAAATAAAAATGGAAAGCAGTTGGGGATATAATCCAGTGGTAGAACCTGGGTTGGGTCCCCAATTCTGGAGGAGAAAAAGAAGATGAAGCAGCAGCAGCAGCAAAGGGAAAAGATGTGCACGCATTCCAAGTTGTGTGTGTGTGTGTGTTTTTTTTTAAAGCATTATTTTCATTTGTACATGTTTGCAGCACATAATGATTCCATTCATTGAGGGCAGTTGGCACATACACATAGGATCTTTTTACTTCTCCTTCCCTCATTCCTCCAGATTCCCTTCCCTTTTGCCAAAGATTTATCTCCCCCTTTCCCATTATCTGTGTTCTATTTTGCTCTTTAAATTACTTAAACTTACAGATTGCACTCCAACTTGACCCCTTATCAGTTCCCATAACGCGTGCGTACTTCTGCAAACTGGAGGAAAAATGGCCAGTTGAGTGATCAGAGAGAATCCCCTTTTATGGAAATTTACTTTCTTCTCAGTATTACTCTAGGCACTTACGTGTCCAATATAGCATCTGGGATCAATGTAAGTAGAAGCATATTTGTAACGTTTCTAACTGCAGGGTCCTTATATAGCAACTATAGGCAAATACATGCTATAGCTCTGTAGTTTCACTATACTTCTAAAAATGATGCTTTTTCTGAATAATGTGGCAGGATCTCTCCCAAAGCAATGCAGCGACATCCTTCTCAGAACAAAGGAAGACAGCATGGCATACTTAGTTCCGATGTACATACTTAGTTCCTATGTGTAGTTCTAGCATGCTCTGTAACATAGACTGCGCTCCATTGCTTACCTTATAAGAATTGCATAAAAGGTGAAACTCCGACTTTCTTGGGGCTCAGCCTTTGGATGTGAGCACGCTGAGTCAGTGCCAGCACCAATAAACCCTACTCATGGAAAGAGCCTGGGTGTCCACCTCTCTCTGTGAGAATTCTGCTGCAATAGTAATAGTAACACTTTGTGTTAACTGGTATAAGAAACAACAAACTGATCCAGAATCCATTCTTTCAAGCACTTAAATTTTATATAGCAACTGATCTTATTTTCATTTTGATTACAATACTATACACATACTATAATGTTCTCAAGATCGTCTGTATTGCTGTGTATGGCAAGATTTTGAGACTGAATAAATAATATTCTATTATAGGTACAGACCATATTTTGCTTATTCATCCATCCACGGACAGTTGCATTGCTTCCAACATTTGACTGTGGTAAATGTGTTCATGGAGATCTTTTCAAGACACTGTTTTCAGCTCTTTTGAATATACATGAAAACGGAATTGTTGGAAAACATGCTAACCCTATTTTTTTCAATCTTTTGATGCATTGTCATGCTGTTTTCCATGTGCTGTTCCATTTTACATTCCTACCAACAGAATACAAATTATCTACATTTCCACTGACAATTATTCACTTGTCTGTTTTATCTTTCTTTTTTCTTCATGACTTCCTTTCTTTTTCTTTTTTCCTATTTTGACAGTGATCGTAGTGGCAACCCTAGTAACTGACTTTTTAAAGGCCACTTTGACCAAGCTATCATCTTTCCTTTAATATGTGGAAATTGCGGTTCAAAGAGAAAGTGATTCCCTTTCATGGTAGCTAAAGATTGAAATCCAGGTTTTCCAAGTCCAAGACCAAAGTTCTTCCTACTATAACAGACATTTGCAACACATCAGATAATGCTATTATAAACAGTAATTAAGAGGATCTTAAAATAAAAGAGAGATGAAGCATTAAAAACTTTGGCGGAGGAGATTTCTATTCTTTAGTGTTGTTTGGATCTGCAAGGATAAGAATCTGCTGGCAATAATACTATCTAAAAGAGGAAAATAGTTTTTTTTTAAATGAGCTGTGGAAACAGTAAAGCTTGACCTTCATTAATATGCACACATTAGCTTTATCTGTTTTACATAGGTGTTAGCCCAGGTGTTTGGAAGAGCAAAGAGGAGAATAACCTTACATCATTATAAAACTGGAGCTGTATCTTCTTTTCCTCTCCTAGGATTTTCAAATAAACATTAATTATAATAGCACCAATTCAGAAATGGCTGATTACATAATTTTGGCAAACCTGTGATTATCCATTAATATTTCAAGAAATACTGAAATGTATACAGCATCTTCACATGTTCAAATTTTTTCTCCTTTGAAGGGGGAAAGACAATGTTCCTTGTATAATTCTCAGGTCAGACAAATACAGTTTTTATAACACAAAATTATACTATAGTTTCAGGCACTGTGATTAATCTTCCTATCCATGCTTTTGTCAAAGTGTGAAGATACTGTGTTTAAACTAAATGCTTATCTAATGATAGTTTTGTTTTCTTACATTATGGAGGGAATAAGATGATATGATGATATAATCTTAAAGTAGCTCTCTGCAGAGTTCAGTTTCCTTGCACCCTTCCTACTTAGTGTGCAAATTTCTTCTCAACATTCTGAAAAAATGTTCTATCATAGAGAGCTTAAAAGTAGCACTGATCACCATGAGAGCATTGTTCTGAGAAAGCAGTAACAGAGCCTAATATGAGTCATGTTTGTTTATACTTAATGTTTCTCATATCATCTCAATTTTATGGGTGACAAATATGAAGAAGACAGAAGTAAGGAAAAAACAATGCTAAATCAATTCTAGAAATGATTCACTCTTCAATAGCATTCATAGCAAAACTATTTAATAAACACCTGTTATATTTCAGTCACAGCATTGACCACTCATGGGAGTAATACAAAATTTAAAAGATATCATTCATGCTGTTATGGATGTTAAATTTTATCTCTATGAAGAGGAAGGGGACAGGAGAGTGGGGAGAAAATGAGAAGGAAAATAAGGGAGAATAATCAAAACATGTTATATGCAATACAAATACGCCAAAATGAAACCCGCTATTCTATATAACTAATATTCAATAAAAAGATTCTTTCATTAAAAAAAAAACTCTAGGATGCAGTGATTCTCAACCTTTTGTGTGCATCAAAACAACAATAGGAAGCTTGCTAAAACTCTGTTTGCTGGCCCCTGTCCTACAGTCTCTTAGTATGTAGAGGGACAGCAGCAATGTGCATTTCTAAAGCATCCCCATAGTATGTTGATGCTACTCCTCTTGCGGGTACATTTGAGAATCGACATGATAATTGTGATTTCATAACAGCAAAAGGAGAGCATAAATCTTAGAAATCTTAGTTTGAAAAGCTTTGTTTGCTTAAACCTAATAAATGGTCAATTGAAGCTATCTAATTGACATGGCTCCTATAAACAAACTTCACAGGAAGAGAATAACTGTATTACACACACACACACACACACACACACACACACAGAAGAAAAAGCAAAATAGGCCAATCCTTAGTACAATTAAGATCAGAACAGTTGGCTTGTCTTAAATTTGGGCCTAGTTTTAAACATTGAATACCTATGTATCTATCTATCTATCTGTCTATCTATCTATCTGTCTATCTATCTATCTTATTTCTAAGGAATTTCCAGGGATGTAAATTTGTTAATTTCTGTACACCTAAGTGTGTCCCCCTTCATATGTAGAGGTTGTCTGTAGGCATTTGTTCTGGTGAGATCCAAGTTTCACCACAAGACTGTCCTTTATTCAGTCTGTCTCTTAGTCATGTACTACAATGTTAGGCTTCTTTTCTGTTTTTGCCTGATTCTCTTTTGCAGAATGGTGACATGCATAGGCTCTGGAATTAAGCCACAGTTGTTCAAATCTCAGTTCTACCTTTCATTAAGCAGACTTAATCCTTTCAAGCTTATCTTTTCTAATCAGAAAAATGGAGATTCATAGAAACTGGGCCTGACCTGGACTAATGGGCTAGTTGGAACATTAAGATAAAACCATTCTACAGCCAGGCTAATTTACTGAGCTTCAAAGAGGAAGAACCTCTTCCAGAATACAAGAGGAGTTTTATTCAATGTGGAAAGGGTAGGAGAGCTGTGCAGTTATTGGCCAAGTTAGAATCCCCTAAGACTTGGACATATTTGATTGAAAAATTTAGCTTCAACCTCTTCTCCCATTTTGAAGCTTTCTCTGGACTTCAAAGAGAACCATCCATTCATTTAGGTAGCAAGTACCTCAACAGGCATTGATTCTCAGCTAAACTGTTCAGATATATCATGGGTGATCTTGAAGTATACATTGCAGTTGTTCTGGGTGCTGCTTCACTCACTGGAGTTAAGTGGATAATCTAGCTACTGTTTAACCACCAAACAGAAAAGGAAGTTGTCCTACCCTTGGGAGGAGATGACATGTCAGACCCTCAGAACAGGCTGTCACTTTATGACAAGACTGAGTTTGTGATGTGAATGGTGTGAATGACAGGTAATAAGGATTTTGGGGAAATTTTATTTTTATATTGAAGAAAAGAAAAGCTAGAACAGTAGTCTACAAATTACCAGAGCAAGCTAATTTTATTTCCTAATTAAAAACATCTAGGTTAGAGTTGGTACATGATTGAGCTAATTCTTGTATACACAAAGAATAAAATGAAGCTTGTCATTGCACTATTTTTCTAACAAAACTATGAAAGAATACAACAGGACATCTTTTACTTTTAGCATGCTCAAAAAGAGGGTAACTTTGCAAAATATTCAAGGGCAATATCATCTTTTGAAGAATTTACTTTGTCATTAGATTTGTAATATCAAAGGCTAGTATTGTTTTCCAATTTCAGTTCTGTGGACATTATGAAAACTTGTATTTTTGCAAGATTTTCAACTTCACTGATATATATATAACTTGCTGCAATTTTTATGAGAAAATGGAAAACATGAAAATGTCTCTTAAGATAAAAGATGGGGTAAAAGAGAAAGGGATTTTAGAGGGTGAATTAATTTTATTTTTTTCCCTCATTGAATTTATTGGTACATTTTAGGTATACCATACAGTTTACATTCATATTGGGATCTTGTACCTTTACATGACAGGTCTTGGTTCTCATTTTTTCCCCTTGTCCATGCCCTGCCTTCACCCCTGCCTTCCCATTTACAAACACTTTATTTCCATTTTTGCATTTTATCCTTTTTTTTTCTTTTCCCTTATTACCTTTCCCCTACCCTTCCCACTTTCCCTACACCTTTTCTTCCAATTTCACATTATCAGTTATTTCATTAGGACCTTATGTAACATTATAGTTTATTCACACTAGAGAAAGTATTCGGTATTTATACGTGCAACTTATTTATTTCACTTAGGAGTATATCCTCAATTTGTATCCATTTTCCTATGCATGAATCTAATTTCTCATTCTTTATGGCTAAGTAGTATTCCATTTTATAGAAAAACCACGTCTTCTTTATCCAGTTTCCAACTGATGGGCAAATGGGCTGTTTCCAAGTTTTAGCTATTGCAAACTGTGCCACTATAAACATAGGTGTGCATATGTCACTGTAATATGATTCTTTCAATTCTTTTGGAAAGATACCCAGCAGAGGGATGGCTGGGTCAAATGGAACTTCTAGTCCCAGTTCTTTGAGGTATCTCCATATTGATTTCCACAGTGGTTGCAGCAGTCTGCACTCCCACCAACAATGGAGAAGGGTTCCTATCTCCCTGCAGTCCTGCCAGCACTTTCTATTGGTTGATTTCTTGATAGCAGCCATTCTTCCTGGGGTGAGGTGGAATCTCAGGGTTGTTTTCATCTGCATCTCTCAAATGACCAGTGATGTGGAACATTTTTTCATGTATTTACTTGCTGCTTTTACTCCTTTGTCTGAGAAATGTGTGTTCATTTCAGATGCCCATTTTTGAATTGGGTCTTTATATTTGGAGGGGCTGATTGTTTTGAGTTCTTTATATATTCTAGATAATAGTCCTTTGTCTGAGGAGCAGCTGGTAAAATTTTTTCCACATTGTACGTTGTCTCTTAGCTCTGCTGATGGTTTCTTTTGCAATGCAGAAGCTTTTTAATAAGATGAGATCCCACTTGTTGATTCTTTCTGCTAGCTCCCGTGCTACTGAGGATTTATTCATAAAGTCTTTTCCTGTGCCAATGTCTTCCAGAGTTCTGCCTAACTTATCTTCAAGCAAGTTTAATGTTTCTGTTTTAATATTTAGATCTTTAATCCACTTGGATTTTACTTTAGTGCATGGTGAAAGATAAGGATCTAGTTTTAATCTTTGGCGGGTTGAGATCCAGTTTTTCCAACACCATCTATTAAAGAGGCTCTCTTTCCTCCACTTAGTATGGTCAGCTCCTTTGTCAAAGATGAGGTGGCTGAGTATATCTGGAGTTGTTTTTGTGTCTTCCAATCTGTTCCACTGATTCTCAGGTCTGTTTCTTTGTCAGTGCCATGCTGTTTTTATCACAGTGGCTTTGTAGTATAGTTTCAAATTGAGAATTGTTATACCTCCTGCCATGTATCTGTTGCCTAGGATGGTTTTTGCTATTCTAGGTCTCTTCTGGTCCCAAATAAATTTTTGGATTCTTTTTTCTAGTTCTGTGAAATATAGCATTGGAATTTCAATAGGCATTGCATTGAATCTGTATAGCAGTTCTGGTGGTATGACCATTTTCACTATGTTGATTCTTCCTACACAGGAGCAGGGGAAATCTTTCCATTTTGTTATATCCTCTTCGATCTCTTTTTTCAGAGTGCTGTAGTTTTCAGTGTAGAGATCGTTTGCTTCTTTTGTTAGATTGATTCCTAGATACTGCATTTTTTGGATGCTATTGTGAAAGGAATCATTTCCCTAATTTCTTTCTCAGTGAGTTTGTTATTTGTGTACAAGAAGGCTATTGATTTTTGGGTGTTTGCCTTGTATCCAGATACTCTACTGAATCTGTCAATTAAGTCTAGAAGTCTTTTGGTGGAGTTTTTTTGGTCTTCCATGTAGAGTATCATAACATCAGCAAATAATGACAGTTTAACTTCTTCCTTTCCTATCTTTATTGCTTAATTTATTTCTCTTGTCTAATTGCTGTGGCTAATGTTTCCAGACTATTTTGAAGAGGAGTGGTGATAGTACTCATCCTTTTCTTGTTCCTGATTTTAACATGAAGGTTTTCAGTTTTTGGCTATTTAATATGATGTTGGCAGTAGGTTTTTTCATACATACCTTTATTGAGATATAGACCATCTCTTCCAATTTTTTGCAGGTCTTTTTTCATGAATGGGTGTTGAATTTTGTCAAATGCTTTTTCTGCATCTATCAAGAGGATCATATGGTTTTTGTCCTTGACTTTGTTAATATAATGTATTACATTTATTGACATATATATGTTGAACCATCCTTGCACCCCTAGAATAAATCTGACTTTGTCAGGATGTATGATCTTCTTGATGATCCTCTGTAATCTGTTTGCTAGTATCTTATTAAGGATTTTGGCATCTATATTCATTAAGGAGATTGGCCTGTAGTTCTCTTTTTTAGTTGCGTCTTTCCCTGGTTTGGGAATCAAAGTGATACTTGCTTCCAGGAATGAATTTGGAAGTATAGCTTCCCTTTCAATTTCATTGAAAAGTTTGAAGAATAAAGGCAGTAGTTCTTCTCTAAATGTCTTGTAAAATTCAGCAGTGAATCCATCAGGGCCTGGGCTTTTCTTTGTTGGTAAATTTTAATTACATTTTCAATTTCACTGATTGTAAGTGGGGTGTTTAAAGTGTTTTTATCTTCTTCATTCAACTTTGATAATTCATAAGTATCTAGAGATCTGTCCATTTCTTCTGTTTTCCACTTTTTAAAAGCTTTGGTTCTCAAAGTAGGTATTAATGATCCTCTGGATTTCTGTTGGATCTGCTGTGACTTCACCTTTTTCATTCCTGATTGCATGGATCTGAACCTTTTCTTTCCTTTTTTTGATAAGGTTAGCTAAGAGTTTATCAATTTTATTTATTCTTTCAAAAAGCCAACTCTCCGATTCATTTATTTTTTTTTTATCATTTTCTTAGTTTCCATTGCATTGATTTCTGCTCTAATCTTTAAAATTTCCTCTCTTGTTCTAGCTTTGGATTTTTCTTGCTCTTGTTTTTCTAGGAGTCTAAGAATCAACATTAGGTTGTTTATTTGAGCTCACTCTGTTTTCCTAGTGTGAGGATGTATTACTTTTATGTGTGATCATTTCCTTGTAACTACTTTTATGTTATAATGTGTTTGCCTATCTATTAAACTTTGTAAGTTTGTAAGTAACTTGTTTTCTCATAATCCTCTTCCTTCTCTTTTGACCCTCTCTTCCTTTCTTATTTTCCTTTAATTTATTTTTTCTTTGCTTGAACTATAACTCTAGACCCTTGCATTTTTAAATTTTGTGATAGGTTTTTTCTAAGTTGCCCAAACTGTGCTTGAATTTGTAACCCTCCTACCTCAGTCTCTTGAGGCACTGGGATTATAGTTGTGTGCAACCAAGATTGCACTTGCATTTCTTTGTCAAGCAACCAATATTTCCTGCCTGGATTACTATAATAGTTTTGTAAGTAGCCTCCTAGTGCCTGCCTATACTTTACTCTCATCTTTACAGTATTTTCTCAATGTAGCACCCATAATGATCCTTTCAAAACCTGACACTATTGTCATGCATTGGTTTGAAACACTCAAATGACTCATTTTCCCAAGCTAATAGGTGAGTATAGAACAAGATATATCAGGACCTATGTGATCCATCACTTCCACTGGCTACACCAGGCAGGGATCTGCAAAGAAACCACAGGCATGTGGATATCCAATCACCCCTGAAAAAGTTTAGCACTTTCTGGAAATTCTTTATAACGTTGTTTTCAGAGCTAATTTAGGCAGACAAGTACTGTAAGTACCCTTACTCCTTCCAGTCAGACACCTTTTCTTTCAAATAGTCTCCCAGCCTGACCATCAAACTTCATCAGATCTTGGATGACAATTTTCTCTATCTGAAAATTAAAGTCCACAGTTAAAAGATGAGGACTATTACTGTGTTTATTTAAAAGAAAGCAGCAGGACTTAAATGAAAGTTCACAGAATGAATCCCAAAAATTGTTTTGACACAACTATATATTGATGGGATAGAAGTAGAAATTCCATGGTAGTTACATTGAAGAGATAATACTAATTTAGATTTTTCAATTTGGGGTTTTAGTTCATATGAATTTTCTATAATAGTCAAAATTATTTTATAGAATAGTAACTTGGTACTTTAAAACAACATATTTTCATAAAATTTCAAGAATATGCCAGGAAAATATAAAAATACAAGCCATAAGATAGGTAATAAATTAAGTAATGGAGAATTAACAACATTTTCAGGAGAAACTAAGCATTTCTACCACTCCCTAACTCAGATCAACACGCAATAAGATCCTATGAAAACAGACAACATAAAAGACAGTCAAAGTTCCAAAGAAAAATCATCTCATTTTGATAAACAAAAAATGTCAGCAATCTGTTAGAGCTCAAAAATAGTGATTGTCCCTCTTGCGACAACCTGGAAAGATCACACTTGGCTTTGCTAGTCTGCTTTCTGTCTTTCCATATGGGAGAAATATGACTAAATGGATAATTTGCAACCAGAAAAAAAGAATAAATTCTAAAAATAAATTATGGAAGGACTGATAGGAAAATGTTTAAAATGTTTAAGTTCTAAATAGGAATGTAGATTCAAAATACATAGTAAAATATTTTATAGATGCATGTAATGAGATGAAACTAAGCAAAATCAAACTCGAAAGCAGGAATATCCCAGAGAAGATTTTGAGGCCAAATGATAATGTCCTATTGCATAGCAAGGACCCCACAAGAGCATTTGAATATAAATAGGAATATTAAGAGAGATTTTTAATAGTGCAATCCTTTTCCAGTGAGGGGGGAGATAATTCTTTGCTTTTTTCTCCTCATTCTTTATTTTTCTCCTCCCTCTTTCCCTTCCTCCCTTACTCCTTCCCTTCCTTCTTTCCTTTTTTGATTTCTTGTCACAATGTCCCATAAATTCCTAATTTCCAGGACTTTTGTGAGATATTAATTTTTTACTTCTACAGTCTCTTTTATAGCTATCACTCTTCTCTAGAGAGAGAAGATGTTAATCTGACAGAGCATGCTGCTTTTTACACCCTTAGCTTTAATTCTCTGTTAGAAATCAAGTCTCTATTTTCTCTAGGCTTTTGGCTTGTTATAACTTTTTGCTGCCACAGAAAATAGTGCCATGTTTTCTCATACAGTCGCAAAAGTAAACTTCCTCCAATTATGTTTTAAAAACTAGATTATTAAATTTAAATCATGTAATCTAATAAGAGGCATGGTCCAGAACAACACTTATTAAATGCATTCATTAATAAAAACACATTTCCCCACACTAGAGAATCTATAAATTGTAGAATGGTCTCCAGCTCACCTGCCAAGTTTATTTAATTTACAATGCAGTTGAAATCAAATGTTCTATACATCAGATACATTATGGGTTAGTAGGGTCTTTGGGGAGATTGAGTATGGAGGCAATGTGAAGAACAGTCAGGAAACCTGACTGTTGTTATAAATTATTTTTAAGGCAATTGATTTTCAAGTCAGGGCTCAGGATGCCAACACCTTAACTGTTATGTGTCCCAGGAAATTGGGAAATTAGAAAAGAGGAGAAATTGTAGATAGAATTTTCTTGTCGGTGACAGTGAAAACTCACCTTAAACAAAACTCCTTCATCAGGCTGCCCAATATGAGTAGGCTTTCTCTCAATGGAGAGGCAGCACCAGGAGCAGATTCTGTCCCTCTCCTCAAACTCTTTGCCCAGAAATCACTGGTTAGTATATTGGGGGATACTATCCTTTCTCTGGCTCTCTTGCAACTCTGCACATCTTAGAGTAAAGCACTTGCTAAATTTTGTCCTCAGCTATCTCTTCAAAAATGTTTGTAAAGAGAACAGATTTAGAACACAGAGATATTGGCTCCTTAGAGAGAAGGATAGGATTGCTGATAGACTCAGAGCATGGAGATAATGTCTCCCTCTGGAACAATGGGCAGGCACTAAACTCAGGGTTTCTCTCTTATAGCACAACCCTGTGAGAATAGGGGTTCTGAATATAATGCAAATACTGATACTCTTGCTACTGCTATTGTTCTGAGCAATTAACTGCCCTTTATTCTCTGACCTAGGAGATCATCTTCTACTAGTGTCCATGGATAGTGTGGCAGGCTAACTTGCAAGTTAGATTACTGCTTTTTAATAAAAGTAGTACATTTTGATTATGACTCTGATATAATTATATGTTAAATACATCACCTATTTTCTTTATGGACAACACTTTGTTCATTTACATACTAAATGATTTAGCATAAGTAACAAGATGTTTTGTTCAAAGGATGACAATTCATAAAAAGAGAAAGCTAGAGATGAAAGGGAAGGAAACAAGGGAAAAGAAAAATGTGAAAAAAGGAAAAATGGAAACAAAGTTTTTGTAAATAGGGAAGGGTGAAGAGGATGAAGGGAGGGCAGGGGTATGTGCAAAAAACAAGAACCAAGACATATGTAAAGGTACAAGTTCCCAATGATAAATGTAACTGTATTGTTTGCTTTAAATGTACCAATAAACTTAATGGGGCAGGGAAAGAAAGCTAGAAGAAAGAAATTCAGTTTAAAAATGAGAAAATGATATGAATAAACACTTTTCAAAAGAAGAAATATAAATGGTCTACAACTATAAAAAAAATGGTCCATATCATTAGCCATCAGGGAAAAATACATTAAAATGACAATGAGATAGCATTTCACCCAGTTAGAATGGGTATGATCAAACAGAAAGACAAAAATTAACAAATGGTGGTGAGGATGTAGAGAAAAAAACTCATACACACTATTGGTGTCAGTGTCTTCATACTGAAAACTAAAACTAGATCTGTCCTCTGATGCAGCTATCCCACTTCTGAGTATACATCCAAAGGAAACAAAATCAGTATGTCAAAGAGATACGTTAATACCTATGTTTATTGTGGCAATATACACAGTAGCTAAGAAATGGAATCAGCTTAGATACCTATCAAGAGATGAATGGGTAAAGAAATGGCATATATACACAATGAAATATTGGGCCATAAGGAAGAATAAATCTTGTCATTCATAAGAAAAATGGATGGAACTAGGAGTCATTGTGTTAAAGTGAGATAAGTGAGTCACAGAAAAATAATGTTTTCTTTCATATACAGAAGCCGAAGAAAAAGTCAACTTCCATGTTGAATAGTGATTATTAGAAGTTGGAAAGTGCTTGGGGTGAGATAAAAAAAAGGTAGGTAGTACAATGAATACAAAAACACAGTTAAATAGAAGACATGATTTTTTTTTTTTGTTTCATGAAAATGTAAAATGAGAGGAGCTCAATGTTTTTAAATATAAAGACATGATAATAAGAAGAGGGAAAAAGCTAATTACCCTGCTTTAATCAGTGCATGCTATGCATTTGTTGAATCATCCCACTGAACTCTATTAATGTATCAAATAATTTATGTTAATTAAACACAAAATAAAAATATTACATTGAATTACCTGTATTACTTGACAAAAATCTTTTGCTATCCCAACTTTCAGTCATTTCACTGTAAATACAACAAAAACAATTATTATTGATATTAAGGTGGATGCCAATTTTTATTTGATTTAAAAGTTGGTTTCAATATAATATGTAAAATTTCATAGACACAGTTCTACTGTTTTAAGTGCTATTTGTTGTTTTTCATTCCTGGTTTAAGTACAGTATGTGTAGAAAAAAATAAATTCAGTGATTTCTAATTTCTTAATGGCCCAAAACACAAGTACAACTGAACCCTTCGACTGTCAGATCTTTTGAATTTTATCTTCTGTATTTTCTGTTGTTTGTAGTAGAATGTCTCAGTTTTGGCTAAGTGTGGTGAAAGGTGATTTGAGGGTTAAACCCACCAATAAGACTTGTATTTTATGCCCTTTAATAATATTTTATTATTAGCTTTAAATGTAGAGTTAGGGGTTTGTGTGTGTGTGTGTGTGTGTGTTTTCTATTTACTTGTTCACTCTTTTCACTTTATAATTTATACAGAGCTCAAGAAAATTCTCTTATTATTAAAATAGATTTCACTCAATATCCAACAGTTTCTGCAACACCAGCTGCTCAGCAAGAACAGCTGCTTCTCCTGTTTCTTAGTGCTTAGCACACAGCAGCAGAACAATCCATGCTGGTTAAACACTGGCATATACATAAGTATATTATTCTTTAAGACTATTCCAGGGTTGGGCATATAGCTCAGTGGTATGACACTTGCCTAGCATGTGTATACGAGGCCCCAAATTCAATCCCAACTGTGCAAATACATAAATAAGGAAAAGACTATCCTAGAAGGGAGATTAAAATAGGTTCAATCAACAATACGGTACAGTAGCATATATTGAGACAGAAACATCTTCAAAAAATAAAAATTAAAAAAAAAGTTTGAGGGAAAAAAAATCAGGCCAGCAGTTTGGTTTAATGGTTCCACTGCCTGCCTTGCAAGCACAAGGACCTGAGTTCGATCCCTGGTACCAAAAAACAAAAATAAAACAAAACAAACAAAAAAATTTGAAGGGACAGAAACATCTTACCACATAAGACACTCTTTAATAACCTTGAAAACATTAAAAGATTGCAGTAAATAATATGTGCATATCAGGCTCTTTAAAGGATTAGATAATTGAAGTCATCAAGACAATGAACACTTCATTTTAGAGGATCCTCTATTAAATTAAACTCAGATTTTACACAAAGAGATAGAAAAATAAGTTGGAAAAACGATTTAAAATATTCATCTTTTTTGATCTTTGGAGTTTAAGTCTAGCTCTATAAATTAAATATCTTGGGAGCAGACCAGTGAGGACTGCGATCTGCCCCATGGAGGTAGGCTGCCACCCACCCCAATGCCTCAGGCCTCCAAGTGGAGCAGGCCAGTGTGGACTGCAAGCTGTGCAGGAGCCCTAGCAGCACCACCACCCCCTCCCACCTCAGACCTCCTTTCTGTGCTGGTGCCTAGATCCACACTGTGAAGTCTCAGAAGGTCATAAAGGCCATTGTACTGAGCTCCAGAAGATAGAGTACAGGTGAACAAAAGAAAGAGGGCCTCTCTCAGGCTCATTAATAAAAGCTGAAGCCAACTGGTAATGTGAAGAGAATCTCTGCAATAAAGGCACACCAGACTACCATAATTGGTAAGTTGACAGGATTACCTCCTCCCATTGGAACCAGGACTAGCTTCAGGGGAAGGGCACCTGGAACCTGCTGTAGAATCTTGTAGAGTTCAACCCTGCAGTTGGTCAGGGAATTCAACTTGGACCTTGTAGGAAGAAATCAGCCTGAATCTCAGGGGTCTGCTGCTGGCTTGCTGAGACAAATTGACTTAGATCTGCACATTGCTATCCAAATCATCTATTGTGACAGCAAAGACATACCCTGAAGACATATCCCTTCATTTTTATTCATCTTTAAATATTTTTTCTTATTAAGTTTTAATTTTTATTTAAAAATTATTTTTCCACTCTCCAAATTCTTCCTGTTTACTTTCTTCCTTTTTTTTCACTCAATCTCTGACTCTCCTACTTTGTTCTTTATCTCCCTGTTTATTCCTGTTCTGCCCTAATTTGGATTTATTTTCTCTTTTTCTTTTCTTCTCTCTTTTTCCTTCTATTGATTGTCATTAGTTTAAAAGGAAAGTGAGTAAAATATATAGCTTCCCTATTGCTCTTAAGTTGTCCTGTTCTTGTCTCTGTCCTTTCACTGTCTTCCCTCTTGTCTCCAGCAGCTTCCTAGAGTTTGCATAATCTTTCTGTGTCCTCTGGCTTCACTTGTAAACTTCTCCATTCTTCTACCTATCTCTCTCTCTCTCTTCCCAACTCCTTCTAAGTCCCCCTCATGAAGTGTAAAGTTGTTATTTTGAAGAGCTTATCCACTATACACATATTTTGGGCTGACCTTCAATTTTCAATTAATTCACACAGTTAACAGTAATACATTAATAACTACCACAAATTGGCAATTTCTAAGCCGGGCTTGATGTTATTGTGTTGCTGATTGTATCACTTGGGCTAAGGTGTAGTGATTGATCCAATCAGTTATTCTTTCTGGTATTATGAAAATGAGAGTATCTCTGAGTCATTAGAGACTTAAAAGCGAAAATAACAGCTATATCTCGAAGATTAAAATATTAACCCAGGAATTAAACCAAATACAGTACCAACAACAAAAATAAAAATGAGAAAACACTTAAGCAAGGCACATATACAGGGTTCCAACTCACCAAGGGCAAATTCTAGTGGAAATGGAGTGGAAAAATATGGCAATCCACCTCCAGGATACCCTGAACACATAGCACAACAAGTAACAAAACAGATCAATGGGACTCTAGAAAATTTGAAAACAGAAATAATTTCCACAATGAAAGACACAATTAGAGATTCTAGAAGAGAAACAGATAAAAAATTGCATGCATTCAGACTATGATAGAAGCCATAATACCCTGCATAGGAAATAAATGGAAACCATGAATACCCAACACAGGAAAGAAATGGAATCCAGGAAACAGATTCAGATATATATCCAGGAGATTAAAGAATGTATATATAT
>NW_022900916.1:52503216-52549241 GCF_012274545.1 Fukomys damarensis | reverse complement strand
ATATATATATATGTAGAAAGTATACACAACAGAATGACCCAATTTAAAGAAAGGATATCAGATAAAGAGGACAGAGTGGTAGTCAGTGACCAAGAAAAGAGAGATCTCTTAAAAATGGTAAAGGACAGCCAGGCATGGTGGCACATGCCTGTAATCTGAGCACTTGGGAGGCGAAGCAGAAGGATTGCTGAGAGTTCAAGACTAGCCTGGGCTACATAGTGAGTTCCAGGTCAGTCTCAACTACATAGTGAGACCCTGTCTCAAAAAACAAAAACAAAAAAGGTAAAGGAACATGAGAAATCAATCCAACAGCTCCTAGATGATGCAAAGAATAATATAAGACAAATAGGAGTTCATGAAACAGTAGGCGAAATGACATAAAAAAAATCTGTTTACAGAATTAATGACAGAAATCTTCCCAACCAGAGCAAAAGAATTTGATATACAGATAAGTGAGGCTTATAGGACTCCAACTACCCATGACAAAAAAACCCTACACCTAGACATATAATAGTCAAGATCCAAGAAAACCAATAGAAGAACAAAATACTACAAGCAGTTGGAGAAAAGAAACAAATCACCTGCAAAGGAAAGCCCAACAGAATTACCATGGTCTTTTCAACACAAACCCTCAAATCAAGGAGAGCCTGGAGTGAGATATTTCAAGCCCTAAAAGAAAACAATCTCCAAACAAGACTGATGTATCCTGCAAAACTATCTTTCAAAATTGATGGGGATGTAAGATACTTCCATGACAAAAAACACCTGAGAAACTTCATGAATATCAAACTGTCACTCCAAACAATTCTAAACAATATCCCAGAAAAAGACAATGAAGGTCATAACACCATGAGGTCCAACAGAGCAAATCAATTAGGCAAGGAAAAAAACTAAAGGGAGAAGGGGGAAAATTAAAAAGAGCCAACAGGACAATAACATGACAATGATAAGTCAATACATATTAGTTATAACCATCAATGTTAATAGCCTCAATTCACCAATTAATGACAAAATGGATTAAGAAGCAAAATCTAACAATATGCTATATACAAGAAACACACTTAGTTCAAACAGAAACTCATAACTGAGATAAAAGGTGGGAAAACATTTCTCCATGTTACAGGAGCCCAGAAAAAAATGGGTAGTTATTTGCAGCCAAAGTAAATTTCAAATGAAAACTACGACAAAGAAGGTCACTACATCCTTATAAAAGGAGCAATCCAAGACAAAGCAATGACAATCACAAATATACATGCACAAAATATTAATGCCCCCAACTATATAAAACAAATATCAAGGGACATGAAAAAGCAAATAAGCAGTAATTCAATTGTAGTATGGGACCTAAATGTCACAAGTAGACAGTCATCTAGACAAAATATCAACAACAAAATACTAGAACTGAACCAAGCTTTTGAACAAATGCACTTAATAGATGTCTACAGAGTGTTCCACCCCACAAAATCAGAATACATATTCTTTTTGGCTGCACAAATGTCATTCTCCAACACAGACCACATACTAGTTCATAGAATATGTTTAAGTAAATGCAAAGGAATTGAAGTTATACCATGTATATTTTCAGACCATAGTGCAATTAAGCTGGAGATCAATAGCATAAGAAACCACAAGAACTTCACAAAAACATGGAAATTGAACAACACTCTTCTGAACAAACAATGGGTCACAGAGGAAATTAAAGAAGAAATTAGATAGTTTTTATAAATTAATGATAATGCCAATACAACATACAGAAATCTATGGCACACAAAGGAAGCAGTTCTACTTGTAAAATTGATAGCAGTGAATGTTCACACTAGGAAAATAGAACCACCTTAAATAAACAACCCAGTAGTCAATCTCAAGCTCCTAGAAAGAGAAGAGCAAGACAACCCAAAATCAGAACAAGAGAAGAAATTATGAAGATCAGAGCAGAAGTTAATGCAATGGAGAGTAAGAGAAAAATACCAAAAAAATCAATGAATCAAAGAGTTGGTGTTTTGAAAGAATCAATAAAATTGATAAGCCCTTACCAACCTTGTCAAAAAAAAAGGAAAGGAAAGGCTCAAATACTTGAAATTAGGAAAAAAAAAAGGTGAAGTCACAACAGATCCAGGGAAAATCCAGAGGGTCATAACTACCTAATTCGACAACCTTTACTCTAATAAAATGAAAAACAAAGAAGAAATGGACAGATTTCTAGATACATATGAATTACCAAAGTTGAATGAAGAAGATGAAAAAAATATGAATACTCCAATTATAATCAGCGAAATTGAAAAAGTAATTAAAAATGTACCTTCAAGGAAAAGCCTGGGTACTGATGGCTTCACTGCTGAATTTCACAAGACATTTAGAGAACTATCACCACTACTCTTTAAACTTTTCAATGAAATTGAAAGGAAAGCAATACTTCCAAATTTGTTCCTGTTAGTGTTACTTTGATTCCAAAATCAGGGAAAGACCCAATTAAAAAAGAGAATTACAGGCCAATCTCCCTAATGAGCATAGATGCAAAAATCCTCAATAAGTTACTGGCAAACGGATAACAGAGGATCATCAAGAAGATCATACACTCTGACCAAGTCAGATTTATACCAGGGAGGCAAGGATGGTTCAACATATGTAAATCAATAAATGTAATACACTACATTAAGAGTCAAGAACAAAAAATATATGATCATCTCATTAGATGCAGAAAAAGCATTTGACAAAATTCAACACACATTTATGATAAAAACATTGCAGAAAATCAAAACATATGGTTTCAATCTCAATTTGATAAATGTGTTCTGTGAAAAACCAATAGTCAACATCATATTAAGTGGCCCCAAACTGAAAATTTTCATGCTAAATTCAGGAACAAGACAAGGATGTCCACTATCACCACTCCTGTTTAATATAGCTCTGGAAACGTTGGCCACAGCAATTAGACATGAGAAAGAAATCAAAGCAATAAAGATAGGAAAGGAAGAAGTTAAACTGTCATTCTTTGCTGCTGATGTGATACTCTACATAGAAGACCCAGAAAATTCAGCCAAAAGACTTGTAGATTTAATTGGCAGATTTGGCACAGTAACTGGATACAAGGTCAATGCTCAAAAATCAATAGCCTTCTTGTATATAAATAACAGACTCATGGAGAGAGAAATTAGGGAAACAATTCCTTTCACAATAGCATCCAAAAAAAATGAAGCATCTAGGAATCAATCTAATGAAGGAAACAAAAGATCTCTACAGTGAAAACTACAACACTTTGAAAAAAGAGATCAAAGATGATGATATAAGAAAATGGAAAGATGTCTATGCTTCTGAGTAGGCAGAATCAACATAGTGAAAATGGCCATGCTACCAAAAGTGCTATACAGATTCAATAACATCCCAATAGAACTTTCAATAGTAAACTCAGCTGCCTCATCTTTGATGAAGGAATCAACCATCCTCAGTGGAGGAAAGATAGCCTTTTTAATAAATGGTGTTGGAAAAACTTGTTTTCAACCTGCCAAAGATTAAAATTAGAACCCTGTATTCCACAGTGCACTAAACTAAAATACAAATGGATTAAATATCTTAATATTAAAGCAGAAACACGAAACTTGATGGAAGATAAATTAGGTAGAATTTTTGAAGACATTGGCATAGGAAAAGACTTAATGAACAAATCCTCAGTAGTATGAGAACTAGCACAAAGATTCAATAGTGGAATCCCATCTTTTCAAAAAGCTTCGGCACTCCAAGAGAGACCACCAACAGAACTAAGAGACAACTTACAATGTACTAAACAAAAATCAGACCCCCAAATATAAAGACCTGATTCAAAAATGGGCATCTGAAATGAATGGACACTTCTCAGACAAAGTAATAAAAGCAGCAAACAAATAATATGAAAAAAATGTTCAACATCACTGGTCATTCAAGAGATGCAGATGAAAACAACACTGAGATTCCACCTCACCCCAGGAAGAATGGCTGCTATGAAGAAATCAACCAATAGCAAATGCTGGTGGGACTGTGGGGAGATAGGAACCCTTCTCCATTATTGGTGGGAGTGCAGACTGGTGCAACCACTGTGGAAATCAATATGGAGCTACCTCAAAGAACTAGGACTAGAGATTCCATTTGACCCAGCCATCCCTCTGCTGGGTATCTTTCCAAAACAATTAGAAGAATCATACCACAGTAATATATGCACACTCATGTTTATAGCAGCATAGTTTGTAATAGCTAAAACTTGGAAACAGCCCACTTGCCCATAAATTGCAGACTGGATAAAGAAGATGTGTTTTTTTATAAATTGGAGTACTACTCAGCCATAAAGAATGAGAAACTAGATTCATTCATAGGAATATTGATGCATATTGAGGCCATACTTTTAAGTGAATTAAATATGACTCACATATTTAAATACTGAACAGTTTCTCTGGTGTAAAAAACTAAAAGTGTAAATAAGATCCAAATTGTATAACTGATAATGTGAAATAGGAAGAAAAGAGCTAAAGGTGTATAAGTGGAAAGGGTAGGGGAAAGGAAATAAAGGAAAAGACAAATATGAGAAAAGGGAAAAATGGAAACAAAGACTTTTTAAGTAGGGAAGAGTCACGGGAGTGAAGGAAGGGGAGAGCTATGAGGAAAAAATAAGAACCAAGTCATATCATGTAAAAGTACAAGATCCCAGTGATGAACATAACTGTACTGTATACCTATAAAGTACCAATAAACTCAATGAAAAATGAAAATTATCTTCAAAAGAAAGGAAATCAAATCCTAAATGCTGCCAGAGCTGCAGAGGAAAAAGTAACCTTCTGCATTGTTGGTGGGGATGTAATCTAGTATAGAAATCAGAATGGAGATTTTTCAAAAAAGCTAAAAATAGCAGTCCCATTTGATCCAGCTATCCCCCTTCTAGGTATCTTCCCAAAAGAGTTAAAGACATCGTATTAATGTGATACACGCATAATCATATTTATAGTATTGCAATTCATAATTATTAAATCTTAAAAAGTGGCCCATGTCTGTCAACAGATGATAGTATAAATATATTGCTTGTTAGTATCCTTTCATTTTAATTTAACATTTATAATCCTAGCCCTAGTCGTAATAAACTCCCTCAGATTGTTTGTCTGGTAAAGTTCTTATCTCACCTACCTTTTAAAGTACAGTTTTCTTGGTTAAATTATCCTGGGTTGGCAATTTTTCATCCTTCTTTTTCTTTTTTTAAAATTCATTTTATCAGTACATTTTAGATATACAATATAATGACATTCATCATTGGAAATTTGTACCTTTATGTCTTCTATCTTGGTTCTTATTTTTTCCCCATCCCCCTGCCCTCCCTTTAACCACTCTAACCCTCCCTATTTACAAAGACTTTATTTCTGTTTTTTCCTTTTCTCATATTAATTCCATTTCCTGCTTTTCTTTCCCCTACTCCCTTCACTTCCCCTTTCACTTTGGAACTTTTCTTCCTATTTCACATTACCTATTATACATTTTGATCTTCACTTACACTTTCAGTTTCTCACACTAGATAAACTATTAGGAATTTACACTTGTGTATCCTATTTATTTCACTCAAGTGTATCACCTCAATATGCATCCATTTAGCTACAAATATCTATAATTTTACATTCTTTATGGCTGAGCAGTGCTTCATTTTATTAGGAAAAAAGCCCCACAATTTCTTTATCCAGTCTCCAGTTGATCGGCAAGTGGGCTCTTTCCAAGTTTTAGCTATTACAAACCCTGCTGCTATAAACATGGGTGTGCATATATCACTGTGGTATTATTCTTTCAATTCTTTTGGGGGGATAGCAAGCAGGGGAATAGCTGCAATTGCTGACACTTCCAATTCTAGGTCTTTGAGGTATCTCCATATTGATTTCCACAGTGGTTGAAACAGTGTGCACTCCCACCAGCAGTGGAGCAGGGTTCCTTTTTCCCTACATCCCCAACAGCATTTGTTGTTGGTTGATTTAATGATAGCAGCCACTCTCTCTGGAGTGAGGTAGAATCTAAGCGTGTTTTCAGTTGCATCTCTCGAATGAGCAGTGATGTTGAACATTCTTTCATATGTTTATTTACTATTTCTACTTTGAAACATGTCTGTTCATTTCAGATGTCCATTTTTAGATTGGGTTTTTAAATTTGGAGGTCTTGTTTATATAACCTCTTTATATTCTAGATACTAGACCTCTGTCTGAGGAACAGCTGGTAAAATTTTTTCCCACATTTTGGGTTGTCTCTTCACACTGTTGGTGGTTTCACTTGCTGTGCAGGAGTTTTTTTTAATAAGGAGAGATACCACTTGTTGATTGTTTGTGCAAGATAACATGCAACATAGGTATTCATAAAATCTTTTTCTACATGAATATATTCAAGAATTCTACCTAACCTCTCTCCAGGCTGTTTATTGTTTCTGCTTAAATATTTAGATCTTTAATCCATTTCCATTTTATTTTAGTGCATGGTGAAAGGTATAGGTCTAGTTTAAATCTTTGGCAAGTTGAAACTCAATTTTTCCAGCACCATTTATTAAAGAGGATATCTTTCCTCCAATGAGGGTATGTGGCTCCTTTGCTGAAGATGAAGTGTCTGAGTCTGTCTGTGGTCATTTCTGCACATTTAGTCTGTTCCTCTGGTCCTCAGGTCCGATTCTTTGCCAGTACCATGCTGCATTTATCACAGTAGCTTTATGATATAGTTTCAAGTTGGTAATTCTCCTATCTTGTTGCATAGAATGGCTTCTGCTATTTTAGGTCTCTTGTTCCAAATGAATTTTTGGATTGTTTTCTCAAGGTCTGTGAAGTATGCTGTTGGAATTTCAATCAGGATTGCATTTAATCTATATGGCAGTTTTAGAAGTATGGCCATTTTCACTATGTTGATTCTTCTTATGGAAGAGCAAGGGATGTCTCCATTGTCTGATATCATCTTCAATCTTTTTTTCAAGAGGGCTGTGATTTTCAAAATAGAGGTCTTTGATTTCTCTCTTTAGGTTGATTCCTAGGTATTTCAATTTTTGGATGCTACTGTGAAAGGAATTGTTTGCCTCATTTCTCTCTCACTTAATCTGTTGTACATGTCCTAGAAAGGCATTGATTTTTTTTGTGATTACTTTGTATCCAGCTACTTTACTGAATGTGGTTATTAAGTCTAGAAGACTTTCGGTGGAGTTCTTGGGGTGTTCTATATATAGTATCATGTCATCTGCAAATAATGACAATTTAACTTCATTTCCTATCTTTATTTCTTTTATTCCTTTCTCTTGTCTAATTTCTGTGGCTAATGTTTCCAAAACTATATTGAACAGGAGTGGTGATAGTGGACATCCTTGTCTTGTTCCTGATTTTAGTGTGAAGGATTTCACTTTCTGATGATTTAGTATGATATTGTCTTTTGGTTTTCAAAAATGGCTGTTGTCAGGTTGAGTTAGAGACCGCCTATGCCAAGTTTTTGTAGGGTTTTTATCATGAATGTGTGTTGGACTTTGTCAAACACTTTTTCTGCATCTACTGAGATGATCATACGGTTTTTGTCCTTGGCTCTGTTAATATAGTGTATTATATTTACTGATTTGCCTTTTTTGAACCATCCTTGCATCCCTGGGATGAATCCCACTTGGTCAGGGTATATGATCTCCTTGATGATCTTCTGCATTTTATTTGCCAGTATTATATTAAGTATTTTGGCATCTATGTTCATTAATGAGATTGGCCTATAGTGCTCTCTTTTTTTTAGCTCTGTCTTTCTCTGCTTTTGGAATTAAGGTGATGCTTGCTTCCAGTAACGAATTTGAGAATATTGCTTCCCTTTCAATTTCATTGAAAAGTTTAAACAGTAGTGGCAATAGTTCCTCTCTAAATGTCTTGTAGAATTCAGCAGTGAAGTTATCAGGGCCTGGGCTTTTCATAGTTGGTAAGTTTTTTGTCATGTTTTCAATTTCATTGATTTATATTGGGTTGTTTAGAATTTTTAGGTCTTCTTTGTTCAACTTTGGTAATTCATATGTATCTAGGAATGTGTCTATTTCTTCTGTGTTTTCCATTTATTCATATAGATTCTCAAAGTAGGTATTGATGATCTTTTGTATTTCTGATAAGTCCATTGTAATTACATCCTTTTATTTCCTAATTGCATGCATTTGGGTCTTTGCTTTCCTGTTTTTTATAAGGTTGGCTAAAGGTTTGTCAATTTTGTTTATTCTTTTGAAGAACCAACTATTGGCTTTATTGATTTTTTTTGTATTGTTCTCTTGGTATCCATTGCTTTGATTTCTGCTCTGTTCTTTATAATTTCCTCTCTTGTATGAGCTTCGGCTTTGTCCTACTCTTCTTTTTCTAGAAGCCTGAGATTCACCATCAGGTTCTTTAATTGAGCTCAATCTGTTTTCCTAATGTGAGTATTCATTGCTATGAATTTCCCTTGTAAGATTGCTTTCATTGGGTCCCATAGATTTTAATATGTTTTATTGCCATTGTCATTTAATTGTAGAAACTGTCTTATTTTTTAAATTTTCTCTGTGACCCATTGTTTATGCAGAATTGTGTTGTTCATTTTCTATGTGTTTATGAAATTCTTGCAGTTTCTTTTGCTATTGAGCTCCAATTTCATTGCACTATGGTCTAATAATAAACAGGGGATAGCTTCAATTCCTTTGCACTGTTTAAACATATTCTATGAGCTTTTTCAAGTTTCTGTTGTATGGAGTATTGTTTTCCACCCTTTAACTTTCAGTTTATGAGTTTCTTTTTGAATTAAGTATGTTTCTTGTATGCAGCGTATTGTTCGATCTTGCTTCTTGACCTATTCTGCCAGTCTCTTTCTTTTGATTGGTGAATTGAGACCATTAACATTGATGATTATAATTAATATTCATTGACTTATCCTTGTCATGACTTCTTTCTGTTGGATTTTCCCCCTTTGCATTTAGTTTCTTTTATGCTGGATGGATTCATTCTGCTGGGCTTCCTGGGGTTGTGATCCTCATTTTCTTTTCCTAGGACATTGTTAAAATTTTTTTTGAGTGCTGATTTGGTATTCATGGAGTTCCTAAGGTGCTCTTTTTCATGAAAGTATCTTATTTCTACATCAGTTTTTTTTCCCTCGTTGAGTTTATTGGTACATTTTAGGTAGACAGTACAGACAGTTACATTCATCATTGGGATCTTGTACCTTTATATGACAGGTCTTTGTTTTCATTTTTTCCCCTTATCCCTGCCCACCCTTTACCCCATCTTCCCTTCCCTATTTACAAATATTGTATTTCCACTTTTTTCATTTTCTCATGTTTTTTTTTCCTTTTCCCTTATTACTTTTTCCTACCCTTCCCATTTACCCTAGAGCTTTAGCCCTTTTCTTCCTATTTCCATCAGTTTTGAAAGATAGTTTTGTAGTGTACATCAATCTGGGTTGGAGGTTGTTTTCCTTTAGGCCTTGAAATATGTCACTCCAAACTCTTCTTACCTTGAAGGTTTGTGTTGAGAATTCTGCTGTGATCTGATGGGCTTTCCTTTGTATGTGATTTGTTTCTTTTCTATAGCTGCTTGTAGAATTTTGTTCTTCTGTTGGGTTCTTGGAATATTATTATTATTATTTTTGTACCGGGGATTGAACTTGGGTCCTTGCACTTGCAAGGCAGGCCACCACTGAACCGCTGAGCTAAATCCCTGGCCCAGTTCTTGGAATCTTAACTATTACATTCCTAGGTGTAGATTTTTTCTTTTTCTTTTTTTTTAATCACAGCTAGTTGGAGTCCTATATGCCTCACTTATCTGTATGTTAAATTGTTTTCCCCCACTTGGCAAGTTTTCTGCCATTACTTCTGTGAAGAGGTTTTTTTTTTTTTTTTTTTTTTTTTTTTTTTTTTATATTGTCTATGCTCTCCTGTTTCTTCATTGACTCTCATCAGTCTCATGTTATTCTTCTTTGCATCATCTATCAGCTGCTGGATTGATTTCTCATGGTCCCTTACTATTTTTAAGAAATTTTTGTTTTCTGTTCACTGATCACAATCCTGTCTTCTATATCTGAAATTCTGTCCTCACTTTGGCTTATTCTGCTGTGTAAACTTTCAGTGGAGCTTTTAGTCTCCTGGATATATATTTACATTTGCTTTATGAATTCCATTTTTTTTCTATGTTGGGATTGCATCATGTTTCTCAGCTCCTCTATTTTTTTAAAATCTGTGTCTGCTCTAGATTTATTAATCATGACTTTCACTATTGTCAAAATATCTGTTGTTATGTGAGAAATTATTTCTGATTTCATTTATTCCAGATCTTCTTTTCTTGCCCATTCAGGAAGTCCAGGTCATTGAGTATCAGATTTTTCCATCTCATTGCCCTTTGTAGTTGCCTTAGGTGATCTAGAAGTCCTGTTTTGAGATTTGTTTATGTGCCTTTTTGTTTCAACAGATGCAGCCTGCTGTACCTTTGTTGAGGCACTTTTTGCTCACCCAGCTGTCTTCAATTCTCAGCAAGTCACTGAGCATCCTTTTCTCTATTGCTCAACACTGCACCAATTCCTGGGTTCAGAATGGTTGCCTTCTGGACCTCTGACCTTTTGTCTGGGTGGGCTTCTGGCTTCAGCCAGTGCATACTTGGGATGGTTCTGGATGTGCCTCTAGCTAGGCCCTACCCCTCTACATAGCTGTTGTCTGGGAGGACCTTTGGCTGGGGACTGTGCACTCCCATCCCTGGTGTCTGAGCAGGCTTCAGGCTAGAGTCTCCATGCACTTACCGATGGTATTGGGGCAGGCCTCTCTGTCTGATGATTGTGCTCTTCTGCAGCTCTTTTCTGGGTGGGGCTTTGGCTTTGGCCTGTGTTCCTAAGTGGCTGGAGTCAGTTGGTGCCCTGGCTGGACCTACCTGAAGCTATGCCACTCTGGACCACAGCACTGCTTGCCAACATCTGTGTGCATTCACCGATGGTAGCAGGGTGGGCCTTCTTATGTTTATTTTTCTTTAAGCATTTTATACATTTCATTCTTTTTTTCTCTTGCAAAGCTGCTGCTGAGACAGCTGCAGATAGTCATGCAAGTTCCCTTATATATGTGTTCACTGTCCCTTTCTCTTCTTGTGCTCCTTTTGGGACACTCACAATGCATATGCTATTTTGCTTCCTAGCATTATATAAGGCCTATAGACTTTCCTCTCATTATTTCACTGGGCAATTTCAAATGATCTGTCTTTGAGCTCATGCATTCTCCTTGAATTATCTGATCATATTTACTACTGAAACTTTTTATGGCATGTATCGTTTCACTCACTGTTTTTCAGCTCCAATATTTCTGATTAGTTCTTTTTCATACTTCGTATCTCTTTGTTGAACATCTAATTTTGTTTTGTATTGTTTTCCTGATTTCATTTTTTCATTGATCTGTGTTCTCTTGTAGCTCACTGGACTTCTTCATAACAGTGATTTGGACTTTTCATTAGACAGTCTGTAATTTCCATTTTCCTATCTCGTGTGTGTGTGTGTGTGTGTGTGTGTGTGTGTGTGTGTGTGCGTGTGCATGCTGGGGATTGACTAGAAGGCTTTTACACTGAGCTGCATCCCAGCACTATCTGAATTTTTGTTTCATTATTTTGAGGCAGCATCTCTAATATGCCAGGCTGGCCTCAAACTTGAGATCTCCATGCCTCAGACTCCCCAGTTGCTAGGATTCAGGTCTACATCACCATTCCTGGTAGATTTCCATTTCAATACGGTCTGTTATTGGTGCTTTATTTTGTACCATTGATAGTGTTGTGTTTTTCTAGTTATCTGTAATCATTTTGGCTATGCAATGGTGTCTGGAAGTTTGAACATGTGTGCACCTACTGCAGTCTATACAGACTGGCTTCAGCCAGTCATCTTCACTAGTCCATCCAGAGGTTCTAGTCTGGTGTGATTTGAGGCAGGCTTGCTGCCAGAGTTCCCAGGAAGACTGATCAGGAAGCTGTGTAACTGCTGAGTGAATTTGAGACTTGCATACACAGCAGTTGGTCTGGGTCAATGGTAGGCAGCCTTGCCTTGGGATTCATTATGTTGGTGCTGTTGACTGGATATATGTGGATTGTTCCGAGGCCTGGATCTGTAGGGTTGACCTAGTACCTGTAGTTTTGGGTGCTGGTTTGAAGCCTGTGTTCCTGAGGTCCGATCTGCTGCCACCTGCCTGATTTCTATGTTGTCAGGAATAGCCCGGACTAAGGCAAGCCTGAAACATCTCACTTCTCTAGTTCCTTTTGCTTCAACTTGTTAATTGGACAGAATATCTATAATAACAGGAAGTATTTTGCTGTATAACAGATTCAGTGTTAGCTCTTTGAGCACGTTATTGGTTCAGTCTTTGTAACAACTCCTTAAAGTAGGCATTATCCCATGTTATGGGTATGAAAAATCACCTCACAGAAATTAGGTGACATGACTAGGGTTCCCCATCCTCTAGGTGGCAGAGGTAGAGTTCAAGTTCATTTCTGAATGACTTAGTTTATAAAACTCTAAGGGTATTTTCTGATGCTGACACTTGGTTCTTCTTAGGCCAAGTTGTATATGACTGTGAAAAGACCATATTTAAAAGATTTGAGACTGGAATTTGGGAGCCATTTTCTTTGACTGATTGCTTTAGTGATGATTTCATTCTGTTTTGTCTCTTTAAAATATGCATAAACTATTTGGCACCATTTTCCAAGATGATTTTTAACAAAACAAATTCAGTCTATCTCCAATATTGACTTATGTAATCATTTCTGACAACTTCCAAGAGTCACACCAGATTGTGGTTAGTATTAGACAAGAGAGAGAAGACAATTCACAATGAAGGAAGAAACCATTGTATGTTTTTTGTTTGCTTTTTTGGGGGTTTTTTTGTATCAGGAGAAATGCACACATATATATTCTTTGAAAAAGATGAGCATTCCATGCTACATTTGCCACCAGAGGGAGTCATATGAATACTAAAACATATTGAAAAAGGAAAAGAAATAATCATTATTTTCTTCCTGTTCCATTGATTTTTCAACTAGTGTTCAGAATTCTAAAACAGGTTCATTGTAGGGTTTAAAACATAAGAAACATATTACTCAAGTTAATAATCCAGAATACAAGATAAATAGAAAAACTAATAGACATAGTCCAGATTTTACCAAAATGAGCCTAATGTTATACTGAAACTAAGAAATCAAGTTATGATCAGTTTCGTTCCAAAAATCATCTACAGTTCCCAAAATCATCTACAAATACCAAAATTCTGTCTTAAAAATTCCTAAATCAACAATTTTATTAAGTATATTTTATTTTCGTTAAATATATGGTATTTTACCATTATATTTTCTTTGCTAGGATGATTGCAATTATTATTGCCAATAAATAAAGATGCACTGAAAACAAAATATACAGGTAGAAATATTCTATAATAAAAGGTCATTTACATAACTATGCTCTCTGAAGCCCAAGCTAAGATTTCCTCAATTAATAAACTAAGTGAAAAGATTTCATGACTGGTAGGTAACTGGTAGGTGTGGAACACAACTTGTTTTGTTTACAATTTAAAAATTGATCAGATAAAAACTTTTTCTGAAACCTAGTGTCTATACATAGCATTGAATTATTCACTAAAATAAAGATCCAGTTATGTCCTTAGTTTTGAAGTGATATATAGATCACTTTACATAGATCAACAATTCTCAAAAAGTAATCCCTGGACCAGCATTGGCATAATTGCTTGAGAAGTTGTTCAAAATACAAATTCTCAAGTTTCAGTCCAGACCCATTGATTCAGAAAGTCTAAAGGTAGTACCTAGCATTCTGAATTTTGGCAAGCTCTCTGGGTGATCTGATGCACATTTACAGTTTGAAAACCATTGACAAAAATATAGCAAATAGTCTCTTGAAACCAAATCCAGTGACTTATGCAAACTAGAGCATATCCTTTTTGTATTGTATTACAGAAGTAGCAACTTTTACAGGCAAATTTAAAAATATTTAGAGGCTGAGTGGATGATTATGGAAAAGATTGCTTAAAATTACTTTTTTGGGATATCAAATTGTCATAGATTAAAATAACTGAATTTAAAAATAACCACATATTTTAGAGAACCAAGGATAAAGGTTATGTACTTTCTGTTCTCTTCTTTGTATAATTATTGCTTGTGCTCAAAAATTATTATTTACTGATTTTAACCTTTATAGTTTTGTTTTGTTTTGTTTTTTGAGACAGGGTCTCACTATGTAGTTGAGACTGACCTGGAACTCACTATATAGCCCAGGCTGGTCTCGAACTCACAGCATCCTCCTGTCTCAGCCTCCCGAGTGCTGGGATTACAGGCATGCGCCACCACACCTGGCTTAACATTTATAGTTTTGACATTTTATTGTTTAAGAACTTTGAGGAAAATTGCTCTAAAAAGCAAACTTTACAAGGGAAAAATAAAGTTCTCCTAAAAAGTCAAAAACAAGGTTAATATTACAAGATAACTTCAACTTTGCACTTTTTGTTGTGTTGTCCAAAGTTTTATCTAGATGCATGCATTGCCTTGTAATAGAAATACACTTCTTTTTTTTTTTCATTGAGTTTCTTGGTACTTTAAAAGTATACAGTATAGTTACATTCATCATTGGGGTCTTGCACCTTTACACAACAGATCTCGGTTCTCAATTTTTTATCCCATACCCCTGCCCTCCCTTTTTGCCCTCCACCCTCCCCTATTTACAAAGACTTGGTTTCCATTTTTTCCTTTTCTCATATTTTTTTCTTTTCCCTTATTTCCTTTCTCCTACCCTTCCCACTTCTCCTACACCTTTAGCTCTTTTTTTCCTATTTCACATTATCACTTATACAATTTGGATCTTATTTACACTTTTAGTTTTTCACACCAGAAAAGCTATTCAGTATTTACACATGTGTCTTATTTATTTCACTTGAGTATGGCCCCAATATACATCATTTTCCTATGAATCACTCTAATTTCTCATTCTTTATGGCTGAGTAGCACTTCATTTTATAATAGAAATATGCTTCCATCAAACAAAGTATTTTAAAATTATTTTCAAAGTCTATTTGCAAGCAAGTCATTTGGATATAACATAAAATAAGCCTAGATTTTAAAACATCTTTATAATAAGAACTGAACTGTTCATATGATTAATTTGTATCACACTGTTTATTTTGGATAATCAAGCACAATGCAATCAATTTGATTATATGTAGGTGGACTAAAACCTTCCTTGTGACAGCTGCGTGCATGTAATTAACTTCACTGATCAATTAAAACTGATTTTAAATTAGTCACACATGTGTAAATACCGAATAGTTTCTCTGGTGTGAAAAACTATAATAGTACACAAGATCCTAATGGGATAATTAAGAGTGCAGAATAGGAAAAAAAGGGCTAAGGTGGAGGGAAAGTGGGAAGGGTAGGGGAAAGGGAATAAGGAAAAAGAAAAAATATGAGAAAATGAAAAAATGGAAATAAAGAGTTTATAAATGGGGAGGGGAGGAGGGCGTGAAGGCAGGGCAGGGACAAGGGGGAAAAATGAGAACCAAGACCTGTCATGTGAAGGTACAGGATCCCAGTAATGAATGTTACTGTATTGTATACTAGATTGTACCAATAAACTCAATTTTTAAAATCTGATTTTTTGTAAGCATAGCACAATATATTGCTGCAAAGATTTAGCTGGTACTCTTTCAACTTGATTGACGCATCGAAATAATAGCTCCTTCTAATTATTTGCTCATTCTTACATAGAAAGGTTAATGTTAAGATGAATTATTTTCCCTGTTTACAAGGAAAAGCAGGGTAACAGGCACATTTATTGAAGGTGGAATACATGGGTGAATTCCTGAAATTGTCTGACCTTTCTGTAGGAAGCATTGAGAGTTATTAAAAAAAAATATATATATATATATATATAGAGAGAGAGAGAGAGAGAGATGAGAAAATTTTGGCTTCTGCAGTGGCAAAATGCACATAATAGAACAAAGCGTTTGGCTCACAATTATTCATTGATAGTCAACATCAGAAACAAGAGAAGTTAAAGATTGAGATCACTTTAAACTTCCCGCAGCTTAGCTTTTTGGGATCAGAATTGGAAGCTGCTGTGCAGTCAGGCAAACCTCACGCCTCTACATGTCCGCTGTTTGGAGTTGAAAGAGGTGCACACTGGGAGGGCAGCGCGGACTCCCACAGAGAAGCCAGGTACTTGCCCGCAAAGTTCAATCTCAACATTTTTATGGGTAAGTTATATTCAAAGAAACTTTAACATTCAGATTGGAAGCTGAGATCTTACACAATGATGTTAAAAGTGAGAGAATGTGTAGGAAAGTTTTGTATACAAAAAAATACATATAAATTGTTATTTGTAGAAACTATGGTTTTATTTCATGTGTTTCAAAAATACTGTATTTATAGTGTTTCTTAATGTACCTAGGAAAACAAATGAGTTTCAAAACTCTGACACTTTTTAAAACAATACTTATGAAGAACGTGGGCTTTTGAGTCAAGTTTATTTGGAATTCGTACTTTAGACAAGGATAGTTTAATTTCCTTTGTCTTCCAGTTCCCTTGCCTCATTGAGAAAATGGGAACAATGATTCATTTTTCATGTAGGGAATGCATGCAACAGTGCAGGAATAATACATGTTTTAAATTAAATATGTTGAAATTCTTTATCTCTTCAAATGCAAAGAAAGAGCTGAGGTTAAGTTAATGACTTGTGAATATATAATTATGTCTGGAAGCATGCTTATTGAACAAAGGATCTTTATTAGTCTTTCATCTTATTTAATACAATTGCTTAGTTGGGAAACATCTTCTGATCTTATGATTAAAAAAACATTTCAACTGAAGAAGTATAAACCTGTTGATTGCAATTATGTAGCCTTTGGAAAACTTTAAAAAACACTATCGTATTTGTCATCTTAGTTTTTAATTTTGAAGATTTATCAATCAATAATAGATCAGGAAATAAGGTTATCTTTTTGTTCTAATTTTATAATGGTTGTATTTTGGCATGTTCTTTATATTTTAATTTTAAGAGAGATTTTTTTGGTAGCTGTTGACTGTTGCTGAAGTTAATGTTGATATAAGACTTAGTCTTTGAACGTAAGAAGTGTGTAAGGAAGATATTTATAGTTGATAAAACCATAGGGCACTAAACTATCACCGACAGTGATTAAAGGCTACAGGTGTCAGGAAATCAACAGCTTGCCTAAGAAAAATATTAAGTAGCTTGTGAGGGCCATTGTGATTTGGCCTTTTCTTGCTTTAATAAGAAAAGCAAGAAAGAAACTGAAAATAGAGAGATTATCCCTTCCTATAATTTACAAAACAGAAGATTTTTGATTCTTTGTTATTCAAAAGAAAACTTTCAATATCATAAAATCCTTGCAAAATGGGCAGAATAGAAATATTATGAGTATATCCTTAATTCCTTGGTTCATTATTTTAAGTAGCATTTATCTCTCCATAAGATAGTATTTTTTTTTGCTGTGCTGTAAAAGTCAGCTCAGATTCAAAGAGTATAAAGAAGATCATTGTTCAAGGGAACACAGCAATTCCTAAGAGGATTTCCTTTGAGCAGATATTGTTTGCAAGGTGAGGCTGAAGCTAATGTGCTAAATATTTTTTGCTGTAAATATTTTTGTGGTATTTGAAAAAGTTTATCCTAAGGTTTGGAATTACTCATATTTCCATTTTGGTTTGTGACATAGTCTTCCTGCATAAATAAATAAAATAATATTTTATTTGTTCTCTTCCTACTTCCTTTAATGATGTTTGATTGTTTAAAACAATATAATGTCGCAGCAAAAGGATTAAAGTTCTTTTAGTACAGTCTGTTGTACGTTTATAGATGCAAGCTACTAGTTCAACTTCCAATTGTATTTTTTTCAGTGGATATAATGACTGTTTCTTCTCTCATTGTTTCAATTATTTCACAATCCCTTATTTTTGTCTAGAATAAATTAGTGGAGTTTTGGCTAGCTATAAATACATTTAATTAAATCACATTTAATTAGTTTTACATATGAACACACATATACTATTATTCTTAATGAGGTATGATAAAAAGTGAATATCTAAATTTTAAAAATTTATCACAGCAAAAGACACATTGCCTTTAGTCCTAAGATATAGGCATGTAGTCATCTGAAGAATGATGTTTCTAGTGTTCATACTGAGTTTTATTGCTGATATTTTAATATTTCTCATACATAGCAGTGAGTGAATAGAAAACATTCCTTTATGGTGAGTTTAGTGATTTTGAAAATGTAGTTTTTTTTAATTCATAGAAAAGGTAGTCTAGAATAGTACTCAAACCTATAGTTCACATAATAGTGTGGATCCCTTAATTGATTGTTACTGTTCTCTCATGGAAAAAAGGGACAGAATTGAAATGAAGGTTTAGAAATGTTTATAATAATTTGATGTTGCTGTGGCATCCAAGGTCACGGTAAATGGTCTCCTATGACAGCTCTGTACTTGTGACCTATACTCACTGAACAAAGAATAGATCAGTTTGAGTCTTAACAAGACTTCCATAGGATAAATTGTTAGACCTAACAATGATGAAGGATTGAAGAGGAATCTTGAAGTATATAACTTGCTTTATTTTCTATAAAACCTACAAGTGAATATGCTGAACCTGAAAAACTATTTTAAAAATCTCTTCTTAAAACCCTATCAATATTCCTCTGAGAGACTAGTTTCTGTTCCTGAATATTATTGAAACAAAACAGAAACCATTTAGACATTTAGTCTTTTACAAGAGTCATTGTTGATCCGACCTTAGGTAACAAGTGAGAAGCAAAGACACTAACAACTTGAAATATTGGTATATCAGTGTTTAGTCGAAGTGTGTATATAGAAATTTAATATATAAAACTGCTAGTTATATATCATGTGGAATGATAAGTTACAAGTTAATTATAAATGTTCAATTGTCCATGCATGTGCTTTTAAGAAAAAACATATACAATTTTGCAACTGATTGTTGTATTTCCCCCTTTTGTTGTTTCTTTTGATTATAGGTATTGTAATATAATTTTATGCTTCTAATGCTAATAATAAATTAAATCTGTATCTTGTATGTGTAAAATTCACTTTTTAAATAACATATTCGTATTATATTTTTTAAAAATATCAACTGACAGTGAATTGGGGAAGAAAAGCCCAAAATGGTTCTTCATCTCAGGTACTTGGAAAATCTCATATAGTCTGAAAAATCTAGAATAGATGTTTAATAATTATTTACTGAGTGAAGAGAAAGTTAACCCTTCATATAGATAGAATAAAAATTTTTTGAAGTCTTATAAAACTAATTGTTAGTAGCAAATCTTTAATAATCATATCACTGGTCATAAATATTTTTAATTATAAATTACAACTTACTTTGCTTAGTATCAGCAGTAGAAATTTCCATATATCTTACTGAATGGAAGCTAACGCATGTTCCATAGGTACTATTGGATTAAAGTGACAGCAGACAAAATAATAGCTTAAAAATATACATTTGGAAGCAGGGCATGGTGGTGCACGCCTATAATCCCAGCACTTGGGAAGCTGAGGCAGGAGGATCGCTGTGAGTTCAAGACCAGCCTGGGCTACATAGCAAGTTCCAGGCAGTCTCAACTACATAGTGAGACCCTGTCTCAAAAAACCAAAAACAAACAAACAAACAAAAATATACATTTGGTTGCATTACACACTTCCCTGCTTAAAACTATTTAAATCTTCATATATATAGCAAAACTCAAAATCTTTTAAATCGCATTTAAAATCCACACAATCTGCCCCCAGCCTCCCTCTCTGACTTTGCCTTACCAATAATTCTGTTTCTTCGACATGCCAAGCCTTCCTCTTGCCCCATGACCTTCAGTCTGTTGTTCCACTCACTAGTAACGCTATGCCCAAATCCATCCATAGCTGGCTCTTTGTCACCCTTTGAGATTTCAGATGCATATCACACTCTAAGCTTTCCTCCTGCCTCAGTCACTTATCAGACAGCTTTCTTTTATATGTAAAAAACCTGTCATGGTCTGGAATTATCACGTATTCTCAAAGCCCAGCGATCTAAGAAGGAGCTTCACATAAACAGCTACTCAGTGAATATCTGTCTAATGAATGGATGGATGTGTGGAGAAAAACCACTTCATCTGCTTTGGCAACACTAAACCACTTGAGTTGGGTATTACGCTAGAGCTGGAGAAAAATGTCTCATTTAAGAGATTTGTAGGTCGGTGGAGGCCTTTTGTTGCTGTAAAAAGATTCGCCTATGGAAATGAAATCTGTTTCTCATGTGACCAATAAACTCTGCTTCCAATGCCATATGTAATCATTCTCCAAAATCACTAAACCTTTTTTTATTTTGAGAAGTCCAACAAATTTGCATACATTTTAGTGTCATCATCTCTGGAAAAATCAAGCATTTGTTCTAGAACCCAAATTCTTCAGCTGGGACTCATATATGACCTGAAATTGGACACAAGCTACAAATAAGTGTGTCATATATGTATGTTATGCGGGTGAGTATGATTTGTGTTTATATACATTTCATTAAAGACATTTCATAGCTGTCATCAGCTGTAAGTAGAATCGTGATTTCTAAAATATTAAAAACTTTTTTCACATGAACAGCAGATAATATAAGCAGGAAAAACTCAGAAAAGTCATATAGTCTGAATATTTTGACACCAGTTTATAGTATAGTAAAGCTAAAACTGAAGGTAGAATATTATAAAACACTTATGTCTATAGTATATAACTACTTTTGATGTGGCATGAATAAAATTCGCCATCATAGATGTGATAAGATTAATAATGCAAGTTAAGTGGTGCGCTCTCTGAAGAGGAAACAGTCTGATTCATTGTTTTGGCACAACACAGTAATTAATAAAGCTTACTACATTTATTCCAGATAAATCAAAATACACCAACTGCACTACCATGGGATAATTTCCCTGATATATGAAAAAAAATTTCCTTATAGATATTCTAATAGCTGTAATCATGACTAATAGTGAAATCCATCACACACGAGTCTACGCTGGTACTGATCAAAGGGTCTATGTGCACTTTCAAGTCTTAAAAATAGGGCCTGTAACTACTAATGAGATTTACGGTTGCAAGTTCACTATTTCAATTCTAATGGATGAATTAAAAAGATTTAGATGTAGATTTCATACTAATTGGTTTGGAAATGGAGGTGCTTCACTTTATGTCATTTAGATGTATTAGATGAATTCTAATCTATTTATTATTGAACATATCACAATGCCAATTTCTTTTGTCTCATTTTAACCTTTATGATAAAGGACAATGAAACTTCAATCTTTAGAAAATATACTTTGAGGGCCAGGGATTTAGCTCAGCGGTTCGGTGTCCTGCCTTGCGAGTGCAAGGATCCAAGTTCAATCCTCAGTACCACCAAAAAAAAAGAAAATATGCTTTGAGTATGTAATATTTATCTTACATATTAAATGTTAATAGGCTTCAGTCATTGCCTACAACAATATATTGGAAGATAGATGTACATATAAATACAGAATCTTCTATTTTAATATTTACAATAAATAATATCCACATATATTTGCTGTGATTTTTTTTCTCAGAATATTTACCTAAACTGATCAGTAAATGCATAGTTGATATTATACTGTAAATTGCATGGTGCATATGAAGTATTTTAGTATTTAATTTTTAAAATTTTTTTAATTTTTAAATTTTTTTCTAGTGTTTCATGGAGACCTTACTTTCTAATATTCCAGATTGGACCAATATTTCATGTAAGATTAATATATGAAGAATGTATTTTGATGTACAATATATCTAACAATGTAACTATAACAACTAATATCATTTTCTTAGTCAAAACATCAATAATATTTATATTTTGTCCAAAATGTGTAATTTTTAAAAAAGATGCATATTCTCCAAAAATATAGGAAAATGTTGAGCTTTTCTGAGGCTACACTGATTTCCTCGTGGTTTCCTTAAACAAAATGAAGCAATTGAGAAATCTAACAGAAAGCGTCATTACATGCCTTGCTGGGACAAAACACCTTCCATTATGTCAAGCATTTATCATCTTCTGAATCATACCAGAGTATAATAACTGTAAATAAATTTTCTGATTGTTGATGCCTCATATTTTGGTACTGGCGCTGGGCCTATCCATAAAACATCGGCACCACTAAGGCACTGCTGTTTCCTGACCAGGGAGAGTATTATGTACAGATTAGAATCTTACCGTATTAATAATGTGGTTTTCATTTTTTTCTATGGCTCTGAGTTTTATAGTTAATTTGGTTACCATCCTATTATCATTTGTATTGTTTATAGTCTCTTTGAGGTCTGTATATTTCTTTTGTTAAGTGTGATTCAGATATGGAAAAATTAGAATAGGCTTCTTTTTATAGTATATCTAATACTTCAGTCTTCATGTAGGAGGTGACCATGAAGCCTAGATCAAGAGACTTCTCTCATTTTTTCAGAGCTATTCACTGTAAGAACTTCTTGGAGATTCTTCATTAAATTTGTTTGGCATAGATTTTTACTACTGTGATATTTAAGTTTGTATCCATAAATTTCAGTGCACAGATTTAAATCACTGGTTGTTTTATCACAAGACTGTCCTTACTTGCATTGAGCTCATTCATGTCTGGGTAAAATTCTTTTCTGTTACATTTTTATGTCATTATTAGTAATAAAATACTGAGGCTCAAAGGGTCTTTCATGTGACAAAGGATGTCCTGAAGCAAATTTTTTGGGGGAGGAAAAGTTAACTTCTCAAACTTCTTAGATTTTTTTCCTTACCAAATACACTCTGTACAGCTGTTTTTTCATTTATTGTGGACAGGAAAAGCTGTTTCAGAATGAGTGTTTGTCTATACCTACTCTTTGCTCTATTTTTGTGAATGAATAGTAAAGGATTGCTAATCCTTTTCTGACTCATAAAACTATCAGAGGAGTATCTCCAGTCACAATTTTATAACTTTATTTATCATGAGAAGGAAAGTATGCATATTGAATGCATTCTGTAACTTTGGAGGTCACTACAATACTACCAGAGAATAACTATAGCTGATGCTTATTCTTAGCCCTTGTTCATTGACTAAACATTCCTACAGTTTCACACAAAGCAAATATTTATGGAACACTTACTGTGTACTAGGCATGTAAAAGGCAATAGTGACACAGGGATAAGTAGTACAATAGTGAGCTGACTAAGAGGAAAAACAGAAAAGTAAAGAAATAGCAGTGCTTTCTCAATGGGGAATATCTCTATAGGTAGAATTTGTCCAGGAATAAAAGTGAAAAAGTGTACTGGAGGTGGAAGGGACAGTAAGCAAAGATGTGTAGAGCTTCCTTATGTTACTGTCTGCCAGGGAAAGAAGGAAAGCATGGCAGAACATTCAGCAGTAGGGGATCAATGGGAAAAATTATATTAACCTCTGTGTGTAGCACTAATGATATCCAAGTTAACCTGTGATTAAGTGAAAATCAGGAGCTGTTAATCAGAGACAAGATATAATGAGAGTTTATACCTTATGTAAGATTTCTAGAAGCAGGGAATGAGCAATAAAATCTCTCACTTTATCACTGTCTCATTAGCTCTGAAATTATTTTGTGTAGTTTTAGAAAATATAAGACCTGCAGTGATTATTGACAAACTATCTCTTTTCCTGACCTTTTTGGACAGCCAGCCCTTGTATCCGTGGGGATATTTGTAGGTTATATGCAAATGCTCTGCTATTTAATGTAAGATATTTAAATATCTTCATATGTTGATGTCTGCAGAAAGAATCCTGCTCCCAGTCCCCTGCAGATACGAAGCTGACTGTATTTGTCTTAAGGGAGAAAACACACTGACTTAAAGCTGGAAAGAGACCTCAGAAGCCCTGTGGCTTACCTCTGTTGTGTTCCACATGAGAAAACAGAAAAAGCCACATAATGGACTGAGGAGCCATGGCTGGGCCCTGGCCTGCAGCGCTCTCTCCTTGCACTTCTCTGCTAGTTGTTTCAGGTCCATGAGAGCAGATCAAATTGGGGATTCTGCTCAGCCCACCTGCATTGTGTGTAAAACAGAAGATTTCATTAGGACGAATTGGTAGTTAAACGAATTCTTATATTCCTGGGGGGAAAGAATGGAATAAAGTTTCATTCGATTTGGACTTGATTTATTCTCTACACCGTCTTCAGCACGAAAGTGATTTGTTTGATAGTGGACTCACATTGTAAAAGCCAACCTTATACACAGTCACAGAAGTCAGAAAACACCGTGCATATTAATAAAATAGAGTTACACCTAGTAAGTACCCTTCTGCTCCATTTTATATGAATATGTGAAAATCATTTTAATTTCCTATGTTTTCTTTATACTATGCTTATTATAAAATATCTCATCCCAAGCTACTTCTCTTCAGAATATTGCAACATATTTAACTATATATTTGAATGATTGCTTTAAATAAAAGTTATAAAATTTAATGTTTATTAGTAAATTGATTTGGCTAATTTCCAGTGCCTATTTTGAATATTAAAGGATTTTTAGCATTTTCTCAAATAATATTTTTGAAGTTATCTATATAAAAGGTGCAATAAAGTGGCCCTTTTCATATTATTTAATTTGAGTTTTATAGATTTACTGCTAAAGCAAGTGGCTAAGGAATATGTATTATTTTCCTGAAAGAGATCATCTCTAGGGAAAGGGAGGTCCTAGGTTTTTATCTTGTAATTCATAGAAAGATGTATTTCTAATATAAAACAGAGTCTCCAACATAAAAACTTCCAAATAACCTTGGAGATGATTTAATTTCATTTGGCTCTTTGATGTAAACATGTACCATAGATTATTTTAACTATAGAAAAATAAATTTGCTACTTATAGATATGCAACCTGGTGGGCATGCTTCATGGAAAACAATGGTAGGCCTCTTGACAGGAAATGAAACTTGTCTTAGCATGGTCATTTGAGTTTTTGAGCCAACAAATATAGATCTGTGCACACCTGCTTCGCTTTTCTAATCAGATAAGATATCCTTCCATAGGAATTTGATGTTTTAAACTCCTTACCCACACAGAGGGAGCAGAGGTTTTGGAAAACTATTTGGTAATTTCATTATTGTAGATGATTAAAATATATATTTCTGAAGCATTGTGTGATTATCCTGAGGGCCTAAGGTATTTATATTTGTGTTTATTTTGTTACACTACTAATTTACCTTTGAGCATACACAGTATGAGTCATGCCGTATTAAACGTTACCATTCTTCAGATACATATTTTGTGATACAAGCAAAACTTGGGTCATATTGAAATCTATATAGATCTCAGTAATAATCTCTTTTATTAACTTTCAAAATAAATTTACCTTAAGGGAAAGGCATTCCCATTCCTTCTTTAATTTATTCAATAGATATATACTTAGCAACTCTGAATATTTGCCAGATATTTTCCATAATTCTAGGTACTGAGGTACAGCAATAAATAAAATAGCTGAAAGTTGCTATTAAAAAGGAACTTTTGTTTTTGTGAGAGAATACAGACCATAAACAAATACTAACTTATAAATACTTCTCTCTATATTATATACAATATATGTAATACATTATATATTATATATTATATGCAATATGTATAATACATAACAAATACTAACTTATAAATGCTCATATATATTGGATTACATATAATATATACAGCATATGTAATACATAATGTATTATATTTTTATATTATATATAATATAGTAGGTGCTGAAACACTCTGAAGAAAAATAAAGCAGGGTAAAAGGTGATGGAGAAGAAAGGAGTGGTGTGTGTGTGTGTGTGTTATTTTATATGAAGTGGTCAAAGAAGGTTCTGATAAGGAGACAGTATCAACAGAGACCTGAAGGAAATAAGGTAGACGTGAGAATAATGATTATACAGGGAACACCAAGATCAAAAGCCTGAGTGTATGGCACTATTGCCATTTCTACAGAAGACACTGAAGGCTGCTTTACCATACTAGTCACAGAACTGTTGGTGGAAGATGCTGAGATATGAAGTGTGGTAGTAAAGAGATGTAGAAAGCAAAAAGAGTTTTATGTATATCTGAGGGAAAGAAGTATTCTAAGTAGAGCCAAGGCCTTTAGGAGAATGTGTCCTTGGTGTGCTCCTGGATCAGCAAAAAGTCAATGAGGCTAGAGCCTTGATATTTGGGGAGAAAGTGGTAGATGGTAAGGGTTGGTGGGTGGCTTCAGGTAGGAGTGAGGAAGAGGCAAAGATTGTGTAGGGCCTTGCAGGCCATTGGAAGAGCTTTATATTTTATTCTGAGTAGCATGATCATATTTATATTTTCTAAAAGTATCCTGGCAGCTCTGTGGAGAATAGACTTAAGAGTGGTAAGGGTGGCAGGAGAATGATTTAGTAAACTATTGCAGCGGTCCAGGTCAGAGAGAGATTATTGTGGCTTGTTATAAGGTGATGGAGGAAGCAGGGACGAGCAGTAGTTGGGTTCTGTATGTATTTCAGAGAAGAAACCATTAAGATTTGTCGATATGTGATAGACAATATTACAGTGAAGTACTAGAACTATCATCATGATTATATCCCCGAAGCAAGTATGTTTGAGTTGATTTCCTAAGGATAACTTCCACATTTGAAATTTGCATTTCTTTAGCTTGAATGCTTTCTGTATCTTTCTAATACTGCTTTCTCTTTGACCAAGGGCTGCCTATAAATCATTCAGTCAGCTGTCATTTAGACCAAGGAGGCACAATCAATATCATAGGATCCTGAATGACTTTTTATGGAATTTCATATATAAATTCTTGTAGCAGTAAATTCTACTGTGCATGATTATTCTTAGAGAATGAAGTCATATCATCAGTAAAGCAGATTCTGCTCTTTTGCTGACATTTTAAATATTTGAAAATATTTATATTTGTACCCATGAAGGAAACAATGTCACATTCCCCGGGAAAGTGTAGGTGACAAATATATGTAAGAAAGATGGAAATAGGAGTTGGAAAAATATGCAAATGATAGTTCCTATCAAATGCAATTCTGAAGAAAATCATCTCGAATTATTAAATTTTTTAATCTCACTTTTCCATTTTTATGTTCCATCTTCCTTAACTCAAGGTAATTAAATAATGTTAGAGTGAAAAAGAATTTTTTTTCAGAATGTAAAACATTTCTCTACTTATAGTGATATGTACAGTAATACTGAGTTAAATTGTGTAATTGTATGCATTAACTTTGATCTCTTTACTTGTAAATTTAAAACTGAAAAGATAGCAAAAACCTCAAAAAATTTAGCATATTATAAAGGTTGCATTTGGTTTTGTATATACAGTTACTTGTTATAACATGCAAAATAAACCATGTTGAATATTTGCAAAAAGTCAAGTACTCATATAAGACCATTATTGTTATTACCTTACGTGCATTCTATGGTGCCCTGACATCTCTGGTTGCTCATGGTGTTTGTCAGCTTGGGCTACTATAATAAAGAATCACTGACTGAGTGGATTAAAAGTAAACCTTACAATTCTGGAGGTTGGGATTTCTCAGATCAGCATTCAGGTGTATTCAGGTCTTGGTGAGTGCCCTTTTTCTGGTCTGCAAGTAGCTGTTTTCTTGTCACAGTTTAACAAAGCAAAGTATAGAGAAGCAAGGTCTCCCATGTCATTTTATAATCCCATTCATGAGGACTCCTTCCTCTTTAGCTAATTAACTTCCAAACACCCTACCTCCAAAAGCCCTACATTGGGGTTTAGACTTTGCACATATGAATTTTAAGAAAATAGAAATACTCAATCTATAGCAGTGTTATTTGAAGTAAGGATTTTATTAAAATGATTTGGTAAGTACTAACTTTAAATTAAACAAATTGCAGCAAGGCTTTTCACATTTTTAGTATAACAATGTATCCTGTAAGTCTTCTATGTGAAAAGAGGATAAAGTATCAAGTATGCTCCAAACTTATTTAACTAATACCTTTATTTCAGGACTTATCTCATAGAACTGATTTTTTTTATTAAATAATTGAATTTATTGGTACATTTTAGGGATACAGTACAGGTATATTCATTGTTGGGATCTTGTATCTCTACATGACAGGTCTTGGTTCTCATTTTTTCCCCTTGTCCCTGCCCTCCCTTCACCCTCTCCTCCCCTCCCCATTTACAAACACTTTATTTCCATCTTTTCATTTTCTCACATTATTTTTCTTTTCCCTTATTACCCTTCCCCTACTGATCCCACCTTCCCTACACCTTTAGCCCCTTACTTCCCATTTCACAATGTCAGTTATCTCATTAGGATTTTATGTACTATTACTGTTTATTCACATCAGAGAAACTATTAGGTATTTACACATGTGTGACTTATTTATTTCACTTAGGAGTATATCCTCAGTATGTATCCATTTTCCTATTAATGAATCTAATTTCTCATTCTTTATGGTTGAGTAATATTCCATTTTATATAAAAACCACATCTTTATCCAGTCTACAACTGATAGACAAATGGGTTGTTTCCAAGTTTTAGCTATAACAAACTGTGCCACTATAAACATGGGTGTACATACATCACTGTGATATGATTCTTTTAGTTCTCTTGGAAAGATACCCAGCAGAGGGATGGCTGGGTCAAATGAAACCACTAGTCCCAGCTCTTTGGGTATCTCCATATTGATTTCCATAGTGGTTGTACCAGTCTGCATTCCCACCAACAAAGGAGAAGTGTTCCTTTCTCCCCACAACCCCACCAACATTTGTTATTGTGTGTTTTCTTGATAGCAGCCATTCTTTGTGGGGTGAGGTGGAATCTCAGTGTTGTTTTCATCTGCATCTCTTGATGACAAGTGATGTGGAACATTTTTTCATATACTTACTTGCTGCTTTTACTTCTTTTTCTGTGAAATGTCTGTTCATTTCAGATGCCCATTTTTGAATTGGGTCTTTATATTTGGGGGGCCTGGTTGTTTTGAGTTCTTTATACATTCTAGATAATAGTCCTTTGTCTGAGGAGCAGCTGGTAAAATTTTTTCCAGCTCTTAGCTCTGTTGATGGCTTCTTTTGCAGTGCAGAAGCTTTTTAATAAGATGAGATCCTACTTGTTGATTCTTTCTGCTAGTTCCCGTGCTACTGAGGATTTGGTCATAAAGTCTTTTCCTATGCCAATGTCTTCCAGAGTTCTGCCTAGCTTACCTTCCAGCAAGTTTAATGTTTCTGTTTTAATATTTAGATCTTTCATCCACTTGGATTTTAATTTAGTGCATGGTGAAAGATAAGGGTCCAGTTTTAATCTGTGGCAGGCTGAAATCCAGTTTTTTCAACACCATTTATTGAAGAGGCTATCTTTCCTCCACTGAGAATGGTCAGCTCCTTTGTCAAAGAGGAGGTAGCTGAGTACATCTGGATTTGTTCTTGTGTCTTTCAATCTGTTCCACTGATCTTCAGGTCTGTTTCTTTGTCAGTGCCATGCTGTTTTTATTACAGTGGCTTTTTAGTATAGTTTCAAATTGAGAATTGTTATACCCCCTGCCATGTGTCTGTTGCCTAGGATGGCTTTTGCTATTCTAGGTCTCTTCTAGTTCCAAATAAATTTTTGAATTCTTTTTTCTAGTTCTGTGAAATATACAGTTGGAATTTCAATTGGCATTGCATTGAATCTATATAGCAGTTTTGGTAGTATGGCCATTTCCACTAGGTTGAATCTTCCTACCAAGGATCAGGGGATATCTTTCCATTTTCTTATATCCTCTTCAATTTCTTTTTTCAGAGTGCTGTAGTTTTCATTGTAGAGGTCTTTTGCTTCTTTTGTTAGATTGATTCCTAGATACTTCATTTTTTTGGATGCTATTGTGAAAGGAATATTTTCCCTTATTTCTCTCTGAGTCTGTTATTTGTGTACAAGAAGCCTATTGATTTTTGGGTGTTCATCTTGTATCCAGCTACTCTACTGAATCTGTCAACTAAGTCTAGAAGTCTTTTGGTGGAGTTTTTTGGGTCTTCAATGTAGAGTATCATATCATTAGCAAATAATGACAGTTTAACTTCTTCCTTTCCTATCTTTATTGCTTTAATTTCTTTCTCTTGTCTAATTGCTATGGCTAATGTTTCTAGAACTATTTTGAAGAGGAGTGGTGATAGTGGGCATCCTTGTCTTGTTCCTGATTTTTAACATGAAAGTTTTCAGTTTTTGGTCATTTAATATGATGTTAGCTGTTGGTTTTTCAAAGATAGTCTTTATTAAATTGAGGTATAGACCATCTATTCCAATTTTTTGCATGGTTTTTACCATGAGTGGTTGTTGAATTTTGTCAAATGATTTTTCTGCATCTATCGAGAGGATCATATGGTTTTGTCCTTGATTTTGTTAAAATAGTGTATTACATTTATTGACTTACATATGTTGAACCATCCTTGCATCCCTAGAATAAATCTGACTTGGTAAGGATGTATGATCTTCTTGATGATCCTCTGAATTCTGTTTGCTAGTATCTTATTAAGGATTTTTACATCTATATTCATTAAGGAGATTAGCCTGTAGTTCTCTTTTTTAGTTGCGTCTTTCCCTGGTTTGAGAATCAAAGTGATACCTGCTTCCAGGAATGAATTTGGAAGTATAGCTTCCCTTTCAATTTCATTGAAAAGTTTGAAGATTTAAGGCAGTACTTCTTCTCTAAATGTCTTGTAAAATTCAGCAGTTAATCCATCAGGGTCAGGGCTTTTCTTTGTTGGTAAATTTTTAATTACATTTTCAATTTCACTGATGTAATTTGGTTGTTTAATTGTTTTTATCTTCTTTATTTAACTTTGGTAATTGATAAATATCTAGAAATCTGTCCATTTCTTCTGTGTTTTCTAATTTATTAGAGTATACGTTCTCAAAGTAGATATTAATGATCCTCTGGATTTCTGTTGGATCTGTTGTGACTTTCCTTTTTTCATTCCTCTTTGCATGGATCTGAGACTTTTATTTCCTTTTTTAGATAAGATTAGCTAAGGGTTTGTCAATTTTATTTATTCTTTTGAAAAACCAACTTTTGTTTCATTTATTTTTTTGTATTGTTTTCTTAGTTTCCATTGCATTGATTTTTGCTCTAATCTTCATAGCTTCCTCTCTTGTTTGAGCTTTGGGTTTTTTTTGCTTTTGTTTTTCTAGGAGTCTAAGAGTCATCATTAGATTGTTTATTTGAGCTCACTCTGTTTTTCTAGTGTGGGCATTCAGTGTTATGAATTTTCCACATAGAACTGCTGTCATTGTGTCCCATAGATTCCTGTATGTTGTATAGGCATTTTCATTTATTTGTAAAAACTATCTAATTTCTTCTTTAATTTCCTCTATGATCCATTAATTGTTCAGGAGAGTGTTGTTGAATTTCCATGTGTTTGTCAAGTTCCTACAGATTCTTGAGCTATTGATCTCCAGCTTGATTGCACTATGATCTGATAATATACAGGGGATGACTTCAATTCGTTTGCATTTATTCAGACCTGTTCTGTGAGCTAGTATGTTATCTATCTTGGAGAATGACCCATGTGCAGCCAAACAGAATGCATATTCTGATTTTCTGGGGTGGAACACTCTATAGACATCTATTAAGTCCATGTGTTCCAAAGCTTGGTTCAGTTCTAGTATTTCATTTTTTATTTTCTGCCTAGATGGTATGTCTATTTGTGATAGTGGGATATTTAAATCCCCCAGTACAATTGTATTAGTGCTTATTTGGTTTTTCATGTTACTTAGTATTTGTTTTGTATAGTTTTGGGCATTAATATTTGGTGCATATATGTTTAACACTGTCATCTCTTCCTCTTTAATTGTTCCCTTTATAAGGATGTGGTGGCCTTCTTTGTCTCTCTTAATGAGTTTTGGTTTGAAATTTACTTTATCTAAGAATAAGATTGCTACCCCTGCTTTTTTCTGGGCTCCTGTCGCTTGGAGAATTGTTCTCCATCCTTTCACTTTCAATCTATGGGCTTCTTTTTGCACTAGGTGTGTTTCTTGTATACAACATATTGTTTGATTGTGCTTCTTAATCTATTCTGCCAGTCTATTTCTCTTGCTTGGTGAATTCAGGCCATTGGCATTGATGGTTATAACCGATATGTTCTGACTTACTATGGTCATGTTATTGTCCTTTTGTTGACTCTTTTTACTTTTAGTTTCTTTCCTTCCCTGTTTGATTTGGTCTGTTGGGCCTCAAGTTGTTGTGCCCTTCATTGTCCTTTTCTAGAATATTGTTTAGAATTCCTTATAGTGCTGGTTTTGTGTTCATGAAGTTTCTCAGGTGTTCTTTGTCATGGAAGATCTTATTTCCCCATCCATTTTGAAAGAGAGTTTTGCAGCATACATCAGTCCTATTAGGAGCTTGTTTTCTTTTAGGACTTGAAATACCTCACTCCAGGCTCTCCTTGACCTAAGGGTTTGTGTTGAAAAGTCTGCTGTGATTCTGATGGGCTTTCCTTTGCATGTGATTTTTTTTTTCTCTTACTGCTTGTAGTATTTTGTTCTTCTGTTGGATTTCTGGGATCTTGATTATTATATGTCTAGGTGTAGATTTTTTTTTATTGTGGCTAGTTGCAGTCCTATATGCCTCATTTATCTGTATGTCTAATTCTTCCCTACTGTTTGGGAAGTTTTCTGTCATTAATTCTGTGAACAGCTTTTTAAGTCATTTGTATTTACTCCTCCTACTTCACAGATTCCTATCAGCCTTATGTTATTCTTCTTTACATCATCTAGAAGTTGTTGGATCAATTTCTCATGATCCCTTACTGCTTTTAAGAGACCTTTCTTTTCATGGTCACTGACTTCAATCCTATCTTCTATATCTGAGATTCTGTCTTCATAATCTTTTATTTTGTTGCATATACTTTTAATAGAGTTTTTAATCTCCTGGATATCTGTTTGAATCTGTTTAATGGATTCCATTTCTTTACTATGTTGGGTGTTTATTGTTTCCATTTCTTTCTTATGCTGGGCCATCATGGCTTCTATCATTGTCCTGAGCTCATCTATTTTTTTCTCAGTTTCTGTTCTAGAGTCTCGAATCATGACTTTCATTTTGCTTACCATCTCTATGGTTACCTGGGAAATTATTTCTGTTTTGAATTTTTCTAGAGCCTGATTGATCTGTTTTGTTACTTCCTGTGCTATGGGTTCAGGGTGACCTGCTGGTTCACTATCAGGCTTTTCATTCTCCTTTGCCCTACTGTTTGCCATTGGTGAACTGGAAGTCTGTCTTTGTGTCTTGCTTAAGTGTTTTCTCATTTTTATTTTTGTTGTTGGGTTGTCCTTGGTTTACTTTCTGGGTTATTATTTAAATCTTCCTGATATAGTTGCGCTTTAGCTTTTTAGACTCTAATGACTCATAGACATTTTCATTTTCATAATATCAGAGAAAACAACTCACTAAATCAATCACAATCCTTTATCCCAATTGATACATTTAGCAGCATAATAGGATCAAGCACAACTTGCAAATTGACCACTTGTGGTAGTCATTAATCTATCACCTTTAAACCACATGAATTAAATTAAAATCAATAAGCAGCCCAAAATATGTTTGCAGTGCATACACTTTTCATAATAGCATCTTTACCATTTAGGATGGGAGCCTAGACAGAGTTGGGATGAGAGGAGTAGATAAGTGAAAGAATTGGAGAAGGTTTCAAGTGAAGCCAGAGAACATAGAGTGACCATACAATCTGTACAAAACTATTAAATTCAAAAGCAATAGACAGAGTGCAAGAATAAGGACAACAATATATCCCCTTAACAGTAACAGGGGCTCACTTTCCCTTGAAAGTAATGACCCATGAGTGAGGTAAAAAGACAGAAGAAAAGAGCATAAAGAAAAAAGAAAAAAATAATAAAAGGAGAAGTCTGAGTTAGGGCAGGAGCAGGAATAGAAGGGGAGATGAGGGATAATATGGTGGAGCAAGTGACTGAGTTGGAGAAAGAGGACAGAAAAAAGAAAGAAATTCAAGGGTGGAATGAGGAAAAGAGAGAAAGAAAAAAAATAATTTGAAGGGCCTCTTTCAGACTATGTCTCTGCTGTCATAATATGCCACGTGCACAGCCATGTGCAGAACCAAGTCCCCTGATCTCAGCTAGCCAATGGCAGATCCCTGCAACTCAGACTGACCTCAGGCCACAAGTCCTAAATTGAGTTTCCCAACCTGCAGGGTTGAACTCCATACAGTTCTATTACAGGTTTCCCCCAACCTTTCTTTAAAGATGTTCAAAGTTGGGAGCTCATAAAAATACTCTTTATTACCGCCTATGCCTCTGCAGAGTGGGTCCAAGGACTGGCCCAATCAGGAGGTCTGAGAGAGCATGGGGGAGGGCAGGGGTGTGAGGGGTGTTTCAAGTACAGCTACCTTCCTCACTGGTGCTGGTGTCAGAGTAGGCAGGAGATGGTGCAGACCCGCAGGGCCCAAGCAGGCAGTGGGAGAAATCTCAAGGCGGACTTCCTCTCTGGGGGCTGGTGTCAGAGCAGCTAGAACTGATGTTTTAAAGCATACAATTCAAGCAATATTGCTTTAGAGTATAAAATCTCAGCCCTATTTCTTTTCCTATCTTTAAATGATTATCTCACATTATAATTTTGTTATTTTTTTACATACTTGCATAGTGATTTTTATTCTTTAAAAATATTTAATAGGTAGGTTATTAATTATTTAATATATGGTTTGGGACTATGTGAAATGGTGAGTTTTGGTAATCACCTCACTGAGAAACAAAAAAAAATTTGGAGGTATTCAATCTGATCTGTGTACAAAAAAAGAGTTAAAACAAAAATCACCATTACCTCTACCGAAAGCAGAAATGTTCACTAATTTTGTTTTGGTTGAAGATATATGACTATTTAACCTTAAAAGCAGTCAGTCAAGAAAAAAAATAAATAAAATTTGGATAGATAATAGTTCACTAATAACTGCAAATTAAAATATAATCCAAATAACAAAGCAAATTATAATATAATAATTACAACACATATAACAGATTTAGATCTTTAATAAAATTATCTCATATCTCAAAATATATTCAAAAGTCCCAATAAATAAGTGACGAAGTATAAGATAATTTTATCACCAAGGATATAATCCAAGTATAAAATTATTTTAAGTATCATAGTGTCTCTTAGTCACTTTCTTATTTCCAGGACAAAATATCGTATACTCATAATGTAAAGCCCACTTATTTAGGCTCATGGTTTTTGAGGTTTCAGTCCAAGGTTAGTGCCAAGGATGAAAGGTATGGTCGAGGGGTCTGGCAGAGAAAAACTGTTCATGTCATTGTAGCCAGGAAACAGGGAGAGAAAGGAGGGGAGAAAAGAGGAACCAAGATACACCTTTGCAGGTCAAGTATGCAGGGAACTGCTTCTTCTGACCAGACCCTATCTCCTCACAGCACATCCAGCTATGGAATCATGTGTGGATGAATAGTGAATTTATCAGCAGATGAATATTGACCCTCATGATCCAGTCCCCTTTCAAAAGCCCAACCCTAAACCTATGAGGCTTTCAGGGAATATTTTAGATCTAAAACATAGCACTCCAGCCCTGACACCCAAAGAACTTCTATCCATTCTTTTATACAAAATGCATTTAGTTCATCTCTAAGAGTCACCAAAGTCTTAATAGTTTTAGTATTGCTGGAAGTTCCAGTCCAAATTCTCCTTTAAGACTCAAGGCAAATTATTGAATGTGAGCCCCTATAAAATGTATGAGTAAGTTAAAATATATATAATACACATGTATATATATATATATATATATATATATATTGAAATAAAGAGCAAAAAAATAATAGACAAATAATAAGTAGGGAGGAGTTCAAATAATTCCCAAATTACCTATTTTATTGCTTCAAATATATTTTAGTACATATGCTCATTTGCTTCTTATTTGCACAGCTAGTGTCTTTTAGTGCATTGGAGAAAGTTTTGTCCTATTATCTGTTTCTTTATTTTTTTGTAACAGAGAATCTTTTTTGTCTATGTCTTGTACTCTGAATAACTACTCTGAAGATAATGATGCATAGTGTATTGTTGTTTTATTATTTTGTTATGAAATTTTGTTTTATTTTTTCATAAAATAAAAAAGAAAGTTAAACACTGCCAACTCACAATGGCATAGGATAAACCTTCAGATTCCAAAAGGAAGAAAAAGGGAGGTAGAAAAGAACAGGACCAGAGCAAGACCAAAACCCAGCAGGGCAAATATTAAATCCTGAAATTTCTTGTTTAGTATTCCAGGACAAGTTGTGGCAGGAGGTTTGTCTCTCGGGGTGGCTCCACTCACTGACTGTGGTTTTCCTTAGCAAATAATCCATGTTCTTGAATTCTCCAAATTCTTGGAGTCTCCACTGCACCTTCATACTCACTCTTACAGCTCCATGTCTGGACTCTCAAGCTTTCCTTAGAAATCTCTGTGGAAGCTTCTGACTCTATAGCCTTGCATTTTGCATACCCATATAACCAGTACCATGTAGATGACACCAAAGTTTGCTTCCAGCTAGAGCAGTAGCTGGATCATGGCTGTAGAGGTCTCTGAGTGCCTGGGTGGCTGATTTCTGAGAGCTGAATACTAGGGAACCAATTTCCTAGATGGCCTTTCTGAAGCAGAATGCCCTGCTGTTCTCTTTCAAAGCAGAGTCTCTCAAAGGAGTTTACCTTTACTCTTTTACTTTTGTGAACTAGCGAAGGGTGAGGTATTGCTGATTTCTGAAATGCCCTCAAAGCATATTTTTTATTGTCCTGCTGTAAAGTACTTGGGTTCTTTTTAATGCTAATCTTTTCGGCAGCCATGTTTTTTGGTCCCACCTTTGCAGGTGCTAACTTTATAGGCCCCTAATTTACAGGCATTTCCTTTCTGAACACCAGCAAAATTTGTAAAATTACTTAGCCCTGCTTTTTGGTCCTGATTGTCACTTTAGTATTGCTAAGTATAGCCAACTGTACCCATGACAAGTTTGTATGTTCAATTGTCTTGAAATTACATCTGCCAGATTAATTAGCCATTACCTTTAATCTACACTCCCACAAAGTTTCAAGATATGGGCAAAGTGTAGACAAACGTTTTTGCCAGAGTGTAACACACATAGCCTTGAATTCAACTGCTAATGGAGTTCTTGTTCTCAACTAAAACCTTCTGATCCTGGCCTCTATCATCTATATTTTTACAATCATTCCAGTCTTCTGAGTTGTGATCAGAATCTCCTATCAAGCTCAGATTGTATCATTCCAAGGCCTCTCCAGCTGGCATCTCCAAACTTTTCTAACTCCTGGAAGCCAATTCCAAAGGTTTCTCAACTACATATTCATGGCAGTGACCCCACTACTGGTACCAAAATCTATTTTAGTCATATTCCCCATGCTAGAACAATATATTCAACATCCACAAATTAAAGAAAGAGATTTATTTGGGTTTATAGTTTTTAGAAGTTTCAGTCCTCTAAAAACTTCCTTCCACCTCTTTGGTGGAAGAGTCTGGCAGAGGAAAGTTGCTTATGTCATGGCGGCCAGGAAGCAGGGAGAGAAGGAAGGGCATAAAGAAGGGAGACATGCACACTTCCAGATCACTGCTCAGTGGCCGTCTCTTCTGACCAGGCCTTGCTAGAAGTACCTTCAGCTGGGTATTCATCAGTAGATTAACCCACTCATAAAAATAAACCCCCTTGATAGAATCATCTTCCCAAAGCCTCACTTCTAGACATCAGAGGATTTGAGGGTCTTTCTAGATCTATACCGTAACACAGAGTAATGAAGACAAAGATGAGATGTCATTTTTGGTCTGCATATCTAATTAGCAAATTTTTTTTAAACATGAGAATATCTACCATTGTTTTAGGATGGAATAAAGTCCATTCTTATGCACGATAACAAATTGCTACATTCACTTTCAAGATATACAAAAATAGATATTTGTATGTTCTGACCCAATATCCCTCCTAGTAATGTATCCTAAGAAAATAATTCATTTTTTAGCAAGTCTTGTTAGTTTTAATGACAAAATTATTCCATGTTCCAACTGATTTTCATTACCTTCATTCCTATTAATAGAGTAAGATGCCAACCTTTCTTACGAGCACTACTATAAAATTTTCAAACAGAACCTCAAATATTTCATATTTGCTCTGTCTTCATATTTTTTGTGGGATTGAATCTTTCTTCATGTTTACCTATAATTTGTTTTTCACACAGCAAGCATTGATCTCTCAAAGTGAAAAGTATGTCATAGTATCCCTGATTAAATCCTTCAACTTGCTTCCCATCACTAACTTTAAATTCTTTATCAAGCTTGAAAGGTTTTCTGTGACTTTGCTCTATCGCCTTTAAACTTAATATTCCATCACTTCCTCCTCCTTTGTTCCTCTGTTAGGACCAAAGGCAGGCATAATTTCATTGGTTAGAATCTTTCATTTTAAGGAATAAAATGAGAATCATTTTAGCTTAAGAACAACTGGGGAATTCATTATTGAAGACAACCAAACTGTAAAAGGCTTTGTGAAAGAAAGCAACTAGAACATGAACATAGTAGGGTGTTGCTTCTTATTTATCTTTCCACTTCAGATTCCGTTTGCTACTTGACACCTTTCAAAACTCAGGATCCATGGCTGCTTATAACTTTAGAATATCTTACATGTTTTATCACCAGAAAAGAAAACTTCCCATTAGTCTGACTGGAAGAATCCAGTATAATTCTGAATGATTCATCTTAGTCAGGTTACCCACATGTTTTATGGTGTAGTAAGGGTCATGTGAAAATGTGGCAGCTCCATTTGTGATTACATGTCAGAGCAGGAGTTGGGGGAAAGAGCACTAGTTCTAAAGAGAGACAAGGGCTATGTTTTTCCAGAAGAAAGAAAAGAAAAAGAAACATTGAGTAGTCAAGCTGCTGATTACTACTAACCTCATTTATCTATATATGTAGAAAATACACTTAGGGCTTTTTTGGGATTCTATATATCTTTTGAATCAAATGACATTCAAGAGGATGGGGTAAGTGTCATAAAGTTGAATTAATCCCTTTCTTTTTAACATTTTCAATTTATGAATATGCTGTCCACATAAAGGCCCTCTTATTGCCTCTTTTTTTCTACCTAAAGTCTCACTGCTTTTACAAAGTATCATCGTAATTATTTACTTTATATTGCAAGACACTTTAAACAAAAACATTGTCTTCCCTTATCGCTGCTTAAACCCTTGTATCCAAATTAAAGTGCAGTTTTAAAGGTTTGACTAATAGTTTTGTCCACACTACCATGTCTCAGTTTCTGCTATGAGTGCTCAATTAAAGGGTAGTCAAGAACCAAATAAGTGAATTAGTTGTCATGTCAAACTAATAGGATTATAGAAAATTAAAATCTGAAAATGCAAAGTGGAACATAGACCACTGCAATATGATCAACTGGATACTTTAAAGAGAAAATTCCTAGGCTTCAAAACAAACTTCCTAAATCAGACTATCCTGGGATAAGTTCCAGGCAGCTCTATTTGTACAAGATTTTGAGGTGATGATTGTTTGCACATTGATGTTAAAATAAGCAACCTAACAAACTAAATTGCTAAGTTAACCTTAAACTAAGAGCTTAACAGTTTCAAAAAATCAGAATGGAGTTGTGTGTAGGTAGATCAAGAGCTCAATAGGAACCTACACTGGGACTCTTATATGCTCCTTCTCCATCACATAATGTCCTTCTTGGTTGTGACCGAGGATGTCTCACTGAATTGATGACAGTTCTTGGAGAGACAGAAACTAAATAAAGTTTGAGAGTTAAATATCTATTAAATTTTGATGCAAAGAATGAGGAAAGAAAGTTTGCTGCATTTTCACTATGCCTCACATAGGCAGATAGCCTGTTTTCTTATGGATGTGTTTGGAAAGGATGAAACTTCTGGGTGGAGTTGTTTTGATAATCTAAAGATTAGGAGGTTGATTTGGACTGGGCATTGCAATTTGAGATTCATAAATTTATATCTGTTTGAAGTCAGGGGACCTTCTAGGAAAGCGTGTAGGGGGAAATTGCAGCTGGTATAACATCTCAGTGACAACGGTGTGTGAAAGGCTGGTAGAAAAAGAGGAGTCATTTAAAGCAGCTGATGGGCAGTAATGTGAAAGAATTAAGGAGGGAGAAAATGTGAAGAAGCATGCAGTTAACAGTGTAAAACATGACCAGAAGACTGGTTAATATAAAGATGGTAAGTAATTTATTGCACTTGACATTAGGCCTTTTACAAGACAGTTTTGGTGTCTTGTCAAAGACCCAACAGATTTTCACAAATTGAGGAGCAAATATAGGAAATAGAGTCAGAATACAGACAATGTTATCTGAAATCTTTAGGGAGACAAATACAATGTGATATGCAAGAAAAAGAGAAGTAGCCTTTTAACCTGAAGTATAAGTACTGTATGCCAAAAGCTGGGAGCCCAAGAGGGAGGGAAGGGAGGTGGTGGAGATAGAAACTTAGTCTTGCAGCCAAGTCCCATGATGGGTATCATGGTGAGTGCAGGGGAAGGGCCAGGCTTTCGGAGGGGAAAATTACCTCTTTCTGATACAGATAATAAACAAGTATGTGTGTGGTAGAGGTGAATATTCAGGCAGTTGGAAAATGGAAAATGGGATGAGAAGATGCTTGAGTTTAGAGTAAATCATTTTATCTCATATTTTCAGCACTGCACTTCCATGATGAGAATAAAAACATTTCAAATTTATTTAAAAGTAATGGATTAAATTTTCTCTTCTGCATTCTTACCCCTGAATAATGAAGATGTGTTTTGTGGAGAGTTTGCCATCTGGTTTTAGTTGCCTAATCTTAGCATGTGAGAATGTAGTCAGGAAGCTCATGTAATATGCAAGGAAAATCGGACATGATTACTCGGTACATTTTCGAAAGAGGAAAAGTGGTTAGTGAGAATAACAAACACATCTTTATTTTATTCAGAATAATTTATTACTTTAAGAATTAAGTTTTATTTAGGGAAAGAGCCATAGTTTTGAATCCATTAAAGAGTTATTATTTTAGTAAAGCAGAGTAATTTCTCATTTAACTAGGAACCATGGAACATTTGAGAAACAGGTGACACCTCTCAGAGATTTCTAGATCACAAAGTTCTGACGTTAAACCAAATTAATTCTCCCATTAGCTGAAGCATTCCCACATATAAAAGACTGAACATTTTTATCTAGGTAATAGGCAGTGTATAGTGCTCTTTGTGGGATAAAATTTTAGCAGCTAGATATTTTACTAAATGATATCTAACTTTTATTCTATTATCAAATTTATTTTGTAGAGATTACCTGCAGTGAAAACCCACTTCAGAATGCTTGATATAAAGGTGGCACGAGCAATAGAAACAGCATTGTCTAGATTGGCCGCTTTATCTTTCTTTTTTTCTTTCAGCCAAAAGAAATACACAGTAAGTTGTATTGCTAAAAAATACAGAAAGAAATGAACTGTATGTCCTCCAAATAGGATTATCTTCTTAATGATGATAATGTGAATTACTTTTAATAGGATTAAATCCCCTGGGTTTAGAGTAGTAGAGAGGATCATCTTAGCTATTTAAACAAAAATGTGCCTAAATGGTGTATTAGGATTCTAAATAATATTAGCTTTCTGTAGGTAAAGCAATTGCTTGACATAAATAAAAGTCACCATTCAAAATTGGAAATTATATTCATACCTAATTTAATTCTTTTATATCAAATTATTCTTTTTTTGAGAAAGAATAAAACGCTTTGGGTAAACTATACATAACATTGTTCTATGCAGTGTAACATATCAGAACTCACTGTTCGCAAATCATTTTTAATAGGGACCCTATTAAAAACTTCTCAGATATTATTATAAGAATATAGAACACGATAAACATGGTATTTCAAAATATCAGAGAAAAGACAGATAACTACTAAGTGATTTTTAGAAAAGCTGATTAGTAAGGTAATGGTTTTATCTTAAATATACCAAGAAATGACTGATAATTAAAATCGTACATGTACTCTAATAAAAATCCAGATCACTGTTAATATAATTTTAGAGAGGATTTTTCTAAGCATGATTCTCATTATTTTCACATCTAAATTTTTTAAAAAGATAAGTTTTGACCCAATAAACAAAGCTTCTGCTATCAAATATAATACTACTTGAATACACATAGCACAGATCCTGGAAATATGAAGAAGGTTAATATTCTTACTATAAAAAGAGATTTTGAAAAGTAAACAACCGACTTTCTTTCTGTTAAATAACCCTAATAGGAAAATGGGTGAATATCATCATAGGCAATTTATTTAAAAATGCAAATTTCCAAAAACAAGACATCATTATTCACCTTTAAATGACACAGAGGAAATAACTAATGGTACCAATAAATATCAAAGGGAGGGAAATCAGGCAGTCTCATAAAGTACTTGGTGATACCTGTGTGGTAGAAACTGTTGTATGTGCTGTAGGTCTTCCTTCAGTGGGTATTGTTGATCTAGCTGCTAGGGTCTCTTATCTGTAAGATCTCTGGGGTTTTCTCAGTGGAGGAAAACCTCATCCAAAGACTGGCCAGTGTGGTGGTTTAAGTCCTAGTCACTTCAACACAACTCAGGACAAATTCTGATGAGCATTTCGGCTCCAGAGCTCCCAGGAGTCAGCTCAGGGATGCTGTCGGGTTGGCATTAGAGGTCCATTGCAGCCTCTGCCAATCTTCCTACCACAGCAGTAGACTCTAAAGCACTCTCTTTAACAAACATCTAGCATGTTAACCTTTATTTCAGAATTTATTACTTAGGGGAAGTGAATCTGTTACAGTATCGATTTGCGCAACTTTTTGGCTTTATTTTGAGGGCAGTTTATGGGTATCAAAAGATTTAAGTATAGCTTGTCATTGCCACCGGATTCAGGGAATTTATTTCTAAAACTATAGTTATGGATATAAGCAAAGATGTATCTCTAAGAATGTTTCTTAAGTGGTAATGATATGGAAACGAGATAGACAATCTATTTAGCCCAGGTGGTGGATATTGGCAAAATTATTTCAAATATATAATCATCACGGGACCATAAAAAGTGATACCATGGTAGAATATTTAACAAAGTAGAAATAATATTTATGATATAGTGTGTAAAACTAACAGGCTTCTTAGAGGTACATCTAACATAACTTTTTCAAAGTACATATCACTACATAGAAAAATGTAAGCAGTAATAAAACAAAAACATTATTTTATATGAAAGCTGGAGTTACATATCATTTATTTTTCTGTGCGGTCTCTGAATTTTCTCAATTTTCAGCAACAATTAGAAATGTCTTTTAAATCTAGAAAGCATTTTATATTTCAAGGTTTAAAGAGTAGATTAAAAACATTCCATCTGACTCCTGAGACCTAATATGGAAATTGCCTCGGTTTTGATTTCTTTCTTTACATCTGGGGGACTCCAGAAACAGACTTCCCTTTGACAGCCTGTTGGTAACAGCTCCAAAAAGAACACCCTATTTCCTTATTATAGGTATCAAGCACAGGGAAGCTTTCCTTTGCAATGACACAGTGCATCTATCACCCTGACTTTTGCTAAGGAGACTAAATTTCAGCTGACTACTACATTCTGGATTTAGAATTTGACAAAAGCTTGTTGATGTGGACTCTATTTGAGAGGTAACCAATGGACAATTAAGCTAATCGCTTTTCTCTGGGGGAGTGGGGTGACAGTCCACCTGCTCCTTCGAGCTGACTAGAGACAAGGCTGCGGGAGTGAAGAAAAGGGTCACAGAAAGACTCAGGCTTCACCACAGTGGCTGCACATTTGTTTTACATGTGTAGCTTCCAATTGAATTAGAACAATTTTCCTGGGTTTAAAACACTTTGAGTAGCAGTTTTCCACAGTCTTTCAGTTCCATCCCTTGCAGTAACTTAGATCACTCAAAAATATTTGGACTGATTTCTGCTCTAATCTTTATAATATATGAAAAAATGCTCCACATCACTGATCATTCGAGAGATGCAGATGAAAACAACACTGAGATTCCACCTCACCCCACAAAGAATGGCTGCTATCAAGAAATCACACAATAACAAATGTTGGCGGGGTTGTGGGGAGAAAGGGACCCTTCTCCATTGTTGGTGGGAGTGCAGGCTGGTGCAACCACTATGGAAATCAATATGGAGATACCTCAAAGAGCTTGGACTGGAGGTTCCATTTGACCCAGCCATCCCTCTGTTGGGTATCTTTCCAAAAGAATTAAAAGAATCATATCACAGTGATATACATGCACCCATGTTTATAATAGCACAGCTTGTAATAGCCAAACCTTGGAAACAGCCCATTTGCCCATCAGTTGGAAACTGGATAAAGAAGATGTGGTTTTTCTATAAATGGAATACTACTCAGCCATAAAGAACGATAAATTAGAGTCATTCATAGGAAAATAGATACCTATTGAAGATATACTCCTTAGTGAAATAAATACCTAATAGTATTTGTATAAATACCTAATAGTTTCTCTGATGTGGAAAACTATAATAGTACATAAGATCCTAATGAGATAATTGACAATTTGAAATAGGAAGAAAAGGGCTGAAGATGTAGCGGAAGTGGGAAGGGTAGGGGAAAGGTAATAAGGGAAAAGAAAACAAATATGAGAAAATGAAAAAGTGGAAATAAAGTATTTGTAATTAGGGAAGGGAGGAGGGGGTGAGGGGAGGACAGGGACAAGTGGAAAAAATGAGAACCAAGACCTGTCATGTAAAGGTACAAGATCCCAATGATGAATGTAACTGTAGTGTATACCTCAAATGTACCAATAAACTCAATGAGAGAAAAAAATATTTGGACTGTATTAGCCGAGCTTCCCTTAGAAATGCCTGTCATGAATTATGCTTTAGTATCTAATTTATATAAAGTGAAATAAAGCCTCCAGTGAAAACCATTTTTACACTTTTTAGGACCATGCTGGAAGAATCCATTATGTTGTTATTCAATACATTTATATAAGAAGATGTGTGGAAATTTTCTCCTAAAATTTAGGTTGAGAAAGCCTTCTCCCCAGTAATGTAATCGACATGAGATTTTTAATCAAGGACAGCTAAGTAAGCAATTTTGTTTCCACTTTTACATTGTCTTCAGAGATATTCAGAGTCAAATTCAGTGTTCACTTTTCAGTAGTTATTTTTTTGGTCAATGTTATGCAAATATTTTTCATGGTTTATGATCTCCATTTTCATATTTAGTGACATGTGTACTTCTAATCTACTATTGTAAGCTGATCTAAATATCTGGACAGTTAAATGAAGTATACATTATGAATGATACTTTAATGTGTTATGCAGAATCTTACAAATGCTTCTCAAATATGATATGTACATATTCTCAACTAGGCTGTTCATTGTACACATGCAAATATGCTAAAGGCCTTTGGTTAGCATTGTTCTGTCTTACATATTAGATTATCCCTCACATATACGCACTCTCCACTGTCACCACCATCATAGATTAATACACTTGGATGACAAAGGTCCATTGAAAGGTGGAATACTCACTCTAGACCAATATTTTCATAAAATATTTAATTTTCTCCTCAAAGAGAAACCACATGTACACACAAAAAGTATGAAATCGCTCTCTTTAGAAGATGTTGTTTTGAAAATTTGGTGTGTGTATTCTGACGTATAGGATGTTTTCACAGGAAATAGATTCATTTCAATTATAGGGAAAAGTATTTCACTTCAGTCAAACCCTATTCAGGCACACATTGTATGAATCAGTTGAGAGATTATTTTTTGAATTTTTATTTCTAAATAGTGGTGCAAAAGCTTGTTTTCTGTTAGTTTAATTGTCAACGAATATTGTGTAGTGGTATTTCTAGACTTACTGTGCCTCATATTTGTTTTTAACTTGTTAGGTACTCAGAGCTGGAGAAAGAGATAGTCTCTCATTTTGCTCCTCTCTTGGGGGACTGTGATGTTTGGAACTATATGGAAAATCTTCAATGGCTCCAATAGAGAGAGAGAGAGAGAGGGAGAGAAGGGGGAGGGAGGGAGAGAGAGGGCT
>NW_022900916.1:52499565-52502895 GCF_012274545.1 Fukomys damarensis | reverse complement strand
TTTTTCCCCCTTTGTTGGGGAAAACTAGAAAGAATAAATATTGTTTGCCATTGACTCCTTCTGCCTTAAAGTCTTCATTCACTTGTTTATTCAACAAATATTTGTAGACTACCTGTTGGGATTGGAGATTTGGTGAACATACAAGACATTTTTCAAGCTTTAGTGAAATACAGAAGTTACTGTGGCAGAATTAAGCAATTTTTATAAATGTACTTGCGAGACAGGCACTAATATTTTGAAAGAAAAGCTCAAGAAGACTTACATAAATTTGAGGCAAAGGTAATTGTGGAAGACATTTCAGACAGGAAGGTGAATGGGTCCTATCCAAGTGAAAATGAATTAAAACTGCAGTGGAAAGCTTTAGAAGTTATTGTAGAGATGACAAAAAGAAGAATAATTTACAAAACTGAAAATTAAACATCAAGTAAAATGTTATTCTCATATGTACTTGAAACAACAATTTCAGAATTTATGGCATTTTCTACACCAATTTCACTTTAACCTTTTTTTGTTATTGTTTTTTATAATGTTATAGCACAAATATCCTTCTCACTGATTCTTAGGCACAATTTTTGAGGGATTCCATGACAAACCAAAAGCATAAAAGTTGAGTATTGTTTTGGATTTCTAAAAATGGTAGTTTATATGTTGTCATTTTTTCCTGAAAAATTATTAGGCTAAGACTTTTCTAAAACTAACTTCTGGTCTCCTAGAACAATCACTTTTTCTATCTTTGGTAATCATCTTCAATAAGAACCATTTGTTTTTAACAATTTTTCAATCACCATATTTCAATTGTGGTTCATCAACCTTACACTGATTGTGATTGGAGGCTGAAATCCTTTTTCAACCTTCAGACAGAACTGGGTCATCACAGGAATTCAGGATAAAATGTTAATGGTTGTGCTGTATATTAAAAATCTGCCATCTTTTGCAACATTCTCATTTCTAAGTATGGAACTGGAATGACTTACATATAGTCATTTTAGATTGTCTTTGTGAACTTATGTCTAAGCATCCAGAAAAAATGCAAAAACTGCAATCAGTTATCCAAACGCTTTGATTGCACAAGGCCAAACATGTAGCAGTTCACTTTTATCTGCTTGCTCTTAGCACTTGAAACTCTGAGAAGACATTAAGAGAAAACGTAGCTCCAGAGAGACTGGATTGTAAAGCAACCATGTTTTGCTAAGCCCACTATTATGGGATACATTGCATTCTAAATTCATATGTTGAATTCCTAACCCCAGTACTTCAGAATGTGCCCTTATTTGTAAAAAGTCATGGCAGATGCAATTACTTTAGATGAGGTCATGCTAGAGGAGAGTGAACTCCTAATGCAATGTGGCTCATGTCCTTACAACGGGGAAATTTGTTACCAGACATACACATGCATGAGAACACCATTGAGATGCAGGCAGGAATGGGATGATGCTTTTACAGGCCAAGAAATGCCAAAGAATGACAGAAGCTGGCTCAGAATCATGAAACCAATCAATTCTCCCCCAATTTTCAGAAGAAACCAACTTGGTAGACACCATGAAATCTAGAATTTTGAGAGAATGAATTTCTGTTGTGAGAGCCATTCAATCTATTGTTCTTTGTTACATTTCAATGATCTCTGGTTCATTGGTCCACAGGACTAGTGAAGTCCATTAAGCCTTTAGCTAAGAAAAATTTATTAACATTGCATCTTCCTGCTTGGAACTTTCACTTTCCTTTGGATCTGTGGCACTCAGTACACCTTCTCTTTCTTCTTTCTTCCTTTTCCTTCTTCCTTTCTCCTCCTTTTTTACTTGATTTCATTATATTTTCTCATATTACTAAAAATAACCCATTGATCATGAAAAAATATTGCCAGATTACTTTGTCTTTAAATTAACTTGTGATGGACTTCCTCCAATTCAGAGCTTTATCTAGTCACATTTATCAGCCTAGTTCTTGAGTATTATTGAATGAATTCCTGACATGTACTTATTCCATTTCAGTTCTTTCTTCCCCAACTCATCCATTATGAGGACCATTCCATTATGGCTGACTTGGAAAAAGCCTTTCCATCTTCACCAAGCATTTCTTCTGATTTTTTCACTTTAAATAAACACTTGTACTTTTATTCTAACTTTTGGCAAAACGTATTTTGAAAGCCATCAATAAGAAGTAATGTCTGTGGCCAATTATCTTGTGTTTCACTCTATTTTTCTCCTCTCCTGTGTCTGCTGTTCTTGTTTATGCTCCCAAATCCTGGACTTCACACTGCTTTGCAGGCCATTAGCCCTGTGCGTGCACTTATCCTCTGGGTCATGCCAGGCTTGGTGTGTCACTTCAGTGTTTTCTTGTGTCATTTTAAAATTCTTTGCAGTCAACTTTCTGACACGTCAATGATTAATGATAACTTACAGAGCCAACTCTGTTACGAAAGTAACACCATTGGATGTCTTCATCTACTCATAGTATTTAATCTCAGCTGGATCCTTGCTGTTTCAAAGCTTCGTGACATTTTCATAATGTGTCTTCTATTCACCTCTGTAACAAAATATATCTCAGGTCTTGGTAAATTATCTTGTCTTTGACTTTGTTGAGGTTGACTCAATAGGACGTAGTACCTTTACTGTCAGTGAGTGCAATTCATGGCATTTCTTCCACACACAAAAAAAACTCTCTTTGTAGTTTTCATAATCATCATGCAATCAGCCATTGCAAGATTCCAAACGTGAACTAAAATATACTTTTCTGGAAATATTTACAAAGTACATCTTGGATGATAGTTTAAAAAGAATACTATTGTGTCATACTCAAGTTATAAATGAATTTTTCCCAGTATCATGCCGCTGAATGCTATTTTTCACTCTTTATCTTATCTGTCAAATAATATTTTATCCTTAGGAATACTATTTTTCACTCCTTATCTTGTTTATGTCAAATAATTTCTGCCTTTCAAGATTCCATTCAAATGGTACCTCTCTCTGCAGCAATTCTTGATCTCCCAGCTAGTAGTGATTTTCTCCCTCTTATGACAGCGTATTCTATAAGTACTATAATAATCATTTTATCATCATATATATTCACCTTTTCTATATTAATAAATTCTAAACTTTAGTGTAGTCATATAATCTGGTTCTTATGTTATATACATATAAGACAAAATAAAATATTTATTTTATAATTTATATTATAAAAGAACTAATTTCACACTTAATTGTTCATCCAGATATCTGAAGGTATATAACCATAGAAAACTCAACATAGAAGCCTCATTTGGGGGGGCGTGATAAAATAATGTTACAAGTCAAACCCAACAAACACAAAAACTACTATGGGTTCAGATACATG
>NW_022900916.1:52483022-52492898 GCF_012274545.1 Fukomys damarensis | reverse complement strand
TTTTTCCCCCTTTGTTGGGGAAAACTAGAAAGAATAAATATTGTTTGCCATTGACTCCTTCTGCCTTAAAGTCTTCATTCACTTGTTTATTCAACAAATATTTGTAGACTACCTGTTGGGATTGGAGATTTGGTGAACATACAAGACATTTTTCAAGCTTTAGTGAAATACAGAAGTTACTGTGGCAGAATTAAGCAATTTTTATAAATGTACTTGCGAGACAGGCACTAATATTTTGAAAGAAAAGCTCAAGAAGACTTACATAAATTTGAGGCAAAGGTAATTGTGGAAGACATTTCAGACAGGAAGGTGAATGGGTCCTATCCAAGTGAAAATGAATTAAAACTGCAGTGGAAAGCTTTAGAAGTTATTGTAGAGATGACAAAAAGAAGAATAATTTACAAAACTGAAAATTAAACATCAAGTAAAATGTTATTCTCATATGTACTTGAAACAACAATTTCAGAATTTATGGCATTTTCTACACCAATTTCACTTTAACCTTTTTTTGTTATTGTTTTTTATAATGTTATAGCACAAATATCCTTCTCACTGATTCTTAGGCACAATTTTTGAGGGATTCCATGACAAACCAAAAGCATAAAAGTTGAGTATTGTTTTGGATTTCTAAAAATGGTAGTTTATATGTTGTCATTTTTTCCTGAAAAATTATTAGGCTAAGACTTTTCTAAAACTAACTTCTGGTCTCCTAGAACAATCACTTTTTCTATCTTTGGTAATCATCTTCAATAAGAACCATTTGTTTTTAACAATTTTTCAATCCCCATATTTCAATTGTGGTTCATCAACCTTACACTGATTGTGATTGGAGGCTGAAATCCTTTTTCAACCTTCAGACAGAACTGGGTCATCACAGGAATTCAGGATAAAATGTTAATGGTTGTGCTGTATATTAAAAATCTGCCATCTTTTGCAACATTCTCATTTCTAAGTATGGAACTGGAATGACTTACATATAGTCATTTTAGATTGTCTTTGTGAACTTATGTCTAAGCATCCAGAAAAAATGCAAAAACTGCAATCAGTTATCCAAACGCTTTGATTGCACAAGGCCAAACATGTAGCAGTTCACTTTTATCTGCTTGCTCTTAGCACTTGAAACTCTGAGAAGACATTAAGAGAAAACGTAGCTCCAGAGAGACTGGATTGTAAAGCAACCATGTTTTGCTAAGCCCACTATTATGGGATACATTGCATTCTAAATTCATATGTTGAATTCCTAACCCCAGTACTTCAGAATGTGCCCTTATTTGTAAAAAGTCATGGCAGATGCAATTACTTTAGATGAGGTCATGCTAGAGGAGAGTGAACTCCTAATGCAATGTGGCTCATGTCCTTACAACGGGGAAATTTGTTACCAGACATACACATGCATGAGAACACCATTGAGATGCAGGCAGGAATGGGATGATGCTTTTACAGGCCAAGAAATGCCAAAGAATGACAGAAGCTGGCTCAGAATCATGAAACCAATCAATTCTCCCCCAATTTTCAGAAGAAACCAACTTGGTAGACACCATGAAATCTAGAATTTTGAGAGAATGAATTTCTGTTGTGAGAGCCATTCAATCTATTGTTCTTTGTTACATTTCAATGATCTCTGGTTCATTGGTCCACAGGACTAGTGAAGTCCATTAAGCCTTTAGCTAAGAAAAATTTATTAACATTGCATCTTCCTGCTTGGAACTTTCACTTTCCTTTGGATCTGTGGCACTCAGTACACCTTCTCTTTCTTCTTTCTTCCTTTTCCTTCTTCCTTTCTCCTCCTTTTTTACTTGATTTCATTATATTTTCTCATATTACTAAAAATAACCCATTGATCATGAAAAAATATTGCCAGATTACTTTGTCTTTAAATTAACTTGTGATGGACTTCCTCCAATTCAGAGCTTTATGTAGTCACATTTATCAGCCTAGTTCTTGAGTATTATTGAATGAATCCCTGACATGTACTTATTCCATTTCAGTTCTTTCTTCCCCAACTCATCCATTATGAGGACCATTCCATTATGGCTTACTTGGAAAAAGCCTTTCCATCTTCACCAAGCATTTCTTCTGATTTTTTCACTTTAAATAAACACTTGTACTTTTATTCTAACTTTTGGCAAAACGTATTTTGAAAGCCATCAATAAGAAGTAATGTCTGTGGCCAATTATCTTGTGTTTCACTCTATTTTTCTCCTCTCCTGTGTCTGCTGTTCTTGTTTATGCTCCCAAATCCTGGACTTCACACTGCTTTGCAGGCCATTAGCCCTGTGCGTGCACTTATCCTCTGGGTCATGCCAGGCTTGGTGTGTCACTTCAGTGTTTTCTTGTGTCATTTTAAAATTCTTTGCAGTCAACTTTCTGACACGTCAATGATTAATGATAACTTACAGAGCCAACTCTGTTACGAAAGTAACACCATTGGATGTCTTCATCTACTCATAGTATTTAATCTCAGCTGGATCCTTGCTGTTTCAAAGCTTCGTGACATTTTCATAATGTGTCTTCTATTCACCTCTGTAACAAAATATATCTCAGGTCTTGGTAAATTATCTTGTCTTTGACTTTGTTGAGGTTGACTCAATAGGACGTAGTACCTTTACTGTCAGTGAGTGCAATTCATGGCATTTCTTCCACACACAAAAAAAACTCTCTTTGTAGTTTTCATAATCATCATGCAATCAGCCATTGCAAGATTCCAAACGTGAACTAAAATATACTTTTCTGGAAATATTTACAAAGTACATCTTGGATGATAGTTTAAAAAGAATACTATTGTGTCATACTCAAGTTATAAATGAATTTTTCCCAGTATCATGCCGCTGAATGCTATTTTTCACTCTTTATCTTATCTGTCAAATAATATTTTATCCTTAGGAATACTATTTTTCACTCCTTATCTTGTTTATGTCAAATAATTTCTGCCTTTCAAGATTCCATTCAAATGGTACCTCTCTCTGCAGCAATTCTTGATCTCCCAGCTAGTAGTGATTTTCTCCCTCTTATGACAGCGTATTCTATAAGTACTATAATAATCATTTTATCATCATATATATTCACCTTTTCTATATTAATAAATTCTAAACTTTAGTGTAGTCATATAATCTGGTTCTTATGTTATATACATATAAGACAAAATAAAATATTTATTTTATAATTTATATTATAAAAGAACTAATTTCACACTTAATTGTTCATCCAGATATCTGAAGGTATATAACCATAGAAAACTCAACATAGAAGCCTCATTTGGGGGGGCGTGATAAAATAATGCTACAAGTCAAACCCAACAAACACAAAAACTACTATGGGTTCAGATACATGAAGCTCAACTTTCTAAATCACTTTTAGTGTTTCTTACCATAAGGTATTTCTTAATTCAAAGGAAGCTTGTGAGGATAAGAAGAAAATAGGTCCGTTTCTCTCTGTGTGTGGGCAAAGGTGTAAAAAGTTGCCTTTGTCTATGATTTCTTTTGTATATTTATTTACTCTGAATACTATTTATTGTAGCCCAGAAATTTTCCATTATAAATATTCTCTGCTTCTATCCTAGCTATATCAAGATTCACCAATATAACCTGGAGAATAAATTCTGGACTTTTCTATTCTACTTGGGAACACAAAAAGAGACCTATTGCCAAACTTTATTATTTTTTAAACATAGCTACTATAAGGCATAGTAGGGTATCTATATCTAAGTTAGGCTATTTTCCATTCTTTCTGAGAGATGCCTGGGAATTGCTAGCATGCTTTTTCCCATTTAATCTTAACCCTCCTCATGTCTCAATCTTTCTTTTTATAACCTGTCTTATTCTTACTGCTAATTGAGTTGCGAGACAGAACGAGAGGCCCTGCAAGTGAATTCATTGGGTTGGAACAATTAACATTTTATTTTTTCATAGTCTTGAGCGATATATTGTTGGTTTGTTAAGGCATTTGTTAATGAATGGAGATTAAACTTCTGAAATAAACCTAAATTTGAGTTTTGGTTTCATCATTTATTGCGGGTCATTTTGAGAAAATTGTTGAACCTCTCTTAGCCTCAATTTTCTTATCTTAAAAAGGAAATAATAAAGGTTAAAAAGATAACCAAGTCTGTTGGTGGTTTAAAGTAAAATTGTATATGTAAAGATCGTAGCACAGTGCCTGGCACATAAATGATGCTATGAGAAAATGTAAAAATGGAATTAAAGTGTTTGAAGGTGGGGAGGGGAGGAGGGGGTGAAGGGAGGATGGGGACAAGGGGAAAAAATGAGAACCAAGATCTGGCGTGTAAAGGTACAAGATCCCAGTAATGAATGTAACTGTACTGTCTACCTAGAATGTACCAATAAATTCAATTTAAAGTAAAAAAAAATTAAAGTTATCACAAAAAACAAAAAAAAATGGTGTAGGTATTATGTTAGTCTACTTAGGGAAACATAATAACAATTTTCATTTAAATTCCTCTTTTCATTGACCATAAATGCTCTTTTTCTAATGCTAATAATTCATAACCATGACTCAAGTCTACCCTTGTCTCCTCAACTTTTCCTTTCAGCTCAGTGTTTCTGCCAGGAAGTACTTTCTCTGGGAAGGGTGCAGATGAACTCTTGAGTTTCATGATCACTGAAAACAAAGTGGGGAGAGTCAGATGCTGATTCTTCCATGCACTCCTTATATAACCTGCCCATATTTCACTGTCTTCTAGTCCTCCATCTCCCCTGAGTATTTCTGCTGAGGGCAAACTATCTTTAGTGCCAAACATAGAAACTGTCTGCTGTGAAGTGGTGGATGAATGACAACAGAACTCTTGCCTTAAAGTCTTGGTTCCACCCAGGTTTTGATATCTCTATGAGCTTCTCCTTGGGAGAAAAGAGCTATGCAAGACTCCTTTGAGAAAAACCATTCTTAGTTACTCTGTTTTATCAAGTGGCTGGTGTTACAAAATTTCAAAAGAAAATTTTCTTTTTTGATTGCTAGAAATAAAGTCTATGCAGGATGTCTAAACTTTAGCTTACATAAGGCGGGACTATAGAATTCTACACAGATTAAAAGTTAGAAGGTTTAAAGAAGTCTCAGCCTTGTGAGATGATTTATAAGCAAAGGCACAAAGGAGTTGAGAACAACTTGAAATATTTGGGGAGATAATGATCATAATTTCAAACTGCTCCAGATGAGATAAACCAAACAAAAAATATCTCTGCTCTCTGTGCACCTTCCAATCACACCTGCTGCTGCCATGTTTCAAACACATCCCAAGGGACTTTGGCACAGAATTCTAGAACCCAGCTTTCCAAAAACCTTCCCATTGCATTTCTTAACCTCAAATAAGGAATGGCTGGGTACCAAATGTCAACCCATAAGAAGGGGATGAGAGGCAACGTTGTGTTTCAAGTCCTTACCAGTCACTGGATAAATGCTATAAAATGTACTATATTGAGCTTATCTGATCATAGTTATCTTAATTTAAATAGTGCATATTTTCTTACAACCAATATGTATAAATCTATATATGGTTAATAATTAAAAATACTCTTCATATACAATATATTCTTATATATGTATAGAGACTATTTGGGAAAGGTAGCAAAGAAAGTGTTTAGAGAAGTCTTTATCTGGAGTTTGAGAAAGAAAATTTTATTTTTCAGTTTTTACTATTGCACTGTTGGCATTTTTACTCTGTCCATGTATATGCATACATATAGGTATATATCAGTTTAGAAAATTATATATATATATATATATGTATATATATTTGTACATCTATATGCACAGTGTGAATATAGGTATATATGTGAATACATGTACACACACACAGATATGGTCTGAAATGTAAATAAATCCAAAGCAAACATTGTATACAATAAACAACTATAGTCTTCAAAGTCTTCACTAGCCTGACCCTGTGGGATATTTCATTTAGTTTCAGTTCTCACTGTTTTATTCCTCCCTCTTCTCCTCTGCATTTCCCTCACTTTTCATTACAACAGTTTTTTCTCCTTCCCAAGATATAGTCTCTCCCTCTCTTCCTCTCTCTCTCTCTGCCTCCCTCCCTCCCTCTCTGTCTCTCATCTTAAGTAGAGCTGACCAATTTCTAAGTAGTTTATTAATGCATTTTCTTGAACAATAGACATGACTTATATGATAAAAATGATTTTTTAAAAAATTAAATGATTCTGAATTGTTTAATGAGAAATGAGGTATAAGGATTCCTCTGGAATATCAGTTTCCTTGCAGTTATGGGGACAGAAGATTGGAATCTGGTGTCCAAGTCTGATTATGCAAAGTAGAGTAAGAGAGGAATTAGTCTTACAACAACTGAGACTCTGGGCAGAATATTACAGCAGAAACTCAAGCAGAAAAGGTACAACCTATAACCAAGCACTGTAGCTAGAGTACTGATGGGCAGATTAAAGTCTGCAGAAAATGTCAGAAACCTAGTAACTAAAACAAATTTATTGGACCAGCATAAAAAACTCACAATCAGAATGAAAAGTTGGATGCAAATTTGAATCATATGGGGAGTTTGGACAAATGTGATTTCAGATTCCCACCCCAGATTTGAATTTAATTGGTCAAGGGAATGAGCCAGACATTAAACATTCACAGACATTTTAAATATACAGTCAGTGTTGAGAACCACTGTGCTAGGTTAAACAAATGCCAAGTCACCTGAGTAAGGTGGGGCTCCAAAGCTGACGGAGCCAAAGTGTGTTGATGACCGTCCACGAGCCCAGCAGTGGGGGGGACAGAACCACAGATGGAGAAATGAATGGATGAGGGAACCAGCTACATCACTGAAAATGGGTTGAAAAGAGTCCAAATGTCTTCAGCAAATTTTGAGTATCCTTACTGGTGAACTGGAGCTGAGGCCAGAAACTGAACCATCTGATTAGCTTCCTTTTCACTCCCAGGCTGTCTGTGCCAGTGGCTCATAGCACTGGGTTTCAACTGTCTCAGCTCCCTCCAAGTCCCTGTCACCTTCTTACAGTTATGGATTGTTTTTATCCTTTCTCCTCTTTAGCTGTGATTATCATCCTCATTCATTTGCATAAAGTGCTTCAAGAGCCCATATACAACAAGGTGGAAAGTAAGCCCAAGCAGATGGTCACATTGAAGCGTAACTTTTTCTTGGATTTGGCATTTTTTTCACTGATTAAGAAGGATCAATATAAACTTTCCCATTAAAGTGTCATTCTTGGCTAAGGAATATGACTCACCTTTATGGTCTTTACATAATAACAAATCCTGGAATGATAAAATCTATAAGTCAGAAAAGGAAATAGAAAAATGTTAAAATTCATTTTTGTCCAATTGGCTAAATACTCAGTATTCACCCCATAAATGTATTATGATACATCAAGATTTTTAGTATTTTTTTCACTTTGACTTTTGAGAAAAATATTATAGGAAAGCCAAGTGATTTTTGATAATGTTTTAATAATGAACATAAATTTTCATTTTGTGCTATAATAGTTCTAGGAAAGTTTCACAGCTTATTAGGGTGGTTATTTATACTGTTTTTCTTTGAAGGAATATTCAGTGTTTCTCTGCTTCTTGATTGTCTCTTTATAGTTTTCAAGCTGTACAGATAGATCCAGTCACTTTTTATTTTTAAAAAAGGTAATTGGTTATTATTTTACACATTTGAGAGTTTCAATTTTCTTTTTATATGTATAGAATTGGAAAATACATTCTAGCTTTGTTTTTGAAGATTTGTCTATTTTCTTAGATTATGTTTCAAGTTATTATCCATTCAAAAATAAACTTTGAGCACTGTTAGAACCATCTTACCTTTTCCAAAAATTTAAATCGCTATCCTTGCAATCTGTTTTAAAGAGCACAGAGCAAAATTAGTTACACAGAATTTGTGGTTTTCTTATTGGAACTAATTGATGCTAACTAGTTATAACAAAATCTGCTGGTTTCCTTCATGCTGAGCATATGACCAGAAAGTACAAAATTTGTTTTCAATAAGCATCAGTGTATTTAGTATCCATGAATGAGGCCAGGTTGGCAACCTTTGAATGATGCCAGATGGACAAAGGAGATTTTGTTTTTTATTTAATGAACAAAATAGAGAAGCAGGTGCTGCAGGACAACACTCAGGGTGCTATGGTGAATCTGGCATCCAGTTTCAATCTAGTATAATTCCTTGTTTTGAAATAGCTAAAAACCAGACATTGAAGGAAGTGACTCATTACTACTTGGAAATTTTTTCATAGCTAAAATAACAATTGGGATTTCAATCCTCATATACGTAATGTATTATTAGATCTATTATAATAAGTTAATTGAGCATCACTGCATCTCCAAACTGAAAAGCATCTTAGCAGTCCTCTCTCCCAACATTTTATTTTCAGAGATGAGACCAAAAAAGCATAAAGAAGGGTTATTTGCCAAAAGACTCATGACTGTTATTCGTATACCCACAACTTAACTCCTAATTCTTGACTCTAGTCTATCACTGAAACAATATTGTCAAAGCCCTAACAAGGAGAAGAATAAAATATCATCTTTTAACTTATTTTCTCTGAAGCATGAACTTGAAAAACAAGCAAAGGTATTCACCATCCGTTGGCATTTCTGCATTGAAGCAGCATTTCCTTAATTGGGAATCCTCCACTTGAGTTTCCACATAGTCGTTCTTTGGCAATTAGCATGTCAGAAAGGAAAAAATATTTGTAGCCTAATTTAAATTTACTAATTAACAGTCATTATTATTTTAATACAATCGGATTGTATTACAAACATTGGAGAAAACAATCAAGGCAAGCTGAGGGAGAACTTGTTGCAATCACAACATCGCTCATCTCTTCTGAATTATTCCAATTGTAGATATTTCTCTGAAGTAAAAAATAGGTCACTACCCTGGCTTCCTCTTCATCTAGCTATAGGGTATGTGACTGTGGCCGTTTAAGTGAAAAGAAAGTCTCTGTATTAAACAATTAGAACAGTGACAAACATCTCATGGCAGCGCAGCAGAAAGACCAAGATTTAGGATGTCGAGTGAACAGAGAGAGAGGCAAACATAAACGTGGAAATGTATCTCTGTTTATTTACTGCTAGTGCTTTGGCTGGACAAACTTTAAGTAGTAAGACAATTTTATACTTGTTTGTCTATATCCATCCTTCACCCCATTATTTTTATTGGCAACTACTCATTCTTAGCTTGACCTTTAATCTGCTTGTTCTCCATTCTGTGTCACTGGGATCAATTGGTCCCTTGGACCAGCTCTACCCAGATTGCCTGAATGACCCCTTCTTTCTCTTTAGAAGCCTCTTGTACTAACCCTGTGTCCTGCATCTCCATCTGCCTGGCTCCCACTTGGATTAAACCAGGGATGGCTACAAAAGGATTCAAGTTCTTCTCTTCTTGCTCAGTATTGGGAGACTCTGTGACAGCTCCCCCTTATGGATCATGTGACCGTTTCCATGACTTCTCTTCTGATGAATATAAATTTTTTAAAAGAAGGGCAACAACAGAGGATAAGACTTTGGGCTTTGAAGAGAAGATGACCTTGATTTAAAATCCAACTTACCTGGTTAACATTTAGGCAAAATACTTTTCCTTTCATAGTCTCAGATTTTACTTCTCAGAGATAATTGATGCAGCATATTTGACCTAGGGCAACTCCAGTACATGATGTTCATCGCATTGTAAGGCAGAAGAGTGTGGGAGCAAGAGCTTGGGCTTAGGAGGCAGGCAGACAGACAGACACATGGACCCAGAGATCAGCCACCACTACCAAGTTACTTTTGTTTCAGAGCCCCAATCTTTACCATCTAAAAAAAAAAGGGGTTAAGAATAGTGACTAGGGCCAGGGATTTAGCTCAGTGGTCCCAAGTTTGATCCCTAATACCAAAAAAAAAAAAAAAAAAAAAAAA
>NW_022900916.1:52396553-52482923 GCF_012274545.1 Fukomys damarensis | reverse complement strand
GCCTGTCTGTCTTGCAAGCACAAGGACCTAAGTTTGATCCCCGGTACCAAAAAAACAAAAACAAAAACAAACAAACAAAAAAACCCCAACAAGACATAGGAGCCCAGTGCTGGGGATTTAGCTCAATGGTTCTGCCACCTGCCTCACAAGTGCAAGGACCTGAGTTTGATCCCTGATACAAAAAAAAAAAAAAAAAAAAGTCTACTCTAAGGAGAATTCAGTGAGATAACAACCACAGATTACTTGTCATTCTATGGTATATATGGAGAAAGGATGCAGAAAGCAAGTTCATTCAATACTATATTGTGTCCCTGTGATTCTTCACTGCCATGGACAGCTTTTCCTCCAGACTCCTGGGTTACTCAGGATACTCTCACAAACCACCCTGAAGCTGAATGCATTATCCAGAGGATTGGGGGAAATCTGCACTCATTTATCCATCCACTTAGTCGTGAATGGAACAAGTATCTATTAATAGCTATTGCCATTCTTTCTGTGACCTCTGTGTGTTGGACTTCCTCTCAGAACTGACAGCCAGGCCTGTCTGCCTCTAACCAGAGAAGCTAAGTGCAAGTTTTCAGCAACTCTCTCTTCCTGGTTCTGCCATGGCCATTGACCCCCTCAGCTTATTCTCACTTGTACCTAATCCATTCTTATTTCAACCCAGAGCTGCTTACTTTTAAGCTGAAACTCTATCCCTCCAAAGTTATTTCTCTCTTATTTCCTTCTTTCAGATTCAGATTCTAGAACTATCCCAGCTGAACTTGAACTATCTGAGCTGCTGGGAAAAAAGAGCTCATCCAACCGATACATTCTAAGGACCTACCAAAGCACTGTAGAAGGTTTTGTGGAAATCAGTGGAGTGTTTGAAGGAATATTTGTCTCTGTAGATCTTACAGTCAAAAAGGAGGGTGGAAAATTAAAGAGATAATTAAAACACTGTTTGCTGACGTTTATGGCACAGGAGGTGCACCCAGTGCAGACTTGATGAGTCAGGGATGACTTCCTGGAAGAAGTAAGACTTTAACCAAGAGAAAGGGGTAGGTGGAAATTAGTTCCAGGCCAAAACAAATACAAAAGATCAGAGCAGAGAGAGGTCACAATGTCTTCAGGGCAACAAGAAGCAGTCAGCATGGCTAGAGAGTAAACAGGGATTGAAAATAGATTAGGTGATAGGAATTCACAGGGATAATGGTACTCGTGGCTTTATAAGCAACATCAAGGAATTTAGATTTTATCCAAAGAGCTTTAGGGAACTGTTCAAGGGTTTTAAATAGGGCAGAGACATCATCAAGTTTGGTTTTAGAAAGCTAATTTTGGCATATGTTCAGAAAATGATTTGGAAGGAGGGCATTACTGGATGCAGGCCATTCAGTTAGAAAGTTGTGCAGTGATTCAGGTGAACAATGGAATGGCTTGAGCCAGGGAAGTGGAGGAAATCTGCAATCCTTTATACATCCATTTATGAATTCATGCAGTAAATACATACTGACACTGTGCCAGACACTGTATTGTGTTTCAGAGCTTAAATTATAAATGGAAAAGACAGGGTCCCAAGCTCTAGTGGGAAACTCTGACTGGTTGTAACACATGTTTAGACCATGCACTGAAGTACTACGGGGCAGAGATCAGGTGAAAACTTGGAGGATTTAACTGAAAGGGAAGTGAAAAAACAAAAAGTTGAGCTGAGATCTGAATTCATTATTTCACAAATATTTATTAAAACTTACAATGTGTCAAGACCCCTTCATTGTATGGAAGATGTACTAATGGAAAAGATAAATTTCTCTAAGTCAGACAGCTTGAATTTTAGTGGAGAGCTTCCTGTCTATTCTTCTGATTCATGAGTATCAGGAATTAAGACAGGAAATGATAAAGTATTGGAGAGAGATTGATAGTCCATAGTGAGAAATATGAGAGACCAATATCCAGATAATTGAGGATGGAGAGCAAGTTTGGCAAGGAGTGATGAGCTCAATAATTGTGCATGCTGAGTTGGAGGTCCCAAGAGAGGTCAGACAAGAACTCCTCCATATTGTATGATGATTGGGTACCTGGGACCTGCCTGCATATTGCCTAGGTTCAAAGCATGATTCTAAGTTCCATTATTTTCAACAAATTACCTTCTTGTACTTCAATGTTCTTATCTTGCAGTGGGGATAATGATAGGAGGAAGGGTAAAGGGAGGGCAGGGACAAGGGGAAAAAAGAGAACCAAGACCTGTCATGTAAAGGTATAAGATCCCAATAATGAATGTAACTGGACTGTATGCCTAAAATGTACCAATAAACTAAAAATAATAATAATAATAATAATAATAATAGTCCCTACCTTGGGTTGTGGTGAGGATTAAATGAGTTACTAGATATTAAGTGCTTAGAATTATTCTTGACACATAGTAAGTCTTAAATAAGTTTTAGCTATTGCATATTTGGTAATCATACTGCTTGTGTCAGTTGGGCACTGCAGAAAGTCTCACATCTAAGGCTGACATCATTGATATTATAAGTAATACATATTTATCCTAACAACTGCCTCAAAGATGACAAGGAAATGGGGAGTATCTTTTTGTAGTTTTTACAAAAGTGGCAAAAATAGTTAGCAGTGGTCCCAATACAGTCGATTATCAATGCGAAATATATTAGATTTCCCAAGGAGAGCCATAAAGAAGAGATATAATATCAATGGGTTATAGTAGCGGTGTTTGTAACACTGGCTTTATAACAATATTTTAAAAAGAAGGGAAATTTTCAAAGGAGGAATATCAGATGCTCACACGAACTGGGGAAGCTAAAGGAAGTGAATTTCACAAGGAGGAGTGCTAAGTTGAGTGGAATAGTACAGCAAAACCAAGCAACCCGTGAATGTTCTTGATGGCCTTCGGTGTATACTGGTGGAGGAAATGGAAGTGGTGAGGAGGGAGGAGTGGAGAGATGATGATGCTTGACTATGAATAGTTGAGCAAGTGTGATTAAAGGGAGGGAGATGTAGAATGGTTTTGTGGGCTTTATCCCTCTTTAGGGCAAGAAAGCCATGGACATATTTAAATGCTGAATACAATAAAGCGAAAATCATAAGAAAGCACTCACATTCCAGGAGCAGGGTGAGAGAGATCCATAGAGCAGGGTCTCAGAAGTTTGGCAGAAGATGGGATGGGATATGAACTTTCTCCTCAAATCACTAACATTATACGTGTATAATTTAACAGTATCCTTCTGGATGACCCCTCTTGCAGACCAGGAATTTCAAGTCAGCTAAGAGGAAAAATTACTTTGGAGGAAATAATCTGGTAGGCCCTCTTTGTTAGTTTAGCCTTCATCAGCAGCTGTCCATGTGACAACCCGACCCCTTTCTGCAACAGTTTGGCTCTCTCCAACCCAGATCAATAGCACAGGTTTTTGCTACAGATGACTGACTGTAAGCCATGATTTAATTATAGTGCTATAATTATTTCTAAGTTATCAAAATTTTTCTTGATCTTTCTTTGAATTTGGTTAATTTCTGACATTGGTTCCTATAGTCACAAATAAAATAATTATTGGCTTCTTCTTCCTAAACCCCAAAGGAAATCAATCTGCATATGTCACCTTTCCACCCATCTAATTGGTTACTTTAGTCATTTTCTACATACCTTATGAAAAGCATCAAGGACATGATTCATTATCTTTCTTCACAACAACAAAAATGTTTTCTCCTTAGTCGTTTTATAGCTTGGATGACTTTCAGGACAGGTTTATGTACATGCATCTAAACTGGTTTAAGGTTCTTTTCTACAAACTGAAAGCTTCTTGTATATAATGATATATTCCTTACACACATTTAGAATTTCCCTCATTTCTTTCAGTCCATTTGAGTACTATTTATTTATTTTATTTTATTTATTTAGATATTTTCTGGTACCAGGGATCGAACTCGGGTCCTTGTGCTTGTGAGGCAGGCAGTGAAACAACTGAGCTAAATCCCCGGCCCTAGGTACTATTTCTGAAAGTAAGGTTTATTATTGTTATACAAGTACACTTTAATCTAGTTGAAAGAAATAATATAATTATGAATGAAAACACAATCATAGTCTTCTACAGTATTTAAAAAACATACTTGAAACAGTGGAAGAAACTTGCTGAATGTCAGCATAGAAAAAGGCTGTTTTTGAAAGTTTGTTTTAAGAATGATGAAATGGAGATCCAGAAAGATTAGAAGGAATTGGCTGAGTAATGGATCACTAGGTGACTAGTGGATTAATGGCAGCATCAGAATTAGCATTCAAATCTTTTGATCCTTGGATAGAACTGCATTTTTTGTCCTATTCTGATACAGAGAAGACATTTCTAAAATATGCCAGTATAATCCATTTTAAATTTAAAAATATAATAATACATATATATTTTGACCACACAATACCTATTAGTATCTTGACTGTTTTCTATCTTTTTTTGTTTTTTCTCCTTGCTAATAAACAAACCAAAGTAACTCATGTCAGGTGGTAACATACAGAAATGGAGGCATAAATATTTTTTGGAGAAGGCTCTTGAGATAGCCAAGAAAACACTTCTTGTTCCTTTGAAATTTCACTGTATCCAATAACTTTTTAATTCCTTTTATTTCAGTGAAACAATGTGATGTGCTATAATAAGAATTCAATCTGTTCTGATATTATTGCGTAGGAATATTCATCAGACTCATAGGCTTAGACACGATTAGGTCTATTCTCTTCAGGGCCTTTCAGACTCCATTTTCTATGAACTTATCTGTAATGTGGCATTTGTGCCTTAGAAATGTTTTTTTTTAGTTCCATAGTCTTAAAACAGCTGTTTGTATTATTCATCCCACAGTGCCATTTTTTTTATCAACAGGAATGACAATCTTTGCTTTGTGTTTTCTCTGTTATTACTTTGCTTGGTGTGAGAGGTCACATCACTGCGCTCCTGGGGGTCATGTGGGGTGAATAGCCTCAGCCTTGTGGCCCTGATCTCTCTTCTGTCAGCATCCCTATATGGATTTATTTAAATGTTTCATACCACAGTAGCCTTGGAAATATTAATTGTATCTTATAAAGAAGAGGCTCCTAACAATTTGGAGTCTGTGATAATGACAAAGAAAGAGAACAGGCAATTGAATTTTTGGTCAGCCTTATTTTAAAGTGATTGCAATAGGATTCTAAAAAAAAAAAAATGCTCACTAAAAGTTGTAAAGCAAAAATGCAAAATGAAAACAATACAGATTTGTGCAAGATAGAAACATTTTTTTAAAAGCAAAATCAGTGGATAAATGCTTGTCATTCAAAATAGTCATTTGAATCTCTTGGCTCATAAGACGGTCTTATGATTGCTGGTGTATTTGGCATCGACTTAATGCAGTCAAACTGATATTGGCTATTGGCCCTTTCTTTATAGGATGGCAGGTGAATTGGGGAGCAGAAAGATACAGCTAGCTAGCCACAGAAAAATAACCGATTTTATGCAGTTTTTCTGCTTTCCAAAAGGCTCCTTTGCTCCTCGTCTTATCCCCACTTTAATGTTGGTTTGTTAAATTTCAGAAATTAAAATTTACTTGGCTATTGAATAGCGACAAAGCTACTCTCAGCCCTCTCAGAGCCAGGACTAGGCACAGTGACCACACCATAATCTACACCAGCTACATGTCTGCCCCTCTGTCATGCTTGTCCAGTGCTGCCTGTATTTATGGGAAAGATGGCTTCAGGGTAGGTATTTCTAAACTAAAAAAGAAAGCCATGCTTGCCTTTATTTTGAGGCACATTTTCTTGCAACTGAAAAAAAAAGTCAATTAAATCAACAATTCATTTCCTTCTTACTAAATACAGAATATAATAAATCACACAGCCCTAATGAGGAAAATTTTTGCCATACCACTGATACTTGACTTTTACCAGGACACTTGAGGAATTGGCCAGTGATCAACTTTACTGAATCAGTGCACAACACCACACACCCACCTTTCTGGGAGCCCCTATAGCTTAGAAGCTAATGGTCTCATTTCCCCAGCAGTGCCTGCTGTCTGTGAAATGCAGTTTCATGACCTAATTCATATTTTATCGAAGTCAAGGTACTTAGAATTCAATTGGTTGGATGCAGCACTTGCTCACCTGATTTGGAAAATAAACTGTTTCAGGAATGAAGGGGGTTGATTTTCTTATACATCGTCTTTAATGAATGACATCTAAAAGCAAGGGTGAGAACATTCATTATGGTGGTAATTTTTAAATGATAAAATTCTATTTTCAGAGTTGAGGTCATCAACTTTCCTGATTAATGAAATATATAATAAAACTTATTTATATCTCACAAACAGTTCTGAATGAATCAGATATGGTGTTTGTATTTTATTCACTATGGTATCATTTATGCTAAATATAATGGAATATTACTGTGTAATGATTGTATGTAGAGGTATTGCATAAATATGTTGAAGGGATGAATACATGAAAAGTGATTTACAATAATTACACAATCTTCTTTATGATTCCATCAAAAATAAACAACAGCCAAGTTCAGTAAGCTGAATAAATAAAATACTTTCAGTTTTCTTGAGTTAGAAAAATAAAATTTTGTATTTTTACAGGTATTTATATTTTTATAAGCATTTGTCCAGAACTCTTTCCATTATTTAAATCTCAGGAGAACTTTCAAACTGAAGGTTTTAGTGTTAAAAAAAGTATTTAGCTATAAAAATGGGCTTATATCTACATAGGCCCAAATTTTTCTTTTTAAAGAATAATTGTAAAATCCTCATCCAGTTTTATTTACCACTGACAATAACTCAGAGTTCATTTATCTGGCAAAGTAAGATTATAGGTCATTCTTACTTTTATGCCCAACTGACATGTAATAAAATAATAAGTACCCTCATACACCAAACTCAACAACATTTATAAATTATGTGAAGCAAAACAAAAATATTCTAAAAAATACTTGAATACATTAAAATTCAATTGCTACTAGACTAGTATTCTTGACATACAAAAGATGGAATATGAAATTATAGCTACTCCACGATATTTCAGAGGGATTTCTCAACTGTTGCATTTGAACCAACTGATAAAAATTGTGCTATTCTAGACCATAACTTATAATTTTAATTATTATATAGAATATATAGATGTTAAGACAATATTTATATTTGATAAACTTAAGTCATTCTCAATCTTGTTCTTTAAATTAAATATGTGCTAATGTGTGCGCTTTAAAAAACTTCTGCTGCAGTTTAATTGACTTCTAAATTATGACATTTTTAATGTCATGATGAATAATCTGTTAGAATCTAAAACAGGTCTTCATTGAAGCACAGATTTAAGAGATATCCCTGATTAAAACAAGGATCTGCCCACCTGTGAATACTGCCCAATGTGAAGAAATAAAACAAAATAAAAACATATGTTTAAAAATTTGAACATACTGCTTCAAAATTGTTTAGCATGTTTGTATGAAAACTGCACTTATTATAAAGTGTCATATAGTCTTTCTTTTTATTTAGGCCATTTGTTCAAAATCAGTCACAAGGGAACCAAATGAAAAAGTGAATGGTTCTAAAATGTTCACCATTAAATAAAACTTTTAAATCCATTTTCCATCAAAAGATTAGCATATTCATTGAAACAGAAGATGGCATAATTATTCAAATTTTGTTTACAGATTCTTTTTCTTTCTCTCTGCCTCTTGTATTCCACCCCAGGCCTATTTACTTTGGAAATAATATCTGAATTAACATCTCAACTGGGACAAAGAGTGCTGGTTTAAAAAAAAGGTAATAGGTGGAAAATATTCTAAAATTAATATTTTTGTTCTTCTGTTCCTGTATGTAAATAATATTTCTGCTTGCTAAGCATTTATTTATTGCCTAGTATTAAGTTTTGGTACTTTATGAAATAGAAAATAAGCAGAAAATAAGGCTCATGAGCTTACAGTTTTTGATCTTCTAGGAATGAATTTCGATTTCATTTCTAAAGAAAAAAATTGGAATTAATCAAAGAACACTATTACATTTTATAAAATTACAAAAAGATTGCATACAACCTAGGCATGTGGAGAACTGAAAATCTATGTGGGTCAAAGTGATCAAAGGTGAAACTTGACTGGATTGTCTTAGGGAGAAGTGTGTTCCAATATGCTGGGAGGTGTGTGTGTGTGTGTGTGTGTGTGTGTGTTTATTGGGTCGTGATAAAAATGAAATATAAGAAAGAATGAGAGAAGAATCTGGGTAGATGAAAACAGCTATATCATAACAGGTCTTGAATTTTGAATTTGGTCTCATGTACAAATAGACACTGAAGTTTCCTAAAATAGTGATATCACATTTTGAGCCACTTAAAAATTTGTCCCCTTTTTTTCCTGGTACTTTCAAACTATCCTATTTGCAAATGTTTGTTTGCTTCTTTGTTTTTTGTTTTTTTAGTGTCACTAGTTCCCATAACTGAAGCAACCCAACCATTCTCTCTCATTTCTTATGAGACTTCTCCTTATGATTAGTTATATGCCACATTCTAATTTCTCCTGCTAATAATGAAACTTATTTAAGTGTACTTTTTTGTCTCCTGCCATAGAGAAGTATCAAAGGCAGTAAGTTAAATTTCCAGTTTCCTGTATGGTCTCCCTCATTCTTTATAATGAACATGCTATACTTGACCATAGTTTGAAAGTATAGTTTTAGTTGGCTGAAAATAGAATAGTTTTTGGTTGAGCATTTATGAGAAAGTATTTTGTAATGTGCATAAAATTTAAATTGATCTGACGATTATAAGAGAGGGCAAAGTTTCCTTAGCAAAACTCAATACAGTAGAAAATGTCTCTCCCTTCTTGTTTTTTCTTCCTGAAAATGACAGTTTTCCATGCTTAGGATGGAAATACAAATCACTGGAACTCAGGCACTGCAGAAAATGCTTAAGACCTTCCAGGCATAACAAATAATAGCACCACAGAGAAGAAAACAGGTTCTTTCTGCACCGGGGCACTGAGTAGCATCGTATCTAGAGGCATTGATGCAATAATTGAACAGAATTTTCAATTCACTGCAGGTATATCAAGATCATGTAAAACTAGGAACATTTGTCTGTTTGAATCATGTATTTCAGGATGTATAAATATTTTCCTGTGCTTTGTAACACATTCTTTATTGGTAGTTAAAAAGTTACTACCATGATAAGAATAATATCTTACCTTGTTCATTTCCTTAAAAGTCAACAAGCCAGAAGACTCAATATATAAAATGGGATGTTAATAATAAGCAAGTCATTTTATTGCTGTAAATCAGACTGTAAATTTAAAATGCACCATTAATTCTAGCCATTTAAATCTAGGTTCTTGAATATGATTAAAAATATTAAGGAAATGGTTTTGCATTTAAAAGTATCTTTTTTCATGCACACAATGCACAGCAAAAACAACTACGAAAAGTAGGTTTATGCTCATTTTACAAGTCTTAAGGACTAAAATCTAATCCAATATCATATTTAATGAAAGGATTTATTAAGCACTCTATACATTAGGCAGAGTAGGTGCTTATTAAGTGTCTGTTCAAAAGTGGATCATTCTGAAAATGAAGTAAAAAGGTACTAAAGCATCCTTTTATACTTTATGTTTTATATATTTGATCTAGAAACTTAAAGCAGATTTGGTTCCCTCTAAAAGAAATCTATGAATTATTTATAATTGAGGACAGAACATAAAATGGAATAACAGTGCACAAATATCCATAATTTGGTCATTTGCAATGGGAGCAGAGCATCAAGTCTGCCTGATTAAAATTAAAAGTGCTATTATGAAGCTAGCCCATGAATAAAGCAAAAGCCCAGAGAAAGAGTACTTTAACGTGCTATATAGAGATATTCTCCAGGGTCACAACCAACAAGTTGGAATCAGCTTGGGCCCACAAGTGCTTAGAAAGGAGGATAGTTAGTTATAATATTGTGCATAGGTGTGACTCTCAGTGAACCACTGTCCTTTGTGGGAAGCTGTGTTGGTTAGGAATAACCATGTCATTAATATTCTGGAAGCATCTATGACCCAAATAAACAAACTATAGATTTGTCCAATCCAGAAGAATTTTATTATACAGAGAGCATACTAAAGGTCAAGTGAGTTGACCATGGCTTGTAGCTGATCAGCAAACAAGATCCTAATACCTAGCCAACATCCTGCGACCGTAGATCCTGCCATCCCGGAGCCAGGAAGAGAGCAGCAATCTTAGAAGACTGGCTAACCTTCATACAGTGACTGGCAAAGTAAGAGGTCAAGCAAGAACGATGCTCAGTTTACATGAAATCAAAGCCAAAACAACAGCTTAACAATGCAGTGAAGGGGCAGCCAGGTATGTAAATAACTGCCCATAAGGCAATTAATGGAGAAGTGTGAGTACTATGTGGATGGATTAATACACAATGAACAGTACTTGCGGGTTAATTCTCATAATCACTGTGAATAATCTATTTACTAGTGTGTATAGATCTAAACACTACTGTTATCAAAGACTATGGAGAGACACCAGAGTAGGGGGCCACGTTAATTAGTTGGTGCACTCATTAGGAATGGTGCCCCTGGAAGGTGGAACTTTAAAGGGAGACTTGAGAGACTTGGTGAGAAGTTCTTACGCATCTTGCAAAAGTCATCTAATTCATCTCTCCCCTTTATAAATGTGACAACACTGATGTAGTACTAAAGAATAAGAGCACAGCTAGGTAACACTGTCCACCTGGGGTGAGTTGTGTAACCCACTTCTAAACTCTGAGCAATGTCCTTCTAAAAAATCATTTGAAAAATCAGATGGGTTCTCCTCTTCCTTCAGTAACAGGATCCTACATGAAAGCGGTGAGGGATATTGTAGCCTACTACTATTCTTTGGTTCCTTCAGATTTTCAGTGGGTAAGAAGGGCAGAGGGCAGACAGCAAGGTGGAATTGAATTTTAAAGGCCTGGAGTTCTCTTTGTGCTCTCTTCCTTTTATTTATTCTCTTTAGTTTCTAACCTTCTTCAATTATTTTGTTATGTTTAACAGCAGCAGCAGCAATAACAACAATAGCCAACATTTATGAGTGCCTACTCTGGGCTGGGAATTATAGTAAGTGCTTTACATAATACTAATCTGTGCAAGTTGCCTCCTGGTTTCAGCTTTTAAATATGTATGGACAATAATAGCACCTGTTTGTGAAAATAAAATGAGTTAATATGAAAAGTTTGGAATAGTGCTTGCTACATAGTTAGTACTTAATAGTTATTATTTATCTCTTTGAATCGCCAAAGCAAATCTTTAATTGTCGCTACTTCCTATTCTCCAATCTATAGATAAGCAAATTGAGTTTCAGAGTTATATTGTCTTGTTCAAAACCATGGAGTTAATAAGGGACATTATAATAAGGACTTCAGCTTCCAAATCGTATGCCCTTTAACAACTACATCACGCTGGCTCCCCGCTCTCTGTACTCACGCTGCAATACCAATACCGCCATCCACAGCTCTCCGACTAAAGGAGCCTTGCGTGGGATACACTGAAACACACTGAGCTCTCAAATGATTTTGTTTTGTGTTCGTCTTGGTAGTCTGTCTGAAATAGTTTGCCTTTGTCAAGCACAAGAACTTCAAATTATCCTTCAAGACTTGGTTCAGTTGTCACCTGTCCTAGCTCACCTTTCTCCTCCCCGCTTCGCAGAGTTAATTGCTTGTCTGTGTTCCCTTAACACTTATCTCACGTCTCACTTACAGCACTTATCACATTGTCTCATAATGTGTTTATGTCTCCACTGCTAGATGTGAACTTTGTTACAGTTAAAGTGAAGTTTGTTTGTTTTTAAGATACCAGACTCTGCTGAGGGTACCACCAGTATGCACTCAATATGTCTTCTCAGTAACTCTAGGACACAGGTATACAGCAGTGCTGCTGAACCTATGGCATGCGTGCACCAGCAGTTTCTCATCACTGAAAGCTCTAAAAGGTTTGCCATCACTGGTATATACTATTTCTTTCCTTTTTTATTGATGAGGCATAGAGAGGTTAATTTTCTAGAACCTATACGCGATAGGCACAAAGTAGGTGATTATTGAATTAAACTCCATCTAAATAAAAGTTCTTACTAAACATAACCAAAAATTGCTCTTCTCACTGGAGAAAATGAACTTTGTCCATGGTTTTGGAGGACGGAGAAAAGAACAAACTTCTCTTTCATCTATTTAGTCAGAGTTTTTCTTTCTTAAAGCTATGAAAATAAGCAAGTAATGAACTTTAACTAGTTCAAGCTCAAGTACCAATTCAGTTTTTACACTTTAATATTATAATCACTTTCTATGTATTATAATAAATGATTTGCTATCCTATCCTATGATCTTGAATACCCACCTATGTTAAATATTAAAGTATTTTACTGCCTTTTCAAAATGCCATAAACCAAGACACACATCACAGCATCAGCTTTAATATTTGTGGCAAGAACTTATTATTTGCTAAATTCGGCTGGAGGAAAAGAAACTGCATCTGCTTTGTTTTTTTGTTTGTTTGTTTGTTTGTTTGTTTTGGTACCAGAGATCAAACTGAGGACCTTGTGCTTGCGAGGCAGGAGCAGGCACCACTGAGCTAAATAACCAGCCCTGCATCTGCTTTTAAGACAAACTCTGAGGCCTGTCTTTCTGAAAATGTCCTGCAGCACCAGAAAGAGCTAGGGGCTGGTTGTGAGGGCCAGGTTTGAATAGTTCCAAGCTTCAAACACCTGCGGCTCTTGGTGGACCTTTTATCTATCAAGACTCAGAAGGAAATACATTCACTGGCTTTCTTCTGGGGGCTTTTTAGGTTCCACTACTTGTATTAACTCTTTAGAATGGTGAAAGAAAAGCTGACTTTAAAAGCCTTTTAACCCAGAGGGTTCAAGCAGCTAATGGACATTATCCTCTTAGGGGGGAAAAAGGCAATGTAAATGTTCCTTCCTCATTTTAAAACCCATCAAGTTTATGTAATATTTTATAAAGTTAAAGCCTTTTGGTTTTATTATATTGTTTAGAGCCTGTTACACTGCAGCATAAGGCCAAGAGTTTTTCATACCCTGTCCTCCAACCAACTACTTGTTCCATTTTTCAATATCCCTTTAACTTAGGTGACTATTTTAATTACTGGCAAAAAGTAATCCACCCATGTATAAATAACATCTTCATTCTAAACACTATGAAGACTATTATGAATTTGTGTCTCAACATTCAGCAATTCTATTACTTTCGTGTGGTATAGTTAAAATTTTTGAGGGGATGGGAATGTCACAGAATACTGCTGTGCCCAAAGTTGAGAATAGGAACAAAAATTTTTCAGCAACAAACAATTATCTGCAATTTCAGTTCAAAACATTTATAAGAAAATACTAACAGACAGGAAAGTAATGTATCTTTGCATAAAAAAACAAACAAGATAGGGGAATCATAAATAATCCACAACACTGGTACCCATCTATCTTGATTAATGTCTTTAGCTAGTATCTGAGACATGAACATTCATCATCCTAGCTCTTTCCTTTCCTTTGTAATATGGAATTACAAAGCCTGGGGTTTGGGTTCATGTGTGTGTAATAACACACAGTCTATGCTGCACATGGAGAGCACAGAGTGAAGAGTTTGGGTTCTATTTGCATCTATCCCACAGTAAACTCAGTTACAACACACTCGTTAGTATATGGCTTGGCTGAAAAGTTATGTCTATATGGTTATATGTTTTATGTGTTTGCAACATAGATAAGTTTTAGGGCTCAAACCAACTTTTCAGCAGATGGGGGATTTATTATTTCCTCAATAAGCAGCAATAAAAAGTGTTGAGGGGGTAGCATGCCCTCAATGAAAATTAACGCCGAGTTTCGTGTATCATCCCCATTACTATTGGACACCAACGAGGGCCCCTGAGAATCCTAAAATGAAAGCAAACAACTCCTTCATTAGACTGCACTTCACACAGGCAATCTCATACTAGTCTGGAGGAAGTACAAGAACAGCAGGAAACGCTCATCTCCATGTTTCGTGACGGAACTGAAATTTCTCTTGTGGAAGTGGCAGGACATGGGGCGGGATTTGGCATTTAGATTTTTGCTGTGACTTTATATATAGAATGAACAACATAGGAATTGGTTCCAAAGCAGGGCACGGTGATTCATCTAAGTGTGGGAGAAATGGCCCTGATACTTACAGTAGAATAGGGGTTCCCTGTGAATTGAGGGATTACGATACATGAGAGATCTCAAGGAACACTGGGCAAAAAGAAAAGATAAGGCACTGGAGTGAAAATGGAAAGCATCTAATTTATGGCCATTGAAACCTATTTCATCTTAGGAATATTTGCTACTTTAACGTTCACAACTTATTTTATTACATATTAGTTGTTTCTTTGCCACTAGACTAAGAAATCTCCATGTTTGATTTGGCAAATTTTCACTTTGCCCACAGAATCAAGCCCAGGACCCAGCAGGTGATTTTTTGAATGAAAGAATATCTGAATACATAATTCATCCAGCCCTCATGCGAGGAGAGATAAATGGGAAGTGGCCACTTCCATAAGTCAGCAATAACAAATCAGTTAAAGTTTATGGGGAAAATGCTTATGTTGAAATCCAATCATGTAAAATCTAAAGAAGACAATTCATTCAGTAGATTGTTTTTTCTTCAATGTCTTTCATCCAACCACTATGATTAATTTTGTACTATCTAAGTGGGGCCTGCGTGTGAAATTGGGCAAGTTCCTCCCCTACTTCTGACCTAGTTAACATCCTCATGGGATTCTACATTAACAGAGAGAATGCCTGGCTCCTGCCCAGTATCTTGAACATAAAATTGTTACACACAAAAGGAACCAGATGAGATGGTATAGATGCATCCATGCAAACACATCTGATGGAAAACAATTTAAGACAGTTAAGCTCCAATGTGTAATTAGTCCAAGAGGGACACATTATTACTTGCAATGAGTCTTTTTCAGAGGAGGTTGGATTCCTCAGTGGAAATGTGTTTAAGAGCAGTAACATTTTCAAGTTCAATTAGTTACCAACTGTTTTAAATATTGAATATTGGAATGGATATCAAAAATAGAATGTGGTTTGGTCATAAAGACACTAACCTAGGCTTTTATATTGTATGATTACCACGATTATTCGTTGACTTATAAATAGCATTGATTAACTAGGGATGTATCTCATCTACTGCTTCCCCCTTGACCTGCAAGTGCCAAGTTAATCAAGAGCAGGCTTACATGACAGTTGCTACAGTTCAGCTGTATCAGTGGTCGCTGGGGCTAGTCCCTTAACCCAAAATGAATCTGAATCTGTTACTCCACATAGCTATCTAGAGACATGCAGCCTCACTTGGCTCTTGCTCTGATTCCTTGGGCTCCTACTGTTAATCCACACTTCAGTTTTCTTTTCTATAAAATAGAACTGAGTATTGGTAAAACCTGTCTCTCTTGTTTCAAGTTATTGCTGAATTTTTTATTGATTGCTGGTGATACTTGAACCTCTAAGAAAAATTCTCCACAATGATAATGATTGTAATTATAACTTTCCTCTAAATCTTTTTGTTGGAAACATAATGTTATCAGAACATCTCTTAATAACATCTTCTGTATTGTGTTCCAGATAACGGTTTTAATAGAAACTAGAGCCTTTATTGCTAGATCAAACTCATTGCTGTGCATTTAACTTTGTCTCAGATCCAGTCAACTTTGGTGGAGTAAAACTGAGCCCAGAATGCTCAATACTTCATGGCTTGAGCCGTCCTTATATGAGCAAAACTGAGCAATTTCAAATGTCACTGAAACATTTCAGTTATCTTATTTAAATTGATACTCTGTTTATAGAAGTAATGTATCAATGAGAAATTCTGTTAAACTAGATTCCTAAACTTGTGTTTCAAATACAAAAGCCCCATAAATAAAACTATGAAAATCAAACCAAAACTAACTTGCTCTCTCTTTTCCATATTATGGTAAAACATTCATCTTATGAGATATATATTTAGAACAGCAACTTTCTGCTATCCACAAATTAATTATTTTAAAATTCTGAACCAACCTATTAAGCAAGTATACATTTTAAAATGCTACTTGCATGTAAGAATAGAGGGATGATTATGAAAAGCTACCAGTAATGCTTTTTTAGTTAATATTATGCCAGTTTATCAGCTCATTATCATTAATATGTTTCCAATTCCAAAAGATAGTAAGTACAAAAATAAAAAAATCAAAACCAAAATTACAATAAAGCAAGTTTCCCTAATTTGTGCTTGCCTCCCAGATTTAAAAAAAAGTGATTGTTATATGCCAAAAATGTAAAATTTATTTTAAGAAAATTAACAGGCTACACGAATAAATTTTGGCAAATGCAACTTTATATTGAAGTTCACACATCTGTATCTTAAAGAATGAGACTCACAGAATCTAATGTATTTCTAAAATACCTGAAATCATAGTATAAGCTTTCACAAGTTAAAACTCAAATAATTTAAACTACCAATACACTGAATGTGCAGAAAATATAAACAAGACTGTGCCTTCCATAGAATAAATGCTTCACAAATTGTGCAGGATGTCATACTAAGGCTGTGGTCTCCTTTTGACAGCTGACTTAAAATATAAACATACTTCAACTGCCAACTTCTCAGAACACTCTAGAATGGGTAGCACACCTCAGAAGAAAATCTCCTTGTTCCAGTGATGTGCACCTTACTTTTCGAACCATGTGAGGAAAAAGGAAAAAGAGTACCAAATGATCTTCCATGCACTTTCAGATGAATGACCATGACTGATTTGATGTCCCTTGACTATTTGCTCCAATGCTAAATAAGATGAAGGATACTAGATAACCCTTTAAGGCAACATGTGTTTATTCTGCATTATTAGAACTGCTCAGTTGTGACCAGCTGGTACCATTAATGTTGCCTCCCAGACCAGTATCTAGCATTTGTAAAATATAAGTGAATTGGAAAATCTTTATACTAAATCAACAAAAACCACAGAATACAGTCCAATGCTAGCAATTTCACTGGTAATTAAGGAAAAGTGGTATTTAGAAATAGCAATGTATTAATACAAAAAAGTAAACTCTAATTGGAACCAATATACTGCTTTGGAATGCTCCCCCAAACTTACAAGGCGATTTTTAAAGTGATATTCCAATAATTCATGGCACGTCCTTAGTGGATTACAGTACTTTAAGTCCCCAAATAGTTTAGTCTTTGCAAAAGAAAAATAGTATGAAATGTTTTAAAGTCTTCAAACTTCTAAAATTAGTTTTTATCAACACATTTACCTCATGTCAACTTAATTTATTAAGATGTCCAATGCTAATTGGTTTCTCTGATGTTTTTTCATAAGTAGTGATATACACAGCATTTAGCACTGATACTTAGCACCTGCTACTTTCATTATCTAGTTTTCAACCACAGAAAGAAACTTAGGGCAGTGGTTCAGTCCTTTCTTAATTACAAACCTTCGCCGGCAGTCAGCAGGATCACTCTGAGATTTAAAATAGGATTATAGGTGAACTATTGCAAAGACTGCAGAATGTTGCCCAAATCCTTACAACTGCTGATCCCATTCTTGAATTTCTTCTCAAAATATGGCTACAGGCCACAATTGCTTAGCAGAGAAGGTTAGTGTTTCACAAGGCTAAAGATTTACAGATGCTCCCTCATATAACACAGTAAGGTTCCCTTGGTAACCTGGATTTTCTGCAGTAAAGAAGGGTTGTGCTGAAACAGCGCCTCAGCTCCCTGTTGGAGAAAATGCAGACAAAAGGATTGATTCCTGCTTGGGCAAAACTCATCCAGACAGCGGCTGTTAGAAATCCCCCTGGTACTACAGGCCCTCTTGCAAAAACTCTCCAATAACAGGCCACCAGGTAGGGGCCCCACAAGGTTAGGAAGAGAAAAGTCATTATATAGAACATTCTGCTGATTCTTTTCTCCATTTTGAACTCGTCTAAGACCAGCAGCCTTCTTCTGCCTGTGGTGTTTGCATTTTGCCTGATGCCCAGTAAGGTGGGTGGTGTGGGACCCCTTCCAAATCCTGCTAGCCAATTGGCAGCTGCCTGGCCACTGGCTCCAGGACCATGGAAAGTCCAGTTCTGGCTGACTGCTGCTACAAACTGGACTGGCTTCATTTTCCTTCGATCATGGACAAAAAATATCAGCTTGAGGTAGACAAGCTGTGTGGCTAGGAGGATGAGGGCAAGGAGCAGCATAAATCCTAAGGAATCGTTAGCCCTGAAGGAGCGGTGTTGGAAGGTGCACTGATCTTCTTCCCTAATGAACGAGTAAGTGCCCACATCTAAAACCGGGGGGAAAGCCATGGCCACAGACAGAGTCCACACCATGCAGATCACAGCCAGACACGTCCAAAAGGTCAGTCTTTTTGTATAGAAGCGGTGATGGGCGATAGCTAAGTATCTTGTGACACTGATGCAGAAGAGCATGAAAGCAGTGTGGAAACAGGACAAAACCCCCAGAAAGGCAATCACTTTGCAAGTCAGAGTCCCATAAGTCCATGTAGAGCCATTTTTGACAGAGTTGAATACAAATGGAAAACAAATTGCAGATCTGAGGATATCTGAGCAGCAAAGATCCAGCAGGAAGTAGTAAGGTGCTCTATGCAAGGTTTTATCTTTCACTAGCAAAATGGAGATCAGAAGGTTGCCCACCACGCTGACTCCTATTATGAAACCCAAGGAAGTCAGTTTCAGAAAGGCTGTTAGAGGCGAGAGATTTTGCAAAATGTTGTCAGCTGCATGGCTATAGTTCGCCATAGATGGATGGAGGATAAGGGTACAGCCTCAGTCAAGTCTCATGATCTAGATATAAGAACAAGGAAAAGATAGATCCATACATTTTACTGAAAATGTAATCCACAAAGAGAACTGATCCGATCTGCAGTCATGCTTCCTCTTTTCTTCCATTTGATTTGCCATCCAAATATCTGGAAAAAAAATGAGCTATCAGTTCTTAAGTTAACAAGCAATGATGTCAGTGCTAACATAAAGCTGCTCATTTATGGAGAAACAAATAAAGTTTTAATTTTGAATACTATTACTTGCCTTAGTAAGTATCTTTGCCTGATAATTCAGAGAATTGGCTAGTCTTCTCAGCTAGAAGAATTAAAAAATGTCCCCTTTCTAGAGAACATACACTTGATTGGGTACCTTTAGAACAGAATGAATAAAATGTTCCACAGTTGTAAGCTATGCCAGCCCAAGAATTAATCACTAGTATTGCAAAGGAATCTACCCGATTGCTGACAGGAGACAGAGGAGGCTACCTACATTTATGTGAGGTCTGTTAGTACTGTCAGTGTTTTATAGGCAGCTTCTCTGTCCATATGGCTCCAAGGGACCCCTGCAAAATACATGTCTTTTAACTCAAGGGCCGCTGTTCATGCTGCATAAGAGTATTTGTTGATTCATCTTAAAACATAATCTCAACATTAGACTTCGAAATTAATAGGAACTTGTCCCAAGATTTGACGTGATTTAATCTTTTGTCTTTCCCTCCCAACCCCATCCCCCACTTTTGGCAAATCTTGCCTCTTTTAAGCCCACATGATTATTAGAAGTGGTTAATGTAAATATTGGTCAGGGAAACACACCCAGAGGAATAATGCACTTCCATTTGTAAGCTGTGGCTGCCTGGATGCAAATGAATATAACAGCAACCTGTATTTCTTGGGCAATTAAGCTTTTCCCATTTATACACTGCTAATCTTTGTTGCAAATCACAAGTGGCTTCATTTTAAAACGAAATGCACATTGTCTCCTAGATGCCCAGGAGCCACACCAGGGGAACCGGCTTCCTCCGTTATTACCACCAAGCGGGGTTCCTCTGCCACTTCTCACTTGCCGGGAATATGCAGATGGAAGCCCAGGCAAAACTGCGTTCGATGATTTTAATTTGCCCACCGGTACATCCCCGGGTAAATACCCACCGTCATGCAACAACATTACGAAACCCGAAATCCGCCACCCTTGGATTTATAATGGGGGTGAGGGGAGGGGGAGGGGGAGAGAGACATGCATTACATACGCGAAGATGGGGAGAGAGATTGCTTCTGTGCTGCAAGGGAAGGGTTCCCGACGACTCGCAGTCTCAGATTCCTCAGTCTTGCAAGGGTTTCCAGAAACGGAGCTCTCCATAAGCCTTACTGAAGATGCATTGTCTGAATGTACTTCCATTATGCAGTTTATTGTAAAAACAAAAAACAAAAACAAAAAAAAAACCCTCACCACTTCAAGGAGGGCTCTCTCCGGGCGAAGCTGCAGTTTCATCCACACTGCGCAAGCCCCCTCCCCCAAACTTAACCGAGAGTATAGTCTCCTACCTGTTGGTGTTGGATATCCCGACAGACTATAGCTTCTTCTTTCTATAAATTGCTGATTTTTTTTCCCTTAGTGCCTTGACTGAGCATCCAGGCAGGGCTCGGCGGCGCCTGCGCGCTGGCGGCTCCTTGAGCCCCAGCCGCGTCCTCCCCTGTCGCAGCGGCACAGTCTCCCAGGGCGGCGGCAGGGGCTGCTTCAGCCTCCTTGGTGCCAGCAGGAGCCCCTTCCCGGCACCGGCGCTGGCTGGCCCGTCTGGATGCCCCGGCCGGATTAGGCTTTCGTCCCTTGTGGCTGCTTCTGAACTTTTCCCTCCCCGCTTTTGGAACGGGGGCTCAGAAAGCCTCGTTCACGGCCCCAGGCCCATCCTCTTCCCTAGGGCAGCACCCGGAGAAGCCGCCGAACCCGATCGCCCGCCCCTCCCCGGCTTCCCGGAACCCTCATCTTCCTGGAACATGGGCTTCCTTTCTCTTTTAGGATAGTCCGAAGTATGGGAAGCTTCGTTCAGAATTCTTCCTTAATGATTTCCCTACCTTTGAATTTGCAGGTTAGTTGGGGGAGGGGGAGAGAAAAGAAAAGACCAAAAAAAAAAAAAAAAAACCCAAAAACCAAAAAACGGTAAGAAATCTTGTCAATGGGAAAGAAGGAAAGCAGGCTAGGGCAGCCCTGCCTTTGTTGGTCACCATCTGTTGTCGAATGCACGCAAATCTGCGTTTCAGTGCGTGTGTGTGGGGGGTGAGTTCAGAGGACAACTTCAAACGTGTTTTACATTCATTCTGCCCTAACGGATAGGACTAAATAGACGGGTACAAAAAATCTAAGTGGCCATTCCTCGCATTCCACCCCAGCAAGCAACAGCTCTTGTTCCCTTCTTCTGAGTTCGGCTGACCCATAGGCTGGTGATGTCAAAGCAGTTGTGTGCGAGTTTCCTTTCCCCCAAGCTTTGTTATTACAGATGGGGGAAAATACCAGCAACGAGCAGATACACAAAAGTTACACCAGTCCAAAAGATAAGATGATATCACAAACACCACATAGCCTAACACCTGGATGCTTAGAGATGTCTTTGGAATTATATATTTTCTCATTTTACCATCTCCGAAGAGTTTTGTCTGTGAAGGTGGTACAAGATTTTCAACAAACACCACCAGCTCCCCACACCCCAAAGCGAGCAGACATGCTTTCATTAATTTCCTATGTAAAGCGCTTCTTTTCCTGCAATCTTATTGCTTCATAATAATCTATTAATGAAACAGAATAAAGAAAAACCTTTTTACAGTAATGATTTGAGCTTGAGACAGCAGTAAAATACCTCATTGCTGGGTGGTGAGATTGTGACATTCAGGGGAACTCAAGCCAATCAGCATACAGATAATATAGGTTAATTTACATATTGTATTTCTATTGGAGACACCAAGGTAGAGCTTTCTCTGTTAAAGCTCCACAATGAATGCTTGTGTCCTGATGTCACAGTCCTTACACAAAGCCCAACGTTAGTAATACTGAACTAATGTTAAATTTCCCTCCTTTGATATTGGATTTTCTTTGCCCATTAAGAATGGATAATTTGTTAAAATAGAAGGAGGGGGACGAGAGAAAAAGGAATATACATAGGGACTTAACTTTGCATTCTTTTAACCTAAAAAAAAAAAAAAATCAATCAGGCAGCAATATACTTGAAGTAACTTGAGGACACTTTCATCCAAATAAAACAATTCCCTTTTTGTAAAACAAATGAACTTAGAAAAACTCCAAACTGTATAAAGTTTTCAACTTCTTTGTGAAATGGCAAATTCATTTTTATGGAACTACAAATCAATTTGTTCTTTTTTTAAAAATTCCCAATGAGTGTTCCAATGTATTTTACAAAGATCTATTATGTACTGAATTTCTACACTTAAAAACAATCTACAGAATGAGAGACAAAAATAAGTTTGCTGAAGATACATTATTAGCCAGATGTTAGATTGTATGGGTTAAGAAAAAAGCCATTTAAAAGTAAATTAAAAGGGTGACTGCACTGCTGGGCCATGAAGCAATAATTTGCTCTGCCAAAAGGTATAGGGCTAAGATCCAAGGGTTTAACCAGCCTTATGCTTTAAGAAGTAGATATTGATTCCTTAAAAAGAAGAGAAGGTTTATGTATGAAACATTCATACCCACATCTTAGAGTACTTTCTAGGTGTTTTTCCCTTTGCAGTCGAGCATAGTTATACACACTAGTTCTTCAGCCTTTCCAGCTGTTAGATGAGAATGTCATTTTCATACCTCATGAGGGGGCTCACAAAATTAATGAGTTTTTTTGCATTTACATCATTAACTGTACTGGAGAAAAACGTTGGAATCTGCATCTTCCTTCAACAGGGATTTAAAAAACTATATTGAATAGCTGACAAAAGTTTCATATTATCTGCCACTTCTCAAATTTAAACCTGCAGTTTCAAATTGTTTACATCATAGGGTTCATACCATAGTTAATTTCCTTTTTGAGTCTTTATATCACCAAACACAGAAAAATTGATTATCAGGTTTCAAATAAAGCAACAAAACAAATATAATGAAGTCCTTTTTGTCCTAATACTTGGGTTTGAAGGATTTTTAAGATCTTGGCATATTACATTTACTCTTTTGATGAGTCTATTAGGAAGACTGATGTAATTTGCTTATTTTTGTAATAAATACATATTATTTTTTAAATCAGCCACCTTTTTTTGTTTGTTTTTCTTTTCTTTTGTTTGTAGTATAGGCTGGCCTCAAACTCACAGTGATCCTCCTACCTCGGCCTCCTGTGTGTTAGGTTTACCAGCACTTTAATTATTCATTTAAAATGCATTTTCTCCTATCAAAAGCTTGTTTTAAAGCTTTAAAGACATGTCTCTTTGGAGGCCTCAACACTTACTTATATCTAAAGCTATAGAAGAGAGACTTTCATAAGTGTTTGGAAGCTATTTTGGTAGAAAAGACTCCAGTTGACCACTTTTACATGGAAACCTTTTCTTATAGCTTGTTCAAAGAAAATCACTAATCTGGGGTAAGTAACCATAGGAAAGGAGATTATACGTATACATTTGATAATGTTTTCCACATTTTACTTGCTGCAAAAAGCATCTGTTTTTAAATGACACAAAAGTAAGAAAATTTCTGGGTATCATACTGGTGAAAAAATATAATGAATTTAAAGAACTAATTACCACTGGATTTAAAAATCATACCTTGGGATCAGGGATTAATGATAATTGTGAACATCCTAAACAGTGGGATTTCAACAGAATTTTAATAAGTTTTTAAAAATTTAAAATCTGGCATGTTCTTTTTCAAAATGCTAAAATGTCCATTTGTCAGATTTTTTTCTCTCTCTCTGCACAAAATAGGTTTTAAAATGTTAATATAATTAACTTTTAATTTTAAATTTAGCATCTCTAAGATCTTCCTTCTCAATTTAAGTTCTAGGCTTTTGAAAACTCAGTGTTTTCTTTGCTGTGACTTTTATGCAGTTTCCTTCTTGCTGAAAATTTAAAAACTCATTGCCTTATTTAATTAATTTTCTAAATATTTGTTGAACCCTTATACTATGGGAGGTGCAATACTAGATCTCACAAGAAACGAAAAATCAAAGGGTGAGACTAGTTTACACTCAGTTCCATCTATGTGGGAAAATTTTTCACTGGTAGAAGTAGAGGGGATGAAATGAAACCAAAAAAAAAAAAAAAAAAAAAAAAAAAAGGTATAAGGAGCCACATTTCTTATCAAGTGGTTAGAAAGGGAAGGGAAGCAAACGAGATTAAATATTAAGAATTGACTTCAAGTTGGATAAGTAGGAGACAGAAGACACCATTAACTGGAGATAGCAAAGATTTTCGAAGGAGGTTATTTGGCAAGCAAAACAATGAGTAAATTTTAGATTACTGAGTATAAAATACTGGTAGGATTTTCAGATGTTGAGATATTATATGAGGTAGCTTCCTCATATAAAGAAAAGAACCAATTAAGAAAGTACCTATGGATAATGGTGGACCCAGGGGCAGTGACAGATGTTATTACTAAAAGATTGTTGAGAGAAAAGAAGATCGAAGTTTTAAAAAAAGTGCCATTCCACTCCATCAGCACATACAACAGCAACAGCGACACCCTATGAGCCGCTTACGTTTACAAAGCAGGAGAGATTATGAAAGAACCAGAGATGCTGAAATGGAGGGGGCACCCTTATGTCACAAGTTCTAAGGAAGAAAATTTCAAGGAGGAGTGGTCATCAGTGCGAACTGTGAAGCAAGAAGGTCGAGAAGATATCGCTGGATTTGGTGATGAGCAGATGAGCAAGGTTTCAGAAGGCAGATTCAGACAGCAAGTGGGACTGTGAGACACTAAAAGAACAAGGGAAGGACAATGTCGTAACAGCTTATAAGATTAGGCTAAGAAACTGTTTTGCTGTTAATGGTAGTGCTGTCTTGCTGATAACAATTTTAATGAATTATCTTGTTATTTTACGAACAAAATGACATTTCAATAAATAAAGCATTCCTTCTTCTGGAAGTTTTAAAAACTCTTCTTCTACTACCCATTATATGAATGTGATATTGTGAATGAGGAGAGCGCCTACAAGTTTCCTACTAATACCTGGTAAAACTTTAGAGTATAGTAAAAAGCCCTTGGTTATTGGAGGACCGCCCCCCAGCGGATCCTGATTTTCTGCTCAGTGCTATGGTGCGTGGCAAGAAGGAAGACTCAAGGACAGGGTTAAAAGGAGAAACGCAGGGAGCCAGGATGACCAGTGCTGAGCGAGCAAAGGCCCTGGCCAGCCAAAGCCATTGATATTTATTGGTGACATCATAATTCGATGACCACAAAGGCTGTTTATGCACACAAGGCTTGTAAAAGAAGAGACAAAGCATTGTTGAATTAGGAACAGCACAAACAAACTATAGTTTGTGGTTAACAAATAACCTTGTCTTCCTAATTAAGAAGGTTTTAATTTGGAGAACAGAATTTGGATGTGAGTCACTCTGACCTCGGCTGTGTGTTATCTCATATTAAGCCCCACAGCTTCACAGACCATTTCTCTGGTTTTTTCCATGGCCATTAGTGGGGGCCGGAGGGACTGATATAGGCCTGTGTGCCAATCACAGCGCCCCTGTGAGTCACATAAGCTTTGGTTGGACTCACTTCTTAAAATATGCCAATTACAGGGTTAACTCCTTTACAGCCTGCTTTGGAGATAATGAATAGGGCGGTCCCCCACACTTGGTCTGTAAAAATATCCTAAATTGTTCATTTACCGTTTTCCCCATTTTTAAAATGCAGTTAGTCTAAGCCAGGAAAAACAAGATGACCTTTATGCGAGTGTGATGTGGTGTGAGTATGTGTATGCATTTGTGTATTAATAGGTAGGGGGAGGGAAAAACTAGGTTTGGTAAAATGATTAAGGATTGAGAAATCAATTTAATATTCAGCTTAATGGAGAGCCATGCTTATCTTACATAGATTACACATTTTCAAAATATAAAAGTTCAGTGTATTTTAAGAGTTCTAGAAGTATAAGGTGTTTACCCATTGATTACTCAGAACTCATCTAAATCTTACAGTGTATTAAGTACATTATTATAAGTACCAGTTATATGACAATATGAACAGATTATGGTTATTTAAGATCTTGTGGTGTTCAGCTTTTTGACAAATGAGTACAATTAAAACATAGCTGAAAGTAAAGACTGTTACCTTAGACTCTAATTGAAGAGCCTCTCACTTTGATGGTTCAGAGCTGAATTCTGATTTTCTTAATAGTTCTTCTACCTTCACTTCTCTTAATTTTCTAAATTTTATAATTTTCCCTTTACAGTGTTATAACTTTATAAATTAGAAGCAAAGATAAAACCAACATTTATACCTCTCATAAATATGGTTACGACTTAAACCTGGCTAGCATTTGGTTGAAATGGAAATGTCTTCTCCTCTGCTGCTTAATTTGGCATTAAGAAGAACTTTATGAAAACTAAGTCATCTGGGTAGCATTATTTCATTTATCCAACAAATGGACTAGTCTCCACAAGAATTCGAGTCCTATTATTTTGTCACGGTTTTTCCCCTAGTGCCAAAGCAAAACCTGGCACATAGAAAATGCTTAGCACAATCTTGTTGAATGGGTGATTATGATCTTACTACAAAAAAGGTTAATTGTACGGGGAGCACTGGGGAGGATATAAGAGAAGGAAAAACGACACTGATACAGATTCTACACAGACTCTGCATTTTTTAAAATTAAAAAATGTTGGGATAATTATTTGTAGTGTGGGCAAAAAATTTTCTTGGCCAAGGATTTACTTTGGATTTAGGGGAGTTTTGTCTGCTTTTCAGCTTTATTAAATTAGCATTTACATGATTTCTTATTTGCCTTGCTACTTCATAGTTTTAAGGCATTTTAAATAAGTTGATGTCTCATGTAGATTATGAGCCGAGCAGATATTTATGATTTGAGTTCCTAACTTAGTGTTCAAATACATGACAGAACAACATTGGCCTTTATCTGACTTTGGACTTATCATTATTAATTTTTTAATGACAAGATGCTAGTGTCATCTATAAAACAACTAAAAATCCAATATATACTAATATATATATTAATGTAACAAGCTCAATGATATAAAAACATTTAACGATGAATAACTGTTCAAATTGACCTAAAGCTGCTTCTGTAACATAGCATGTAATCTGACTTGGTACTGTGTATAAGCAAACCTAACCCATAAATATCTTCTTGTAACAAGTTACTAAGTCTTAAAGACTGCAGCTGAGCTTTGGTCAATCACAGGCTGCCAGCTGACCAGCCCACACCTATGTCTGGCAAATGCCTCATCAGGCCATCCTTAAATAGCCAAATACGGGAGCAGATCGAGGTTTAACCAGTCAAACTATTTCTGCCAAACAGTTCCTTTTTTCTCGCTATAAAAACTACCAACCTAAATTGTTGGGTGGAGCTCTCTGAACCTGTTCTGGTTGCTACTATTGCCCAATTCACAAACTGTTCTTCGCTTAAACTCTTCTAAATTTAATTTTTGTAAAATGTTTTGCTAATAATACTTTCTGCTCTGATTTTGCCCATAGATGTAGATTATTCATAATTATCTATAGGACAAAAGAAGTATTGAAATGGAAACTTACCATTTAGCCTGTTGGAAAAAAGACTTTTGAAAGATGATAATATTCTTAAATGATAATCAGAATAATTCTCTCTTGCAATTTCTGCCTTCTTTTTAAAAGATTCTTTTTCCTTCTTTACCTGGCATAAATGAGAGCTTAATGTAAGAAGTTCGTCTATAAAATAGTGCTGATTCATCTTCTTAACTGAGTACAATAAAAATCTACCAGCCAAATCACTCTTTAAGTTTTCCTGGCTTGAACTAAGGCCAGAGCTCATGGTAAAGTTCATAATCTCTGAGCAAGGATGCATAGGACACATTTCCAACAATTCAAACACAAAGAAGCGACTCATTTTTAAATGTTATAACAACTAGGGCTGGGATTTATTTTTTCACTGCATAGAATTTGGTTGGGATTGCCTTTTCCCTTTATTTGAGCTAGAACCACAGAATCCTTTATTGACAGTTTGCTTATGATTTATAGTAGCTGTTTTCTGGCATAGCTATAGTTAATGGGTCATTAATCATTTCTATGGGGTATAAGGAATACTGCTGCATGCATTATGAAAAATGTCTCTTATTTATAGAGATTCAAAATATTAAATGTCTTGCATTCATAAACTGTACTATCTGTATTCCTAGGTGTTAGTCGCTTTGTGGATGTCTCTGTACTGCAGGAGTGGCAAGATGAACAGGTTTAGGAGGTGGAAGTAGGAATGGTCATATGCTTAGAGTTCTGATATTTAAAGCATTTTTTGCCTATGATTTTCCTAACATTTAATCCCAATGAAGACTATAGAATAGAGCTATTATTCTAATGTTTTCAGAACTACTTTCTTGTTGTTAGAACAAACAATCAAGGAAAGTTGGAGTACAGATCAATATTAGACATACATCTCTCGAATGACCAGTGATGTGGAACATTTTTTCATATATTTACTTGCTGCTTTTACTTCTTTGAGAAATGTCTGTTCATTTCAGATGTCCATTTTTGAATTGAGTCTTGATATTGGGGGGGTGATAGTTTGGAGTTCTTTATATATTCTAGATAATAGTCCTTTGTCTGAGGAGCAGCTGGTAAAAATTTTTTCCCACATTGTAGGTTGTCTAGTTCTGTTGATGGTTTCTTTTGTAGTGCAGAAGCGTCTTAATAAGATAAGATCCCACACTAAGATTCCACCGCACCCCACAAAGAATGGCTGCTATCAAGAAATCAACGAATAACAAATGTTGGTGGGGTTGTGGGGAGAAAGGAACCCTTCTCCATTGTAGGTAGGAGTGCAGACTGGTGCAACCACTATGGAAATCAGTATGGAGATACCTCAAAGAGCTGGGATTAGAGGTTCCATTTGACCCAGCCATCCCTCTGCTGGGCATCTTTCCAAAAGAATTAAAAGAATCATATCACAGTCATATGTGCACACCTAAGTTTATAGTGGCTCAGTTCGTAATAGCTAAAACTTGGAAACAGCCCATTTGCCCATCAGTTGGAGACTGGATAAAGATGTGATTTTTCTATAAAATGGAATACTACTCAGCCATAAAGAATGAGAAATTAGATTCATTCATAGGAAAATGGGTACATATTGAGGATATACTCCTAAGTGAAATAAATAAGTCACACATGTGTAAATACCAAGTAGTCTCTCTGGTGTGAAAAATTATAATTGTACATAAGATCCTAATAATATAATTGACAATGTTAAATAGGAAGAAAGGGGCTAAAGGTGTAGGGAAAGTGGGAAGGGTAGGGGAAAGGAAATAAGGGAAAAGACAAAAATAGGAATGCAAAAATGGCAATAAAGTGTTTGTAAATGGGGAGGGGAGGAGGGGATGAAAGGAGGGCAGGGACAAGGGGAAAAACAGGTAAACAATTTCCTCTGGTAAGCATTGTGATTGGGGAAATTTCTGTTTTGTTTTGCTTTTTTCTTTCCATTAAATTTTTTGGTACATCTTACGTATATGTATACGTTCATCATTGGGAATTTGTACCTGTACATGTTATATATTGGTTCTTGTTTTTTCCCACTCCCCTTTTCCCCTCTTCCACCCCTCCACCCCTCTCTATTTACAAAAGCTTTGTTTCCTTCTTTTCCTTCTTTTCTCATTATTTTTTCTTTCTCTTCTTTCCTTTTCCCCACACTCCTTCCCTACTTCTTCCTCTTTGAACCTTTTCTTCCTACTTTACATTTTCTATTGAACATTTTGGTCCTCATTTACACTTTCAGTTTCTCACACCAGAGAAACAATTCGATATTTATCTATGAGTGTGCAATTTATTTCATTTAAGAGTATGGCCTCATTGTGCATCTGTTCAGCTATAACTGTTTCTAATTTATCATTCTTTATTGCTGAGTAGCACTTCTTTAGGCCCTATGGGATTGTGGATGCATTTCCATGATTAATATTATTGTGTTCTACTTGTAGAAAACTGTGAGTCTTTGTAAGCTCCAAATCTTTTCTAACACGTTACTACTAAGGGATCCACAGGTCTCTTGAATTTCTTTCATAGTAGATATAATCAGTTAATTAAAAGCAGTTACTCAATCATATAAAAGTAAAAATTCCTTCTCAATCAGGCATTCACTAGCTCAAGTATACCTTGAATGCAGTACAGATGTACATACTGCTCAGCATTATATAAAACACCTTAACATACATTGACTTTTACACTCAAAATATTTATCAGCAGACAAAAGCTGGGTTGATCCATTGACTAGCATAGGGAGTGTTTCTACTATACCTGCAGGCACTTTAACGTTCAGTCTCTTCCACCGAAACAAAATGGCACATCACCTAATCTATTCAACCCCTTAAAATTTAGTAAGTTCTAAAGTTTGATTTTACAATAACCTTATGAAAAATATATGTTAAAAAATCACAATTTTAGATTGGGGCTCTTTAGGACTTCACTTTCCAGTTAAGAGCACCCCCCCATTCATGCACTGTTAATTGTAAATTCTAATGGGAACTATGCACATAAATCCTTGACACTTGGTTGAAAGACTAGGTATCCTGCAGAGACAGCACTTTTCTATGTAGTCTATTTGTAATCCACTCTATAAATGGATTGTTTCTTGTGCCACCTGGCATCAAATACATGAGATTCTTTCTGGGTTTCATGTAGTCTTACTACTGTACTATAGAAGAGCATATAAAAATTGGCATTTGGCCAATGGACTGAATTTTTGATTTTACACCTCAGTGATGATTTAGTAAAAACTCAAGAAAGTTGCATACCAACGTCATCTTCAAAGTACATACATATGCATACGCTCAACATTTAACTTGCTCTCTGAATAATTACGATATTGCACAGCCCCATGTAGGCAAGAACTTTATCTACAGATTGTGTCACTTGTGCCTAGAATAGTGTCTTGCACATGGTGGGCACTCAGTAATAGTGGAATAAGTGAATTAATGCTTGCATTGTTTTAATCAACTCAATTAATAATTAAAATATTGTTTCACATCTGTTTTTCCTAATTTATCTTCACATGTATATAGTATTTTGAAAATAAAATAAGGGATAACTTCCTCCTCCCAGGAATTGTATCACCTATTATGTTTTGTTTTGCTTTTTTCTTTCCATTAAATTTTTTGGTACATCTTACGTATATGTATACGTTCATCATTGGGAATTTGTACCTGTACATGTTATATTTTGGTTCTTGTTTTTTCCCACTCCCCTTTTCCCCTCTTCCACCCCTCCACCCCTCTCTATTTACAAAAGCTTTGTTTCCTTCTTTTCCTTCTTTTCTCATTATTTTTTCTTTCTCTTCTTTCCTTTTCCCCACACTCCTTCCCTACTTCTTCCTCTTTGAACCTTTTCTTCCTACTTTACATTTTCTATTGAACATTTTGGTCCTCATTTACACTTTCAGTTTCTCACACCAGAGAAACAATTCGATATTTATCTATGAGTGTGCAATTTATTTCATTTAAGAGTATGGCCTCATTGTGCATCTGTTCAGCTATAACTGTTTCTAATTTATCATTCTTTATTGCTGAGTAGCACTTCTTTAGGCCCTATGGGATTGTGGATGCATTTCCATGATTAATATTATTGTGTTCTACTTGTAGAAAACTGTGAGTCTTTGTAAGCTCCAAATCTTTTCTAACACGTTACTACTAAGGGATCCACAGGTCTCTTGAATTTCTTTCATAGTAGATATAATCAGTTAATTAAAAGCAGTTACTCAATCATATAAAAGTAAAAATTCCTTCTCAATCAGGCATTCACTAGCTCAAGTATACCTTGAATGCAGTACAGATGTACATACTGCTCAGCATTATATAAAACACCTTAACATACATTGACTTTTACACTCAAAATATTTATCAGCAGACAAAAGCTGGGTTGATCCATTGACTAGCATAGGGAGTGTTTCTACTATACCTGCAGGCACTTTAACGTTCAGTCTCTTCCACCGAAACAAAATGGCACATCACCTAATCTATTCAACCCCTTAAAATTTAGTAAGTTCTAAAGTTTGATTTTACAATAACCTTATGAAAAATATATGTTAAAAAATCACAATTTTAGATTGGGGCTCTTTAGGACTTCACTTTCCAGTTAAGAGCACCCCCCCATTCATGCACTGTTAATTGTAAATTCTAATGGGAACTATGCACATAAATCCTTGACACTTGGTTGAAAGACTAGGTATCCTGCAGAGACAGCACTTTTCTATGTAGTCTATTTGTAATCCACTCTATAAATGGATTGTTTCTTGTGCCACCTGGCATCAAATACATGAGATTCTTTCTGGGTTTCATGTAGTCTTACTACTGTACTATAGAAGAGCATATAAAAATTGGCATTTGGCCAATGGACTGAATTTTTGATTTTACACCTCAGTGATGATTTAGTAAAAACTCAAGAAAGTTGCATACCAACGTCATCTTCAAAGTACATACATATGCATACGCTCAACATTTAACTTGCTCTCTGAATAATTACGATATTGCACAGCCCCATGTAGGCAAGAACTTTATCTACAGATTGTGTCACTTGTGCCTAGAATAGTGTCTTGCACATGGTGGGCACTCAGTAATAGTGGAATAAGTGAATTAATGCTTGCATTGTTTTAATCAACTCAATTAATAATTAAAATATTGTTTCACATCTGTTTTTCCTAATTTATCTTCACATGTATATAGTATTTTGAAAATAAAATAAGGGATAACTTCCTCCTCCCAGGAATTGTATCACCTATTATGGCTAAAATAATTTTCTTATAATATGTATAAAAATTTCTAAAATAAAATATATTACAGAAAGCCCTCTCAACATAAAACTTAGTATTAAATTGTTGAGACATAAAATCTCATACCCATGTGCATGCATGAAATTGGCATCCATCTTCAGCTTTTCTGGCTTTTTACTGAAACTTCACTGTGAATATGGTCTGTAACCTACTGACACTTTAGGGTGAAGGGATGTGAAAGCTGAACCTCTATTTTTTCTGGCATGAATTGAACTTTGTAATGATCATCAGGGTTGACTAGAATTAGTAAATTTCAGGGCCAAAGATAATATTTGCCTAGCTTTTATGACTTATAAATTAATTTTAGGTATTACTTCTTTGTATTCGAACCCTATCCTATGAAATAAGCATAACTAAGCTTTCAGTTTAATAAAAACCAAGTTGAAAACTATGTATTAATAAAGAAGAGTCCCTGATTTATGGTAGTTTGACTCACGATTTTTTGATTTTATGGAGGTACAAAAGTAATATACATTCAGTAGAAATTATACCTTGAATTTTGATCTTCCCCTGGGCTGGTCATGGGTGACTGTTGAGATGCTGGGTGGTACCAGTGAGCTGCAGCTCCTAGTCAGTCATGCGGTCATCAGAGTAAGCAAATGATGGTCTCGAGTGCACAGCACTCTATCAGAATGGTAGGTGGATTACTAAATTTTTATTTACAATAATTCAAATATTTTCATTTCAATATTCGGATATATTCAAAACAATATTTTCAATATTTGAATGGTTTATCATGATGTATTTCCACTGTAAGTTGTGGAGTTCTTGTTGTTACACAGTGCCAACAATGTGACAAGTTTTGTTTTTTGCATTCATGAAAATATTTGGTTTGTAGGAAACCTTGTAAGTTATGTTCCATGATTCCGTTTTATCGATGAGAAAATCCATTTTACTTGAGGTACAGAGAGATGTAGTGATTTGCTAAGATGGATGGGAAATTTGGGATTTGTGCTAAGCGGCTAAAAGGTGGTAAACCAGATCTTGATTTAAGTTTATCTGAAATAGATCGTTTGTACTTCCAGTATGCCATAGTGCTTATAGGATCTGACCCAGTGCTGTTGGTAGATATTTAACATGAACCATGTATGTAATTTTAAATACTATAATTGAATACAAAATTTGACATTGTAATACAAACATTGAAATGGATAAAAGTAATTTAACATATTTTACTTGAACCGATGTAATGAAATTTTTATCATGCCAATATATAATCAGTATGAAAGTATTAAAGAGATATTTTTACTAGGTCTTTAAAATCCAGTGTGCCTTTTATGAGATTTATAACGCATTTTCATTCAAACTAACTACATTTCCAATTCTCAAACCAACTCTATACCATCAAGTCTGAAGTTTTTTGGGTATAGATAAGAATAATATGATCTAGGAAGTAAATGGCTGCAGTCTGGAATAAAGCAGCTGCATGAAAGTGAAGTTGGTTACCAGACTTGAAGAGAAAAATAAGCTTCCAAGTCCGGAGCCTGGGTTAAGTTCACAGCAGGCCTGCTCTGTCAGGCGTGGCTCTTCTCACCAGCCTGTCCCCTCCAGACCTGTCCACAACTCACTGCCCTGCGTTGCATCTTTTGCACTACAAAGACCAAAGCCACTAGTTTCACTTGTAATTGGAATAAACATTAAAACTATGTGTTTACTTACTTTTGCCGTGTTGCATGAAATATGAAGAAAAAGCCAAAGTGTTCAAAATGCTAGGGAACACAGAAGCCCAGAAACTCTCACCATTTGTAGATTTTCTGTGTTGACCTACAAAAGGGCTGCAGAAAGCAAATTACCATACCGTGTTTTAGTTTGGTAAGAAGGTTGGGATCCTACAAACGTCTGAACATTCTCCAACTGCATTACAGAAACTCTGGATCCTTATAGGTTTATCCTCCTGTTGCCTTTCAGAAAACTCAGAATAATTCCTAAGTTTTTACCTTAGATTCATTGAAACCCTTCACATTGCTACAACCAGAATTGATGTACGATGCATTTAAGTAGAAGTCTAATTTAAGAATTTCTTTCTTTAATATTATGTTTATAACAGTGTTGCTAGAGTATATAGAATTTGAATTTTAGAGCAGGAAGTATCTCACAGGATAAGTATCTTATCTAACTGTTTTTTGAAAAAATGTTTAAGGTAGCACAGTCTTTTCTGCAGACTGATAATATTTTGAAATTACATATAAAACAAGTAACACTGGAGCTGCTGGGACTGAAGGAGAAACGGAGGTGGGGGCTAGAGCCAAGGTCTTTTGATCTTTTATTGTTTCATTTGGTAGCTGCTGAGGTTTCTCTACAGAACTGAGGTATCTAATTATCACAGTTGTAAAACACTGATTTAGTACCTGTGGTTTGTTCTCCTTTCCAGGTTGATGATAGCCAGAGACTTTCATAACTCTGAGACACCTGAGCATATAAGAATTTGTCCCGGCATGAGTACTAAAGAACAGTCAATGAAATAATTACTGTACAGAGAAGGAACCAAGGGAGGTCAGAATTGCAGGCTGGGTTTTGTGTTAGAACAAGTTTAAGGTTGGTTGGCTAGGAGTTTGATGGTCACACACAAAGAAATCTGACAAGGAGTTTAATTTTGACAAAAGATAAGTTTAATTTTAGCAAATAATATGAGTGAAGAACCAGTCATTCACATAGCATCATCTACAAGGACTAGCTGATCTTAAATGCAAATTTGGAAAAAGTCACAACTGGCGTATAGAAGTGTTTCATAGTGGAAGGGCTAGAATCACATTATTAGAAGAGTAGTTTAGAGACATATAAATTCTCTAAGAGAGAGAGTATGGGAGTAAGAGAAGGTCAAAGTCCAAGATTTGAGGATTGAATTAACTTTAAATCATCACAAAAGCAAGAAAAACCAGTTACACAGAAAATAAAGAATTAGTAGAGAAGTAGAAGGAAAATAATCCAAACATCCTCAGTCATTTCCCTTTAACAAAACTCCTTTAAAAAAAAACTCCTTTGACAAAACCACCACCATCTTTCCCTAAAGCCACTGCTGTAGCCTCTGAATGGGTCTCTGTCTAGTATCCTTGCCAATCTGTAGATTACCCTACAAAGCACGATGATTCATTTAAAACATCAAATTAGAGCAAATTTTGTCTGAAGCTTCTCAGGATTCTCAAAATAGTTAAAGTCTTTGCCATGATTTTCCCAATCTGGTCTTTGGGTAACATTCCGAACTGATCTACATCAGTAGCTTCCTTACTATTCACTGCTCTTTTCACACATTAAGCATAGACTATTTCAGGACCTGTTCTTCTCTGTGTGTACGTGCTTCCTTTAGCTAAACACATAGATCTCTCTGCATGTATCACCTGATCATACCACCTCTCTGAGCACCGTGTGTAAAAAAGCATCCCTTCACACCCATCCCTTCCTGTTTTTTTATGGCACTTTATTGGTCTCAGTATCACTATTAATCATCACGTTATTTTTTAAACAAATGTCTTGCCCACACATATGGAAGTTTGACATTGAATAGGCACTTAATAGATACACATTGTGAAAATGAGTAAGAGGATGTAATAGTAAAGACAAAAGGAGCACGTGGTTCCACGAAGGTAATCAAGAGTCAAACACTTGAGAAAGACCGCAAAGGAAATGAATTAGGGAAAGGCCATTTGAGTGGACTTTAGGTCACCAACATTCTTTTAACAGAAAAAGGCAGTAGTGTTTCGGATTTATTCACATTTGTTTCTCAGTAATTCCCTAGATGTGTTCCTGTACTTTCAATGACAAATAATATATCACACTTTTTGTATTCATGAATACATTTTTCCTTCTATACAGTAAGTACCTGGAAAACTGTATTGTGACTTTTGTATCTGTATCCTCATTTAGTACAGTAACAAAGCTAAATAAATGAGTAAGGATGAATGAAGTAAAAGGAAAGAGAACGGATGAATAGTATTATGGTTTGTGTTTAGATGGCCCCCAAAGCCTCATGGGGATGAGGTGGGACTTTCTTTTTCAGAGGTAGTTGAATCTGCAATGTGTGATTACTAAATCATGACACGAGTGATTAGTTTGTCACCACCCTAATCCTGGTAGTCTGAATAAGATAAAAGGGGCAGAAAGATGCTGTTAAAGTCCCTTGTTGAGTTTACTACCTTGTGCACACCATGTTGTTTCTCCTCTGCGATGTCCGTTTGCCATCTTTGTGTTGGCACCATCCGACTATGGACGGAAACCTCTATGAACCGCAAGCCAAATAAACTCCTTCCCCTTTAGCTTTGGGTGTCCAGAGAAAAAGAACTAACACAGTAGTAAATGTAAAAAATGTGGGTATAGCACAGTTAAAGGAAAGAAAACTGGAAAATGGCTTAACTGGATGATAGGAGAAGTAATGAATGTCCTTTGCTCTTCCCAAGCTTATGCATATAAGAAAGAGAAGGATCCACAGGCTGTGGAGACAGCCTTGCTTTCAATCTAGCTCCAAAAATATTAGCTATGTCATAATGGAAGAAATTACATCTTCTTTGTGCTTGCATTTTCCATAGATACCGTGGAGAAAAGTAGTACCTAACTCACTAGTTTATGATAGGGATTAAAAGAGAAAATTGTGGCCGGGCGTGGTTCCAACTAGCTTGTAATAATCCAGCCCTTGGGAGGCTGAGGCAGGAGGATTGCTGTGAGTTGAGACCAGCCTGGGCTACATAATGAGTTCCTGGTCAGTCTCAACTATACAGTGAGACCCTGTCTCAAAAAATTAAAAGAGAGAGAGAGAGAGAGAGAGGGAGAGAGAGAATTGTTTATACATCACGGCACAATGTTTTTACCTAATAAATGTCCCAGAAATGTTATTATCATCACAAAATCAGAAAAACTCTTCTGTGTGAGTGTGTGTATTTTGGAACTGTGAGGTTGAGGAAGGTGGGCTAACAAAGTTCTGAATGACATAAGATAGTGGTCTTACAACAGAATATCATAGCAGGGATGGCTTAAACAACAAGCATTTATCTCTCATAGTTGTATAGACTAAGAAGTCCAAGATCAGGATGCAGGGGATCTTCTTCCTAATTTATAGAGGTCCTCTTGTGTTCCCACATGGTAGAGAGGAGAGGAGGTGGGGGGATAGACGAAAGGTTAAGGGGGGAGAGAGGGAAAGAGAGGAGGGAGAGGAGAGGGAGAAATAGAAAGGACAGGGAGTGGGGGGAGAGAGAGCACAAAAATGATGCTGTCTTTGCTTTCTATAAGGATTCTAATCACATTCACAAAGACTCCATCTTTATGAATTTCAGGAGAAAATGAACATTTAGTCCAGATCAAGGGTTCCAGGTGTGGAAGGGAATATCCTTCCGGGAAGTGTGGGACTATTTCAGAAGTTAAAGGTAGAGAACAGCAAGCCTTAGGCAGCGTCTCTCATTCCAAGCAGGGAAGGAGACAGGTCTTATTTTACCTTTAGACCTATTCTGTCCCCACTTGACTCTTAATTTCAGTAAAACTTTATCGTGCCCCATAAATTCTTATTTAAATGAACTAACTTATTGAGGATAGGAGTTGAGGCATTGAAGAGAGAGGGGGAATTGTTAGTCTCAAAGGAGATACGTTAGGTAAATTTTGAAAGGATTAGGTAGGCGGCACGTTAAAGCTGGCATGGATGGGGTTTAACTGGACATAGTACAGCTTTTGTTTGTTTGTTTGTTTTTTTCTTGTTTTTAACCACAAATAAGAGCAAAAGTGAAAGTTCACTTCATCTATGTAATTCTTTATTGTAGTAAAATATCTTGACAATGACTGGAGATTCTCTTTAATAAAATAATAGCTCCCTTCTTCCCTCCTTTCTTTTCCTCCTTTCTTTCCTTCTGTTATGGTTTGGGCCTAAATCTAGAGTGTCTGATGCTGAGATTAAGGGTGTGTGATTGCTAAATCTGTTCACTGATTGGTCTGCCACTGCCCTAATCCTAGTAGCCTCAATACAATATAAGGGACAGAAAGGCCCTTGTCTTCTCCCTTGCAGTTTGCCATCTTCTGCTGCCATGAAGTGCTGCCCCTCTGCCATGTGCCACCCTGCCATGGAGCCAGGTGATTATGGACTGAGACTTCTACATAGGGTGAACTAAATAAACCTTTCCTCCTGTAACCTAGGTGTTGGGAATTTTGTTTCAGCAAATGTGTGTTATTTTTCTGTCATTGCTGAGACAAAATACTCAACACCCAAAGTTAGACGTGAAGGGCTTTGTTTGGCTCACAGTTCCTAGAGTTTTCAGTCCAAGGTAGGGATGGCAAACAGCCACTGCAGAGGAGAAACGATGTGGTGTGCACAAGGTAGGAGAGGCAGCAAGAGCTTCACCTTGCCTTTCTCACTCTTTTATCCCATCGGGACTACCAGGATTAGGGTGGTGCTAAACCATTCACTCACACATGGTGGTTCAGTAATCACATGCCCTGAATCACAGCATCACACATTCCAGATTCAGCTACCTTTGACCGAATGAGGCTTTGGGGAGGATGCAGGCCAAAACCGTAACACACACCTTCATTTGTTAGAGTACTGTCATTTGAGAACATTGAGGTCCACAAGGGGAGGAGAGCCTCTTCTTTGGAGTATAAGTGTTGACATTTACTTAAAAAAAAAAAACCTATAGCAATAATTTTATATAAGCATTATGTAGAAAAATAACACATACACAACCTGGAGCTATGTTATGCTATAGAAGATTATTTATTTTTTTCCTATGAAATCCTTGCTATTTAAACCATTTGGGCTTTCTCTAGGGACAGAGTTCTTGAATCAGATACTCATTATCTATTGTTAGTTTATCTCGAATATTCGAGAATAATGCAAGACCAAAAATGCATGTTTGCTTTTAAGATTATTGCTATTAGGCTGTCATCATTACTTTAATGGATTATAAAGCAAAGCTTTAACCTTCTGTTAAGTAGGACCAATCTTCAATCCAGCACAATTACATACTTTGGTGCCTTGGCCACTTCAGACCCCGCTCTTCCCACATCTGGTAGCTTTATCCTTCACTCTCCTCTCTAGCCCCAATGTCAGAAATCCAATCCCAATTAAAAGTTACACTTGGAGGTTCTTAATTCTAGTTTACAGTATAGAATCCAAAGGAATGCCAGCACCCAGGAGGGGTCAGAACACAGATTCTAGGTTTCAAGACTTATAAGTGGCACTGTTAATGGTAGAATTAGAGGTTTCACAGAAGTACGAGAGTATTCAGAGGTACTCGGGTTTAGGGTGTTTCTTGCTGGTTTTCTTTAAATCTTATTCATGAAGGAGCTATGTTATGGCTCAGGTCTAGATGTCCCCAAAGTCTCATGTGGTCACAGATGGAGCTTTCTGGAAGTGGTTGTATCTACAGTGGGTGATGCTGAGATTAAGGATATGATGCTGGGACTGATTTAGTGTGATGCTAGGAGTAAAGGTGTGAGTGCTACTCACCCAGGTGGGGAACCTGTATAAAAAATATGGGACAATAAGGTCACTGTTCCTCTGCTACTTTGCTGTTTTCTACCTACTATAAATTGTTTCTCATCTGTGATGCCCCTCTGCCTTGCCACCAGCTGACTATGGACTAAAACCTCTACAAACTGTGAGCTGAAATAAACCTTTCCTGCTTAACTTTGTGTGTCAGTTATTTGATCTTAGCAATAAGAAATTAAATAAAACAAATTGCTATTCTGTTTTGAGACAGGGTCTCACTATGTAGTTGAGACTGACCTGGAACTCACTATGTAGCCCAGGCTGGTCTCGCACTCACAGCGATCCTCCTGCCTCAGCCTCTAGAGTGCTAGGATTACAGGTGTGCACCACCATGCCCGGCTAATTTTTTTCAAAGCTGGTTCCACTTCTGAATAATCTATTTGCCAAAGCTTTTCTTTACAACCCACAAGCTTCAAGAAGGAATTCTTGTTTTAAGTGCCTGGCAGTAGAACAGGTGTTTTCAGTAGACCATTTCTATTCATTTACAGTTTCCTTTAAGAAACTGAGGCACATGCTAACTGGTAAGTGACTTGTCCAGTGCCCTAGGGTCTCTCTGCAGTGTGGTCAAAACTAGGATCCTTCTCACCTTGAATTCTCACTTAGTGTTCCTTTGATTATATCATACAGCCTCTTAGCTGTAAACTTTTGTCACCTAGCAACAGCACCGAGGAAAGAAAACTCTTCAATGTGTGGCTTGGTGCTTATTATCATAAGGATGAAATTAGTAACATTTTGATAGCTATCATTACTTCTGACCACACCTAATAAAGAATGCAGGAACCACTGGACAAGTAATGCCTAATTTCAATTATAAAAAGCAAGAGTCATCTTGAAAATGACAATTCAAGGACACACGATACTTTTTTCTTTTTTTTTAACTCTTCCAAACTGCCTATTATACAAGTACACACTGACTCCAGGCTTTTTCTCTAGTAAGAGCTTTGTTCTCTTCTCTCCTTGGGTAAAAACTTTTCTTTCCACACCTAGAATTTAGACTTTTATAAACTCAGATCTATAGCATTTCATTGTCCACTTTGGAAAGCATGTTTTTTCTACATGATTGGGATGATAGACTCTTTAGGAAAAGATTTATGTATATATTTGTATCTATTAAATTATAATCTAAAAGTTAATATTTAAAAGTCAATTTGTAGGCTATAATCACAAATTCCAAGGCTGTGTACACCTTTTGGCACTTGGTAAGAACTCTATTGCTTCTTTTAGTGTTATTAATAATGGCAAGATGGTAGAAACCATGGTTGTGTCCAGTGTTTTTAAAGGAGCAGTTTTTAAATAAATCAAGGAACAGAGCATTATTTGGCTTTAAAATCCATGGAACACTCATATATTAAACAAAAAGAAATCTGGAAAACAAAGTAGTAGTTATGTCTAATGCAGTTTAATTTATGTATGTGGAAGGCAGTATAGAAAAGTGAAAATCATTTTGCACAGGGGAAGTAAGGAATAGCTCCTTTTATTATCAAACATCATTGGTGTATACTTTTGTATAATTTTTTTAATTATGAGTAAAACACGACAGAATATAATAACCAATTAGTGAGGGTTAGTTACAGGAATGTTTTTAGTAGTCATTCATTTTATTAAAATGTAAATTTACCTCTCCAAGAAACTTATCTCTCCAAGCCTTAGAATCTTCATCTGCAGATGGGGCTGTGAGCTCTGTGCTCATTCAGTTGGAGAACTCTCTCACCAAATGTTTGCTCTTTCTACTTCTGCTCATCCACCTCACTCACACACAGGGCACAACTATGAATTATTTCTAGTTCTTTGTGAAATCCAAGTATTCAAAAATAAAGACTTCCTTTTCTTGGTTCTTTGGAAGAGCATACCACAGACTAAATATGAAAATCAAATATATTTTTGAATAATGGTAATATCAATAAAGTCCACATTTTCTAAAAGAACTACTTAATAAAGGTCTAAACATTTGAATAACAAGGTGATTTTCTAAAAATGACTTTTAAGATATACAGAGCTGGCTGTGGTGGCACAAGCTTGTAATCCTAGCACTCTAGGAGGGTAAATGAGGATTGCACGTTAGAGCCCAGCCTGCACATTTTAGCAAGATTCTGTCTCAAAACTAAACACAAAGGGATATGGATATAGTTCATTTTGATGGCCTTGGCTTCTATCCCCAGCACTGAAAAAAAAAAAAAAAGGGGGGGATACAGGTCATTAGGTAGGGGGTTGGAATGAAAGGAGCATAATAGAGCTGGTGACAAAAAGAGATAATAAGTAAATAAACATAAAACAAAACGATGAAATAAAATAGCACAGGTTAAAAAAATGCAGTATAGATGCTAGAGGGTGATATTATTAACTCATTTTCAGGAAGGCTCTGTGGAGGATAGATGAATTATGGAGGTTAAATTATTAGCTCAAGGTCAACTTCTTGATAGCTGACATTGGTGATGTCTCGCAAAGTTGATTTAAAAAGCAAAAGCTGGCACCCATTCACACCAAGACTCATACAACTGCTTTATCAAAATGCCCTGATAATTTTTGTGCCGAAACAAAGAAGTTGTTCTAACAGACTATTTGAAATAAAATAAGATATAGTTTCTGTTCTTGATCATTCCTGCTTCTAAATTCTTTTGTTAAGTGATTTATGCACACTTATCCAGAGCGCAATTAACTTAATATTGGGGAATATGGCATTTTTAATCCCAGTGTTTAACAAGTTGCTACATGATTAGGGCTTTACAAATAATTAACACTCTTGTATATAAAATTTCATTAATTTCATTTCAGAGTATGAAGTACTAATATTTTCAAATTTTTAATCATCCATACATAAAAGACTCAGCAGAAATACCAGAGGGGTATTATAGCTCTGATAGTATAGTTCGATGAGAAATTAAACCACATTTTTTGTTTTTGTATTAATCATACTTTTCTGCTTTTGGTGTTTTGTACTTAGATGTTACATATGAATGATTTCATCACAGAACACATTTAAGAAAATGAAGTTACTAATATATGGAAGAAATTAAATATAGTATTTTGAAAATATTCATTGATTTGATCATTTTCATGTTAAGTGTGAAAATCCTATCTAGAATTATTCAATCAAACTACAAGCTTCTTTTCCACTGACCTATGTAGAAGACAAACACTATATAAGATTTATACTTTAATAAGATTTGTCAGAATAGTTTTGGCAAATATTCTGGTAGACTATGGACCAGATCTGTTATTCCCCTAGAGGCAAAACTAAATTCCCTGAGTTTCCTTAAATGATACGAGCAGTGACTAAACTTTTTTCATGTTACTTAGCAAAGATTCATGGTTCAATTCATTAAGTGCTTAACATGGCAATGGCATAGATGTTACAATTAACTGACAACAATTTTTTCTTTTTCTTTTTTGGTACTGGGGATTGCACTCAGGACTTGGTGCTTGCGAGGAAGGTGGTGGCACCACTAAGTTAAATCCCTGGATCTATCTGACAGCAATTTTGACAGTCACCAGAAAGGCATTTCAATGAACAATCATGAACATGCTTGAGTCAAATAAAAAAACAAAAACAAAAACAATAGTTTCAGTAAAGAAATAGAAGGTGGTCAGAGAAATCATCTGATGAATTTTGAACTAAAAAAATACAACAGTAGAATTAGTGAAGTTGAGGATAGAACACAAGAAATTACCCAATAAGAACAAGGAAACATGGCTGAGGAAATGAAAGGAGTTTTAGGGATGCTTGGGTCTAAAACAAAAGATCTACCATTGAGTCACTGGAGTCCTAGGAAAAAATAGAGGAGTGTTAGGTTGAGAAGATATTTCAAAAAATGATGGCTGAATGTTTCTAACTTTGAGCAAAGACAAAGCTACACATTCAAGAAACTGAACAAACCCCAAACTGGATAAATACAAAGATCACACCAAGATATATTCTAATCAAACGTGTGAAAACTAAAGACAAAGTCACGAACACAGAGAAATGAAGCACTTTTGGCATTAGGGGAAAAGGAAAGTTAAAATAAAAAAAAAAATAAATATTAACTCCTGTCAAGGATCTTAAATTCTTCATTTGTTGATTCCCTCTGTTACATATTCTACCTTTTTAACTGAACTTAATAAACAAGAGAGCATTTGTTATGCATTTACAAATTGTGCTGGATATGTGGGGGACACTTAGTAATTGCGCTCTCGTAACTGCTCCACAGCAGGTATTTCCCATCAAAATAAATCTAGGGATTCTAGAATTGGAAAAAAAAAGTCTAAAACATTGAAAGAAAAAAAAAAGGAATATAATAAATTTCCAATTTAGCACTCCTGAATGGACTTCACCTCTGTGAATTCTCTGAAATTAATCTAAAAAATGCTAGCATATATTGCTACTTTTCTAGGGAAAAGTACAACTCTGACTCTTAAGGCAGCTGGTCTTTATAAAAGTTTTAAGAATTTCTTATATTTTTAGGAAAAACCATATAATCCAACTTAGGTGAGAAATGAAGCTATTTTTAGAAGATGTTATTCCCATCACATCCATGAGAAATTCTTGTAGGCTTCTCCAGAATTCCCTAATGGGAAAATAGGAAAATGGCAGTTTTCTAATTCAACTTAGAAACTTCTGGAAATAAACATTCAATAAAGAATGTTTGCAGCAGTTCTAAATCAAAGATTTAAAAAAAAAAACAAAACAAAACAGGAGACTGAATGACTACTGTATTGTGATTTAAATTTACTTTCAATTTGATTTCACCCATTCCAGTGAAAAAGTTCAGACTTGAGAGGAAGCAGCAGCCTCTCTAAATCAGTACCAACAGTCTTGTATGGGAGATAAAATGATTTTACAATTTGCACCATTCCTTTTTTTTGCCCTGCAAAAAGCACACAAAATCAAGCTCTAATAATTACAACATGTAACTGCCAATTTATGTTACTATGAATTTTGTACACACATTAGCTTCCCTATCTTTATTAGGTGTTCTTGAATCCTTATACTTTTTATCATATCTCTCATGCAAACCAGGTCAGCTCACTCTTGGATAAACACAATGCAAATTGGATTTTATTTGCTCCTGGTGGTTTTCTGATGAAAACTGAGGCTCTCAATGTCACCTAGAGAGCTAGATTTAAATCCATAAATGAGTCTGATTTATTTAAACTATTTTGCGCTGGCTCCATCGTTGGAATTCAATGAATCACTGAAGGACCCTTGTTAAACACAATTCTAGGCTTTACCCCATTGGTATACAACCAGGAGAGGTTTTGGGAATCAAAAGTTTGTCAAGTGCCTATAATGATTTCTGAGTTCTAGTAAGTTGCAGCAACCTTACTGAACCTGTAACAGTATACAAGTTATCTTAGGCTCTTGAACAAATTTATTATGACCCAGTTATATGAGGTCATAAAGTCTGCATTTCTATGAAGTCCCTAGGTAAACAGTGTTGCTGGTTTGAGGACTCTAGAAGCAGCTAATCACAGAAGGTACATAACATGTCTTATTTGGCTGGTTTTTCAAATTAGTACAGATAATTATTCCATGCTTCTGTATCTGTAGATTTTCTACAAGGGCCCTTTCCTATTTCAATATTACCCACTTGTCACTGATGGTCTCTTCAAGCTAGTGATATGTTAAAGTAAGGCCACCCATACTTCTCTATTTAGATTATACAGAAGTTTGTACACACATAAAAATTACCCAAAATAAACAGAAATGAACACCACACATTAACTTATAACATAATAGATTTATATTTAATATAGTACTGTACTTAGTGAATACTGATCTCAATAGTAAAGGGTTTTTAAATTACAGTAAATTAATTTTCCATTTGTCAATATAAAGGGCTTTGTAAAAAAAATTAAATATTTTCTTCATTCCAGTATTGGATACTTTTTCTAAATTTTCTCCACCCAGAGATAAAAATTTCAATTTTTGGCTATTTGATATCTAAGTACAATAATAACTTGCAAAATAAAATAAAAATCCAAAAACATGAAAAAAAAGACAAAACGTTTCAGTAGGCAGTGACTGGAACTAAACACTAGTGATTTGGAAGATTCTGGGCAAAAGCTTCCTTAGTCCTATTTCATGTGCTCTGGTAATTCTGAAATTATAAAATACTGCTTATCCATTTTAAGCCATGTTAAATCTTTGACCTACTTTCTAAGTAACAAACCACTGGCTGCATTTTTCAGTGCATTATTTGTTATAAAGAAAACATTTTTTCACACTTAACGAATACTGATTTGTTTCCCTTTCTGTGGGAAACAACCAAGAATGTGAAAAACCCTATTTACTGTTTCTTGGTAACTTTAGAGACCACAGCTCAGGTTGGATCTCAGGAGTACGAAGGTTTTCAGGGTGAAATTTGACTCAGCAGGCCCTTAAAAGTCAGGCCCTTAAAAGTCACATTTGTCCATTTCTCTTTCGTGCATACACCCCTAAGCAAGCACAAATGCCGGTAATGCTGAGAACCACACCTAACAAGAGAGCAATTGCATCTCCAGCTTCTACTGCTTCAACAACAGGCAGAATCAGAAGTAGTGAAATGACCACTAAGAACAACTGTGTTGAAACTGAGGTCATGATGTTGGGATGCAGGAGACTGAAGGTTCCTAGAAATTAAACATGGAAACAAAAAGGATCCATTAAAAACTCTTACCTTTCCGAGTAACAACAACACGACAAATAACAGTCCACCCAATCTCTACATTTATGAATCATTTTAGATTCTGTACATCTCATTTTACAGATGAAAAAACCGAGGAAAGTAAAAAGACAGTCATTTGAAGATAATCTCAAGACAGTACCTCAGCTCCTGCAATTCAAAGAATGCTAAGAACATATGCATATAAAACAAACAATTACAAAGCAGAACGCAATTGAGAACAGGAAAAAAAAAATGCACAAAACACTCGGAAATTTAAAATATCCCCAGTGAGTAAAAATCAAATTTTCTTAATGTCTCTGTCATCTAGGAAACAGACACAAATCTGGCTAAAGTCACACAACATATAACCCTGTGAAGTTGTGAGGAATTAAGACTTACCAAAGAAATGATGTATGTAAAATTCTATCTGATTTGAAATTCTCTTTTTGGGTCTCCGGACGCTGTGGCTAAGAAGTTACACGTGACACGGCCTATTACAGTTGGGAGGGAAGAAGGATTTAAAAATTACTGTTTTAAAGAGGAAGCCAAAGTCAGTATAGGGCAGATAAATTATATGGAAAGGAGGGAAATGGGTAATGCGTAGAGAAAACAGTTTGTCCAAGAGGGGAACTAGATTTGAAAGTTGATCAATTTTCCTACATAGAAAAGATAAAAGAAACTGAGCCGAGAAGCAAGTTCATTCCAGGACCTGGTACAAAGATTTGAAAAAGAATCCCTCTTTTGGCCCAGTGAGGCGCAAATCTGCCCCGTTTTACAAATACATGGGGCAATCCAAGTATCTTCAGAGCTGAGTTCGTACATTACCTTTTGGGAAGCAGCCATTACAGGAATAGCGATGAGGGCGGTGTCTCCAGACTACATTTCCCAGAATCCCCGCTGACCATGACTCCCACAATGCACCGGCGCGCTCGGCTGTAACTGGCTGAGGGCTTGACGGTCGCTTTCTTGCTAGGCTGCCTGAGGCCGCTCCCGGGGTTTCCTCTCTGGGACCTACCTCTTAGTGTTAAATGAGTGGTGATGTTGTTTATCCAAAAGCTCAACTAAAAGTAAAGAAATGATAGGAGGTGTTTTTTTGCCCTTCTCAGGGGTTCTAAAGGCGCAAGGAGTTGTATCTTTTTCTTTGACTGAAACGAAGACGTAACAAAGCGGAGAGGGAAACCTAGTAAGTCATCTGTTTCTGATGCCTTTAAACCAGAGGCTTCAAACATTTCTGAAGTAGGGAAATTCCTGTTACTAGATTTCTAATGTGCCTTAGGGTATTCGTTAATTCACTTAACCAGCGAGGAAAATAGTCTCTTTAATAAAACATTTCGGAAAATAATTAAATAATATTTGTGGCGTAAAAGACATAAACTTTAGCAAAAATAAAAAAATTTAAACTCTGTAAGCAGAACTTTTCTGAGGACTCAGGTTATAGAATTCTGAGATTTTTTTTTCAGTAGTGCAGTTCAGTAATTCTTTCACCATTTTGTTTTTAATGAGATAACCCCTCCCACTCCCAAATGTTCCCAAATATTTATAAAATGTCAGATTATTATTTTAAAACCATATAATGAATTATTTAAATCTTAACACATTCTAAGGGTTCTCTCCAAGTCTTAATATTTGTGGCTTCCTTACTGTATCTTTGTAGTCATCTTTTGAGTTTAATTCGAATTTACAGACGACTATTTGACACCTCACACTGAGTATTATGTGGAAGTTAATGGTAAAGTTGACTTCCCTGCTTGAAAGTCCTGCAGATATTGCAGGTACATCTAGTTCATTTCTCATAATCATCATGTATTCTTCTGTTGTTGGATCCTTTTTTCATATACATTCTTGGTCTCTCTAGATAGCAAAGATTTTTAGTCCTGGTGCCCAACACGTAGTCATCAGTGCTGAGTAAGTAACATTAACTAATAATTTGATTAGATCAATATGCCAGCAAGATTTTATTGAAGACTGATTAAGAGGTGGCAAATAAAATAAACCAATGTGTCCAGCAAGTTCAAAGTCTGAGGATAACTGCACAATAATGCCAGTATTTCTTCTCTTAAGTTTGATCATTCTAACAAGTTCTTACTAATTACCTCAGTTGTCTTGTGCTACATTTGGTTTTGTACCTTTCTAATCAACTATTTTTTAAAAATAGAAACAATTTTTATGTCTCCCAAAATATTCTCATATCTTAATACTAACATTTGGGAGATTTTATTTTCCTCTGTTTATTTCAGTTAGCTAAAGTCTGTGCACTAAAGTTGGTATTGTTAAAGACTTCTGAGTTTGTCAACATTGATGGTAATGGTTTGGTTTTCAGTTTGAAGAATCTGTGGATAGTTAACATGCTTTTTTTAAAAAACAATTAGTGTGTTTAAGAGATCAGTCAATGATTTGGCCATCTGTAAAAGAGTGGCAGAAGTTGGTACAAGGGTGTTCTGGGCCCAAATAGTATTAAAATAAAATTGCTTGAGTTTTCCCAATCAATACTGAGCCCAGTCAGGCACCTGGGCAAAGATAGTGCTGTATGTGCTTTCGTGTGCCTCACGACAGTCCTCATTTTCAAGTCAGGTCATACCTCTGAGGTTTTTGTTCTTAACACCCTACCTAGTAATTTTAGAAAAATCCTATAATTTACACCTTTCCTCAGGACCCTCCAATTTTATCACATTAGGCAGAAGTCCAAGCTCCTTGCCATGACTCACAAGGTGCCATATATTCCAGCCTCTGCCTGCCTTTGTGATGCCAGTGCTCCACTGATTTTGTTCCAACCACACTCATTTTTTTTGTTTCTCAAGCATGCTAATAAGCTGATTTTTTTCTATAGTCATTGCTCTTGCTATTTTCTGTGCCAGTAATACTTTTCCCATGGACATTGTTATGACTGCTTTTCTCAACGTTGTTGAGTTGAAACTTTACCTCCTTTTTCTGAGTATCTCATTAAAAACAAAACAAACTCTTTAGTTTCCCCTCTTTCTTTTGCAAACGCTGTCCATTAATAACAAATTACATTAAGCATTTTTATGTGTTTAGTACATATACAGATACATTAAAGTGAAAATTTCATGAGAGATAAGAAGTGCTACTGTCTTGTTCACTACTGAATTCTCAATTACTGGAACAGTTTCTAGCATGATAGATACTTTAGTAGATATTTTGTTATTGAAATAATGGATGAGTATATTTAGTGTAAGATCAGAGTGTAATATTTAGTCATTGTTATACTGTTCATAGTAGAAATTACCACATAAGAAAATTTGCTTTTGGGCCAAACTATGAAGATATTTAGACTGAAGTTATTTTGAATCTTTATTCAGAATTTGGATCTCACATGTCTTTTCCATAACAATTTTTGTAGAAAGAATTTATGTCTATGTAAATATAAGTGGCAGTGACATCTAAAAAGGAATGCACTTTGTTTAGAAACATGGATATAATGTTCCCTATTTCCTACTTGTGACCCTAGAATCTTGACAACAAATGTTGATTGAGATCCCTGGGCTACTACATTAAATATTAGGGTGATCAAATCAAGAATTTAGTTTTTTCAGGTCAAGAACATCTAAGCTAATACCACCTTTCACTAAAATATAGATAACTGGTTGCAGAACATCTAAGCTAATACCATCTTTCACTAAAATAAAGATAACTGGTAGCCAGTGATACTCAGAGACAATGTTACTTTAGTCACTTGTCTGAGAAATGAAAGGAAAAATTTCTCAACTTCCTGCAAATTAGAAATGGTTTCAAAGCAGAAAGAAATGGCTTCTTCTCATTTTATAACTGTTGGAAGTGAGTCAGGGCTAGATCCTGAAGGAAGGCACCCCTGGATTCTATCAAAGGAGGCAGTATAGGCTGACATCAGGGTTTTGCAGAAACTGGTAGGTGTCAAGGATTCACAAACCACAGTGTTTCTCATTAGCAGTTGAGCCAAGCAAAGTGAGTAGAGACATTTTACTGGAGCTTTACAACTGAAAAAGGACCTAGTCCTTTGGAGCTAGTCAGTATTTCCTATCAAATAATAGAACATTGGCCCTGAGAGTATTATGTTAGGCTAATTAATCATTAGGCTAATAGACTAGCATAAACCACACATTCTGGTTCTATTCAGTTGCTAAAAAAAAAAAAAAAATTCCAACACTTACTGGGGCTAAATAACTCTATGCTAGTACTTGTACAGAGTGTGTGAGAGAGATGCAAAAAGTCATTTTTGGCATGATTCTGGGCACAATCTAGAGCCCATAGAGGATATGGTTCTGACTCATACCAATGAACCTCAGTTATGTGAGAGTCAATTACACTCATAAACCTGTATTGTCCAGATAGATAAAGGAACTCTATTTTAAGAAATATAGTATTATATTGCTTGGCTTGTGGGAGTCAATTAGGAATGCCTTATAGGCCAAACATTGTTTTAAAAAGTTGGCAGATTATCTCTGTACTTAGTACTTTATCCATGGTAATGGGCTTGGATGAACATAGACTTTGGAGACTGTCAATATTTGACCAAAAATTAACACCTGCCATTTATTATGAACTTTATGAACTTATACATATTATCTAACTTTTCACTTTTTTGATTTTTTTATTGATACACCTTTTGTACATATTTATGAAAAACATTGTGATAGCTGGATATATGCATAGAATTTGTAATAATTATACCACAGTAATTAGCATTTGTATCTCCTCAAACATTTATCACTTCAGTGGGTTGACAGCCTTTGGATTCTTCTCTTGAAATTATTTTAAAATGCATAATAAATTGTTGTAAACCACATCTACTTAGCTACTCTATAGAATAGTGGAGCTAATTTCTGCCATCTAATTGTATTTTGGCACCTATTATTCAGAATCTTTCTCCTTTCTCTCTCTAGTGACCACTGTTCCATTCTTCACTCTTATGCGATCAGATTTGTTAGCTTCCAACAGGATATAAGAACTCCCCTTTCTCTGTATTCTCAGCAGCATTTTAAATATTTTCTTTCTGATAGTAGGCATTTCAAATGAGGCCAGATGAAAGTATTAAGTCAATACTTAAAAACTTGGGTTTTCCCATCTATATTTAGGAAGTCTTCAAGGGATTTACTAGTCTTCATAGGATTGCATAAGGAGATTAAATGGGGGGACATGTAAGATGCCTGTGGCTAGTATCAGACTAAAAGTTTCAGAAATGTAGAAGTAACTTTTCTTTAAAAAGTAAAAACAAAAGATTCTTAAAGAATGAAACTTTCAGAAACAGGGGTATCAAATAATACATAGTATGTAGTGCACAGGAAACAAAATCAAGATTAACTTATTTTATGGGAGCATGAACAAATTTACTATGGAAAAAAATGCTTAGTAAACATGGTTTCACGCTGCATGTGGTATATAGGTTTTTAGTTATTATAATACAATACTCGAGGCAAGTTATTTTATAAATCAGAAAGGGTTGATATAGCTCTCCATTTGGAGATTCAAGGTTGTGGAGCTGGCATTGGCTTAGTTCTGGTGAGGGATATCACTCTCTTGACTATGTCATATCGTGGCAGAGGAGCACATGTGTGGAATTGGTTATATGGCTAAATAAGAAGAAAAAGAGAGATGAGTGTCCCATAATCTCTTCTGATGGCATGCCCTTTGATTCAAGACCCAAGGACCTCCCATTAGGCCTCACCTTCCAGAGTTTCTACTATCTCCCAGTGGTGCCATCCTGGGGACAAAGCCATTAATCACAGTGCTCCTTCTGGAGACGCAAACCATATCCAAACTATAGCATGCAGTAAGATTGATAGGTTTATATGTATAATTTAAAACCTCTTAAAATAGTAACTAATAGGCACCAGGAACTACTCTACATATAAACAGATGTAATAATCCAGTGATGTAGATATTGATATTATCCTCTGTTACAGATGAAAAATTGGGGCATAGGTAAGCACTTTATACAAGGTCACATAACAAGTGAGTGATGAGTCAGGCTATCAATCCAGGACATATGATAAAATCTCTATATTTTTAAACCATTGCCTTTATGATGTTATGTGGAAGATGTTGACAGGCTCAAACATCACTGTACTTTTCTTTGAGGCCTATTCATGATGATTCATTAAGGGATAGTCAGTACCTTGAGATCTGAGTTTGGTGAGTGAGTAAATGTCACAGGGACCCTTTGAAAATTGTTGCTAGAAGTTAAAAACATAAGTTAGTCACTGGAAAAATATATACAGGTTATTAACAATTTGGTATGTGCAGGTCAGAAGGAAATATTAATTTTTCTGTATAGACCAGGTGTTCATCACGATAAAGAGCATGGAGACAGAATGCATGAAGTTTATAAAATTAAAAACACACTAGATAGAAAATGCAAATAACATAAGAAAATGAATCATGCCCCAAGTGGTCATACCTTGATTTCCTTAAATTTAAGACGTTTGAAATTTGGCCATTTTCTGAGTAAAATTGCTTATTTTTGAAAGGCTGAATTTTCACTTTGGATACCTCATCTTGTTCAGTTGATAATGCCTTTTTTGCAGAGCCAGTTTAGACGTGGTGGAATGTATTTGGGGATCGAGTTTTTATAGGTAAATAGTATCTGCAAAGTGATGACTTTTAAATTGATCTTGGAAAGTTGAATGAATATCTGAATCTTTTATGTGGATATTTATTGTAAATTTCAGTTACAGTGATTTCTAAATGCATTGCTTTTGCTAAGTCATGGAGAGAATTTTATGGTATAAATGTCAGTTTCTGTGTCATGGAATTATCTTTTAAATCTATGAAATGGTAAGGTAGAGAGCAAACATAAAAATAAAGTTTTTCACTCTTGCATGTAATATTTAATTATTTATACATTTATTCCCTGAGCTTAGTATGACAGCAGACTCCTTGTTTTCTAAAGGTAGTGTTGCATTAATTAAAATTGTTCATAAGTAATAAATGTGAAAAAAAAAACCTTTCTTTCTGGAAAAATAAGGAGGTCATCAGATTTTCCACTTAAAATTCCTTAAAAGTGAAATAGAGGATTAAAAAAAATGATTGCAAGTGGTTGAATTGAGGGAAAAGTTCCATATAATGCTATTCACAATTTCATTTGATTGCAATTTGGACCCACTTTAATGCATTGTAAGCTCTCATTTGTCAAAAGAGTGACAACAAGTGGTCACCCTCACTCTGAGAGCTGGAGTGAGGCACTGCTTTTGTGAGTGTGCCTGTCAACACGCGTGATAATGCAGGAACAGAATGTTTTTGTCTGGTCAGTAAGACCCTTAATAAATGTTCTGCTTACTTTTTTGTCACCAGTCTTTCAAAAGGGATATATAGAGACCCAGGAAGGAGTGGCAGAGTTGATTGAAGTTATCCAAAATTGGTTCTGCAAGATTGTTTTCCAAGTGTATTCTGTCGTTTGCTTGCATCCCAATTACATGGAAAGTATATTTTAAAATACACAACTTTAAAACAAGTTCTCCAGATAGTTCTCAAGCTCATATGAACTTAGAACCTTTGTTATTTGGGAAGAAATTAATTAGTGGGCAGATTGTTGGGAAATAGGAGCTCAAGAGAGGATGGAATGATGTTCTTTAACTTGATTAACTGTGATTTAAGATCTAATTACAATTTCCCATAATCCTCTCAAGGACCCCTTTTCGGTTATTGATAAAGTGAGAAGTGTAGGTTTTTCATGTTATTTGTACAAGCATGAGTAACATTTTTCATTATTTCTTATAGCCTTACATTTCTCTCTTTAAAACAATTTTTAAAATATATGAAATCATTGTAATGTTTTCCATCATTAGACAGGTACAAATACCTGATTCCTTAGAGAATACCAAACTATAACACTGAAAGATATTCTGAATAACAAAATGGACACTATGCTCAGTTATTAAAAAGTAACAGTACAGTCATGAATTTCATATAGTTACTTCTTTTAACAAGTTTTTCTCAACGATTAGGAAAAAAATTAAATGCAGTTCAATAGAGGTGATCAAAGGTGTTTTGCTGTGGTTTCCCAGTGTTTATTTTTCTGGTAATAACATTAACTAAGGGTTGAATTTGTAAGTACTGAACCTATTTTTCCTAAACATTTCTTCCCTCGGTAGGTATTTGGAAGGAGCTGGAAGACTTGGAGTGTTGGTGTTTTATAAATTGCTGGCAGAGTGTGCATCCATATGCTCTGGAACCAAGACCAGCAAATAGCAAGATAGTTATCCTATTAGGAAAATTGAGTAGCTCTAACAAGTGTTTTTGTCACACAGATGTAACTAGGAAAAATGAGGACCTGAACCTAGGGCCCTATCTTTTTTTGTGAAGTCACACTGATTCCTCATAGTGCTCCTAGTTCTGTAGCACCCACACAGCGGCATTCCATAAATACGTCTTGCATTCCATAAATACGTCTTGAATACATTAAAGGCTAAAAGTTTAAGGTTTTAAGAGGTCATTTTGGATCAGTAGGTTGACATAACCACAAAAACAGTGAGTGTGATCATCGGATGTAGAAATAGAGTATAATATTGCTCTTTTCAATTTTGGACAGGCCCAGATACAGTTGAAAGACTCGGATATAAACCAGAAGACTCGTTGAAAAATCTGCTATTTTTTGAAACCTCCATTTATAGAAGAGACCCTAAAGGAAAAGAATCAGACTTGTTTAGATTACTTTTAGCTACAGGTGAAAGTATTAGGCACTTTTTTTAGCCCAATGTAAGGGAAAATTTTTCTAATATTCTAAGAAGGAATTTGCTTCCTTGGTGAGCAGTGAACTCTTGATCTACAGGAAAATTGGCTTAATTAACACTTTGATGGGATGTTGTAGAAATATTTCAGCTTGAAAAAGATGGTTGAATTAGATGTTCTTAAAGATTCCTCGGGAATCTCGTAGTCTCTGAATCTCTTTCCTCCGTTCACCCACCCAAAAGTCCTAAGTTAGTTGTCTGGTGCTCATTACAAGATTTCTTTCAAGAGTATCTGAACACTGCTGTTTATCTTTCTAAAGTTTTATTCTTAGAATTTCAGAATGAATATCTTTATTTATTTCAAAGTAGGAGGACAAATGGTCCTTTTTTATTTTGGAAGGAAACATTTAATATTTCAGAAATATTTATATGTATATCTTATGATATAGTAATATTTTCATATTTTACCATTATCCTGTGTAATTGATGCTATTTAATAAACAGTCTGGTTAGCTAAACTGAATAGAAGAAATGGATCCTGTGTATTTTACTTAGATAAGCAAAAATATAATCTGAGGATCAAGAAATAAAGTTGATCAAGCTGTTGAAGGTGATATGTCTTTGAAGAAAAGATTTCTTATGGAATATCTATCAAAGGTTTTCTACTATTAGTAACAATGAACTTAACAGACCTGGAAATCAAGTCATTTTACTATACATTTCTAGATGATTAAATCAGGTTAAACTAGATTTTCATATTTCTGTTCTCTAGGAAATTAGCTATTTTGATTTAATTTTGGAATAGTAAATTCATTAAATGTTGTAAATAAAAGGATATTTAATTTTTGAGTGTATAGGTACCAAAATATGCGTGGTATAAAGTTCTAAAGCATGTTGACAATGGTTATCACATTATCTATTTGCTTTGCTACCGAGAGAAGTAAAACCTGAAATTAGACATAGTCAAAGAATAAATATCACCAATGTTGAATTTTATGAAATATTTTTCATCTTGTAAAGGACGCCTCCTATTGTCAATAGGCAGAAAAGATTGTCATGATTACAAATTTTGGTAAAGAATGAACAGAATACTGTTAGGAATCTAGGGAGAAAAGGTCCACTGGCTTCTTTATGGCTGGTGTGAATCAGGAGCTGATTTACCGTGGTAATTTCAGATACAGCTGGAGTTCAAAATTTGCCTGCCTTTAGAGCTAACTTTCACTTTAATGCCAAAGTCCCTATGCTCAGGAAACAAAACCAGTGGGTCCCCTCCCCATTTTGCATTTGTCCCTTTGCGGAAGAAGAGTAGGGTCAGTTATAGGAAACCACTGTCAACTTAATGATTTATTTTTACTTTACAGAGTTTTTCATTTACAGGGAGTAAGATTCATTTCATGGGCACACCTCTGTTTTTTTCTGTGTGGAAACTAACTTAAATATAATGATTAAATTTTCTTAAATCATCATTTTTTCTTGCTGTGCCTTGATTTATTTATAAGTTTACTTGTGTTTTCTTTGTGCATTCTAGAAAAGAAGCTGAGCTTGGCACTGAAACAAAGGAGACCTCAGGTGAACCAATGGACTTAATTTCTACTTTTCAAAATAGTTCTGTCAAAACAAGAACAGCAACAACAACGACTATCTCCCCACCCAAACCTAGGATCTGTGGAGACTCTGTGAATGTAGAAGTAGATGGAATAAATACTCACTTGATTCCATGGCAACCTTACATTAACTTCAAATGTGATCTTAAGAGACTAAGCACACGAACAATAGATGCTATTGTGCTCATTCATCCTGATCAGAGAAGCTCCTGCTGGATCTCTGTAAGTTTAACTAAATGCATTTTCCATACCTTTTAGTCATGTCAATCTGTTGTGGATAAATGACTTTTATTGTCTTTTGCTTTTTGTGCTCTTTTAGTTTGAATTTCACTTAAAATTCTAATTACTCCTCTTAGGATGATAAAATTATCCAAAAATTTTTGCCAACCACTCAAAATTATTCAGGATAAACTGTAGAAATGAGATAATTTTAAATTTTAACGTGTTTCCTAAGTTTTGTCTCAGTTAAATGGAACTGGAGTAAAGTACTGATTGATTATTTTCTAGATTTTTTGTTTTGTTTTGTTTTTTGCGACAGGGTCTCACTATGTAATTGAGACTGACCTGGAACTCACTGCGTAGCTCAGGGTGGTCTGGAACTCACAGGGATCCTCCTGCCTCAGCCTTCCGACTGTTGGGATTACAGGCATGCGCCACCATGCCTGGCTATTTTCTAGATATTGTCACTGTGTCAATGAATAAGCTTACATCTTTAATGAAAGGCTAAGACTGGTACTAATATCAGCTACTAAGTCAGCAAAATTACTATATGCTCCTATGTTTGCTTTAGGCAATTATTCAGTTGGATTTTAGATTTAGATACCTGAAAATAGATTCTTGAAGTGAAAAATTTCATGGAAAAGGTTTTCAAGAAGAGCTCTCAGTAAATGTTCTTGTAAGTAAATAAAGAGAGAAGGGTTAGACAGAGGGAGAAGCAGAATAATCATGTAACTGAGGCCTCAGAAGAACCTGGAGAGTGGTTTGGAACTGGAGTGTCTGTCCCTTTACAGTTGTTCTAAATTGAAGTAATTTGACTTCTGTTCCTCTATGTGAGTTGGCCATAGACTGTGGCTCTCCCCTAAGAGGGAGTTAACCATAAATGAGGAAATTTCTGCAAGCTAGTATCAGATAGATAGCATTCCCAGAAGCCTGAGGAAAGAATTTGGGTGATCATCATGGTACCAAGCATAATTGAAAAGGTGGCATAGTATTCTGCAGTCAACCATATAAGAAATAGAATAGCAGATTAGCAGCAGGAGTGCAAGTCCTTGTATGTATGGTCTTCTGCTACTGGAAAGATATATTAGAACTGTTTTCACCATACCTACCATCTCTGGAACACCAGGGTATGCAGAGAACACTCACATATTAGCCCTTCCTCCACATGTCCCATCAGAGGTCATGTTTGAAAGTTGAAACTTAGATTCCTTATTTACGAAATTCTTCTAAATTGAATAGATTATGTGCTTTGATTTGATGCCAGCTGGCTTGTAACAGAATTCAGTGTTAATATTATGAACATCTGTGTCTTGAGTTACCATAAGTGGGTTCTAAAATTATTTTGTCCTATAATTAGTTTTGTCTTAATCATTAAGAAAATAATTATTTTTCGTTTGATTAGATTTACTTCGTTATCCTATTTAAATGTAGATAACATTAAGCATGTTAAAGCTGTGTGATCCTCCACTTGCCTGTATGAAGACACTTGCTAATCACTGTGACAAGGAAGCAGTTGATTGGCTTTCAGGCAATGCTAGGCAATTATGTGTCACTGGGGCTGTGCAACAATAGAGGCTGATTTTTATATTAATAAAAAATAGAGGGATCTCCTAGCAAATGCATGTCTAGGATTTTTAGAAAAACATGAATCCATTTTGTATTTATAAGACTGGACTGTGGTGAAGTGGCGTGACTGGATGGGTATCCAAAGACTTAAATGTGGCCTGTGAAGCTGACTTGTAATACCTTGGGTCTCTCTACACAAGTGTTACAGCCAAACCAGTCATGCAAGAAAGTTATATGGATTGCCTCATTTTTTCCTCAGCTCTTTCTGAGGTAGCTAAAAGTGACCAAATTGATGATAATCAGTTCCTGTGTGAGCATCAAGGCAGGAAGGAAGCAAGTCATCTTGAAGGGGTTAAAATCTGAAGTGAATCCTATAAATTATATAAGAATTAATCAGTGTAAAGGCAGGAATATATCAAAGAGTTTTCTGGCAAGAGGGAAAAATGGGTATAATGGACTTAGCTAACCTGTTTACAGCTTATATGATTGCTAAAACATAGGCTAGTTTTGTGAGAAAAAAGGAGAAGGGAGGCTAAGGGGTAAGCTTGTGATCTAATTACAAAAGTATTACTTGGGAGGACTACATGATTTTTTTAAAAGAATCTGGTGAGCTTTGAAATGTTTCAGCTATGGAAGACCTTGATGGAAATATCAAGAAGTACACAGATTTGAGAGCTTTAGCAAGAAAATGAAATCAGTAGCAGGTCTTGGTAACCCATTGGATGCAAGGTAGTGACAAGTAAAGAGGTCATTATGCTTTTGAATAGGCAGCCAGATTGATAAGAAATAGGAACAGTTTTTACTCCGTCAGGGTTGGGTTGTGTAGACAGGTAACAGTTTGTCTTGTGTGACTGTCCATTGGCCTTAGAATGAGGAATAAGATAGGGATTGAGATACACACAATCTATCTAGCCTACTAGCATCTTTTTTATTTTTCACTGATGGGCCAAATAAACAAGCAAGCTGGAAAAATGAAGAAAGGGAGAGCGAGGTAAGAAAAAGGAAGGAAGGAAGGAAGGTTGATTAGAATTGACAAAAAAAAAAAAAGCTCTTATTTTTTTGAAATCATTTGGAGGTTCTTTTAACACTGAAAAGATGCAGGCAGTATTGTTATTCTTTTTTCTCCTCATTGAGTTTAATGGTACTTTTTAAGCATACAGTACAACTGCATTTATCATTTGGATCTTGTACCTTTACATGACAGGTCTTTGTTCTCATTTTTTCCCCATACCCCTGTCCTCCCGTGTTGTTATTCTTATTAGCAGCAATCAACTTGAAATGTAGAGGGAGAGAGAGTTCCCATCATGTTTGGGCTACCTACAAAAGCAGGCCTGACTAGTTCTTTTGAATCCTATTGCTAGTGAAAACACCTCACTTTGATGACAAAGCCTTGTAGAGAACACTTGACTCATGAGATATGCAGGTGAATATGTTTAATACTTTTAGCAATGGAAATAATATTGCCTGTGTTGAGGGATAGCTATGAAAAGTCAATTTTCTGATTTCTTTCTGTTATTATATAAAAAGAAAAGAATAGATTACATAGAGTGCAAAATAATAATATGCTTCAGGAAATCATCAGGATAATAACATTTCTAAAACAACAGAAGTAACGCCACTACCAAAATATTGTCAGATAGGCTTTGTCACCAGAAAATGTTTCTTTCCTGGGTAAGGAGAATATAATATTTTTTCCTTGTGACATTTATTGTACTTATTAGATTACCTTAAAATTTCTTCTCATTAATGTGTACTTTTCAAGTTTGAAACTGGTCTTTTGATAATTAACATCTTTTATTTTGCTTTGGCATTAATTGAAATATATATAACCACATGCTAAAAAGATTTATGCTATACATATTTTTTTAGTGTGTGACTGTTATAAAATACTTTTCTTTTTTATTAAACTCCGTGGTCTACTCTGATTTCCCCTGGTTAAGGATAACCACTCCTGCCTTGGAACCTCAGTGTTTGGGTTCCTACTTCTTTCACAATCACATAGCCTTTGTTGCACTTGTCCTCATTCTATACCTAGATCCCAGACTATACTGCAGAGCCTTCTAGGATAACAATTGTGTCTTGCTCATTCTTAATGCTTTTCTGGCTGGCACCATGCCTAGTCACTTCTAAAATGACGCATACACATACTTATATTTTCTCTTTTCCTGAACAAATTATTTAAAACAGGAAAGTCTGATAGGTAGGAAGGTAAATGCATCTAATTTATCACCAAGTTCTACCAATTTGCCTCATTTCCAAGCTTTTCATCATCATCTCTACCCACATTTGGGTTTCTTCTTCTCTCTGTTGGCTGCATTATTGGAACCGCTCTTAATAGACTCCTTTTTTCCAGTTTCAACCGTCCAATTCATCTCCCATAGATAGGTGAATACTCATTCGTCAGTGTGCACACTGAAGATATTCCTCTATAGTTTATGGAGTAATTTTTATGATTCTTAGCACAGGACAGGACTTTTATGATCTGGCCTCTAATTTTCCAGTTTTATCTCCTATTATTTTCTGCTTCAGTCATACTGGATTTTTATAGTTTCATATAGTGAAATTTTCTATCTTATGCCTTGTTCTGAATTTTCCTGTTGCCAAAAAATGTTTTTATTCAGTCCATTTCTCTTTCCAGTAAGCTTTCACCTGTGTCCAGCATACTCCAGAGACTAAAAGAACATGATCATTCATGGGTTCTACCATTACTTATTGACTTTTTAAACTCTCTCTGAGCCTCAAATTTCTTATTTGTTAAGTGAGGCCAGCAATAGTATCAGCCTTGTAAGTATGCTCATGTAAGCTATTAATGTTTATATTTTTCATTAAGACTTTATAAAGAATTTTAAGAAATGTAGAACTCCCAAGGATATGCTAAATTCCCTTCTTATTTGTGGCATAATTTCTGGTATAGATTCCTGGATTAATTGCATTTTGGCAGAATTGTCCATTATGAAACTACCCTCTCACCAAACTGAAAGAAGAAATTATGTTTTATACTTGCTTATAATAAGTGATCAATAAATACTTTATGAATGGACAGCTTGTATAATGGGAGGAATCCATGCTTTGGGACCAGATGGATTCAAATTGAGTACTTCTTAGCTCTGCATCCATAGACAAGGAGATCAATTTCATAAAACTGTTTATCTCTAAATAGGGATAGTTCTTTTTTTTTCTATGTGGAATCCATTATCATTTCATGAGAAAATGTATAATAATCTTATCTTAGAGTTAGTAGACAGATATATATTTTATATAAGACCTCTACTTTGAGAACTACAACATTCTGAAAAAAAGAGTTCTAACAGGATATAAGAAAATGGAAAGACATCCCTTGCTCCAGGGTAGGAAGAACCAATATATTGAAAAAGTCCATGCTTCCAAAACTGCTATACAGATTCAGTGCAATCCCTTTTGAAATCCCAACAGTATATTTCACAAAAGTAGAGAAAACAATCCAAAAATTCATTTGTAGCTAGAAGAAACCGAGAATAGCAAAAGCCATTCTAGGCAACAGACACATGACAGGGGGTATTGCAATCCCCAACTTGAAACTATACTACAAAGCCACTGTGATAAACACAGCATGATACTGAGAAAGAAGCAGAACTGAGAATCAGTGGAATAGATTAGAAGATGAAGAAACAACTCCAGATGTACTCAACTATCTCATCTTTTTTTGTTGTTTTTTTTGGTACTGGGGATCAAACTTGGAACCTTGTGCTTGCAAAGCAGGTGGCAGGACCACTGAGCTAAATCCCTGGCCCTGAGCTACCTTATCTTTGACAAAGGAGCCAACTAACCTCATTGGAGGAAAGATAGTCTCTTTAATAAATAGTGTTGATAAGAACTGGATTTTAACTTGCTAGAGATTAAAACTAGACCTATATCTCTCACCATGTGCTAAACTAAAATCCAAGTGGATTAAAGATATAAATATTAAAACAGAAATGCTGAACTTGCTAGAAGATAAGTTAGGTAGAATTCTTGAAGACATTGGCATAGGAAAAGACTTTATGAACAAATCTTCAGTAATGAGAGAACTAGCACAAAGAATCAACAATGGAGATCTCATCTTATTAAAAAGCTTCTGCACTGCAAAAGAAACTACCAACAGAACTAAGAGAAAACCTACAATCTGGGGAAAAAAATTTACCAGCTGTTCCTAAGACAAAGGTCTACTATCTAAAATATATAAAGAACTAAAAAACAAAAAATCAGATCCCCCAAATATAAAGACCTAATTAAAAATGGGCATATGAAATGAACAGACATTTCTCAGACAAAGAAGTAAAAGAAGCAAATAAATATATGAAAAAAATGTTTAACATTACTGGTCGTTTGAGAGATGCAGATGAAAACAACACTGAGATTCCACCTCACCTCAGAAAGAATGGCTGCTATCAAGAAATCAACCAATAACAAATGCTGGGAGTGGGGGCGTTGTGGGAACAAAGACACCCTTCATTGTTGGTAGGAGTGCAGACTGGTGCAACTCCTGTGGAAGTCAATATAGAGATACCTCAAACAGTGAGGAAGAGAAGTCCCATTTGACCCAGGTATTCCTCTGCTGGGCATCTTCCCAAAAGAATCCTATCACAGTGATATATACTCACCCATGTTTATAGTGGTACAGTTTGTAATAGCTAAAACTTGGAAACAGCCCAATTGCCCATCTGCTGGAGACTGACTGGATACAGAAGATGTGTGTGTGTGTGTGTGTGTGTGTGTGTGTGTGTGTGTGTTATATAAATGGAGTACTACTCAGCCATAAAGAATGAGAAACTAGAGACATTTATAGCTAAGTGGATGCATATAGAGGCCATAAAGTAATTTAAATAGGCTCGAATGTGTAAATACCCAATAGTTTTCTCTGGTGTGAAAGAGTAAAGGTGTAAATAAGGATCAAAATATATAATTAATATTGGGACATAGGAAGAAAACATCTAAAGAATAGGGAAAGTGAGTGGGATAGAGGAAAGTAAAGAAGGGAAAAGAGAAAATATGAGAAAAGTGGAAAAAATGGAAACAAAATCTTTGTAAGTAGGGAAGGTTGGAGGGGTTGAAGGGAGGGTAGGGGAATGGGGAAATAAAAGAAGCAAGATAGGTCATGTAAAGGTACAAGATACCAATGATGAACGTAACTGTACTGCATATCTTAAATGTACCCATAAACAATGGAAAAAAGAAACATTTTAACTCTAAAGAAAATATACTTAGTTCTAGTGTTTCTCTAAAGCTAATATCTTGTTTAATTTCTCTAAAGTACTCATGGCTTTCTGAACCCTTGTCCTTCTTACTAAAGGGCTCTGGACATTTTTTTCCTCGTGGTCTCTTCCTTGTGTTGTTGTTTGTGCAAATATGTTGTGTGCACTTTCAGAATAATCATTCTGATATGTCTTTTTCTTTATGTGCTTTTGTTAGTACATGTTTATAGTACATAATGATTACATTCATCTTGAGGCATTTTCTACATGTACATAGCCTATACCAATTCTTTTTGTTTTAATCCCTTTCCTTTTCCTTCCCTTACTTCCTCCCTCCCTCCATCTCTTGGTCCCTTCCTTTTTGCAAAAGTTCTATTTCCCTGTTTTTATTATCTATCTTTTATTTTTCTCTTTAATTCACTGCCCTTTCTTATAGAAGTTTTTTTGTGAAGTAACAGATCAATAAATAAATGTTGGTTGATAACAATGAGTGGGAGCCCAGAAGCTACAGTGGCAACTAAAACACTTTGGATCTGCGAGGATCCATTTTATTTGAAGTAGAATCCCAGTGAAGACTTAATGTAAATACTGCTTTGAACATGGAAGAGAACATAAAAGAGATATATGGTACCATACTTTCTCAGTAGGAGCTGATACTCCACTTGGCAAGATTAAAACATGACTAGACAGGACAGTTAAGGAGCAGAACTGGACAGAATGTGATTAAGTCGCCACAGTGTTCAGAGGAAGAGAAATTAGAAATTCATGGAGGTCCCATAAACAACAACTCCCCATTTTTCCTTCATCCTGGAAATACATTCTTTTATCTAATCTCTATTAAAAATCTGTGGGGTAGTATTAGATATGTCATTTTATAAGGAATTAAATAAGGTTAAGAAGATTTTTCCACAAACTTTTAATTACTACAGAATTGGTGAAACATGGATCAGAAAGGAAATAGACTAATACTCTAAAATTTCGGATTATACACCAAAAGAGCTACATGTTTCTTTTTTGTAGGAGTTGGTTTAAGGGGTCATTCATGGACATGTTAATTCTTATCTCTAAAAATTCCCATATAGCACCTGATGTTTCTCTTATTTAAAAATTCTCCTTCTGACATTTATTCTGGTTCAATCTAAAATATCCACTTAAAGGCTTATGTGTTTACAGGTAGAGTTTTTGGAAAGTAACTCAACCATGGGAGATCAATCCATTGATGAGTTCATAAGCAAATGTGCTACTAGAAGGTGGGACTTGATTAGAAGAGGGGTAATTAGGGGAATGATCTAGAAGAAAGTATTCTTTCCCCTGGTTCCTTCTCTGTCTGGCTCTCTTACTTTCTCTGTGCTTCCAGCTGCCATCAAGTGAACAGCTTTTCTCTCCCATGGCCCTGCAGGGAATGTTTCTGATGTTTTTTCCTTGTAGCCATAACCAAGGACTGAAACATCTGAAACCATGAACCAAAAATAATTCTTTGCTACCTTAAGTTGTGGGTGTCAAATTTTTGTTCCAGGATAGGGAAGATGACTAAGACAGGGTCCCTGCTGGCTGGACTAGTATTAAAGGAAAATAGCTGCTGGATTGAGAACATAAAAACAGTGTTGTGTTGCTATGTCTACATTTTTGGGGTTGCCTTCATCCAACAGTGAGACAAATTTTTAGGGTGAGGGATGTTGGTCAAGTTTGAAATCTTGTCAGAACTGTCAAGGGGAGGAAGAAGGAACTTGACTGTCACTTTACGGGCCACAGTTAATTAGCCTATTTAGTTGATGGTGGAAAGGGCAGAGGGAGATCTGAGTAGTTTTTTTTTTTTTGCCATATTTTCAAGGACAGGGGAAAGTGAAAGTGAAAAATACAAGATCCAAATATGGCCCTCAACTTAGAAGAATTCCCTGTTGGCTGAGGCCTTATAAATAGATTCTTCCTGCTGAGATGTATTCTAGCAAGATATGAAGCCCAAATTGAGTTCTACAATGTGGGTTTAAGAAAAGCACTGGGGATGGCAAATGTCCTTGGAAGAATGAATCAGGAAAGGAAATCATTAATTGTTGCAAAACAATGCATGTTTGTCAAGCACTACTTGATCTGCTTTATATATATTATTGTCTAATTCTTAAAATGATTTTTGTTTTGGTGGTAGGTATTATTGTCCTTATTTTACAATGTCTCAGAGAGAGAAAGAGTTTGCTTTTGATGGTTTTACTATGATAAGATTACTATGTTGATGATTAAACTATTATCTCTTAGCTTCCCACCTACCTGTCTACATTTTGCTTTGCCAGTGGATTAAACTCTGTCATTCAGGGGTGTGAGGGAACCTTGTGAGCAAGCTGAGGTGTGTGGAACATACTCCTTGTTTTGCTATTATTTCTGCTTTTCCTTCTGTTTCTTCTCTACTGACTTTCTTTTCTTATGAGCATTACTTCGTCGATATGTCTTTCCTCTGCAGCAGGAGTTTGTTCCAAGAGCAGCAGCAGTGGAGCCCAGTTTGTCATTTTGCCAACATTGGCAGAGTCTGCACCAGTTGCTGGCTTTCCTTTTTCAGAGATCTTGCAGTAGCTATTGTGGTACTTTAGCATTCTCTATTTGCCTTTTCATATCTAATTAAAAACGTTTACTGAATTAACACTTTTATATTAATTTATTTCTGTGTAGTCTGTGTGATTTTTGTTTCTTGGCTGTAGTCTGAGACATTTATATAACTACTTGTAATTACCACCACCACCATCATCATCATCATCATCATCATCATCTCCACTTATTATTCAGTTAGCACTTATAAGGTACGAGAGTCACATTTGTCATAGTTGATAGTGGTAGAATACATTAAATACACTGAAATCCAGGGTGTCTAAGTGAGGCCTGGCAGTCATTCTAGAACTTGTCAACCTACCATTTCTTGTTCCTTTCTCTTTTCTGTGCTTTTTGAGCTGCTCACTGGGAATGTGTTTCCAACCAGATAGACCATCTTTAAACCATGGCTGTAATGGCCTGAGTCTAGATGTTCCCTCAAAGCCTCATGCAGCCATGCAGTCATAGGTGAGGTTTTTCAGAGGTGGCTGGAACTAGATGTGTGTTGCTAGGATTAAGGGTGTGTGATTAGTCCACTAAATTAGCTCATTATTGGTTTGCCATAGTTCTTGGTGTGGCGGACTGTAGCCTGGATAGAATATAAGCAACAGAAAGGGACTGCTGTCATAATTTGCTGCTTCATTACTTTGCTGCCTTTTGCCTGCCATGAATTGTTTCTCTTCTGCCATGGTACCCTTCCTCAGAGCCAGCCAACTATGAACTGAAACTTCTACAAACTGAGCTACAGTAAACTTCCTCTTTAACTTCAGGTGTTGGGTATTTTTTCTCAGCAATGAGAAAAGTAACTAAGACAATGATGTTACCATTGCCTCTCCTTGATGAAGGGATCTCACTACCTTATAAGTTTATGGAATCAACCTCACCCTGAACATTAGGATAGATTGTCTTCGTGATTAGCATTTTTATACAAGTTCTAGACTCCCAGATCAGTGAGATTCTTCTGTATCTGCTCCAACTCTATATTCTTAGAACATCTAGGATTGTGGATCATTTCTTCACTCTTCCTGTCTGGGAGTTCCTATATGTCTCATTATTATGACTGCATGATTTGAGATGTTTATAATTCAGGTATTTTTCATTGGTTCTCATTATATACAGCACAAGCCAAGCAAACAGACTTGGTCCTTGACCTTACCTCAGTATTCTGTTTAAATAAAATTTTCCTGGCCAATTTTATGCATAATCTTTTCCTGAGTATGTGATAATTGACAGAATATATTAATAGACATGTCCATATTTGCAATTAAACATGAATTATTATTGTTTCTCAAGTCAAGGTCAAACAGAACTTTGTACAAAATTTTTAGTTTCACCTTGATATTGTCTCTAGTCTTTCCTCTGAAATCCAGGGTGTCTGAGTGAGGCCTGACAGTCATTCTAGAACTTGTCAACCTCCCATTTCTTGTTCCTTTCTCTATTCTGTGCTCTTTGAGCTGTTGACTGGGAATGTGCTTCCAACCTTTTCTCTTCTACTTCTTCTCTATCTTCTTCCATGCAGAGGCAAACCAATTATGGGTCACGTTAGCTATTGCTCATCACATCTTTAATGTCTTTCTGGTTTTGCTTGCCCCACTTAAAATATTAGAAAACAGTACTTGCCTGGCTCAGAATGCTAGAAAAACTTACAGTAACATAGTATAACAGCATATCCTGTGAGGATATTTCTTTTTCATAATCAGAGTTCTGGTTGTCAGGTTATACTAGGAAGGTTTTCAAGGAAGGACACCTTTGAAGTAACCACTACTTCTCCCTCTTTCTTCTACGACTACTCTTTCCTTCAAATGAATCAATACATAGTAGATTTTAGGATCAGAATCCAAAAATGAGACCCTATAAGACAGGGATAATTGGAACACAGAGATGGAATAGAATCTCAAGGTTTTACCTACATGGTAGGTGGGGAAAGACATAGCAAGAAATGATCCAATAACTTTTACAAGTTATCTCTGGGATATGGGTAGTCGTAGCAGGGAGCCAGCAGTAGGATCTGGAGAAAAGAAGTACTCTTGATGAAAACTCTCTAAGGAAGCCAGACAGGATTTATATAGAGTAGGGATTAAAAAAAGACCTGGGTCTTGGAATAGTTGGAGCTTGGGAATTTAAGAGCTCAAGCTCATGCAGGCTGAAGCGGTCCTGGGCTACTGAGCTATGGTTATCACCTAAGACACTTTAGACCTTTTCACTAATAACTGGGGAAAACAATGGATAATAATTTAGGAGTGACATGAGATACATTATAAGTGAGTCAGTTCTGAGTTTTCCTGTGTATAAAATGTAGAAATCATGACAATGTCACTGACAAAGAGTTATAAACTGCTAAGGACAAAGAACTAAGGTAATAATCATTCTCCAAGTAAAAACCCCTCAGCTTTTCTTCTTGTTGTTTGAATGATTAGTTGGAATTAGTTGAAAAGGACCTAGGAAATCATTATAATTAAATATTTGTCAATGTTTGGTCTGGAGTAGTAGCTAACTCCTGAGTTATGAATAATGATTTAGGGCCAGTGAAGTATCTATAATCTAGTGATTCCCTACTGTGTAATTTACCTTCTCATCCCTTGACAAAGTCTGAAACATTTTTGTTGGTTGGCACTGAGGGAAGAGGAAGAGGAGTTATGGTTACTCCACCTAGTGTGTGGAACCCATGATGCTACTAAATATTTGGCAATGCATAGCAGCTCCTCACATTGAAGAGTCACCTGGCCCAAATGTCATTAGTGCTTAGATTGACAAACCTTGCTATAAACCAAGTGACTTCTCCATTCTTTTTATTCTCCTGGGATTCTTTGTCATTGTGAATGTGTTTCTTGAGCAGTTGTAATACCACTATGAATATTTCAAACTTGTATTGAACATAATAGATTCATCTTTTAGCAACACGTAATTCATTAGGTATCTGGAGATTAGCATTCTCTAGCTATGGCTCCTCTGTACATGATTGTGTGTACATATTCCAAGATAGTGAGGCAGAATGAGATTGTAGATCTCCAGAGAGCATCCCCAAAGAGTAACACATGACTTTCACTTTTGCAATTTTCTCCATCTTAGCTGCTCAGTGAAATAGGTACTCTATATAGGAATGCAAAAATGTTTCTTCTTTTTCTCTCTTGGAGCTACAGTGTGAGTTGATATATTGTTATTAGTACAGATTAATTTCTTCAGTACTCTGAAAAGCAACAAGACCTGGAGTGAAACCCTATCATACGTTTCCCTGGTCCAGAAATGACTAGATATGTATATTGGAGCTACCGGTAAGATGCGTGCCAACTGACCAGAACTGAATAATCTTTGTTAATTTTATCAACTTGGTTTATGTAAGAATTATTTTGAAAAGTTTCACAGGAATTCTTCTATAGTGGAGCATTTCTATGCCCCTTTCTTTGTAGGTAATTGAGGAATTTGGTTTCTTTGTTTTTCTTGTGTTCAAGCACTTTAAAAAAATGTATCTAGAATATAGAATCATAGATTTGAAAATGACTTCAGTGAGGTCAGCAATCTACTACACACAACCAAATCTGTTCTGCCACCTATCCATTTATGTAAAAATGTTTTATGACAACACGGACATGCTCATTCATTTTCATATTATCTATGGCTGCTTTTGCATTAAAATAGAACTGAGACCATCTGTTCCAGAAAACCTAGTATACTTATCTTTGGCAGAGAAAGGTTTTTGACCCTAACTTCAGCCGAATTCCTCATTGTGCAGATGAAGAAACTGAATCCTAGAGAGATTAAATGACGAGACCAAAGTCATACCACTAATGGAATTGAGGTGAAGGCATGATTAATACATGCTTGACTGATTTGATTTTCCCTCTGAACAAAACAATTGTCTTTATGTCATGCAGCTTTAGCTGAAGCAAGACTTCAGGCAAGTGCTATAACAATTTTGTGCGGTTAGGTCTGTGTTTTCCTAAGGACAGCAGAATATGTATGGGTCAACCTCCTGTGTCTCAGTATTATATTCCTCAAAAGTTTAATTACTAATAGTAAGTCAAAGAAGACATTTTGGTAATTGATGAAATCTCGAATGTATTAAGACTGTCCTCATGTTCTGCTGTGGCAACAGCTGACAGTGATGAAATCTATAGAAGTAGGGCACATTTCCATAACATGAATATTCAGAGTTGATGATGCAAGAATTATTATTAAACCACTGGGAAGAACACATTCTTCTTATTATTTGATTGACTACTAAATGTTGCCTTTAAAAATAATTTAGTTTGAATACTTTTGATAATGAGGAAAGAGAAGCTTGGGGGGAAAACCCATACATTTTCCTCAGATACATAAGCAGGAAATTAGATTAATTTAAACTATATAATACATCTAGAGAGGCAGAGTCCTCCTCCAAGTTTGCAAAGCCTGGCAGCAGACAGCATTGCAATGTTGTTGGGAGCAGTGGCAGCAGAGAGGAGCTATTGTGGATGAGAGTGTACACATGCTTCCAGATGTCAGATTCCTCCCAGAGGGCCAGTCTGGAAACTGATTTTGCCTTTTCCTATAGGAGTTTGCAAAACAATATCCCAAAGCTGTTGGTTTGTTTTACTTTGATGTAATGACTTACAACATTACGGCACCGATTTAAGTACAAGAGAGTTTAGAAAACCTTTAGACAAATGGAAAGTCACTGATGTAAGCAAAGTTCAAAAGGAAATTTAATCATATGCTAATTTTACCAACAGGACTCAGGACAGATATGGCTAAGCATTTTGGCAGGAGTAGGAATCTTCTGGAAGGTGTTATGTGCTCTCAGCTGACATCAGGTGTGCATGTGTAGGTGAACCAGAAATGTTGGGATGACTGCTGAGAGTGCAAAAATGTCTGAAACCACTCCTACTTGGAGCAGAGTGCCGTGAGTGGAAATCAGAAGAAGTAAATTAAACTCAGCCATAAAAAAGCATCCTCTTTTTCTCTGTCACCTAGAGGAAGAGCTGAGGTGTGGATAGGAATGGGGATGAACAACTGCTGCCCAAGGCAGTGTGGTGAATGGAGAGTCTGTGTGAAGATAGCATCAAAAGTGACTTTGGAGCAAAGCAGATTCACTGTGACTGGTTGGACTCTGCCTGAGTCAGTTGTGAGATCCAGAGGACATACTGTGTAACTTCTTACAACAGAAAGTTTGTAAAATAGCTCAGAAATGGGCTGCAGAATGATCACTTAGTGATGCAGTCATGTACCCAAGATGGGAAAGCAGATAAACAGCAAGAGGAATGAGCGAGGCAGGAACCATTGGAATTGAAAGCAATTTTTGGATGATTTTCCAATGGGTAAAGATGTGCCAATGGTAGCTTGATGATAAATGCTGTATTTTTTAGGGCAGCTTGGTGCTTTCCCTGGTAACCCACCCCCAAAGCTGCTGTTCCATCTAAAACTGTAGCTGCTTTGGTCTGGGAGTTTCCTGAGTCTGATTTGGGAATGATACACCTTCTGGACTAACTGGAGCCTTCACTACGACCAGATGGGAGCTGGCACTGAAGAATTTCCATGATAACGTTGGTGGTCACTGGGCTTCATGCAGACAGAATTTAGATTGGATTCTTGTTCTGTCTAACCAAGGCATGGAAATCAACTGCAGATTTCATTTTTTTGTTAATATAAATGATAATAAACTCCTTGCCAGTCTACCACAGGATTTAAAAATGATCTGTCACAGCATTTTTCCTGTTGTTCAATATAGCCACCCTTATTAAGGATGTATCAGTAGAGCTGTTCTGCTTTATAGCATAATTACAATCATATTCCTGCCCTGTATATAAATATATAAAAATTAAAGTCATATTTTTTGTCAGATGCAGTGGCAAAACACATAGGACCTTATGATAACTGATTGCTTTTTAAATAACAGAATTAAATATTTTGGCCTTGAATTAGAGTTGTGATTTGCTAAATCTAGTATAGAAAAAGTATCTCATTAATTCAGAGTTGGAAAAGATTGGTGAGGCAGCTAATGATATTTCTGCAGGTTCTGCTCCTGCAGTGTGTGCCTGGGCCAGAGCAGTCAGGGGAGACGTGAAGATGGGGACCAGGAGAGAGATGGAGAGGGGTGTCCTGAAAGGTCAAACACTTCCATTGCTCCTCATACTGAGGAAATGTAGTATTTCAAAACCTTTAAGGAACATACAGACTTTTTTCTCTATTCCCCTAGAGCTGTGTTCCCGACCTTCTGATGGGTCCTATTCACCTTCTGTTTAACCCTTCACTCAGGCACTTGGGAAAGGACTGGTCTAATGGGGGGAGTGATTGTTTGGAGGTACCTGGGTCCAATCTGGAGAGGGAAATCATCATCTACCATGCCCTTCAGCACTTCATTGCCAGTTGGTAGTGGATGAAAATTGCATCTCTAATTGGTCCTTGGAATTTCACAGGAGAAAGGCATCGTCCTATAGGGGTGAATTTATTGGCACAGGTGATTTCTTATTTTTTACTTCTGTTATTAGTTTTCTATGGCTGCCCCAACAAAATAACACAACTGGATGGCTTGAACACTAGACATTTATTTTTTCACAGTTTCAGAGGACAGAAGGCCAATATCAAGGTGCCTGTAGGTTTGGCTGTTCCTGAGGACTTTCTCTTTGGTTTGCAGATGGCCGCTTGCTTGTTATGTCCTCACATATTCTTTTATCTATAAGTAAGCATACTTTTGACTTCTACTCTGTGTGTGGTGTGTGTGTGTGTGTGTGTGTGTGTGTGTGTGTGTGTGTGGTGCTGGGAGAGAGCCCAGGATCTTTACACTGAGCTATAGCCCTAGCCCTTGTTTATATTTTGAGGCGGACTTAAATTTGGGATCCTTCTGCCTTAGCCTCCCAAAGTTCTGGGATTACAGGAGTATGCCATCACTCCCGGTTCTACCTCTTTGTATAAGGATACTGGCTCTACCCTTAGATCTAATTTATTCTTAGTGATCTCATAAAGTCTCTGTCTTTGAGTCGCATTAGAAGTTAGACCTTTGACACATGAACTTTAGAGGACACAATTCAGTTCATAACATATCCATGCAGCTTAGAAAGAATGCTTGAGAATGGTAAACCTTAGGTAAAAGTATCAAGTAAAATTTCAACAATGCATAGAAGCTATTTGTTGAGAATTTACATAACAAGAAGCAAGCACTCTCTTCCAGCCCAAAGACCACAGGAAAAGAGACATTAAACAAACAAACAAAAAAACATAAGTTAGTGTTTATACTATCATAATGTAAACCCATGTAACATATTTTATTTAATTAATTTCAATTTTGGCTTCAAAGAGAGCTGTTTTCTTTCCTCTTTGAAGTATACTATATCTGGGAGTTAGACAATAGTTACTACAAGGAAACAGCCAAAGACTAAAAACATATTATCCTAGGTAGCATGATCAGAACTGTGTCAGCTCTTTGGAGTCAGATTTGGGAATCATAAGCATATAAAAGGTAATTGAAATTATGGGAATGGTTGAACTTGTTCATATTGTGTGAGACAATGTTGTTGAGAAGAAAATAAGGATTACAATAGGAGCTTAAATGACTGAAACAGAACCTCACGGAGAAATAGATAGAACCCAAGAGAGTAGTACTAGAGAAGTCAAGTAAGAGAGCATTTTAAAAAGAAGGAGGGACTGGAAAGTCCTTCTGAGACTTAAGGCTGTCTGATCAAAATTGTACATATGAGATTTAGCCACAAAGAGATCGTTGGTGACTTCAATGAAAGTGGTGACGACAGAAGTGCGCTGGTTGAAGCATGAAAGAGAGGTGAGAAGACAGCCGTAAAATGTCACTCCCCTTTAAAAGAACGTGATTGTGACGGTGAGAAGACAGAAATGTTCAGGAAGAAATGGAAAAGTATTAAGTGAGTTTTTGTATTTCGGATAGGAGAAACAAATACGATTCTTATGAGAATGGGTAGGAGAGCACTAAGAGTGCAAGACAAAGGAGAGAGGGGATAATCTATAGAGCTGTCCCTGAGATGAGAAGAGCGTAGGCGGGAGGGTCGGTACCACTCAGGAGGACTTTCGTATTGGTCGTGTGGGAAGGAGGAGAAGATGGTGAGGAAGAAAGCTCATAGATCTGTAGGACACTGTAGGAGTTCCGGTCTTTTGGTAGTCAGAGTGCTGCTTATCAGTTATTTCTGATTTTTCCTTCGGGGAATTTTGGGATTTTACTTCTCTGCCTCCATGGAACTGCCATTAGACTTGCTTTAGTCAATGAAGTGCAAGAAAAATCTTCTAAGATGAAGCTGCTAGGGGCAATGGATGTTTTGTCTCACACTCTCCTTTTTTCTTTCCCAAAATGAGTGGAAGCAGACTAAAGGATGGTGTTTGATTAGCCAGGACGTTGAGTTAGACCAGTACAGAGAAGGCCCCTGTGGTCCACAGTCGACATGTAGTCTGAAGTAAATACAAGCTTCATTTTTCTTTTGAGACACTGCTTGTTAATACAGCGTAATGTCTATCCTAACTGTAACTGTAGTTTATGTTTTTTCTGGGAAATCACAATGAAAATCCTTCTATGCTGAAATCTAAAGTGAAACTATTACTTTAGAGTCAACCTTGTTTATCAATCACATCCAGCAAGTTTACACAATTGGCTGAAAACAGAAGTGATGGACATGTCCATATTAATTTTTTTCCATGTAGAAGCAGAAATGATTCCCTATTAGTACAAAATAACTTTCTTGAAATATGCAGAATGCACATATTTTGTTGAGTCTTTCTTTAAAGGATAAGTATACTGTTGGCAAAGGGAACTTTTATTGCTAAAAATCTACTTTAGAATATTCCCTTTCTAAATTATCATAGCACAAAAAGATAAAATGATAGTAGATGTATAGTGATAGAAAGGCTTCAGGGCTCCTGGATCAAGAAGAATTGCCTTTTTGCCAGAGCTTCAAGATAAAGTTAGGAATTTATGTGAAAAAAAGATGGAAGACTAGATTTTGATTTATGATAAAAATATGTGAAAGCTAGTAATCTCGTTTAGTCCTTAAAGTGGATATTTACTGTTAATTCAAAAACAATTTCAGGTCATAGGAACTGCCATTTGTGTGTGTGTGTATGCGCATATGTGTGTGTTAAAAGCCTAAATAGCTATAAATAAACTTTATGATCTGATTTCTTAATAATTGGCTTGTTGATCTTTATTCCACTTTAGCTTAACAACATTTTAAGAAATTCTTAAGTGAAAGGGTTTTAAAGAGAAAAAAATTCTCTTTCATCTTAATTTCAATTGTCATCCAGAACACTTGTATATGTGTAGTTGCTCAGAGTATATTTTAAATAGAAAAAAAAAAAAGAATAACGCAACTTCCCTTACTCTTCTAAGTCCTAACGGAAGGAATTTTAGGCAAAGATATTGCTACATCTTAGAGTTGTTTAGGGATCAGTTTAGGTTGGATGAGAGGCCTCCTTTTGAAGATGAAATTCATAACAATTTTCACAAAACTAGGAGTAGGTATGCAAGTAAGTTTGTCTGAAAATACATATTTTATTCTAATTAATTTATATAGCTACAAGACTTATGGAAGATTATGATGTATCTCAGTAAAGAATGAAAATGACAAAGCATCCTACTTGGATTTCTGTTGGTATTTAGTTAATTAGATTTTATTTGGTGAAGGTTCAAAGGCATTAAAGGGAAATAAAATAAAACAATAAATAAATCAGTGGGGTATAGAAAATAAGCTCAAATTGTCTTAAATAATTTTGAACATTGTTGGCTCTCGTATCTGTAGGACCCGAGAGACATTTGTGGGCTTCAGAGTTGCTTTGACTTGTCTTTTCTTCCCTCTACTTTCTTCTGTGTGTTTTGTTCGTGCTCATGCTGTAAACAAAATGGGAACTGCAGTTCTAGGCTTTACATTTATCCAGGGAAACGTCCCAAGGACGAAGAGGAAATACTTATACACACATTCATGTGACACTTTGAATCAATAAGAGCAAGAAAATGGAGTGCTCTGTTTGGTTTATGCCCATGCAGAGCCGTCTTGGGACTGTTTCATACCTTTGTGGGAGGGCACCTGACAGGAGGCAGGAGTGAAGGAAGGTTAGTTGCAGTCAGGCAACATTACCTATAAAACTGATTTGTGTGTTCAACTACTTTTTGTTAATTTCCTTTGCCCATTGAATGTTTTGCTATAGAGAATTTAAGGGTTTATTCTAGCTGAATCTTGATATAATCAAGGCAGTGATATTTAATAACGGGTCCTTGAGAGACGTATATTTAAATTTGCTTAATTTTATGGCTAAGGAACACACTTGTAGTCCTTCCTTCTGGAAAAAAAAGAAGTTACAAAAACTCAAAGTTATTTGCTCCAAAGGGAACTTTCATAAGCAGTTAAAGAACCTGCAGAAGCTGCACTGCAGGGTATTTGATTACTGGAAGATCTTCACATTAATCCCAAAGTATTTTTCAGCTCTCTGACTCTATCATTAAAGTCCTCTCCTCATCAGCCAATTTTTTCCACTGATACTGATCTTGCGCCATTCATTTTTAGACCTACTTGATTCTCCCTGTGAACTAGGAAGCCACTGCGGAAATGCAGTGCAATGCCTGCCATTCTTCTGTAGCCATGCCCCATATACTCAGTGCTTTCTTCTCATGGGGACTCAGGAATTAAAAGTAGCAAAAGACCAAGTGGAACATATTTTGAGACACAAGTATTTGGTCATTATTTTTTCTGTTGTTTTTACTAAGGGTACCCTTTTCACACCTAGCAGGACTTAGAATTTATGCCTCTCCTGTAGTACAATGCTTCTAGCATGTCTGGGAAATCCATGTGAATCATTGCTGTACTTTTCCCACCTTACCTCTCATTCCAGCCGCACTAATGGAGAACAGTTCTGAACATGCTGCCATCTTTATGCTGCCAGGCTTCATTGCTTTTTCTTTCTTCTCTGGGGCTTCTGTGAATTCATGATATGGGCACCTATAGGAATTTCTTGATACTCCCACATCAAGAAAATGTTTTATGCCACAGATAAGCAGTTTTGCAGCTCATCCTGATTAAATCTTTGAAGGTCTTGACAAAGCTCAGCATCTGTTTCAACTCAATGAAATATTCTTTAAAAAAAAAGATATAACAAAACAGAGGCATACTTTTATGAAATTTTCTATAATATATACAACCATAGAGCCACCACCAAAATAAAAATATTATAGAATAGTTTGAGCATCCCAGAAAGCTACTTTGTGCCTTCTCTGTTTTGAATGTCATACAGATAGATTCATACCGTATGTCTTGTTTTGGATTCTATTTCCTGTGCTTAGTATTATGTGGAGGATTTACCTGTGTTGTTGCAGGGGTTTTGGTGAGTTCTTTTTGACTGTTGTGTAATATTCTGCATTTAACTCTTCACAAAGCATTTTTATATCAATTTCCCTCCCTTTCTGTTTTATTCTCCCTCCTCTTCATTGGGATCACAGCCCAAATAAGCTATCTGTTCCCATTTCTCTTTCTTTTCCCACATCTTTTGTTTGGGATCCTAGTGTCCCAAAGTTATTACTATAAATTGGGAGATTAAAAATCTTGTTTAGCTCTGTTCTTTACTTGATATTTAACTGTGGATAACTACTTCCTCACTGAAGGTTTCCAGTTTCATTATCCATAAAATATGAGAATCTCTGAGATGTTTTCTAGTCTGAAATTGTGCAGCTCAGGTCTGCTATTTAAACAGCATCTTCTAGAGAAGGTTCTGGACAGTTTGCAGGAATAATTGGTAGAATTCATATATAAAAGACCAAAGGTGGGAGTCTGTAAGGACAGCCTCACCACCTGAGTAGCTTTCTAGCCTGTAGCTTCTCTTGCAGTGAGACAGATATATTCGATAGAATTACTAGGTGGAGAAATCAGCACTTTGGTGTAGAGACAACTTCAAGGAGACAGGGATTATGGAATGGAGCAACAGTGCATAGGCTATGAGTCACTGTATTTCATTGCCTTTTTGTCCCCTCAACATAACTGAAATGAACCATTTAAAAGATTATTTATGTGGCAAAATATACTCAGAATAAAGCATATATTTTATGAGGGTTGCTGGTGACAGTACTTGAGACTGTGGGAGAAAACTCTGTCCAGCGACCACAGCTTCTCTTCATTCTATAATGTTTATCTCACATTAGCTCAGTAAAATGCTTTCTAAGAAACTATTATAAATTGCATAGCCTTTATGGTAATTGACCTCATATTTCACTGTGCACATCATCAACAGTTACCCTTACCCAAGATGATGTTTCCATGGTAACTAATGCATTTTTAAATTGTAGGAAATGTGAAGAGTAAAAAAGATCAATTAGCAATATATAACTCCAGTTAACATATAAATGTTTGATTCTCTACATGTGAAATATAATTTTTCAAAGGTGAATATAATAGTCCAACAATTGAAATTGGACATAGGTGAATGACATGTAAAATGGCTTTAAAATAAATTGGCATTCTTTTGCTCATATTTGACCATATCAAGGTATAGGCTTTTATGTAAGTGAGCAAATATGAAAGAACTAATCATGCAATCAGTGCTTATTTAATTATGTGTTTTCTAGGTCCTGCCTACCCCCTTACCTGATTTTCTGTCATTTCATTCTTTATTCGCATTTTTTTTCTTTCAGTACTGGGGATCAAACTCAGGACCTTATACTTATGAGGCAGGAGCAGTGCCACTGAGCTAAATCCCTGGCCCTTATTTGCATTTCAATCATTAGAGCAAAAAGATAAAATTAAAATAATTTTATTCTGTTTCTTAGGAGTTCTCTCTGTGAGGACACATTAATTACTTCATTCATTTATCAAGGATCTATTGAGCACATCCCAAAAATGAATCCTCCTTTCCCCTCCTTGATTGGGTACAGTACTTTCTTTCTAGGATGTTATGTGTAAAATGCTCCCTTTGTCTGGAAAGCTGTCTCCTGGATAGCTACATGGTCAACTCACCATTCCTTTATGTGTTTTCTCCGATCTCATCTACTACAAAAATCTTCCATGATATCCTTAGCAAAATAGCAATCCTCACTCCCACTCCCAGGCTGTATATCATCTGCCTGAGCTACTTATACTCTTAAGTTTTTGTAACTCTAACACATTCTATTTTCCCTCATTCATTCTTTCATTTATCCATCCGCTCATTCTATGTATCCCAGTACAATAAAATCAATAGAGTCTAACAAAGGAGATTGCCTCTATTTTCTTCATACTGTTAGGTTCCCGCATTCTAGAATAATAGTAATAGTATTTACTAAGAATGCAATTATTATTTTCGAAATGACTGAATAAATATATAGGTGGAAGAGACAGACTCTATTCTTTCTCTTGGGGAACTGATTCTTGGAGGCATGATAGTAAATAAAGAAGCTTATAAACAGGAGTATAATGGAAAAGTCTTATAAAACAAATGAAATGTATAATACATCTTAATGGCTAGTTTATTAGACCGTAGTCACCCCATCTATTGACTGTCAGGGAAGTCCTGTGGGGAGGTGATGGGTAGGGAATAGGAAGATGGCAGGGTGGTCTCAGGAGTAAACTGAGCATACTGGACTGAAACACATTGCATGCGATATGTTTGAGCAGACTATATCCTCTAGTATATTTCATGTGTAAAGATGGTGTTTGAGAAATTAGTCTTGAATGCACATGTCCATAAATGTGCCCTGTTCAGTGATCTGCAGGTTCTCCACTTCTCATTATATTACATTCCATAAAATTTACACATTAAGCCTCCCTAATCAGACCTTATCAGCATCTGAGTCTGCAAACCTTGTCCTAGAGCTCTCCATTCCCAGAGGCCCAAGTGTTCCTGGAAAGTTGGGGAAGGTGCATGCCAAGCTGGAGGTCCTTGAAGTCCTAGTATAAGCCAGAAAAATTTATCCTAAGCGTTATTGTTATTTTATGTTTTTAAAGTCATGGAGTAAAGAGTTATATATTGGACTTTTTTATAATTCAGGGTAATCCTATTTTTTAAAATTAATTTTATTGGTATATTTAATGTATACAATATAATGACATTCAATGTCAGAAATTTGTACCTTTACATAGTCAATCTTGGTTCTTATTTTTTCCTCATCCCTTACCCTCCCTTTAACCCCTCCCTTTCTCCCTATCTACAAAGACTTTGTTTCCATTATTTTTCATTTTCTTGTATTAATTCCATTACCTTCTTTAATTGATTTTTAATGAATATGTGTCTTCTGTATTTTAAAAGTTAGGGCCGGGATTTAGCTCAGTGGTTCTGGTGTCTGCCTTGAAAGCACACGAGTTCTATCCGCAGTACCAAAAAAAAAAAAGGTAAAAAATGTGTGTCAAATTTCAAAACTCTATACTATCTAGAAAATGTGTTTTAAAATGCCCATATTTTGACACGGGCTTTTACTTCCACATAAAGCTCTTGTTGTTGGTTACCGAGGTAGCGTGGTCTGGAAATTAGTAGTCCATATGCTGGATCAGATTCCTGTGGTTTGAATCCAGACTTCTGCAGTTACCAGCTATATAACTGTGTAAGTTACTAACCCTTTGTGTGTCTTCTTTCCCTCCTCTGTAAAATGGAACTAAAATAGTGCCTGTTTAGTAGGATTATTATGAGGATTAAATAGGTTAATTTATGTGAAACTCCTGGAACCGTGTTTAATATTCAGTAATCATCCCACAGTAAATGTTAAGACTGTAACTGTTATAACCACTAGAGTGTATCCAAGAAATTTTTGGAAAACATTTATTGAACATTTTCAAATAAGAGATTTATCAATTGTTTATGTTGCTCTCAGGAGGAAGGTAAATGTGGAGCAATAATCTTGTGACTGACAAAAACATTTTTAAGGCTGACATCATTTTAATTTAGCAAAATTCTATTTTTTGAACTTGCTGGCTGTGGCTTTTGTTTCTGAAAGTATCACATTTCATCCCACACTCCTGAACAGTGAAATAGCACATCTTGAAGAATGCTGCTGGGCCAATTGCTCAAGGGATGCTCCCATTTCTGTCCGATTCTTGAGGGCAAGATTCCTGTTGAGAATTTGAAGAAGGAAGCTAGTGATCTGGGTTGTGAGATCCTCTGATATTGTTTACATATTCATCTTCTCTTTCTTGAGATCCAGATCCACTGAAAATAGAGGTAGAGGGGCCTGTTTGAAAGGAGTGGGAATTTGAGAGGCCTGATTTATAGTAAATCAGTCATGAGGAAAAAGAATATTCTTTTTAAAATTAATTTTATTGGTACATTTTAGGTATACAATATAACGACTCATCATTGGAGATTTGTATTTTTACATAATATATTTTGATTGTTATTTTTTCCCATTCCCTTGCCCTCCCCTCAACCCCTCCACGTCTCTTTATTTACAAAGACTTTGTTTCCATTTTTTTCATTTCTATTCCCTACTCAGAGAATACCATTCATGTGTTAATGTGTAAACTTTTAAAGGCAAGTATCTAGCATATTTTAAAAGCTATTTTAAAGCATTCAGACAATTGGTAATTTAGGTTAAAAAATTAATTCTCAGTGTGATATATTTTATGTTCCCTATCTAAGATGAACCATAGCTAATGTAATATGCTGTGTGAGCCGATGCACGTAACATTATCTGGTGGAGGGGGTTGTTATAACACATTAGTGAACATTGTCTGTCTGTAGCACCCTTTATCTGCTTTATCTCAGGGAACCTTCACAAGAACTGGATGAAGGAGAGTTATTAACTACGCAACAGATGAAGGAACGGATACTGAAGAACATGGCCCAAAACACACAGCTGGGAGATGCTGAGTCAGGCTTAGAACTTCAGTCTTTGGATTCCTAGAGTTGTTTTGCTGACTCACTTTGGCTCATCATTAAAAATGGAAATATAGGTCAAGCAATAAACATTATGACAAAAAATTTGGTAGGGATTAGAAAAAAGAACTACAGTGTAATTAAAGAGCTATTAACTAGGTTAAGGTAAATCTAAATGTTCAGATTCAAAGGACAGCTGCATAATACTATGTTCTGTAAAATAAGTGAGTTAGCCCTAGGTTATTTCTAGGTTTACTGTTAGAAAGAAAACCCAGACGATCATCTTTTTCTCTAAAGGATGATGTAAGTATTTCTCTAGAGTGGATTTTTAGAAGTTGAATTAATGAGTGAATGGTATATGTACTTAAAATTTGTAAAAATTGGTAATATTATCTTCTTAATTCCCATAGTAATATATAAGAGTTCCTGGTCTTATTCCACTCTTCCTATTAGGCTATTAGTACTTTTGAAAAATGTCAAAACTATAGATGACCCATAGTGTGTGTGTATATACTCTAGAGTGGATTTTTAGAAGTTGAATTAATGAGTGAATGGTATATGTACTTAAAATTTGTAAAAATTGGTAATATTATCTTCTTAATTCCCATAGTAATATATAAGAGTTCCTGGTCTTATTCCACTCTTCCTATTAGGCTATTAGTACTTTTGAAAAATGTCAAAACTATAGATGACCCATAGTGTGTGTGTATATATAAAATTTGAAGCGATCCTCCAGCCTCAGCCTTCCAAATGCTGGGATTATGGGCATGTGCCACCTTGCCGGGCTCACAGCATATTATTGTTTAAAGTTGCATCTTTTTTACTATTAATGATACTAAATATTTTTTTTCTATGAAGTACTGATTTATATTTTTTCTTCATGCTTCCTTTTGGCTTTTACCTGTTTTCTGATGCATATATAAAGCATTTTATACATTTATATTCATCATTAAAGAATAATTTATTCTATTACAAACTGTGCCCCTATGAACATGAGTGCATATATATCTCTGTGGTATGATTCTTTTAGTTCTTTAGGGGATATACCCAGCAGGGGAATAGCTGGGTCAAATGGGACCTCTAATCCTAGTTCTTTGAGGTATCTCCATATTGATTTGCACAGTGGTTGCACCAGTCTACATTCCCACCAACTGCAGAGAATGGTTCCTTTTTCTCCATAGCCCCACCCAGCATTTGTTATTGGTTGATTTCTTGATAGCAGCCATTCTTTCTGGGGTAAGGTAGAATCTCAGGGTTGTTTTCATTTGCATCTCTCAAATGACAGGTAATATTGAATATTTTTCTTATGTTTATTTGCTATTTCTACATCTTTTTCTGAGAAATGTCTGTTTTTTCATGAGGCACACTGTATTTCTGTGTGCCTCATGACTCTACTCTGAGGTTTGAAGTCAGAGATTCATCTCAGAATTCTGACCAATAATAATAATACTCAGGTATTACTGGGTCCTATATCTTATGCCATTTTCACTTCTTAAAAGTACCCCTACTATTTCTAACTAATATAAGATGATGATTGGCCTTGGAAGCAAGCAGAAGATCTGTTATGGCTAAGATCAGGTTGTGGCTTAATGTATTATTCACACTGAATGAGTCATCACATATCTGAAAAAGGGAAATTTTTAATCCCCACTTTAGAAACAACAAAAGTAGGCTCAAGTCAGGGGACCTGTCAAAGATGCATGAAATTAAGAATGGGAGTGCAGACTGCTACAACCATTATGGAAATCAATATGGAGATACCTCAAAAAACTAGGATTAGAGGTCCCATTTTACCCAGCCATCCCTCTGCAGGGTATCTTTCCCAAAGAATTAAAAGAATCATACCACAGTGATATATGTGCACCCATGTTCATAGCTGCATAGTTTGCAATAGCTAAAACTTGGAAACAGCCCAATTTACTATCAACTGGAGACTGGCTAAAGATGATGTGGTTTTTCTATAAAATGGAGAACTACTCAGCCATAAAGAACAAGAAACTAGAGACACTTATAGTTAAATAGTTCATATTCATAAATAGGACACATGTTTAAATACCCAATAGTTTCTCTGGTGTGAAAAACTGAAAATGTAAATAAGGTTAAAGTTATATAATAATGTGAAATAGGAAGAAAGGGGCTAAAGGAGTAGGGAAAGTGGGAAGGGTAAGAGAAATGTAAGAAGGGAAAATAAAAAAGTATGAGAAAAGGAAAAAAAATGGAAACAAAGTCTTTGTAAATAGCAAAGGGTGGAGGAGGTGAAGGGAGGGCAGGGGAATGGGGAAAAAAATAAGAACCAAGACATGTCATGTAAAGGTATAAGATCCCAATGATGTATGTAACTGTATACCTAGAAAGTACTAATAAACAATAATAATAATAAAAAAAGAATGGTAGAACAGTAGTTTTACAAATTGTGTAACGTATCCAGCTCTACCATTTCCATGAAACTACCCTTCAAGGTCATCAACAACCTCCAAATTGCCAAAACCAGTGGACCTGATTCTGTCCATACTTTGCATGACTTCTCGGCAGCATCAGTTTACCACATCCTTAAAATGCTCTCTGCTGGTAGCTTTTCTGTCATCTCACACTTCTGGTTTTTCTCTTGATTGGGCAAGCTTTGCTTCTAGGTATTCTTTACCTGTTTTTCTTCCTTTGATTTCTAAATCCTAAATCTTCAAGTCTAAGTTTTCTGTTCCAGAACTTTCTCCATATGCATATTATCTAGTCAGATGGCTTTAAATAGTATCCCCCTCTAATGAGGCAATATCTTTTTGGCTTCACACTAATATTTCCCTATCCTATTCTACTGCAACCACATTGCTTTCCTTCCTGATATTCAAACATTCATAGCATACTTCTGTTCCAGGTCTTTAAAGTTACTATTCTCTCTGTCTGTGACACTTCTAGCAGAGACAGGCACAGATAATACCTTCATTTCTTTCATCCCTTTACTCAAAAATCACCTTCTCAGAGAGGCCAACCCTATTTTGTATACAACAACACTCACTGCAAATCCAGGCCCTCCTATTTTCCTTGCAGTCTTTTAGTTTTCTGGATAGTAGTAATTACCATGTAGTACATTGTGAGCTTCCTAAGGGCACATGGTAGTTACTCAATAAATACATTTTGAATACAAAGTTTATATACTAATAAATAATTCTTAAAGCCAAGGAGTATAGAAGTTTAGATGATGGTCTCTGGGGTCTGATAATGTGGCTTAGATACCAGCTACTGTTTTACTAGTTGTTAGATTCAGTCATTTACTCTCCCTATGTCTAAGTTTCCTCTTTAGGAAGATATGAATAATAGTAATAGTCGATTCTTTGTCCTAGTTCATGTGCAGGTGAGTTTTTTTTTTTTTTTTTTTTTTTTTTTGGTACCGGGGATTGAACTCGGGTCCTTGCGCTTGTGAGGTAGGCCACCGAACTGCTGAACTAAATCCCCGGCCCAGCAGGTGAGGTTTTGTTCACAAAATCTTCTTTTCTACACCAGTGTCTTCGAGAGATCTACCTAATCTCTCTTCTAGCCAGTTTAGTGTTTCTGTTTCAATATTTAGATCTTTAAAAAGATAGGGGTTTAGTTTTAATCTTTAGCAAGTTGAAATATGGTTTTCCAGCACCATTTATGAAAGAGGCTATCTTTCCTCCAGTGAGGATGGTTGGCTCCTTTGTCAAAGACGAGGTAGCTGAGTACATCTGGAGTTGTTCCTGCATCTTCTAATTGGTTCCACTGATTCTCAGGTCTGTTTCTTTGCCAGTACTATGCTACCTTTATCACACAGTAGCTTTGTAGTATGGTTTCAAGTTGGGGGTTGTGATACCCCCTACCTTGTCTTTATTGCTTAGAATTGCTTATGCTACCCTAGATCTCTTTTGGTTCCAAATGAATTTTTCGATTGTTGTCAGTCTCCTCTTATTAAAAAGCTTCTGCAACCAACAGCACGAAGACACAACCTACAATATGGGGACTTTTTTTTTTTT
>NW_022900916.1:52335395-52396448 GCF_012274545.1 Fukomys damarensis | reverse complement strand
CAAAATGAGCATCTGAAATGAACAGACATTTCTCAGAAAAAGATGTAGAAATAGCAAATAAACATAAGAAAAATATTCAATATTACCTGTCATTTGAGAGATGCAAATGAAAACAACCCTGAGATACTACCTCACCCCAGAAAGAATGGCTGCTATCAAAAAATCAACCAATAACAAATGCTGGGTGGGGCTATGGAGAAAAAGGAACCATTCTCTGCAGTTGGTGGGAATGTAGACTGGTGCAACCACTGTGCAAATCAATATGGAGATACCTCAAAGAACTAGGATTAGAGGTCCCATTTGACCCAGCTATTCCCCTGCTGGGTATATTCCCCAAAGAACTAAAAGAATCATACCACAGAGATATATGTGCACTCATGTTCATAGGGGCACAGTTTGTAATAGCTAAAACTTGGAAACAGCCTAATTACCCATCAACTGGAGATTGGATAAAGAAAATGTGTTTTTTATAAAAATAAAATGGAGTACTACTCAGCCACAACGAATGAGAAACTAGAGACATTTATAGCTAAATGAATACACATTGAGGCCATACACTTAAGTGAAATAAATAGGACACACATGTGTAAATAAATACTCAATAGTTTCTCAGGTGATCAAAATGTATATAGATAATGTGAAATAGGAAGAAAAGATGCAAAGGGGCGGGAGAAGTGGGAGGGGGAGGGGAAAGGAAAGAAGGGAAAGGAAAAATTTTGAAAAAAGGAAAAAAATGAAAACAGTCTTTGTAAATAGGGAGGGATGGAAGGGTTTCAGGGAGCGGGGAGAATGGGGAAACAAGAACCAAGATATATTATGTAAAGGTACAAATTCCCAATAATGAATATTAGCATCTTGTATACCTAAAATGTACCAATACAATTAATTAAAAACATGCATTATGAAAATAATAAAATAATAGTAATAGTGCTTCATAAGTAATTTTGATGGGTAAATGATTTAATAGATGAAAAGCACTTAGTATAGTAACATATGTAGTAAAGTGTTCAATAATTCTTAGGTGTTTTATTCTCACTGTTACAGTCTCTGGCCACCTAGTTGATATACGAAGTATCAAATTGGCATCTCAGTATATTCACAATATTGAGTGTAACCAAAACAGCACCCTTGATTCTCTAATTTTCACTTTCTCGGTAAGTGGCACCGCTTGATGCTTACAAGATTAGAGGGATCATCTTTAATTTCTCTTGCCCTCCGCTATCACATCCAGGCCACCAGCAAGTTTGTGATGATTTGACTTTTCTATATCTATGTTTCTGCAATTCTCTTATCATCACCCTGACCTATTACACCATGACCTTGTCTTTTGAGTCTAATGCACAGCTTTAAATTAGTCTTGCTTCCCCATCTTGTTCCCTTCATATTCATAATCACGCAGCCATAGGCATTTTTCAAGGAAACTTCCCTGATCACATCCTTCAATGAGTTTCCACTGCCCATCGTATAAAATTCATACTTTATACCATGGTCTGTAAAGCCTTGCATGATCTCAAATCGATCTACCTCTCCTCTCTTATCATTCACACTTTCATTATTATATATGATATTTAAGCCAGACCAACTGCTGTTTTTCTTCCTGTAAGTCTTTTCCAGCTTTTACCAACTCAGAACTTCTACACTTATTATTCCTGCTGCCCAGAATGTTGCTCCCACAAGCCTTTGGCTATGTGATTCATTCTCTAGTCTGATCTTCAATATCCTCTGCCAGAAAAATCTCATACAATACCCTTGCTACAATTTGGAGACTATCTGTGTAGTCACAGTATTCTGGCTTGAATAGTTTGAATTGTTCAGTGAAATTGAATCATCTAGTGAAACAGTTTATTTTGATCAGTGACTCTCAAGCCTTATATGTTTTCTCTGTTCAATTCTTTATTTTAATAAACTATTAATATCTAACTACTTCTGGTAATTGTTGCAATTAGAGGTAATATAAAGTATCTGAATAGAATTGACATAATAAAAGGTAGCAAATATAGTTTTGACCTATAGGACCTGATTATTTGAAGTGAAAATAATAGCAGTTCCACATGGAGGGCACTGCTGTAGGCATTTCTTTTATCTTTCTTACCAACAGAGCGATGGTTCTCTTCAGATATCCATCATGAGCCCATGAACCCATGAAGACCAGGAACCCATGTTGCTCAGGGGAGTTGACCTCTCACTCCTAGCAGACTTAGTTCCCATTTAAGTCAATGATCCCCAAATTTCTTGGTTCCTTGTGCCCTTAGTAACCTACAGAATTTTTCAGAATGTTTCTAGATAATAAGAAATGCATAACAACTTCAATAACAACTTGTGAAACCTAGGATCAGATTGTACATGACCCTTCTTATTACCTTGAAGTCATTGATGGTTATGCAAAACTTGATTTTTTAAGTCACAGGAACTTCTGAAAATTCAGCATCTCAAAGGTGTGACCTCATTGAAAGGAATGCAGTAGATCTAACATTGAAATTGTGAAATTCCCGAGGCTAACAGTTTCTTTAGTGTCCTAGGACTCCAGGGAACTTATTGTGACACCAAAAAATGAATGCCCTTTCACACAGGTTTGGGAAACTATGTCTAATTGTAATTATTTCCTATTTGGCAATGATTGCCTTGTTCAAGAGCAGATATGTGATCTAATTTCAGCAATTAGTGTGAGCAGAAGATTACAAAATGTAGATTTTATTACTATTTAGGTATGAGAAGGCTAATGGGTCAAAGTCTGCCATTGAAAGAATGTTAGAAGGTAGTGGAGAGGGAAGGAAAGGGGATGCAAAGAAGAATTAAGATGTATTATGTACATGTACCAAGTCCACACAAGGAATGGAAACATAGCACTGCAAAAATGTACTGCTACTAAAAACAAAATTAGAGAGCATGCCCCTCATGGGGATCACATGGAGAAAGACCAGTGTTGACCAAGAGATTCAGGGACAAGGCAGAGTGACTAAATTTAACAGGTTGGTTTAGATCGTTTCAACAAACTCCAGGAAATAGAGATGGACTGTGGGTGGTTGTCTGATACCTGGCCCTTGGGTGATTAGGGCAGGGGGATAGAGGCCTTGGTGCAGGGCACTTGTAGGTTTGGGCTGTGGATTGGTTGATTTGCATATCAAAAGCACACTAGCAGGAGAATCCTTTACTAACATCTTTAGGAATTGCCAGCCTCGAGGTAAGCAAGGCCCTAAAATGTCAGGAACACAAAATGATAGACATCTAAGTGCTTTTCCTAGGAGCTAAGATTGCTGTGCAAGTGCTCCCCTGCCTCTCTTTTTAGCGATGAGAGATTTGAAACTTATGCTACAATCTTGCTACAACCCTGAAGGAGAAGCTGAGACATAGGAGTGTGTGGTCATAATAGAGCTGCAAGACCATAGAGGAGAGTCAATAAGTTTACATGAACATTTGCAAGATTTGGGCTTTCAGTGTGTGAGCCATATGATCTCATTCTTTAATTAAGTTAATAAGTTATTGCTGCTTCTTTATTTTTTTCTTCTTTTTTTGGTACCAGGGATTGAGCTCAGGACCTTGCACTTGAGAGGCGGGCAGTGCCACTGAGCTAAATCCCAGGCCCTGCTGCTTTTTTTATATTGTTGTTTTTAGATTTCCTGTTATTTTCAGCCATGCTGTTGTAACATTTACAAAATCACAGTATGAAAACCCACAGGATCCATTTGGAAGAAATCAATTTTCTATAAAATGGAGTGATTTTTTCCAAATCTATGCTTGATGATTGTCAGATGTGTTACAGAGGCTCGCTAAAGTTTGTTCTTGTACAATGAATGGCATATGCAAGGCTCTTAGTTGCACTGATATTCAGCGGATGACTCAGCTTGCTGACATTACTGTAATATCTTTTTTCAAATGTCATTATGAAATATATAATCATTGTTGGATAGATATGTAGCATTCCTATAATAATCTTCCATTTTCAGTATTCCATTTCAGAGTAATGGGAATTCATGGGGAGATAAAAAAAATAATGCATAGGTTTTTAGTGTAGGAAAACCCTATTATTTTCTTGTGAAGAAGCTGAATCACAGCCATCTATGCTGCTTACCCTATGTACATGGAGGCCATAACAGTACTGCCCCACCCAGATGCATCCAGTAGACTAATGATTCTGTAGCCTACATAGGTAGCACATCTAATGTGTGTTTGTGTTTACATATTCATATTTTACATTTGTATGAATTTTTAATATAGGAACGTGTGTATACTTATTTTTAGCATAGAATACTTCATATATCATATAGAATCTTGGCTTTGTGAATAGGAGAGGTTTATTTTCTTAACAACTAGTTTATAAATTTGTAATGGCTTTTGTAAAGATGTCCTCCTAAAGCTTTATGTGAGCATAGGTAAGACCTTGGGAGTGTGATTGGATTATGTGGCCTAATAGTTGACCTGGTGTTAGGAGATGGGGCCTGGTCTGAAGAGGAGGGTCACTGTGGGGGTGACTCGTAAGGTTCTATCTCCCTTACTGGCTCCTCCTTTCACTCTGCTTTCTGGACCCCATGACCTGAGCAGCTACGCCTCCACCATGGCCTCTCTGCCATGTTGCTCTGCCTTACAGCCACTGGACCATGAATTTAAACTTCTACAAACTGTGAACCAAAATAAGCCTTTCTTTCTTTAGTTTGCAGGTGTCAGGTATTGTGTCTCAGACATAAGGAAAGTAGCTAAGACAAAATTTTAATAAGTTGATGCATTCATAAGGTTTTAAACAAATCAAATAACAGAAAAAGTGATTATAACAAAAACCAGTGTTTTCCTTGACTGGCTATAAAATTTTATTCTTCAGAGTCAATAGCTTTTAGCTGTTTTCCTGTGATTTACATCTGGTTTTTAAGTATAAAATATTCTTACTGATGTTTGTTTACTTATTAGTTTTGGTTGTTACATACTGACTACTTTTATAATTTGCATATTTAGTTCCTTTGTACTTGCACCCGATTTTATCATTTTTAATTTTTAGAATTTTGTAAGTTGAGGAAATTGTATATATTTGTGGTGTACAACACAATGTTTTGAAATATTTTGGAATGGCTAAATCAAGCTAATTGACATATGTGTTACCTCACATATTTTGAGGAATAAGTTCATAAGTTGTACAACGTGGTGATTTTTGTTAATAAAACATATTATGTACTCAAAAATTGCAGAGAGTAGATATTAAGTGTTCTCAACTCTTCTTACTGTAGTGCTGGTACTAATTTTAGTTAAGTAAGTAACTTGTGTTTACATGATTATGATAGTGTAAATGTTTTTGTTAAGAAATATAATATTGTTGCAGTAAGTAAATTTCCTGCTTTTATTTACCTAATTTATTTCACATATATACCTTATTTTTTGAGGTATATGTTCCATTATTCCACTTACCATATCACCTATTTATCAAGTCTCAGTTTCTCTACAAATTTGTCCTGGAGATCTCTTTCCTCCTGTTTGAATTTGGATTCATTGTCATTGCTTTCTTCCTGCTGAATTGCTGCAAGCTGCGAATTTTCTTCACTCTTTTGATTCATTTATCATTTCCTGAGTTATACATGTTCTATTTTCTGAGTTATACATGTTCTATTTTCTGATTTGTTCACTTGTTTTGCTACAGCACATTCTACAGTTTCTTCCCAGGAAAGGCTGCAAGACAATTCTAATATATTTATCCTCTTTTATTCTGCTTTCAGGTTGGGTTTAGGATATTAGCTTGCAAAAATAAAAAAAAATCCTCCAGAATTTTGAAGGTGTTCCTCCATTTTCTACTAGCATCAGTATTGCTGAGATATCCAAGGCCATTCTGATTCTCTGAGGTTTCCTCTTCCAAGTCTTACTAGACCTTAAGTTTTCGATTAATTTTCAGTAGGTATTTAAAAATTTTACCCAGCTCTTTTCTTGATCTTATCCTTTTGTGTGAATTCAAAGCACTCTTGTTATGTAATTGATTTCTGTCTTTCCACAATTGATTGTTTTCAAACCCACATGCAGAGGAATTCTTTTATACCTTGAGTCTTCAGGGTTACTTCTCTATTCAAGGGCCCCCTTCCTTCCCATTTCAGAGTAGAAGACCCCAGGCCTCCTTGTCTCTTTTCACTCCGCCCCTTATTCTCTCCAGTCTTGTCACACTGGCTTCTTCTCATTGCCACCTTCCGGTTCCCTTCCAGAGTTCATCACTGCTCAGTCTTTATATGTCTAGACCTTTCTTCTTCCCCATAACATTTATAACTATCTACACCTTCTGTATCTTACCTACTCATTTCCATTCCTCACTCTGCTATAATGTATATTCCTCGTGGCCAAGGAGTTTCATGAATTATTTTTTCTTTCCTATTGTATGCCCAATTTCCAGAAGAGTGCTTGGCTTACAGTAGAAGTGCAGAAATTATTTTTGATTAAGTGACTAAGCAGTTAAAGTTAGAAACTATAAAACAAAGGATGAGCAGGATGCACAACAACCAGCACAATTCTGGACGAACATTTAAAATTACTGAGCATCACTGAGTGCAGTGCTGGTCCAGAAGAGTATGGGGGTTGTGTGGCATCCATGGTGGCGTTGTGACAAGCATTCATTAGCTGAAACAACCTTTGTTGCTGAACATTCTATGAAAATTATCATGAGAAATTTTGTATGAGGGTCATGGAATGCATTTAGTGATTATAACCTCGATATCTGTTTAACCAAAAAAAGATTTCTCTTGTAGTAATACTATTTTTAAAAGTCAGCATTATCTAATAAAAGTGATTCATTGAAGGTCCACATAAATAGGTCCTTTAACATATTGATGAGGTTGGGTCAATCTTGAATAAATATTTGTCTATACTTCAGAATTCCTCCTATAAATATGAGCTGTCTTGGCCAAGCTTTGGGAGGTAGTCTGACAGGAGGCCATGTTTGGTCTCAAGTGAATGGTAAATTCCTGTTTGCAATTGGAAGAAGATCTATCCCTTTGTGTAAAGTTTAACCTTAGATGAGCCCTTATAGTTACAGCATATAGACTGGTTATCAAACTGAAAGTACCTGTTTTCACTACTTCACTTAATCACATACTATTATAAATTATTTAATTTTTTCATATGGCCATAGCTCTATGAGCCTCTCATCTATTTTCATGATTTCTAATTAAGGAGTAGGCAGACTTCTCCCCTGAGAGTTATTTTTGTTAGGAATTTTATTAATATACATACTTTGATGTAATCAGTGCTTTTCTTCCTATTACTGTTGTAATAAAGTGCTGTGTCCTTAGTAGAGCAAAAAGAAAAACAAAAACAAAAAACACACACACACACACACACAATGAAAGTGCATTATTTTACAGTTTTGGTGCTCAGGAATTAGATGTAATACTCAGTGGGTAAAATCAAGGTATTGCAGCATTGGATTCCTTTTGGAGGGTCTAGGAGAGAATCTGTTTTCTTTCCTTTCTTACCATGGCTTGAAGCTCCTATTCATCTTCTATGTCAGCAATGTATCATCTTTATTTTTTATTTTAAAATTTTAATCTTTTTTTAATTGAGTTTATTGGTACATTTTAGGCATACAGTACAGTTACATTAATTACATATCATTTTAAAATATCTCCAACTTGGAACTTCCAGTCTCTCTATTCCACTTACAATTAATCCTATAACTACATTGAGCTCACTAAGATAATCCAGAGTAATCTCCCTATTTTGAGCTCATCTGATAAGCAATTTTAATTCCATCTGCAACTTTAATTTTCCTTTGCCAGATAACCTAATATATTCACACTTCAAGATACAATCATTATGTGACTTTTACACTATCTACAACATATGGAAGGGAGAGGAAACCAGTAATCTTAGTGACTTTTATCTGACTACCATAAAGTTATGATGGTTTGTCTTTATCAGTTCTCTTAAGGACATTTCCTTAAATAACTAAAAAGGAATAATTCCATTAAATGATAAATTCAACCTTTGTAAGCTTCTCCTTACATACTGACTTCTTTTTCACTGTTTAGGATCAAAATCAGGCCTTCAGGCATGGTAAGCATGTACCCTATAGTTAAGCTACATTCCAGCCATACAGGCCAATGCACTGTAAAATTCCATACAAATAGCTGCAAAAGTAATATTTATCTGCTACAATCACCAAAATATACATACATTCCTGAAAAAGGTTTAAAATTAAGGACTTTAACAATGTTTCATAATCACTTTCTATTTTGTGTATGATTTACTACTTTTTAATTTGCTCAGAGATAATGTGCTGCAGCTAATTGAAGAGAAAAACATACACTGACAATCCTAGGCAAATACAAAGGGTTCACTGGCACATATCTTTAAGAAACATGACTTAGCTTTCAGTTTCCAGTGGTGTACACTGGCATCAACCTTAATCATCAATGATTGACATACATTTAGAAATCCAGTTTTATTTTGAATTCTAGATTCTTTGTTAGGGAATTCTAATTTTCAAATATTGGCTAACAAAGACTTTCTACCATGTTAAAGTGAAATAATTTTTATATATGTTAATTGATTCATTAGTAAGTTCAGTTTCTCTTTGTAAAATCATTTATAGTATTAACTTTCACTTTTGTTTCATTGAGTTTTTTTGAGATGTTATGAGATTTCCTATCCATCTTAAGTTATTGCATCTACTTCCACAGACATCAAATTGACCACAGATGTGATTTTTTCCTAAGATTAATCTCAATCATAGTACATCAATTTTAGAATATTAGAAAAGAAAAAAACCCAAGACACTGAGTACTAACACTTGACATACTTATTGAGAAAACTATATTTATGAAGATAATATATATTTTTAAAAATACATGTCAACTCTTAACTGTTTTATGAAAATTATTTGGCCCACAGAGTGTATATTTGACTTTCAAACTTACATTTCTGATTATAATAGCATCCATATTTCAGATCTGCATTTAGGCAAATCACATGTAGGGCGCACACAGCAAAGTTTCTTTTTTTCTTTTTCTTTTCGTCCTGGGGATCAAACTTGGAACCTTGTGCTTGCAAGGCAGGCAGCAGAACCACTGAGCTAAATCCCTGGCCCCAGAGTGAACTGTTTCTGAGCTCAGTGTGTTTCCATAAGTTTAAGTCATGTACCTTCTGCTTCTTAGCATTTCTCCTATGTATACCGACAGTATAATTCAGTCTGATCATCCCTTTGGTACAAAAACTGTTTTCTTTTCCATATTTCCTTTTTGGTTAAGGATGCTGCCACCTGCCCAGAGTTTAAGCCATACATCTGGGTCATCTTTAATTGTTTGCTTTTCCTTACCTTACTGTAACCAATTGTTCCCTATGGTAAATTTTCATCACCGGGATTCTAAGCGAGAAAGTCATTGCATACGGTAAAGGCCAATCACAACTTTCTGCCTACTTACATAGCCTCTGGTTGTATTGTTTCCATAGTTTTGGTTTAGAAATTCTTGTAACATTTCTAACCTCTTGTAGTTTCCCAAATGTAGCTCATTTTTTTTTCAAAAATCTTACCATATTTCTCTTCCCACAACATATTTCAGCCAGAAATATCACGGATAGTGCAATATTTAATAAAACCAATTCTTGAGTCAAAAAACTTCAGATTCAAGTTTCAGAATAATGATTTACTAACAAGGTGTCCTAGACATTTTAATTAATCATATGGATCCTCAATGTTTAACTTGCAATGTAAGGAGAATGATAATGTATATCTCTTAGTGTTAGATTAAATAAAATAAGCATAGAGGATTTAATACATTTAAATTACCACTGCTGGTGTTGTTGCTACTATTATGTAGAACATTATAGTGTTTCTGTGTGTATAGATGTTTTTCATTATATGCCCGAGAAATTGATTTTTTTATCTTGGACATTTTCAGGTGGATACTTACACATGTAACACTTGGTTTTATTTACTTACATTTAAAAACTGTTTTTAACTACTACTACACATCGATGTGGTAACCTTGAAGACAAAGAACATTTTATTTAAATTTTTCTGTAAGTATCCAAACACACTTACTGTGTTTAGGATCTACTAAAAATTTAATACATATTTGTTCAAAGAAAGAAAGAGTGTAAAGAATAATACTTTCTAAAATTAGTACATATAGTGACCTGTTCCAGGAGATTGAGAAGCTTGATATTTTGAGAACTCAGATTTTCAAAATCTTGAAGCCTTGAACTTCAGGTTTGTGGGCAGTTTGCCAGAATTTCTGTCTTTCCTTGAAGGAAGATATACAAATATGTATTTTATTTAAGGTGACATTGAAAGTAACACTGACTGTTGTCGTCGGGGACGTGAAGGATAGCCAGACAACAGGAATGTAGTTTTGCTGAGGAATAGAGGGCTGAAGTTCTCAGAGGCAAACAGCAGCCAACTTACCAACCTCGGTTTTTATTACATACATGCACAATACTTCCATGAGAATAAACAGTTAGTTCCTTACAGATTATCTCTAGCAAAGCATTAGAAAACATTTTTTATGAACACCTGGTTCTAGTTATTCATCTACTTTCTCAAAGAAGACTGTTCCCAGAATGTAACTGGATGGTTCTCAAGACTGTTTGCAGCCTTGACCTGAGTTGTAGCTCAATGTGTGGAACCACAACTGAACTTCCTGTTCCAATCCGTGTCCCAATGTAACCTTCTTTTCTACAACTGACTACTTTAATACTTCCATGAATAAACAGTTAGTTCCTTACAGATTATCTCTAGCAAAGCATTAGAAAACATTTTTTATGAACACCTGGTTCTAGTTATTCATCTACTTTCTCAAAGAAGACTGTTCCCAGAATGTAACTGGATGGTTCTCAAGACTGTTTGCAGCCTTGACCTGAGTTGTAGCTCAATGTGTGGAACCACAACTGAACTTCCTGTTCCAATCCGTGTCCCAATGTAACCTTCTTTTCTACAACTGACTACTTTAAGTAATGTAGAACTCATTACTACATATAGACCAACAGGGAAATTTTAATTAATCTGAAATGAGGGTTTTTTTTGGGGGGTGAAAAAGCAGATGATCAGTGACATGAATTCTACTTCCTATCCTTGGTGTGACCACTATTTTTCTGAATTTATGGAATAGAAAGTAGAGTTTCCTTTTTTGGTCAACATTGCTAGCAGTGACTTTGAGGCAGACATTTATAACATGCCTGTCAAATTTATAGATGACACAAAACTGGGAAGAATAGTGAATATTCAAAATATAAAAAGATCATGAACTTGACTAGATCAAATGTAGCCAGTCTACGATTTGGTAGGGTATCATGAAATTTTAATTATGTACAAAAAACAAATCTCTTTACATATTTGCACAATTTAGAGATATATGTATATCCTGAAATTAATCTTAACCCAATTCTTTACCGATCACCCATTTTTCTACCTAGGAATTTTGATTCACTGAAAGCTTAATTTTTGTCCAGGAAGTAGTGACCCTGAGATGAATCAATGTTGTCCTAGGAATTTAGTGTATAGCATGGTGACTCTAGCCAATAACAGAAATTGTTTACTTAAAATTTAATAAAGCAGATTTAAGTGTTCTGTCTACCATTCCCCCAACATACAAATGTTAACTGTTAAAGGATAGGTGGTGTGGATTTTTTTATTATTTTATTTGGCACATAATGTGTACATATACCACATTATCATATTGCACACTTTCAATATGACAATTTTATATTTCAATTAAATTTTTAAGAGGTTATTTTAATCTAGCCGAAAGTTAAAATGGCTCCTTGGTTTGGCAAGTTCACAGTAGGATTATGAGAGGGGTGCTGTAGAATGGAGTGAGGTAAGATGAGCTGAAAGGTTTGTTTTTGTTTTGTTTTGTTTACAAAAATAACAGCTACTTGAACAAATTGTTTTTGCATTACACTTTGCTAAGAAGGTTTGTGTTGAACTAGGGGAATTGATAGAGGAAAGAGAGATTGGTGGATGCAGTAATTCATTCATTTTCTCTTCATCTCGGAGTTTATGATTTGCCAGAGGGTGAGAGACAAGAAGAAAAAATATAGTATGTCTGCTGCCATCAAGAAATTTGTGCTGATATAACCAATCACAACAGATAGAAGTGTGAAAGCAGTAGCTAATTATAAATTTGATAGGCAGGAAAAATTGAACCAGTTCAACAACTAATATAACTAATGATTGATATTAATAGACATAAAATCTATATTATGTTATAAGTGAAACATCATAAATCCTGAGATCTAACTTTTCTATTAGTCTATGACGTGATCCTGTCCTTCTAGGTCTCCTAGATAATTTTTCATGTCCCTTACTTCTAGAATAGTCTATTAAAATTTTAAGTCTGTCAGACAGTTGATTTGATTGCCAAGCAATCCTTTGCCCAAATTGCTGACACAATTTAGAACTGCCCACCAAAATAACTCCAAGGGATTGATTTTCTGTTTGTTATTAAGCCTGGCTCTTTTTAGGCTATTTTAGGCACGAACAAGAGGAGTTGAACAGCCACTCACAATTTAGATGATTATGTTATCCACTGGAAAGTCTTCACATTATCAATTATCATAATCTTATCCAGCTTCCCATGAAGTATCAAGACCTAAAAAGGACAAGGTGTTTTGAAGCAACTTACTGGGAAAACCAAGATAATGCAATGAAGTGATAAGCAAGAAATTAGACTGTTACAGTCACATCACCAAGTAAAGGAGAGAAGCAACTTGTAAATGAAATGTGTTGGTAGAAAATCAGTGCTGTGAGAGATTCAAAGAGACATTCTGAAATATGAAGTAATATTTTTTCATTAAGTTTATGGATACTTTTTAGGTATACAGTACAGCTACATTCATCATTAAAATCTTATACCTTTACATGATGTATCTTGGTTCTTATTTTTTCCCCATACCCCTTCCTTTATCCCCTCCACTCTTCCCTATTTACAAAGACTTTGTTTCCATTTTTTCCTTTTCTCATATTTTTTCTTTTCCCTTCTTTCTTTTCCCCTACCCTTCCCACTTCCCCTACTCCTTTAGCTCTTTTCTTCCTATTTCACATTATCAGTTATACAATTTGAACCTTATTTATACTTTTAGTTTTTCACACCAGAGAAACTATTGGGTACACATGTGTGTCCTATTAATTTCACTTAAGAGTATGGCCTCAGTGTGCATCCATTTAGCTGTGTTTCTCATTCTTTAAGGCTGAATAGTACTCCATTTTATAGAAACACCGCATCTTTATCCACTCTCCAGTTGATGGTCAATTGGGCTGTTTCCAAGTTTTAGCTGTTACTAAACTGTGCTGCTGTAAACATGGGAGCACATATATCATTGTGGTATGATTCTTTTAATTCTTTTGGAAAGATACCCAAGAGGGATAGTTGCGTCAAATGGGGCCTTTAATTCTAGTTTTTTGAGGTGTTTTCATATTGATCTTCACAGTGGCTGCACAAGTCTGCACTTGCACCAACAATGGAGGTTTCATTTCTCCCCACAATCCTGCTTTCATTTGTTATTGATTAATTTTTTTTCCTTCTCCTTCTCCTTCTTCTTTTTTTTTTTTTTTTTTTTTTTTTTTTTTTTTGGTACCAGGGGTTGGACTCAGGACCTCACACTTGCAAGGCAGGCCACAGAACCATCGAGCTAAATCCCTGGCCCCTGCTTAATTTCTTGATAGCAGCCATTCTTTCTGGAGTGAAGTAGAATCTCAGTGTTGTTTTCATCTGCATCTCTTGAATGACCAGTTATGTTGAACATTTTTCATATATTTATTTGCTGCTTTTACTTGTTTTTCTGAGAAATGTCTATTCAATTCAGATGTCCATTTTTGAATCATATTGTTATATTTAGGAGGTCTGATTTTTTTGTTTCTTTATATATTCCAGATAGTTGACCTTTGTCTGAGGGGAACAGCTGTAAAAATTTTCCCTGCGTTGTAGGTTGTCTGTTAGCTCCTTTGGTGTTAGCTATATTAAGTTATTGGTGTGTTGAATAAGGCATAATATTTATAGTGTAATGAAGATATTCCCAAATAATTAATTGCAATTGGTCGACAAGGGAAGCCATAAATAGAGGAACTTGTCCTAACCTAGACCTAGGGGCCAAGACAAGTGTAGCAGAAGACAGCATTTAAAATAAGGTGTAAGTGTGAGACTAGCAGGAAAGATGGGAAAAGAGAATATTATTGATAGTGGGTCCAAGACATGTAAAGGTCTAAAGGTAAGGGAGCTCACAGCTTGAGACATTCATTCAGTGTTTAGAACTTAGGTACTTAAAGATGATCTTTTATATATAAAATCTTAAGGCCATCTGGAACCTGTTAGCTCATCCCAATTAAGTTCAGTACTCAGGAGGCCATGGTCACATCTATTTGGTTTTCTTTCAAAAGCTGAAGTAGACTAGATTGTATCTATTCTACCAGTATGGAATGAGGAACAACTTGGAAGACAGTACAGGTGGTTTAGCTTAAAAAGTAGTAAGTAGTTAATATTTATAGAATTATTTTAGTAATTAAGAAGTTGTATACATGTCATCTCATGTGATTGTAACATCTCCATTAGAGACTTAATGTTATCTTCATATTATATTTGAGACTGAGGATGACTGTATTATGCATTAATTCTGTCCATTGGCAATGCAACCTGGATCCGGCTGTGTGTTCTGGTATTTTCTGGGCTCCATTATGCATCTATGACCAGATGAAAGTTATTGGCTGAGTTATCTCTTTGCCCTCCATGTGGCTCTCCTGCTCTACCAGGCTAGCCAAGATGGGGCAGGAGGAAGTTTGCAGAATGTCAGAAGCCTCTTAAGGCCAGTGAAATGTAGTGGTGTCACTTCAACTGTATTCTTTGTACTAGCCAAATTAAGCCATTTGGGTAGCTTGGATAAAAAGAGCGGGAGACAGATTCTCTCTCGGAATAGGAGGAGCCCATAAGTCATGTTGAAAATGTGCAGATTCAGAGAGAGGAAGTCATTAATGAGGCCAGGGTATTTTGGAAGAGCATATTGAAAAAATAAGGCATGAACAATGAAGTTATTTTCTTTACAATTTGTCTACTATAGGAAGAGAGATAACACATTTATCCATGGTCTCCATTGTTGGAGTATTGAGCAAGAATCTGAGGAGTATTGAGCAAGAATCTGATTCCAATGCTTGTTCTTTTACTGGATGAACTGTCTCTTTCATTATTTACAGCAAGGTTCTTCAAAGTGTGCCTTGATGAGCAAGCACATTCTATTTAGATATAAAGTGACCTACAAATGGAAATTTACTGTGGGTGAAAAATGTAGATTTTATTCATTTTGTAATCAGAAAATATTTTGCTAGGTAAATTGGTGATTTCAACTCCACAAATTGTTCCCCAAAAATATGTTTTTCACCTTTAGGACCCTACTTTCCAATCTAATTATTTAGAAGAGGCTGAGATGGACTGACAGACAAGAAAACTTTGTTCGGTAATCTATTGAAGAGATTTTTTACATGAGTAAAACTGGTGATTTAATCACTCCAGTGTGGCTATTTCTCTTCCCTAGTTTTCATATCTTCAAATTGTCACCATATATGTTTTTATACTTATATTTATTTGCCTTTAAATTTCCCTCTTGGAAGTGTTTAAGAATGAAATCTTCAAACACAACACTTGTGCTTTTAATTTTTATGTATATTTTTGGTTTAATACTAAAAGATGTATATTCTAAACACTATGAGTTTAATATAGTTATATTGCCAGATACAGTGGATTTTATTTTAAGTTGCACTATGGCTGTTTATACATTCAAACACCCTCTTTAGAGCTCTTTAAATGGAAACTGTATATATAATATTGTAGTACAGATAATGTGAGAACTAAGCTTAATATCCAAGCCTTTGATAGTCATTTCTTTTAAATGCCTACATTTATATTAAAAATTGTTACTTCTCACCATCTAAAAAAGATTGTAGCAAGCAGTTGAGTTGTAGTGGTTAGACATTATGGAATTCATTACCTCTCCGAATGATAATGGCCAGTGTTCCTCTCCATCATCTGTCTGATTTCTTTACTAGGCTCCTCTCCTCTTCCTGATTTTGTATTCATGAGAAATGTTAGCAATAGTATCTTTAATTATGGCAACACTGTCATTTTTACAACACATTTCCTCTGAGAGGTTTAAAGTAATTCAGATGAATTTTTCATTTCTCCTGGCAACTTTCAAACATCAGAGGGTAAGAAGGACCACAACTCCAGCTTTACAGCTTTTTCATCTCCTTCGATGGCTGATTATTTGTTTCCCTCTTACCTGAGCTGGTTCTTTTCCTCATCCACTTCTAGAGCTTATTTTTCTAGTGTGTGTGTGTGTGTGTGTGTGTGTGTGTGTGTGTGTACTTGTGTTGCTTTCAACTCCTTTCTCTGTCTTCTCTGTGCACATCTGGAGGTTTAGCAATGCTCTCAACTAAACAATATAAAATGGAAATGCCAAGAGGTTGCCAGAGACAACACTTAACAGAAGTCCCTGTTCTGTTTATCAAAAATGTGACTATTGACTTTAGTTGATGGAAAATGCCAAATTTCACATTTTGGCAAGAAGAAAGGATAGGATTCACTAAAATCCAGCTAATAAAGCGACCAGTTTTGAATGAGTTGGATAAGAACATTGAAGCAGCCAGTAGAAGTGTCTCTCAGCTGAGAAGACACAGAAGCTGAGAGACACAGGATAACACTTCCTGCATGCCAGGAGCATTTGATTAAATATCAAGTCTTAGTGGTGTTCTTGTTATTAGGTCTCATGAGTGTCAGAGCTGCCTGTGTAATTGTGAAGTATTGGGATTATAGTGTAGCAATGCAGACTGAGAAAGAGAGGAGCTCATAGCAACGTATATATTTTCTTTATGATTTTTATTCTACCAAAACTTCTTGCTTTAATACTTAAAAACAAATAAAAGGAAAATAAAATACTAAATCAATCATTTTTACATTTCAAAAATCTTAAATGTTATACTGGAAAAATGGTACCAAAAAGAAAATATAAAACAATGAAAATGGTTGTACTTTAGCCAAACTCTCCTAAAAGTTGTGTAATATGATTGAGAAATAGCACTTAAAATAATTTGCTATTATTGGAGGATAAATAAACATTAATATCTGAAATGTTCAGCAGTTTTGGATACTGTTCTAAAGTAAAAGATGGATATACTTTTTCTTATGCCTTAGTAGCTACTCATAAGTAATTTTTACATGTTTTTTATTTAGATGTCATGCTATTTTTTATAGTTGAGGTATAGATAAAAACATTTAAAAATTTTGAACATTTAGGTTACTCTAGATTTTCAGCAATAAAATATCTGTTTAATAATAAGCATATATCATATAATAATGAGGTATTAAGAATATGTTGAAGATGGCAGTGATATATTATATTATATTAATGTGTAATTTTTCCTAGAGAACAAAACCCTAGAATTAATAAAAAACATTTGACAGATATGTACTAAAATCTAAAAATTGATGGATTGAAGTATTAACTTGTCTACATGTACAAACCAAATATATTCTTAGAATGGCTCACTTTGTTTTGATTAGCATTGGTATTTCTTTCTCGCAGCTCTCTGATAACACCTAAATCCAACTTATAATCAATAGCAACTTGATTAGGCCATGGTCCCATTACTACAAAGGTATTAATATTAATACCTTAGATGGGAGATGGGATGGGATTAATAGTCATGATCAATTGATTTTAAGTAGGAGAGATTATTCTAGAATATGTCACTGACCTGATTCCTTACATTGAAAGGTCTTGATAGTAGAATGGAATTTTTTCAGAAAAAGAACAAAGTTTTCCTGTGTGGCAGCTTCAGCTCATGATCTACCAGTCCCAGGTTGCCCTTCCGAGCAGCCTGCCTTGTAGATTTCAGACCAATCTAATCAATTCCCACAGTTCTGTTAAAGAAATAACTTGCAGCAAATCCTTTAACATATATCTCCCACTTTTCTATTTCTTGGTTGACCCCCAGCTGATATACCCTGTAAGGCTGAGTTTGACCTCCCACTTTCCATATTTCATAGAACCATCTCGCAGATATCACTATGGAGAATTATTGAGATATCAAGAGAACTCCTAGTCAGCCCTGATTCATAGAGTACCTATAAGTTGTCATTGATTCTTGCAAATATTTAACTCATGTGTTATCGCAAGTTGCAGGTTCTTTTGCAATATTCTTTCTATCTGCTGAACACAGTGGTCTTTAACATTCTCCTCATTACACTGAATTTTAGATAGATTTATTCCTGATTATAGGTGAAGTGTGCATTTGTAAATTCTTTATCTTTTCCTATGAGATGTAAATGTATTCCCATCCTTTTGGCAGTGTGAAAATCCAAGGGTGCCTTTCTCAAGGAGCTTTCCCTTTGAAAGGCAATCATCAAGAAAGTGGAGGTCTGTTCCCAACTCTGTAGGAAGGTAGGAATGGAACTTCAATAATCACCAATTAGCAGATGTGCATGATTTAATCACACTGACAACTTTTCTACCTACCCTATGTACTTTTCATCTAGCTCATCCAAATATATAAAAATGCTCTAGCCTTTTGTTTTAGAGTTCAGCCTGTCTCTCACTGTATTAATTTTGACTTCCCCATTCCAATAGTCCTGAGTAAAGTCTTTCTTACCTGCTTAACTCCCTCCAAGTAGGTTAACTTTGATGGTACAAAGATCGTGAGATGAGAGTGCATATTTTTCAGTTATTCAAAAGTTTAGTATATATGAATTCATTTAAAGAAGACTATTTTAATCATACTGAGTTTGTAATATTTTAATTTTTAACAGTATATTCTACCTATCAAAATATATTTTAGAAAATGTGAACTTTTTTGCATACATAAGAACTATAAATTATTATAAGGCACTTATTCTAAAATAATGAGGACCAGAAATAGTTTACATAATGGTGTTACTACTCTAATATTTAGCAGTATTTTCATTTCCCTTTGGATTTTTTAGACCCCTTCCATTTTTGTTTTATATCATTTTTTTTCTTCTTTCTCAAATCCTATCCTGGAGACAAAGAATACAAACAAATAGTAGCCATTAGTATTTTTATGCCTCTATACAATGTTTCTTGTTGCTATCTCAAACCGAAGTCACTCAGTTATAACATCCTAATCCAAATCCAGATGCTCAGCTATTGAAAATAGAAATTATAAAAGAAAAAAGATGTGGAGAGTAGATTTGTTTGGAGTTTCTGTCTTGAGAGACTCTTAAATAACTCCCTCTCTCCCTCCAGCCTCTACAAATAACCATTTCCCTGAAATCACAAGATTTTCTAGTTTATGGCTGTAGCTGATTATTGAGCTAACCAAACCAGTGTGGCTACTGATCAGTATAATTAGAGTTCCAGAGCATACATGGTAACAAAGCAAAGGGTGTGTTACTGAGCAAGCTTGGACTTTGCAGGCATATGTACAATGGGAACTTTATAGGGGACCTGGGCCCAAACCTATATTTTATAGACAAAACTGGTCAACATAAAAATAGTTTCTTTCTACTGTTTGTGCCTCTTAAATGTTAAGAGTCTAGTCACTTTTAGGGAAGAGTCTCTATGTTAGTTATGGACATTACTTAATTTAATATTTAACAATAATATTGAGAAGGATTTTTGTATAAGATTCAGTATATATAGGATGCTATTTTCAATAATTCATGTAAAAAATTCTCACGTTTCTTTTTGAAGAAAATATCTTTTGAAACTTTTTTTTTTTTTTTTGCAACAAGTACTGCAATCTTCAACTATGTTTCAAAAAAATTCAGATACATAACATTCTGGTTTGGTTCCCCAAAAATAGTTATTATAAATATTCTTCTATATCTAAAAATAAAGATTTAAATTTTAAACAATACTACACTAAACATACTAGTTTTCACTTGACATTAAGATATTCAATTAGAGTTGTTCTGAAAGCAGAAATCTTACGTTTGTTCTCAATTAAAAGAGTTTCAATTTTTACCATGAAGATCTGTGTTTTTAATTAAGAGTTTGATCTGTAGTTGTATCAAGAAGAAATGATATTCAAACTTAAAATATCTAATATTTGTAGGAGAGATATATAAGAGTAAATAGAATGTATTTTAGTCAAAGACTGGACTAAGAAAATTTCTGATTATCCATTTAAGCATTTTTAAAAACTATAAAGGAGATAGAAAATATAACAGGAAAAACAAAAAGAAATATGACAAATTTAGAAAAGGAAGAGACACTTGCCAAGCCAAGATAATATTGTGAACAATCTAAATATGGAGAAACTACTCTTGAAGTTTGAATAAAACTCTCATTACTTATACAATTTTCTTAATTTATTTTTTATTCCATTATACTATATGAATATCTACAGAGCCACTAAGTCGAACAACTTTTGTGTCAACTAAAAGTCAAAAGCAACAAAATAAATTTTATAGGTAAGAAAGCATCTTTATGGCCTAAAAAAGACAGCTGACACTTAGTTTATTAATTTCTTTCCTTACCCATTTTTTAAATCCATTTAACAAAGTGTTTGCTCCTGTACTTTATACCAAACCTTGAGTGAGGCATTCGTTACTAATAAAGAGGAATATGAATTCTGTCCTCATTCAGAAGAAATACAGGGGAAGGGATAGAATTTAAATAAATAGTAGCACTCATAACTGTGTGATAATGATTGAACTAAGAATCATGAAGAAAAAGTTGGTGGCTTTTATTTATAGAGATATTGTTTCTTTATTTTCTTAAAGCTATTCTGACGGGATGGTTCCTCCTGTCTCATTCAGCCGACTCCCTCCAGACAGGTAGCAAAACAGGCCAAAGTATGAGTATACAGAACCTCCTTTTTATACAGAGTATAAAAACCTCCTTTAACATGAGAGGGTCATTGATTAGTGTAAATAGATACATCCTGCTGCAGAGCTGTCCTCAGAGGACTTGCAGAGTCACCAACTGGGACAGAAAATGTTTTCACCTTTTCCCAATCAGTACTACAGAGTTGGAGCTCCTGGAACCTGGATTAGTTTAGATTCATAAAAGAACAAATAAAGGCTGAAAAACTTATAGCAAGGTAAAATGTTAAGATGAGCCTAAAGTGAATATTCATACTAAAAAGGAAATCTGAAACTATATAATGTTGCAAAGAAAAACTAAAGGATATAGTAAAACTGTAGAAGAAAATAAGGTAGATGAGGTTGAAAATGAGATATAAGTGCTAACATTAGTAAAAAAAAACTCCAGCAAATTAAAATTAGATTTGGGAAAATGTACTTTTAAAATAGTTTAATAGAATATGGGCAGTATTAACATGCATGGTGATATTTTAATATAAAATCCTCAGCTACTGTGAAGTTTTAAAGCACTGAACCAAGAAGTAAAGCTAAGATACATAAAATTAAAAGCTAATAATGGAGAAAATAAGTGGCCGTATAAACATATTAGTATAGGTGAAAATGTGTTTGGGGTAGAGAGAGGATATTTGCAAAGAGGGAAGCTAAACCAATCCTGGGACCTGTGAGAAGACTGTGGGCAAGTGGCCCAGTCAACAGCATTTATTTGTTTTCCTAGGGAAATGTACACAGACCACAAACAGCCCTTAGTCTCTTTGCCTTCCAGGACATCTTTTCCTTCCAGAACCTGTCTTTTGTGGTCAAAAGGATTGCGATGCTGAAGTCATTTAGTGCTGAGCTGATAGGGTCCTGCCGTAGCTGGAAGACATAGCCAAATTATTTCCATCTGTATGTAAATGTGATGCATCCATAATGAGAAGGAAACCTCAGATGCCTAGCTAGCATTTTACCTAATGTTATAGGCTGTATGACATACAGTAAAAGGTGATTTATAAACAGCACAGAAAATAAAAAAGCAGGAAGACTCGTTAAAGTATTTAGATGGTTTTCTTGTAATTTCTAAGTCTGATGAACACTATCATCAGCAAGTTTACGTATAATCCCCTGAGTATGTTGTTGCTCTGCATCTCTTAGCTGCTTCAAAGACACCTTCCACTGTTTTTCCAAAGTTGCTTAGTTTCAAAATGTTAAGTGAATTCCTGATGGGTTGACAGTAGTGTCGATACTAATGAAATGTTATTGTTGGTTTTTGCCAAAAAACTTAGCTAACTCTTAATGTCTGCCTAAGACTTGTAAGAAATGCAGTTTTTCAGAGACTTTCCAGGCTCCCAGAAGGTAAATTATTTCTTTCTAGGATAATGGAGAAACCTCTATGATGAATGGAAATAGGTGGATTGTTCAATATTGTAGAGCAGATTCTTAGTAATAGACTGAGGTGAACTGTGTGCAAGTTCCTTGAGAAGTGTCGGAAATTGCCTGCAGTGGAGGGAGGGAAGCTGCAGGGGCATATGAGGTGGGCAAGATTGTGATGTCTCAGTCTATAGTAGTTCGGCCCTGGGTGGGCCTTCCAAGCACCTCATGGGGTAAAGTTTCTGTGTCTCCTCAGGCAGCCCTGACTAACATGAGGAAGCATCACTTTCAACTCTGCCACTCACAGCCCCAGCAGATACCCAAAGCGACAGTTTTCTCAATGATGATTTAATTTTAGAAGGCTCATTTTCTGTTCTCCTTGAAAAGAGAAATTGTATGCCCAATATGGTGCTAAATTGTTAGAAATCTGCATTACAATATTTCAAGTTCTGTTCTGATCTAAATAAATTGTGGTGAAACGGATTTTCACCTGAAAAGCATTGGTTTTTCTATCTAAGGATATCTTTTAAAACAGGGTTAATGGGTCACCATATTTTTCTTTCTTCCTTGGCTTCATTGTCAGTACATAGTGAGAGGACAGCAAGGCTATCTTTGGATGCCTGTCTGTGCTACTCTATCTAATCGTGTTTTAGACACATTTTTATGAAAAAAAAGTGAGGGAAAAAGTGTGAAAAGGAAGTTTTCTTGAAATATTTGAAAAGATTTATAGATCTTTTCTCTTTAAATATATTTTCTAGTAAACATCTTTTCCTGTTTTTATTTTTAAGCATATATAATATATGCAGTGCAACTATAAGAAATAACTTGATTTTTTGCTACTTCAAGATTCAAATTTCAAAATATTTAAATGATCCTTTATAATTTAGAAACATTTTTTTCCCTATAGTGTTTGGGATTTGCATTTTTTTAGTAACTACTAGGTAATGAGTACTGTATAATGCTAGGCCCAGGACTAAGATTTTCTTTTAAAGATTCGATGTAATGTGGGAATAGTTACATCATGGATGGGTAATAGGTATCTCTACCATACTTTTCTAGTGAAAATTTGAACTTTAGCATAATGGTTCAAGCTCTGCACCTCAGTAGCTCCACTGGGGGAATGCAGGGTGTAACTTTGTGCTCACTTGGCACAGTGAATGGCAGGTGTATGCATATGTTGACACAGGTGAGTGCCAAAAAGTCAACAGGTGAGTTTTATCCATATTACATGTAGCATTACATTTGTATGTGTTTATATTTTGTTTTATTAAATGTTTTCTTTTGATTTTTCTTGTGGAATTAGCCCAATTTAGTACAATGTCACATGAAAATCTGCTTTAACAACTTTGGGAGGAGGTTGAAAATGAATCATCAGGTGATTCAGCTACTGATCATGACTTGGGTTGCATAGTCAAAGAAATTGCAACAGTGTGATGGAGCGAGGTGTGATAGTGAAGTATAGAATGAAGACCCTAATTAAGATGAGAAAAAAAACAATAGTGTAAATAAATATTTGACTAGTGAAAACTCTGCAAAATGGTTGTGTGTACCTGGACAATCCAATGTTAGAACCAGATTAGAAAATGTCATTGGGTTCTTGCCAGGAGTGAAACCTATTAGGTGGAATGCCAACCCTGCAATCCAATACTGGAAATTGTTTGTAATGGTTGATATATACTACAACATGTTTTGAAATACACTAATCATGAAATACAAGTAAAATGTTCCATATGTATCAATAGTAATACTCTAGAATATATTTACCATGACACCTTACTCTCTGAACTAAAAGCCTTCATACCAAGATGTTTATGAAGAGGTGACATATATTGCATTTATAGTTTTAGAACAATAATGATACTCAAGAGACTTGGTTTCCTTCAAAATCATCTACATTTTGATGACAAAAAGACTCACCAAGAAAGAAAAAAATCTGACAATTTGGCTGCCATTTGTTCATTTTTGGAAAGTACTGTTTCAAACTGTCAAGAAATTTATTCACCATCAAAATACATGACAATTGCAGAACAACTTGCATCATTTCATTGTTGTTGAAACTTTCAGCAATATATGCCAAATAAACCTTCCAAATATGGTATAAAATATATGCCCTGGTAGATGTGAAGACATTTTACACCTTGAATTTAGAAATTTATTTGGAACTTAGCCACCAGGTCTTTATTTGTTCAATTATAAACTGTATCACATTATGAGTAGATTTTTTGCACCTATTTCAAAAAGTAACCCAAATGTCACATTGGACCATTGGTTCACTAATTACCCATTGATGTTACATTTGCTAAATGAACACCAATTGACCAGCACAGGAATCATTCACAAGAATGATTCACAAGAATGAAGCAGAGCTTCCTGAAAAGATGTTGCAAGTTCACAATAGAGAAATATAAGTATAATCTTTGGAATTCAAAAAGATGCAACATTGGCTTCCTGTACTGTGAAGAAAAACAAAGTTGTATTGATACTGTCAACACTGTACCATGATGATAATAAGATTGAGAGCAAAGCCAAGCATGGTGGTGCACTCAGGAGGCAGAGGTAGGAAGAGCCTGTGAGTTCAAGGTCAGCAAGTGCTACATAGTGAACTCTGAGTTCAAGGCTAGCCTGGACTACCTAGCGAGATTCTGTCTCATACAAAACAAAACAAAAAAATTGATAGTGACTCCTGAACACAATGAAACCAGAAATGTTCACATTGTACAGCAAAACAAAAGGTGAAGTGGATGTTGTTGACAAGTTATGTCGTGCCTATGATATCACCAGAAACACAAAATATTCACCATTGGTTGTGTTTTATTGGATTCTAAACATATCAGGCATAAATAATTTCATAGCTTACAAAGAAAACAAACAAGCACAAATTATCACGAAAATTTTTTCTTAGATAATTGGGACCTGAATTGATAAATGACCAATTATAATAGAGGAAGAAAAATATGTATCTGCTGAAAGAACTCCTCAAAAGAATTATAGCACAGACCAGTAAAAAAATAGGGGAGACGTCACAAGAAGCTCCTGAGAAACACGAAGACTGGCTGGGAATTTAGCTCAGTGGCACTGTTCCTTTCCTGCGTCACAAGCACAAGGTCCTGAGTTTCATCCCTGGTACTCAAAAAAGAAAGAAAGAAAGAAAACAGGAAGACCAGCAGGATGTCAAAGTTGTCCTACCAGAGAAGACAGGAAAGCAAAGCACATGGGGCATCAGTCTAAGCAAAACTTGTGTGTGGAACATGCTGGTTTTTTTTTTTGTGTGTAAAAACAGTCTGAGGTGTAGTAAGTGAAGAAAAGATCACTTTTGTGGTAGAGTTTTATTTGTATTTTCATTGTAGTTCACATAGGAACTTATTTCTGTGGCTATTTTTTAGATTTAGTAAACAAACAGCTAATGTAGATTATTTTGATGTTTATTCTAAACAATATATATTTGATATTTTATTTCATTTTTCTCCTAAGTCCAAATTGTATAATATTATAGGACCCTCCTGACAAAACAGGAAAACAAGAAAGGTGACATGTATGATCTTCCAAAAAAGATAGGAAAGCAAAACGTGCTGTCAGTATAAGACATACTTGTGTATGGAACATGCTGTTTTCATGTGTGAAGATGTCCTTATGTGTGTTAATTCAAGTAAAGATTATTTCTGTGGTAAAGTTTTATTTGTATTTTCATTGTAGTTCACATAAGAATTTATCTCTGCTGTTATTTTTTAGATTTTTGTAAGCAAGTAAACAGGTTATGGTGAAAATATTGTGTTTATTCTAAATGCTCATTACATATTTAAAATGTAATATTTTATTGATGTTTTTCCTGTTAAGTACAGATTAATATAGTAAAACTCATAAAATTAAAATTAATAATTCAGCAGTACAACCATGGATTCAGGTCAGTGTTTCCACTGCCTGCCTCACAAGTACAAGTTTCTGAGTTCGATCCCTGGTTTTAAAAAAAATTAATCAATAGAAATACTCCTAAAATATAAACATGGAGGTTATATGCCTCCATTATGTGTCTTTCAAACAATTTACCATGATGCTCCTGTAAGACAGATGCATTTATAATATGATTCAATAAATGTTTGAATGCATGTATTTCCCCAATTGTCCTACATTATAGGTAATATAAAAAAATAAATGGGACTTTCAGAAAAAAAGCTAGTTTTTTTCTAGTACTGATCTTGATTCTTCCAATTCATAATGTAACCCTAATGAATTATGCTTATGAATGGTACGGTAAAGTAAACAATCAAATTAGATGACAATCTACTACATACTTTAAACTATAGATCTTGATACACATTAATATTAAGGCCTTAGATGAAATCTTTGAAAAATATTTTGGCAATTTAACAATTTTTTGGCCAAACAAACAAACAAGACAAATTGAGTATATGTTTATACAAATCTATTACAAAAATGGTGTGGCACAACAGTTTCAGAACAGTGGATTATAATTAATTGCAATTTAAACCACTCAACAAAATCTTGAATTCCATCAGCAGTCTTCAGGCCTGCTGAGTACTTCTGAAATCTCCAGCAGTTTTGGAAAAATGAAAGAAAATTAAAGATGAAAGAATATACATCTCCAAATTAAGGCAGGTGACCTTGGCTTCATCTATTCTGTGTCACACAAACCTGCAGGAGTACTCTCTGTGAGGGTTATTCTCTGTAAAGAAGTGCAAGCTACTTCCTCGTCTTTCATTATTGATGGAAAGGATCATGGTATCTTAATCACTCTCCTCATTGCTGGGGCACAAAACCTGGCTCCCACAACTTAAGGGAGGAGAGGTTTACCTTGGTCCACAGTGAAAACCCACGATCAGCTGGCTCCAAGGGAGAAGCAGCATGGCAGAAGGCCCTAGCGGAGGAAAAGCTGCTCACCTCATGGCAGGCCAGAAGCAGAGGGAGAAGGGAGAAATATGGGGAGAATACTCCCTTCCAGTTCTAGCCCCTAGTGACTCACCTCATCTGACAATGCCCCACCTCCTAACGTGACATTTAGCCATGGCAGTACTTTGATTCAATCACCTTTCCAAAGGACTGGGCAAGAGTACGTGAGGTGCTGGGGAAATATATAGATATAAACTATAACATGGCATGGGATAGATGTTCAGCTCTGGGCTGGGATCATATAAGAAAGCCATCTACAGCAGACCCTTGAGTTAACAACCAACTGACATATGAACTACTTGGGCTACAACCGGAATTTTTTTTAACTTATAACCAAAGTCGAGTAATGACCTGAATGCTGACTGCTTGTGTTTCCAGATGGCCTCCAGATACAGATTCAACCATTAAAGCATTCTGGAAGGAATATTACTACATCCTTATCTGTGTGGAGGTAACAGAAATCCTGTGCCAATTTCTCTCCTGTATACAGAAGAGAGACTTTGAAGCCTGAGCCTTCAGTTAACCAACTGGAGTTACAACCAGCCCTTGAGAATGAACTGAGTTCGTAAGGCAAGGATCTGTGTACTTCCTCCCTGGTTTAGCATAGACCTGTTTCCATAGGGTGTAGAGCATCAGCATCTTGTGATCCTACCCTTTCTCAGCTTTTCATTTTGGCCTGTTCTCTCAGTTTAGCCTGCTTTGGATTGAGTTTGTAACCCTGTAAAAAGTATCATGAGCTTTTCAACCCATATGAGAGGCTTCCAAAATTCTTTCCTGAAGTGCTGTAGTAGGAGGCGAGGGCACAGCAGCGAGGCTGGAGAAGTTGGGCCTGAACTACCAGTTGAAGGGACTTACTAACCGCGGGAGCAGAAGAGCAACACCCATGCCTGACATGGGACTAAATTGAGCCCTGAACTTGGTACCAATCTTCTGCCAGGAGTACACTCTGAAGCTGACACCTGATATCAGTCTTCTCTCCGGAGAGCAGCTGGGGCCACCTGGATCATCTGCCAAAGAAGACATAAAAGGATGTAGCAGCTGATCTTGGGGCCACAGCCCTCTTGTTTGTGCAGTGGTATACTTTGCTATCAAGATGGATCTTCCTTTTTGCTTCAAATCACCCTTTTCTCCCTGAGAACTTTTTTTGCACTTCTCGTTTTCCTTTTCTTTTCCTTTTGGTCCTAAAACAAATAGTAATCTTTCACATCCACCTATGTTCCTGACCAAGTTATTGCTCAACATGAATAAGAACCTGGAAAACACTGCTGGTCCCTACCTCACCAGGTCACAGTGCCACTTCACATGTTTATCCACCATCTTAATGTCACATAGTGCTGGTGAAGCCACACTCATACTTCAATTGGAAAAGGGACTAGAATGGGATAAAACAATTAAATTGTACATGACAAACTAATGAGTACTAATAGTATTAGTCTAGATTATAACCAGCAAAGACTTTTGACATACATTATTTTAACAAAACAGCTCTAAGTTATAGGTGCTACTACAAATGTTTATTGCTACAAAATTCCCTAATTGTAAATAATAAAACCAAGATGGCTATGGATTAAAAAATTACCAGTAAAATGAACTGGTCATTCAAATCACAATCAATATTGTTATTTTCTCATTGAGTTTATTAGTACATTTTAGGTATACAGTACAGTTACATTCATTATTGGTATCTTGTACCTTTACAAGACAGGTCTTGGTTCTCATTTTTTCCCCTTACCCCTGCCCTTCCTTCACCCCCTGCTCCATTCCCTATTTACAAATACTTTATTTCCATTTTTTCATTTTCTCATATTTTTTTTCTTTTCCCTTATTTCCTTTCCCCTACCCTTCCACTTCCCCTACACCTTTCAAAAATGGGCATCTGAAATGAACAGATATTTCTCAGATAAAGAAGTAAAAGCAGCAAGTAAATATAGGAAAAAATGTTCCACATCACTGGTCATTCGAGAGATGCAGATGAAAACAACACTGAGATTCCACCTCACCCCACAAAGAATGGCTGCTATCAAGAAATCAACCAATAACAAATGTTGGGAGGGTTGTGGGGAGAAAGGAACCCTTCTCCATTGTTGGCGGGAGTGCAGGCTGGTGCAACCACTATAGAAATCAATATGGAGATACCTCAAAGAGCTGAAACTAGAGGTTCCATTTGACCCAGCCATTCCTCTGCTGGGTATCTTTCCAAAAGAATTAAAAGAATCATATCACAGTGATATATGCACACCTATGTTTATAGTGGCACAGTTTGTAATAGCAAACTTGGAAACAGCCCATTTGCCCATCAGTTGGAGACTTGATAAAGAAGATGTGGTCTTTCTATAAAATGGAATACTACTCAGCCAAAAAGAATGAGAACTTAGAGTCATTCATAGGAAAATGGATGCATATTGAGGATATACTCTTAGGAGAAATAAATAAGTCACAAGAGTAAATACCGAATAGTTTCTCTGGTGTGAAAAACTATAATTGTACATAAGATCCTAATGGTATAATTGACAGTTTTTCCAACACCATTTATTAAAGAGGCAATCTTTCCTCCAGTAGGGATGGTAAGTTCCTTTGTCAAAGATGAGTTAGCTGAGTACATCTGGAGTTGTCTTTGTGTCTTCCAATCTGTTCCACTGATCCTCAGGTCTGTTTCTTTGCCAGTACCATGCTGTTTTTATCACAGTGGCTTTGTAGTATAGTTTCAGATTGGGAATTGTTATACCCCCTGTCATGTGTGTCTGTTGCTTAGGATGGCTTTTGCTATTCTGGTCTCTTATGGTTCCAAATGAATTTTTGTATTCTTTTTCTAGTTCTGTGAAATATAGTGTTGGAATTTCAATTGGCATTGCATTGAATCTGTATAGCAGTTTTGGTAGTATGGCCATTTTCACTATGTTGATTCTTCCTACCCAGGAGCAGGGGATATCTTTCCATTTTTTTATATCCTCTTCAATCTCTTTTTTCAGAGTACTGTAGTTTTCAATGTAGAGGTCTTTTGCTTCTTTTGTTAAGTTGATTTCTAGATACTTCATTTTTTTGGATGCTATTGTGAAAGAAATTGTTTCCCTAATTTCTCTCTCAGTGAGTCTGTTATTTGTGTACAAGAAGGCTATTGATTTTGGGGTGCTGACCTTGTATCCAGCTACTCAGGTAAAAGTGTCAATTAAGTCTAGAAGTCTATTGGTGGAGTTTTTTGTGTCTTCAATGTAGAATATCATATTGTCAGCAAATAATGACAGTTTAACTTCTTCCTTTCCTGTCTTTATTGCTTTAATTTCTTTCTCTTGTCTAATTGTTGTGGCTAATGTTTCCACAACTATATCAAAGAGGAGTTGTGATAGTGGACATCCTTTTCTTGTTCCTGATTTTAACATGAAAGTTTTCAGTTTTGGGCCATTTAATATGATGTTGGCTATTGGTTTTTCATAGATAGCCTTTATTAAGTTGAGATATAGCCCATCTATTCCAATTTTTTGCAGGGTATTTTTTATCACGAATGGGTGTGGAATTTTGTTAAATGCTTTTTCTGCATCTACTGAGAGGATCATATGGTTTTTGTCCTTAACTCTGTTAATATAGTGTACTACATTTATTGACTTAGGTATGTTGAACCCTCCTTGCATCCCTGGAATAAATCTGACTTGGTCAGGCTGTACGATCTTCTTGATGATCCTCTGTATTCTGTTTGCTTGTATTTTATTAAGGATTTTTGTATGTATCTTCATTAAGGAGGTTGGCCTATATTTCTGTTTTTTAGTTGCGTCTTTGCCTGGTTTGAGAATCAAAGTGATACTTGCTTCCAGGAATGAATTTGGAATTACTGCTTCCCTTTCAATTTCATTGAAAAGTTTGAAGACTAAAGGCAGTACTTCTTCTCTAAATGTCTTGTAAAATTGAGCAATGAATCCATCAGGACCTGGGCTTTTCTTTGTTGGTAAATTTTTAATTACATTTTCAATTTCACTGATTGTAATTGGGGTGTTTAAAATGTTTTTATCTTCTTTGTTCAACTTTGGTAAATCATACGTATCTAGAAATCTGTCCATTTCTTCTGTGTTTTCCATTTTATTAGAGTACAGGTTCTCAAAGTAGGTATGACTTTCCTCTGGATTTCTGTTGAATCTGTTGTGACTTCACCTTTTTCATTCCTAATTGCATGGATCTGAGCCTTTTCTTTCCTTTTTTCTGATAAGGTTAGCTAAGGGTTTATCGATTTTATTTATTCTTTCAAAAAGCCAACTCTCTGATTCATTTATTTTTTTTTATCATTTTCTTAATTTCCATAGCATTGATTTCTGGTCTAATCTTTATAATTTCCTCTCTTGTTTGAGCTTTGGGTTTTTCTTGCTCTTGTTTTTCTAGGAGTCTACGATTCATCATTAGGTTGTTTATTTGAGCTCTGTTTTCCTAGTGTGGGTATTCAGTGCTATAAATTTTCCACATAGAACTGCTTTCATTGTGTCCCATAGATTCCTGTATGTTGTATTGGCATTTTCATTTATTTGTAAAAACTGTCTAATTTCTTCTTTAATTTCCTCTGTGATCCATTGATTATTCAGGAGAGTGTTGTTCAATTTCCATGTGTTTGTGAAGTTCCTGCCATTTCTTATGCTATTGATCTCCAGCTTAATTGCACTGTTTTCTGATAATTTACAGGGAATAACTGATTCTTTTGTATTTATTCAAAACTGTTCTGTGAATTAATATGTGGTATATCTTGGAGAATGACCCATGAGCAGCTGAAAAGAATGTATATTCTAATTTTGTGGGGTGGAGCACTCTATAGACATCTAATAAATCCATGCATTCAAAAGCTTGGTTCAATTCTAGTATTTCATTATTGATTTTTTGCCTAGATGATCTGTCTATTTGTGATAGTGGGGTATTTAGATCCCCCACTACAATTGTATTAGTGCTTATTTGGTTTTTCATGTTATTTAATATTTGTTTTATATAGTTGGGGACATTTATATTGGTGTGTATATGTTTATGATTGTCATTTCTTCCACTTGAATTGTTCCCTTTACAAGGATGTAGTGGCCTTCATGTCTCTCTTAATCAGTTTTGGTTTGAAATTTACTCCTTCTGTGAATAGGATTGCTACCCCTGCTTTTTTCTGGGCTTCTGTCGCGTGGAGAATTGTTTTCCATCCTTTCGCTTTCAGTCTGTGTGCTTCTTTTTGCCCTAGGTGTTTCTTGTATACAACATATTGTTGGATTTTGCTTCTTAATCCATTCTGCCAGTCTATTTCTCTTGATTGGTGAGTTGAGGCCATTGACATTGATGGTTTTAACTGATATGTACTGATTATTGACATGTTATTGGCCTTTTGTTGACTCTTTTTACTTTTTCACCTTCTCCTTTTAATCTTGCCTTGCCTATTTGATTTGCTCTGTTGGGCCTCATGGTGTTATGATAATCATTGTCTTTTTCTAGGATATTGTTTAGAATTACTTGTAGTGTTGGTTTGGGATTCATGAAGTTTCTCAGGTGTTCTTTGTCATGCACCTATGTTATTTCCTCATCCATTTGAGAGTTTTGCAGGATACATCAGTCTAGGTTGGAGGTTGTTCTCTTTTAGTACTTGAAATATCTCACTCTAGGCTCTCCTTGACCTGAGGGTTTGTGTTGAAAAGTCTCCTGCGATTCCGATAGGCTTTCCTTTGCATGTGATTTGTTTCTTTTCTCTTACTGCTTGTAGTATTTTGTTCTTCTGTTGGGTTTCTGGGATATTGAGCATTATATGTCTAGGTGTAGATATTTTTTTGATTGTGGCTAGTTGGAGTCCTATATGCCTCACTTATCTGTATGTCAAATTGTTCCCCTCTGTTTGGGAAGTTTTCTGTCATTAATTCTGTGAACAGCTTTTTAAAGTCATTTGCATTTTCTCCTGCTACTTCATGGATTCCTATCAGTCTTATGCTGTTCTTCTTTCCTTCATCTAGGAGTTGTTGGATCGATTTCTCATGATTTCTTACTGTTTTTAAGAGACCTCTCTCTTTTTTTTTCAGCTTTAATTGAGTTTATTGGTACATTTTAGGAATACAGATCTCTGTTTTTAAGGTCATTGCCTGTGATCCTTTCTATATCTGAGATTTTATCTTCGCATTCTTTTATTCTATTGTGTACATTTTCAATAGAGTTTTTAATTTTCTGGATATCTTTTTTGAATCTGTTTAGTGGATTCCATTTCTTTCCTATGTTGGGCATTTGTTGTTTTCATTTCTTATGCTGAGCCTTCAGGGTTTCTATCATGATCCTGAGTTCATCTATTTTTTTTGTCAGTTTCTGTTCTAGAGTCTCGAATCATGACTTTCATTTTGCTCAGCATCTCTATGGTTATCTGGGAAATTATTTCTGTTTTGAATTTTCCTAGAGCCTCATTGATCTCTTTTGTTACTTCCTGTGCTGTGAATTGAAATTGTCCTGGTGGTTCACTATCAGACTTTTCATTCTCCTTTGCCCTACTGTTTGCCATTGGTGAACTGGAAGTCTGTCTTTGTGTCTTCCTTAAGTGTATTCTTATTTTTATTTTTGCTGTTGGGTTGACCTTAATTCAATTTCTGGGTTATTAAATCTTCCTGATATAGTTGCATTTAGCTTTTGATTCTCTAATAACTCACAGATATTCTCATTTTCACAATATCAGGTAAAACAACTCATTGAATCAACCCCTATCCTTTATCCCAATCGATATAATCAGCAACACCATAGGATCAATCACAACTTGCAAATTGACCACTTGTGATAGTCATTAATGTATCACTTTTAAACCATGTGAATTAAATTAAAATCAAGAAGCAGCACAAAATATGTTTGCAGTGAACAAACTCCTCAACATAGCATATTTACCATTTAGGATGGGGGCCTAGACAGAGTTAGAATGAGAAGAGTAGATAAGTAAAGGAACTGGAGAAGGTTTCAAGTGAAGCCAGAGGCACAGAATGAGTACAGAATCTTTACGAAACTGTTAAACTCAAAAAGGATAGACAGAGTGCAAGTATAAGGACATGAATATATCCCCTTAACAGCAATAGGGGCTCACTTTCCCTTGAAAGTACTGACCCTTGAGTGAGGCACAATGATAGAGAAAAAGAACATTAAGAAAAGAGAAAAAAATAATAAAAGATGAAATCTGAGTCAGGAAGGAGCAGGAACAGAAAGGGAGATGAGGGACAATATGGTGGAGCAAGAGACTGAGTTGGTGAAAGAGAAGAGAAAAAAAGAATTTACAGAGTGGAATGAGGAAAAGAAAGAAAAGGAAAAAAATGACTTCGAAGGGCCTCTTTCAGACTATATCTCTGTTGTCATAATACACATTGTGTGCCACCGTGTGCAGAACTAGATCCCCCTATCTCAGCTAGCTGATGGCAGAGCCCTGCAACGGAGACTGACCTCAGGCTGCAAGGCCCAAATTGAGCTCCCCAACCTCCTTCATGGTTGAACTCCAGAGAGTTCTACTACAGGTTTCCCTCACCCTTTCTTTAAAGATGTTCAAATTTGGGAGCTCAGAAAATTACCCTTTATAATCAACTATGCCTCTGCGGAGTGGGTCCAAGGACTGGCACAATCAGGAGGTCTGAGAGCAGGGGGGTGGTACTCATCAGCGCCCCTGTGGCTATCCTCTGGTGTTGGAGCAGCAATGGCAGTGCCCACAGGGGATGGCACGGCTACCCAGTCCCGTGGACTGGGCCCAGGCGGGTTGGAAGGAGATCTGATGTTGGTCATAGCCACTTTCCTGAAATTCACCTTCCTGTTATTGGGAGCAGCAATCTGATGTAACCAATTTAATACGCAATGTACAATCTAAAGTTTTATCAATGTATAAGAGAAGATTTTCTGAAATAGTTTCTAGAACAGGAAATAGAAAACTTTAAAATGTATTTTGTATCAAGATTAGAGAAATAATCTTAGAGAATCCCAGCTTATGTAGGAAAGAGAATAAATAAAAAACAACTTTGTATTTGGTCTTCATAATCAATCTGAAACTATAAAGGGAGTAAATGAGCCAGCCTTTTTAATGAAGCTTGTTGAAACTTCTTAGGCACAGAGTGTGGTGCCAATGAAAATCTTTTTGCCATGGCAACATTTATGGAATTTAGTGCCACAGGTTGCAGACCCTGTCTGTAAATTCCTATAATGCAGTGAAGACTACATAAAGGGCCAAGTAGAACAGATGTCATTCTTAAATGCATTTTCTCAAATAGGGAAATGCTTTAAAATTGTTTGAAATTGGAACATAATCTTCACAGAAGCAATTTAGGGATTCTGAAAAAGGCTCTGAACATTTTGAAAAATAAATAAAATGGATGTTTGGAAAGCTGATTTTGGCAACATGTGAAAATTATAAGACAGACTTTCACTCTTTTATGGAACTGGGGATTTAACCTAGGGCTTTTACACTGAGCTACATTCCCAGCCTTTTTGAAAATTTTAGATAAGGTTTTGCTAGATTTCTATGTTGCCTAGGTTGGGCTCAAACTTGTGATTCTCTTGCCTCAGTCTCCCAGAGGGCTAGGATTATAGGCATGTATCACCATGTGCCACTTCCATAATTTTCTTAACATTTATGCAAAGCTATTGTCACAGATGTACTTCATCCCATACTCACATATGAGCATCAGTTCTCCATGGACAGGCAATACATGATGAATATGAGAAGCTTGACTGGAATCAGGATCATCCACATCCATGGAACTACTGTAACACTGGGGTAACTCTGTGCCTGACACTTCTTACTATCCCCTGCTCTCACTTTCCCTGGAACACTTGCTTGATTTCCACTAAGGTGAGCCCTTTATTTTCAGCTATGTTCTCCACCTCTTGATTCTTGCCATTGAAGTGAATTCTATTTATTTAATTTTCTGCATCTGGCTAAGATCTTGCTGGGAAATAACTCATGTTTCATAATAGAAATGTTGATACTCAAAATGGAATATTGTTCATTGGTTTGTAACTCTTGCTGTACAACCATATAATATCCTGAAGACATTATTAGAAATAAGCTAGATCTTGATGTGACTTTTTGCATACCTGGGACAAGAACCCAGATTTTCTGCTAGTCAGCTATTCTCAGAAGCAGTCAGTTTCTTTGCCTCATTTGGCACACTTTTCAGCATATCTCACCATCTTGGCCACATTATTATCTCATTCTGAAGAGATGGAATTATCCCATGGTCAAAAATTCTGAGAAACAAAATAAAATAGTATTAAGGACATTAGAAAAATCTGTAGTTATTCTCATGAACAGTGTAGTGTTCTCATGTAAAAAGACTGATTTAAATAATTCAACAGAGATCACAAGTACAGCTGAAAACAATATGTGTAGTAGGACAGGACTAGATTCAGTGTTAGGTGGAGAAAATGAGTGAAAAGTTATGAAGTCTGGACATCTGGGTGAGAGAAGAATGGCAGCATGTGGGGAGAAAAACAGGAGCACTTGAATTTCCAGAAACAAAAGATAAATTGAGCAACAAATGGGATCATTGTAGCCATTCGCTAAAATTCATTACATAATACAGGAATTATTTCAATAACATCATCTCTCAAACTGATGATCCATTCGTGACTTTAGCTTTTGCAGCTCTGGAGAGCTTTTTACTTGTGATTCAGCCTTCTCACAAGGACAAATAATAAAGGAATTCATTTTTATCTTAATAAGAGAGAAAAGGCTGATAACACTGCACTAAAGATTTTTAGTGCTTAAAAAGACTAGTATTTACCAGGAAGAACTTAATCTACAACATTAACTACATGGGGTATGGCTTTAAGCCCGGAGCAAACATACAACAACCGAGAAGGACTAATAAATATGTCCTAATTACATCTGCTCCATTTAGATTTGCAGATTTGTGTTCCCTGCCTTAACTCCAGGATCACTCATCAATTATTTCAGACTGATCCAAAAGCCCATGATATGAAAAGTCAGAATGGAACCTTTATTTCTTTCACCACAAAAGACAAATTAATACTGTCACATGGTTGGTCATTTTTATTATTATTATTATTCAGTAGTCTGCTTTTTTCTAGATGCCAAGCCATCTCTCCAGTCAGTAGTTTCTGAAATTTGGTTCTAGAGAGAAACTCAACCCTTGGCAGAAGTCTGACAGGAATGCTTAGCTTTGAATCAATATCTTGGAAAGGAAATGACTAACATGTAGGACTGTTTTTTTGTCTTATAAACAGTAACTATTCACTTCTTATTTTGACAGGTTTCTGACCCTTGGGTCCCTCAAACAACAACGGGTTATGATTAAACAAATTGAACTAAGCTGATTCCAAAAGAAAGTTGTAAAATAGGCAGGATTTATATTTTTAGAGAATAGCAAATATTCGGTGAATGAATTTGGGTTCATCATTAGTACAGTAGAATAAAGAAAGGATTTACATGCAAAAACTTACAAATATCTAATTTTGTACATATTTAAAAGAATACATTTGGGAAAAAGAAGGGAAGGGATGAAAATGAAAACATTATGTCAAGCTAGAACAGTTACAAAAATCAAACATATCTCCAATGGCTGATAGTGATCAGTTGATGGTGTTTGCAATAAAAAGATTCTTGAGTTACGATGTCTAGTGATCTTCAAGGATTTTCTGTGAGTGTGAGAAATTCTTGGGGAATTTCACTGAACTAGAATAGTGTTGTCCTCTGCTTCAACATAATTAGACTGTAGATTATAGTAACTGCTAATATGGGAGAGAGTGATAGGAAGAGAGAATGAATGTATCTGTGATTAATCCAACTTTTGAACATTTGTATTCCTGTCTCCTATTATTTTGCTTCCAAGTATTTGTGGAAATAGAATTTTTAAAAATTGATGATCCATTATGGGAGACTTGGAAAATATCTTTCCTCTTCTCGTTTTTGTAATTCTGTGCCTAATAGATCATTAGGACAGGTTGAGTTTCTTTTATATCTGTCTTCTCTCCTTAGCTGATGACCCTTTCTTTGGTATTTATCATTTTTATGTGGAAATTTAATACTTTATTATTTTTTCTTTTTCATCAGTATATGTTTACAGTGCAAAATGACTATATTCACTGCAGGTAGTTGGTACAAGTACACTTCTTTTTATGTCCCCACATCTCTTATTCCTCTTTTGATTTGAAAAAGGATCTATGTCCCTGTTTCCTGTTTTTTATTTTTCTCTTTATTTGATCTATACTTTGGCTTTCTTGCATAAGAGAACCCATGTTTCTAATTGGTTCTCTGGCTTCCTGTCTTCCTTCCAGGACATCTTTCAATTGTCTCTGAATTTTCTTCAGAAGAGAGACCTAATCCAGTTGCCCCATTGAAAACAAGCAAACAACTTGGCTTCCCATGGCTGACAGAATAGAATTCAGAACTCTCTTTTTCAACTCTGAATTCCTCTAGGATGTATTCCTTGACTGTGTTAAGTAGTAATGTTCAGCACTTTTAATTTTTTTGGTGGAAACTCTGAATCACTTGATCTATGTCACTTAAGTTACCAGTCTTCCTTTCAGTTTTATTGCTGTTCACAATAGTCACTGCTACATAATTAATCACATATGCAAGTTAGGTACTGGTACAGTTTGGCTTCGTTTTAGCTGATTTTTTTCACTGTCAGTCTTTCCGTACACAATCTAGCACATGTATGCCTTAACACTTCCCAATGCAGCTGAGCTTTCCCACCACAGCACACCATCATCTTCATACCCCTACAGAGCAGTTTTTCATCCTTGAAGTCAGTCCTCTAATTCTACACTTTCTTTGAAGATTTTTCTGAGTTTATTAAATTTTTCCCTTCTTTGGAATCTAATTGCATGCTCTTTTGGGCCTCTGCTATGGCATTGAACTCTTTCTGATTGGAAATATACTTTTGTTTTTAAGATTTAGGAGAGTGTTTATTCAAAATAATAATAAGGAAAAAACTCTTTAAGACTAAGACAAAGAAAGCATGTTGGACATCTTTCCCCTTTTGATATCCACCAATACACTTAGTTTTTAATCTCTTCTTTCCTCTACATCTTTGAAAGTTTCCTGAGGACACAGGCAATGCCTTATTTTCATTCTATCATGACATAGTAAAAAGCACTAACTTGATCATGAAGATGCTTACTAAGTACTTATTAAATAGGGTTTTGGTGCATCAATATTTTCTTTCATTTTAATTAATTTTATTGGTACATTTTACGTATACAATGATATTCATCATTAGAAGTATGAACCTTTATATAATCTATCTTGGTTCTTATTATTTTCCCCTGCCCTCCCTTCAACACCTCCATCCCTCCCTATTTACAAAGATTTTGTTTCCATGTTTCCATTTTCTCATGTTAATTCTATTCCCTTCTTTCTTTTCCCATACCCCTCGCATTTCTCCTTCCCCTGTGCCCCTTTTCTTCCTATTTCACATTATTATAACTTTTAGTCCTTATTTACACTTTCAGTTTCTTCTTTTGTATACTTTGCAGAACTCTGTAGAATATCAGTAGGTCTTATATGAGGTGGAGTTCTCTGGTCAAAAATGTTTGGGAAATTCTAGGTTAAACAAACAATTTTTTTAAAAAAACTGAAGTGGTTATCATAGACTAAACTGTTAGAGCCTGTTCTGTACTGGTGATATGTTGTACCAAACATTTACAAATTTATGTGGCTACAGAACCCTGTACTCACAGATTGTGAAGCTATCAGTAAGCCTGTAAGAAGGTGTAGCCGATTCTTATTTTGGAGGTGCAAACATTTCCAAACTCCAAACTGAAAGAGCTCGGAGAGAGCTGGGTTAGGGACTAAATCTTTAATTGCATCTGATAGGTGAATGTGAATTTTCTCTGATCTGCAAGCAGCTTCAGCCATTGACTTTCTAGCTGTCTGAGGCGTCTCAGGGAGCTCCTGCAAGGAAAGCATGAGAGGAGTTTTCAACTATCTTGACTTGCAGCTATTACAGAGTATCTCATTATGGAATTTATCCTACTAAATAAGAGATCACAAGAAAATGTTCACAGTTATTTGTTACTCTGATACTTTATTTGACTTACTTTGATGATATATTTTTCATATTTCCTGTAGCATGTGAGAATCCCAAAGAACATTTTTATAGATGCGCACTGTGTGAACTTTATACAAGAAGGGCGATTGATTGTTCAGAGTCAAAATGAGTTGTGGCTTGATAAGTAGTTTTTTTTTTCCTTTTAAAGTTAGTTCTTCTTCAATTTCAACTTCATGTCAGTGATAAACAAGATGACCTACCCTGACAGTTCCCTTATGATAACATTAGTTTCTTAACATTTGACATCTATTCAGTTTTCACTTGGAATCTGCACTTAAAAATAGTGGAAGAAGTTGCTTTGAGAGCAAGTGCTTCAGTTTCTATCATTCTCTTTATCTTTATAATCTTTTTTAAGAGCAGGGCTATATCCTTTGTTTCCTTTGTAGTCTCCTTTGAGTGCTGTGCTTTGAACACAGCAGGTACACTAAAGGCATTGTTAGGCTCACTCCCAAGAAAGTAAGCACCTTCATTAAGTTTATGGGGAGGAGTGTTTGATGGTGACTAGAGTGCAGTGTAGGGGTGGTGGGAGAAGAAACAACTGCTCCCGAGACAGGAAATAGAATTCAAGAGACTTGGATGAGCAAGAAACAAATATAAGGACACTCACTAGTACACTTAAAGAACAACAACAAAATTACATCCGGGAATGAGAAGCTAGACTCAAGAATTTCAGAAAAGAAACAGTGAAAATCATATGACTACAAAAGCTCCCATGAATCAGCAGCACGGTACTTTTCTTTTTCACAAAACTTCAGTATTTCCCCCAGAATACGTTTTAAAAAAGAAAAGATTCCACACAACATTGCTTGTGATTATTTCATATTAAATGACATAATTAAATGAGATGACTTAAAAGTATTTTGTGAGCTAAAGAAATAAAATTCAATTGATATTTTAATATTGTGACTCCTGAAGTTTCTTGAAAATACTGTATCCATTAAGTTTCTCTGAATTATGACAGCATCCAAAAGCATAGACCTCAAATTCCCAAGTTATTGGTTATAATGACAATGAAGTACCCTTTGTGTTTCTGTGATAAAGTGACAACCACTATCCTTTAAAGTCATAGCACTCTTGTCCTTATAATACCTCTGGTAGTGATAAGGGCTGTGTTCCCATCCTGTCAACTTGTATGCACCCCTGTTTCTGAATATTCATTGGTTTTAGTTATACACGCTGTAGGCTTTCAAAGAACTGTAACAATTTAAAAAAACCTGCACGCGTACTTTGGGAAATTCATATTAGTTATTAAAGATAAAATGAAATAAAAAATTCTTTCCCATTAGTTCATTAAAATTATTGTCTAACCAACCAACCAACAAGCAAACAAACCGCAAAACAAACTATTGTCTAACAAAAATAAGAACTTTAAGAAAAATATTCAGCTGGGAAAGACTAAAGCAAAGAGTTCTTCAATAGCTTCATAGTAGTATGTAAAAAGACTTGGTATGTCTCAAAAATCATTTCATTAATGGGGTTGTACATGTCAAAATCTGGAAGACAGAAATTCCATTTTATTGTTATTATTATTTTTTTTTTTGAGACAGGGTCTCACTATGTAGTTGAGACTGACCTGGAACTCACTATGTAGCCCAGGCTGGTCTCAAACTCATAGTGATCCTTCTGCCTCAGCCTCCCAAGTGCTGGGATTACAGGCACGCACCACCACGCCCGGCAGAAATTCCATTTTATATCAAAGATATAAGGATATAAGGAAATCAAAGGTGTAAGGAAATAGATATTTGGAACAATATAACTGATACATAGATTAGAAATATTTCAACTTCATAAAAAATACATATTTTCAAATGGCAACCTTATAAAAATTGGGCACGTTGTCTAGAGGAAGCCAAGCATCCTGGAAAGAGAACATCATCAAGAGAAATTGGAGTTCTGAGTGCACAGCTCCCCCTGAGTTCTTAGTTGTCAGCTGCCCCAAATTGCCAAGCACCAGAGTGAGCCATTTTGAACACCTAGTTAAGCTGCCCACTTCTGGGTAGGCCCTCCTAGCACCAAGGAAGAATTTGTGATGAAAGTGAAAGGAAGGGGAAAAGTCGGATTGGGAAGAGGAAGGATCTAAACTAATATGAGTCCTGTGTCAACCAAGTATGTTGCTCTACAGTGGGATTTACTTGTTAAATATGTTCAGAGTCGGGCTGGGGATTTCGCTAAGTGGTGTTGCCGCCTGCCTCGCAAGCACAAGGTCCCAATTCGATTCCTGGTAGAATACAAAGGATTGACCATTTTAACCTGACTCTGAACATACTATGTATTCTACCTTGGAAAGGATATGGTCTTGTATGAAGCAGTTTCTGTAGTTGAAGCACACATCAAAAAAGCCGACACCTTGAATGTCTGCTCACCATACACCTGACAACTGAGGAGCATAGCCTCTCTTAACAGGTGTTCTTTATACTACCTGGGGTAGAGGTGAGTTGTCCTGGAGTGGTTTTGTTGTACAGCAATAGTAACTATGGTACCAAAAATTTCGGAAGAGATTAAGTTATAAAATGAATAAGAAAAAAATTACAAAGCTTCTGATTTAATTCGGGTATTAACTTATTTCATCTCCACATGGGTAAAGATTACTTAGAAATTTATTCATTTGGTGTTTTGATGTAATGGATAAAAGCACAATGAACAATCTTTAAGGGAAAGCTAGTACAAAGTTAAAAATTTTAATCAATAATTGGGGCAACATCTTTATTAAAAAAGGCAAGTATTTTCTGTCTTTTAATATATGATCTACTCGCACAAAGCAATAAGACATTCTTATTACAAAAATAGATATGTCTGAGGGCCAGGGATTTAGCTCAGTCATTCTGCCGCCTGCCTCACAAGCACAAGGACCCGAGTTCGATCCCCGCTACCAAAAAGAAAAAAAAAGAAAGAAAGAAAGAAAGAAAGAAAGATATGTCTGATGTGTCTATTATCTATTATACATAATGAATATTAAAATGGTTCAATTGTATGAATATACAATGAAATGGATTTTATAACTATAATAAATACCACTTTAACTTATCAAATAAATAATAATAAAAGAAAATGCTACTTAATGCTTATGTTGATGTAGATATAAGGGCATTCATATAAACCCTAGTAGGAAGAGAATTTCATAAATTCTAGAAATCATATTTGCAATATGCTTTAAAATTTATAAAATTATATTTTCTTTCATACATACTAATTAGATTTATCATGCTCTGGCTTGAGTAAATGTTCTGAAAATTTGAGCCAATTTTATATATTAGATATTCATTCTAGGCTTGTATTTATGATTACAACCAGCCAAATGGGGGGATAATTTTAACAACTGACAGGATAGATATTATATGGTCATTAAATATGCTATTTATTAAGAAATTTTATTGGTGAGGGAAAATGTTTAATATATATCCCAAAATATATGCAAAATCTAAATATAGTAAAAATTTGACTTTGAAAATTGCCACATATGTTTGAAAATATGGCAGTGTAGCCATAGTTGCTTTGACTCCTAGGAAGACTCTCAAACAGCATTACTAATCTCTACCCACTTTGAACAGGGGAGAAGTTCTCTTCAAGTGGACACGGTAAAGGAAAGCTTTTGTGTCTTCTCTGTCAGGTCAGGTCACGTGCAAGGGTCTGGGGCTGTTGAACACGGAGTCCCTAGGCTCCAATTTGGGTTCCTCCAGGGGCTGAGCTGTTTCACTCAGTCACGGGTTCTTATGGCTGAAAGTCTCTTTGTCCCATGGGACATCTGTTCTCTCCACAGTTTGCCTTCAGGTCTGCATCCTCTCTGTTTCCTCCTACTTCTTTTTTCTCATTTTAGTTTTCTCTCCCAAATTTGGTACAACAAGGTTAAAGTGATTTTCACATTCTTATTTCTGCCCTAGTGTGGTCTTTGGTTGCTGTGGAGTGGTGACAAGGTAGAAGATATGGAAAGCACGCATATCTAAGAATGCAGTTAAAACGCTTTGGCTTTGGCTTGATGTACCCACATTATCATAGCAAGCTTTATATTAGTTAAAGAAGACTAGATAAACTGAAATTATCTTCTGTTTGATGTTTTATGTTTCTGAGAACTTTTGGGAAATATTTTAGTTATAATACAATTTATGTTAAAAAAATCAACCAATCTTTAGGAATATATTGAAATCACACTGAGTATTTGTCATTTGAAGTCTAAAGAAAGGCTCAATTATCTCATGATCTGTTTTGTTCTAATCTGTTTGATGGAAGGCAGTAGGAAGTGTCATGTTTCTTACACAACTGAAAATTAGAAGACCTCAATAAGTCTTCTTTTATTCAAAAATTTCTCTAAGATTTTCTTTGGGAAGAAAAGAAAGAGTCATGCATGTATGGAGTTTCAAGGCATTATTTTTAAAAAATCTTTTAAATTGTGCTATTCTTTTAAAATCTCTTCTGAAAAGCAAATTTCTTTTGTAATAATCTACTCAAAATATATCTTTGAATAAAATGCCAGATTTCTAAAATGATTTTAATTAATGTATTATTATTTGTACATATTTGCAGTAGACAATGTTTACATTACTTGGGGAGGGTTGGTGCATGTACAGAAAATATTTTAATTTCTTTTTTCATCTCTTTTTCCTTTCTTCTTCCTATCTATTGATTTCCTTCCCATCTGAGGAATAACTATCTCCTTATTTTATTTCCCTTTTAGTTGGCTTTTTATTTATATTTTGGAATTCTCATAAAAGAGAAACCATGTGATATTTAAGCTTGTATGTCTGATTTGTTTCACTTAACATTAGTCTCAGGCTGCATCCATTTTCCTACAAATGACTCAAATTTACCTTATGGCAGAGTTGTCCTCCATTCTATGTAAATACTATAGTTTCTTTACCCATTCATTGGTTAATAGACATCTTTAATTGTATTACTTTATCTTTGGAATCTAATGAACTATTTATAAAAAAGCATCACCTATAAAATTACTTTAATAGAAACTGTTTTCTGATGCATCAAATTGAGTTATGGTCCAAATAATTATCAAATATTCAAAATGATTACTTTTTGTGATTCTTTTGGTTCAAATAATTATCAAATATTCAAAGTGATTACTTTTTGTGATTCTTTCAAGAAAACCTTTGGTAATCTTACATATTTTCCTTATCCAAAGCCACTGTAGCATCACTGAAATAAATGATCCATCTTATCTTTCAGTTATTTTCTGTTTTTTTCTCATTGAGTTTATTGGTACTTTTTTAGGTATACAGTACAGTTACATTCATCATCTTGGTTCTCATTTTTCCCCCATACCCCTGCCCTCCCTTCACCCCCTTCACTCTTTCAGTTATTTTCATGGATGTCATATTTTGTAGGATTCAGTGTTCTTACTGTATGTCTATTGGAGCAGAAATGGAAAATATCATTAAACAGAGCTGAAAAGGTTTACTTTCACTGATGCTTCTCTGAGAATAAGGGTCATTTCTCCTATTTGAAGTAGTTCATGATATTACTACTATAGCTCTAGTAAGTCAAAGAGCATTACAGACACTTTCCAGATAAAGCATGCACCATAGTAAGAGGAGGCACAGGACCCATTAGTGATATGACACAGCCTTTCAATTTCAGTGTCACTAGAGAGTGGGGCCTAATGGTACACTCTACATTTCTTGTCAGGAATTATGCTACTGCCTAGACTAGATGTTTTATGAAATATATTTTCCTTGCAGAGGTGCCATTTTCCAGGTGATGTGATTGTTTTAAATTATCAAGTTTTAACTATAAAGAAATATGAGTAGCAACATTCCCATTGTTAAATCATAATCAATTATAGCATGGTCCATTATTTCCAATGTTGCTGTTTATCCTAGAGTAATCACAAGGCCATTGAGACTCTGCTAATTACATTCAGAATGCAGAGAGACATATATCCGTCAGTTAACCTTCAATTAAAAAAGATATGGAAGGACCAGGGATTTAGCTCAGTGGTTCCACTGCCTGCCTTGCAAGGCGCAAGGACCTGAATTCGATCCCCTGTACAAAACAAAAAACAAAACAAAAAAAAGATATGAAACACATACCGAATATGGAATATACGTAAAAGTTCATGTCAATAACATTAACTCATTCTGACCTTTTGGCAAATCTGTGAGATAAAAGAAGGCTGGAAACGCTACACTGCCAGATCTGAACATATAATCCAAGCTATAATAAACCAGATGCTACTGGCATAAAAAGACACATAGAAGACACAATAAAGTCCAATAGAGTACAATAAAGATTTCAGAAATAGTTGGGAATGATGACACATGGGTGTAATCCAAGCATTCTGGGAGGCTGAGGCAGGAGAATCACAAATATGAACCTAGCCTGAGACTTAGAAGCTAGGTGAGACCTTCTCTCAAAATACAAAAAAGGAGCAGGGATGTAGCTCAGTGCAAAAGCCCTGGGTTCAATCCACAGTTCAACAAATAAACACACACACAAACAAAGTAAAAAAAAACCAGAAAGCCCAGAAATAAACTCACAAATTTATGAAGAACACACAATGGAAAAAAGGCTATGTCTTCAATAAATTATGATAGAAAAACTGAATATCTGTAAACAGAAAAGCCAACTTAGATTATTGTCTCACACAATAATAAAAAATCAACTAAAAATCAACTAAAATGATTAAAAACTTAAATATTAAGTAGAAACTGTAAAAGTTCTAGAAAAAAATATTTTGATATTTTTGTCATGATTTTTTTACTGTGCCCACAAAAGCAGAGCCAATAAAAACAAAAGCAGACAAAATCTTGCATCAAACCAAAAAATTTCAGCATAAAAAAGATAGAGCAAAAAGATAATTTATAGAATGAAAGAAAAAAATTGCAAGACATATCTCTGATACAAAGTATGTAAGGAACTCAAACAGCTCAGTAGCAAGAATATAAATAACTCAATTAAGAAATGGACAAATGATCCAAAGAGACATATAGTGGACAATAGGCATATGAAAACCTCAGCATACCTAGTATCGGGGAAATCTAGTGTGTTACTCTGCTTTCTTTAACATAATGATACTGGAAGTTTTTATAAAGTTAAGACATTCATTCCCTCACAGTTCTGGAGGTTCAAAGGCATACTGCTGTCCTCTGCATGGTTCTGGTGAGGACTGCTTGGTGGGTGGAATCACAGTGGATAGAGAGCACACTCTTCTGAGAGCAACCTTTTTGCTAGAATTAACTCGGGAGTGCCACGAGAAATATATTGTTTCCTACAAGGGCAGTGTCCTTGATAACTTAAGGGCCTTAAAAACCCACTATCTCACTGTCACCACGTGGGGGATCAAGCTTCCCACATGTAAGCCATGAATTATTGAAGGACAAAGGACATCCAAACAGTAACAAGTGAACCCACGGTGAGATACTCATTCACAGCTGTTAGAGCCGCTGTTAGCAAAACAGTTAAAGATAGTTACGTGTTGGTGAAATGTGAAAGGGAATCACTGTATGCTGTTGGTAGGAACATAAATTGATATAGTTTTGTGGGAAACAACGTGAAGATTTTTTAAACACCTAAAAATAGAACTGCTATATGTTCGAACAATTCCACCTCCAGATATACATCCCAAAGCAAATTAAATCAGTATGCTAATGGGATGTTTGTAGTTCCACATTATTTACAATAGCCATATTTGGGATCAACCTAAATGTCCATCAGGAGATGAACGAATACAGAAAATGTTGTATATATACCCAGCAGAACACTATTTGGGCTTAGAAAAAGATACCTTGTCATTTGCTACAATGTGTATGAGCCTAGGGAATGTCATACAGTATTAAGTGCAATGAACCAGACACAAAAAGATAAATACTACACAATCCCACTTCTTTCTGGAATTTAAAAAGTCAAACTCATAGAATCAGAGTAGAATGATAATTACCGGAGTCAGGCAGAGATTTTGATTGAAGGGCATGAATTTTCAGTTAGGATGAATAAAATACGGAGATTTATTGTACAAATAGCGACTACAGTAAATATACTATAAACTTGAACATGGATAAGAAAGCAGATCTTAAATGTTCTCAACACATGAAAAATATTAGGTGGATTGATGCCCGTGTTGATTAGTTTCATTTAATCATATATAAATATCACATTATATATCACAAATATACACTATTTTTATTTGTCAATTATAACTTATAAAAGTGAAAACAAGTAAGTATAGCCTAGGACATAGAACCTACAGATGTGTCCTCTGCCTGGGCTGATAAATTTCCCTGCAGAGAGTGAGGAGAATGTATATTCTGTTTCTAAAATAAACAGTTTCATCCATTATGAGAAAAATCCTCTTTATAATAAGGATTAAATACTATAAATGACACAGGTGTAGATACTCGAACAGTTTACAAATCACAAAACTAGATCAATTGTTTCATTTAATATAATAGTGAATTATTTGACAACACAGGTAGAAGTCAGACAGACAATTTCTAAAATCCTTCTATGAAAATGGCCAGTGTGATGAGAAAGAAATCCTCAAGAGTATATTTGTGGTAGGTTGAATAATTGTTCATTTAGTAATTCCTCAGAGCATTTAAATTATACATTATATGTCAGAAGGGTCTTTGCTGAGGTTACTATCCAGAATACAAAGTATTCCTATAATTCATCAACAGCAAAAAAATAAACACCCAAAACAAAGCAAAACAAAAGAACCCATCAAATATCCAATTAAAAATCAGAAAAGGGCTTAAATATATTTTCCCAAAATTAATATACAAAGGATAATCATATAAGAAGATATACTACATTATTAATGATCAAATGAAAGCAAATCAAAACCAGAATGAGACATCATCTCATATTCACTAGGATAGCCAATGGGTATGAGCATATTAGAATATCAAAAGAGGAAAAAAAACCAAAATAAATGCTGGTGAGCACGTAGAGAAATTAGAACTCTTTTGAACTCTTGGTGAGACTGCAAAGTATTGCAAATGTTATTGAAAGCAATATAAAATTTCTTCAAAATATTAAAAATAGAAGATGGTACAAGAAATCGCACTTCTGATTTTATAACCAGAAAATTGAAAGCTGGATATGGAAGGTATATTTGCATATATATGGTTGTCACGGAATTATTCTCAACAGCAAGGAAAGAATCAACATACACAGTTTACTGTACTAATAAATGTCTGGAAGCTTATGGACACCACTTTGAGCATCTCTTGTAATTGTAGAGGACAAAGGTAACTTGTGTTTATCTCCTGATGTCTCAATAAATTCAGTGTTAAAATATTTATGCAAGTTTTTCTTTTCCTTAGGTATACTGTTTTTGGTGGATTCTGTATATTCAACTTTAAAAAAAAAATCACATCACACACTACAGCCTGGATGAGACTTGAAGACATTGTGTTAAGCGTAATAAGCACATGACAAAAGGACGAATAGTATACAATTCGGATTCCACTTACATATTTTATGTAAAGTGGTCAAATTCTTAGAAGCAGTAAATAGGATGGTCACCAGGGACTGCCAGAAGTTTGGGAGAAAGGAACTGTTTAATAGGTACAGATTTGCAAGATGAAGAAGCTCTGAAAATCTATTCAAAATAATGTGAAAATACCTAATACTTTTAACTGTGCATCTTATTTTTTAATTAACTTTATTGGTACATTTCAGGTATACATTATGACTGAATTCCTCATTGGGAATTTGTACCTGTGCATGATATATTCTTGATCTTTATCATTCCCCTTCCCTCCCTTCTATCTCTTAGCTGTGCATTTAAAATGGTTAAGATAGCAAATTTCTGTTACATGATTTTCTCAATAATTTTTAAGAAGAGGCTTTGCAGCTGTGATAAGGATCTCGCCATAGGAAGAGCATCCTGGACTATCCAAGTAGGCCTGCCTTAATCCCAGTGATCTTTAAAATGGATAGGCAGGAACCTGTAGAAGGTGTGACAACAAAAGCAAAGGGAGAGGAGCAATGTGGGCACAGCTAAGCGATACAAGTAGGTTCTAGAATTTGGAAGAGCCAGACAGGAATTGTTTTCTGGGGCTTCCAGAGCAAACAGTCCTGTGGGCAACTTGGCATAAGCCCTGTAAGTCTCCTTTTGAACTTCTCACTTCCAGAAGTACGGCTTTCAGAATAAGAGAATATCTTTGTCTTGATTTAAGCCAATAAATTCATGATAATTTGTCAGCAATGGCAAACTAATACACCATGCAAAAGCTTTGTGCGAAGGTATCTCTTGGGCCTTTGTAATGAGTTTTTGGTGGCTCTAGTTTAGAAAAGGTAGATAAAGTATCCTTTGAAGTATCATGGGAAAAAGCCAATTTAAAGCAAGGTAAAAATGACTTTGTTGTTTGCGGGAGTAAATTTTGCATTAGACAATGTGGATTACTCCTTACATTCCCCACCACTACAATAATCTTATTACCTACCATTCTCTGTAACATCTATCAGAATTTCCAACTATCATAACAAACATCTAAAACCACCATGCTTTTATTGAAAGAAATAAAATTTCATCCTTTTCCAAAAACATAAGCACCTAGATCACTTGTGATATGACGTGGTAGTGCTAACTTAAATTTAGAACTATTATATATAACTATATTTTTACTGATAAAGTCTGAAAGTTATGCCAACTATACACTGCTTTATTTTAATTGATAAATATACCCAGAGTTGAGAAATACATTAATTTAGTTTGTCACTAGTGTAACCAGGTTCACTTTCAACAGGAACAAATCACTTTTTCTATTTACATTTAAGTCTTTCTCAATCTGAGAAGCATTGCAGATCAGGATATAATTAGATTTGCTGTGCTCTATTAGCTTTGAATCATATATAAAATTATTAGGAAATAGACTGTACAGATCTGTTGGATTGTTGCCTCAATAACATTTGTGTTGTGATTAATTTTTTTGAAAATGTGAATGCCTTATTTTATGGAGCCAATTAATATTCATAGTCTGAGTAATAAAAGTGAAGTATACACAAAAGGGCAAAAGGTTAAATCAACATGTTGCATGTAATGTTTGCAACATAAAGATTACTTTGCAATTACTAATGAATATTGTTACTCAACAGGACAGAACTACTCTATTCTTACTTTCATATTACAACTTACCAATTGAATTTTTTTCTACTTCCTAAGAAGACCAACCTTCAGATACAGAAATGTGATATGGAGTAGATGATACAAACCATTTGTTAAAATCTTTGTGACAAAAAGATGAAATATAGTGAGTTTTATGTCCTTGAAAATGTGATTCAAGTTTTTTCATATTTTCCTTTCTTCTGTTATTTAATAATCCTCTTATTGTTTAGATTTGCACATTAACATCATTTCCCCCTTATATAAAGTCTATATGCTTCCAGTTAAGACCTAAAACACAAAATATAATAAAGTTCCATTTTTGAGGCAGCTTTCACCAGTGTAGTCTTTTAAAGTATAAATTTCGTGAAAACACTGTGTTACATTTACTAAAGCTCCTTGTGTAAATTTTCAGTTTCATATCCTAAAAGTAATTGCCATTTCTATTTTTACTGCTCTCATCTAATAAGACACCTATCATTCTCATCAGAAAATGTAGTTTTATTTTCTAATAATAACAAAATCTACAATCTTGAAGGAAGGTGTGAGTGATGTGATCTTACCAGCTCACTTCTTCCTATAATGCAACTTTAAAATATGATTTTTTTATCTATGTATTCTGGGTATAAAATTGATATGCTGCTTGTTTCTCTTAGGGGCTTAGGGTTCAAGACTTAATCCTGAGTATATATATTCCAAAATTCTCCTCTATCAGAGGTAGTTATAGCTCTTTTATTGCATTCAACAATTCTGGTAACAAACGTGAGGTTACTGTGTAATCTATAAAAATTATTGTCTTACTAATGGATAAAAAAACATCAGCATCCATTTAGCAATCTAGAATCATCCCGATAGTTTAGGGCTTAAATTTACTGGAGAAAATCTTCACTCAAATTTGGGTTGGTATTGTAAAAATAAGAGAGTTGTTCAGTATTTGCTATTAGTGGGTCTTACCACAGTCAGGCCTGCAGATGAGCAGGTGATAACAGCTTATTAGAATATATCGTGCTGTGGATTTATATTACAGCAATTAATCCAGTCTCTGGGAGGAATGCAAACTGAGGCCTTAACATTGTCCCTCACACAAAATCATTCCTCATTTAGCTCATTTGGGAAGCCTTGTCACTGACTGAAAATAGAGGATCACAGATGAAAGTTGCCATGTCCTGTTGAGAATGGGCAATTATCTTTCATTTAGTTTCCAACTTTCCTTGTAAATATGCCAAAGGATAAAGCGTAGCATGAGTGTAAGGCTGTTAGAATTAATTTTTTTCTCACCACACGAGTCAAGCATATCCTAAAGTTTCACTTCCTAGGGGTGATTGAGTACCTATCTTTTCATGATTATGCCTCCATGAAGATAAGTAAGCATATAAAAAGAGAATACAATGGTCAAGTCACTAGATTCATGATTTATCTCTGTGACCAGACCAGATTACTTGTTTTCCATATGAAATACTGAGTCTTAATGATTTTCCTTAGAGTGCTGGGTTCCAGATATGACAAGATAGACATTCATTCTACTTCTTCAAATTTTCTCCTTCAAAGTCCCTCTGCTTATCGCTGGTTGTCCCACACAGAAACATTGCAGTCACGCTGGTAATATATTCACCCACCTCCAGACTGCTGAGAAAGTACATGGGATTTCGAGCAGAATCTAAGCCATGGCTCTGCTAGTGTCTAACCAATTTTATATATCCTTAAGATTATTTTTGTTTTAAAATTTTTTATTGTGGTAGTAAAAACTTAGCATTTTTTAAATCACCCTAAACATTTTTGTGTATAATTCAGAAGAATTAAGTACAATGATGGACTTAACTGAACTGTCTTAAGTACTAAACAGGATCTCATTGATTTTTTTTCCATCTTACAAAATTAAAACTATATTCATTAAATATTGTCTTTTCTTCACTTGTCCTATCTCTCTCTGATAATCAACCTTCTACTTTGTTTCTATGAGCTTAACTAATTTTGGTAATTCATAACAATGGAATCATATAGTATTTGTCCTTTATATTTTGGACTGGCTTATTTTTCTTAGCGTAATACACTATCCTCAAGATTCATCCATGCTATTTGTATGTGACAAGAGTTCTGTTCTTAAAGACCAAGAGCTATTTTATTATGTTCATACTAAATTTTATTTATACTTTCATCTGTTGAATTTCTGATTTACTGGTCACAAAACAGGAAATAAATCATTTTTAACTTAAATTTTTAATCTACTGCAAACTAAGAAGCACTACAGATTATTACTATTACATTAGAAAGTTAGGTTTTAGTGGAAATATTAACCAAAGGGTTGTAAAATATGGGTCCAAATTTTAGCTCTGCTATTAATTTTCTGACTGCATATGAATGGTCTACTTGCTCTGGAACCCCAATATAATATCTTTCAAGTCTTATCTGTCTTAAATATTGAACAGGATTGTTAAGAGGTGAGAGGCAGAATCACTCTTTAGTGATGTCTCAGAAATTTTTGGAACTCAAGTTCTGAGCCCTCAATAATACTAAGATGTTCAGGAGGGAAATGTGAGAGGAAGCTGGGATCTCATAAAGCCTTAGTTTCCTAACCTATAACATCCAGTGAGGCTAAACTAGATCTATGAAAGCACTAAATTTTAAAAGTACCAGTTAAAAACAAAATCTTGTCCATATCTATACCACCATGAACATGCCCAATCTTGTCTAGCAAAACAAATCTGTTGATGAACATAATCATTCTGTGTCCTTTCAACATTAGTTTGGTACTTTGAAAATGCCATGTTACTAAAAAATAAAATTCTGTGTAATTTTAGAACTGTCTTTTCAAGTGTTCTAACCATTCCCTCTATTTCTCTGTCAAAGTCTAGTGACAACACAGTGATCATCTGATACTCTCAAAATATCTTGTAGCATTGAGCTAGATAATCATTAGGACGTTTGGGAATTTTATAACTTGTACTTTTGAACTCAGATAATTTCCCATGTCTTGGTTTTCTGATGTTTGCAAGACCTGTGCTGAATGTAAGACTGGCCACTAAGGACTTCAAACAGCATAATTATTGAAATGATAGAGTATAATCTATCTATTTAAAGGAATCTGGATAATATATAATAGTTATAAACATATTTATTTCTGTTTAAATTGGAAAAATAAAGCTTATAGCAAGCTTTAAAGTTAGCAGACTACGAATTATACTGCCTGGTTAAAGATTTATTTATTAAGTATCAAACAGTATTAAACATCTATTTATTAAATGGTTGATCAATGGAAGGTGAGCCCTAGAAGATACAAGAGTTTGCTCTCCTCATCCCAGAAAACCACTGTGGTTTTAAGACTTTGTCACAAGGTTAGCTTGTGACTAAAATAGTATTTTTATTTGAAGTTTTCTGACTAAAGTTAGGGTTTATTAAGTTGACTACCACAACTGAGGTTAAATTTAATTAAAAAACTTGGATTTCTAGAGAGTGAAGTTTAAGATTCACCTATCTTAGAATAACTGGTTAAATTATATAGTTATAATATGTAAATTCATTTTAGAAGTTTAAATAAAAACCCAAACAAATAAGAATATATGAAGTATGAATTATCCCCTTGCTACCAAAGAATAGGGAAAGAATTTTTAAAAAATTGATAACATCACATTAAATAAAATACTTCTTGAAAGAAAAGAAAAATCCGATATTAAGATAATAGTAAACCTCATTTAACCTTGTGACATTTATGCAGTGCTAGAGAGAAATGCTGTTTAAAAGTATGGAATTAAATTCGACTACAATCCAAGCAATGTAATATCAACTAGAAGCCTTCTAGTGCTTAAGTTTGTATGCACATATGTGTGTGTGTATGTGTGTGTGTGTGTGTGTGTGTGTGTGTAATGGGAGAGGGAATTTAGTAATATTCTTTTAAGAAAGACAAAAGCAGATATAATGGATGTAATCTGTAGGGAGTTATAAACTTTCTTGTGTAAGAAAATGAAGCTAGACTTCACGGTTAGGCTGCTGTAAATAGTAAAAGTATGTAAACAACTGAATTTATTTTAAAAATTATTTTATAGAAATAGGCATCCATAATGCAAAATTGAAGAAAAATAGAGCTAAATGTATAGTAAACCTATTGTATCTTCAATGATAATAGCAGTTATATCAAGGGTTTTTTGCTCTCCCTCATTACTTGTTCAGGGAGTGCTAGTACAAACGTAACACACTTAACACAATGCCCTTACCTGTCTCTGATTTGCCAAGTAGGTCCTCTCAGACACTACCTAGAGACTCCATATTGCTTCTTTTTTGAGGTCCATGTTTATTTTCGAGTTGTCACTAAGTTCATGAAGGTGTATTACTTTCTCCCTGGACCTTGGGTTGTTTGCTCCTTCGGTTGTCTCATACAGATTTCTGTGAACCTCCACTATGCAAACATCCCCATAGACTGAAGTTGGTTTAGTAAAGAAGAGAGATACTTCCAAACACACATTTGTGTGCTGTGCCTTATCAGGAAGTTCCCAGACATGTGTTATTGTACTCCTGAAGATTCAGTGACGTTGCAGAGTGTGACCATGGCAGTGCAAAGAGTAAAAGATTACTCAGAGTCAACTGAGCTCTATGACAACCCATGAACATGATAAAGCCTCTGGAAAACAGCCCCTAAACAAAACCTCCATAGCTTTTTATTTGTAACTCAAAGATATGAGAACAAATGTGCAGGAAAAAAATGCAATATTTGTATAGGAGTTTTGGCCAGGGAACAGGGAAGGAACAGAACAGTTTGCTACATGACAAATGATGACCTAATTTAAGCAATCTTATTGGGGCAAGGGAACCCAATGGCCAAAGCAAACATTTCTGAGAATAACATACTGTTGATTGTGCTTGGCTGTTGCCTCTGTAGTTCTGCTATAATTTTAAACCATGTGTTACAGAAGTCTTGGAACTGTTGCTTCAAGATACCTTTTTATGACATTTATTTCAAGCACTCTTCTGGCTAGAATTGCCCCACATGAAAACCGTTGAATTCAACACCTGTTTGAACTTCTCTCTTTTTTGTGCTTCAGTAGAAGTCTAAGGGGCTGGCCAGAAAGCGAACACAGGCCTTGGTCTTTATGACAAAACTTTTTTTGTCTTTGAAGTTTAGTGTTCATAAACAGTTGTTTGATTTTAAGCTTTATAACTACCCCATTGGGTAGGTAAGTTGCATGGATATTGTCACCATTTTGTAGACCTGAAACCTGAAAATGGGAAAAATGCATTTACTCAGCAGTAAGTTACAGACTGATAATTCAAACCCCAGTTGTTGGTGCCAGATCCAATGCATTATTCTCAGCTGTCTCCACAAAGACTGACATATGGCATGGATCACTTGTCACCCTCTATTGATTAACAACTGTTATTGATTACAGACCAACATTCCATTCTTCAGGAGGGCAGATTCTGCTTACTGCTCAAGAGTACCTTATCAAAGGCATACATCTCTCTGAAAAAATGCACATTAATGGCTGGTCTTGTATTTACACACACACTTCACATACTTTTATAAATTTGTACAAGAATTTTAAGGGTGTGCTGAACCTCAGACTCCTCTTTAAAGGGACATGTGTCCTATAGTTGCTGATCCTGCTCTGTTGGACTAGATGTATGAAAGAGATTTAATTTTGTGTATCTCAGTGCCAGTGCTATATAGTTCTTCTGATTTCAAAATCTTCTACCCAAGGAATATTTTTCTTTTAAGTATTTATTAAAAATGTATAAAATAATTGCATATATGGTAAAGAAAAATATGTGAAATATGCAAAAGTTCTATTTTCCAGAAATTGTTTTAATAAGTTTCTTAAATTATAGCTTTACAGTAATGAATTACCAAATAATACAAATACATTTTACTCATTATGCATGTATATGTACATTGCACATATTAATTTAGTTATTCAAATTACATGTAACAGACTTGAGTAAACACTTATTGAACAAATATTTAATAAAGTATTTTTATTAATTTAAAAGTATGTTTACATAACATAAAATCTTTTCAGTGACTAAGTGATTAACTGTTTTGTGTCTGATCAATAATCTGTATGAACATTGTTAAGGTCATTAGTGAAAGTAGAAGATCAATGTCAGTGGTTTCAACATCTGTTTCATTTCTGAATCACCCAGGGACTTTTTAATAATGCCTCAATCCTATGTCCTAAGTTCCAGAAATTTTCATTAAACTGAAATGAAGTGTAGCCTAAGAAATGGGATTTTGAAAAAGCTTCTCAAATGATTCTAATTTGCATTTAAGGTTAAGAGCCACTTCTTTCCTGCATTTATTTTTCCCTGAATGGGACAATTCTCAAAAAGCATAAGATAGTATACTTATTTTGATCTATCAAACTGAGCTTTCTTTCTCTCTCTCTCTTCTTTCTTTTCTCAGGAGAGGGAACGTGATTTGACAAGATGGCAGCTGACTAAGGTAATAGCTTACCTTGCCACAAATCAATCTTAACTTTCCTTTTATAAATTGAATCAACTGATAAACATACAGATTAACACTGATTATGTAGTCTGTGTAATTAGCCTTTCTGCAATGCCTGGTGAATCATGATCCATAATTGTTTTTAATTAGAGTTATGGGACACAGAAACAGAACCCTTACCAGATCTGTGTAATGGTTGCTCCTTATTTACAAAAATGTCACAAAATGTCTTACACATCAGGTTATATTTCTAAATTGTAGCTTAATAAACACAAACAAAAGTTTAAAAATACGATAAGTAACAACCAATTTTTTTAAGGCTGAATTCTGTTAGCAGGGACTTTCAATTCTTTGCGAGGTATCCGTAATGTCTTATGGAGTTACAAATATGGTAGAAGGGCAGAGAAGAATTAGAGTTCTAGAGGAGCCCAGCCACTTTTAGAGTTTTATTTATGGTGCCTTTACTGGATAAGTCTTCTTTACTGCCTTCCACTTCAGAAAATAGAAAAATAAGCAATATGCAGTTGACTCAGGATGGAGAAGAGCAGAGTTAAAAGCACAATTTCTGGGCTAATTTGTACTTGGTAAATGTGTTAACTCTTTTCCCTCTTGCCATTAACTACATAAATGACCAACAAAAGTTTAGTGCTACATTTGAAGAATGATAGGAAACAGGTATCCTCCTTCCCCTCAAATAGTGGCATGGATAAAAATAACTGAAATGATTTATTTATTTATTTTGGTACTGGGGATCAGACTCGGGTCCTTGTGCTTGTGAAGCAGGCAGCAGAACCACTGAACTAAATCCCTGGCCCATAACTGAAATGATTTAAAAAGTATTAAACTATCAAAGGCTAAAATTGCCTGTGTGGTAATTATGGAAATATCAACACCCTACCCTATAACTATGAGAATAGTAAGAGCTAATATCTACTGGCACTAAATGTGTTAGGCAGATTTTTATTTACAAAGATTAGTTTACATAACCCCTCATTACAACTCAAGAGGTAAGAATTATAGTTGTCTTCATTTTACAAGTATGGAAACTAAGGCTCGCAGGGGAATGTATCTTGCCGAAGTTTGAGGTCAGGTTATGCACTCAGACACTTGTTTTCCACTGTGCACATTGTCGACCATACTATCACCCGTATACAAAGCAATCTGGTGCAGATGGGGAAAAATGAAAGAACCTGGATTTCTGGGAAGAGTGACCCAGTATGGTAAGACATCACAGGGAGGAATCATTGAAAAATTCTCATTCATGTTTCTCAATTAGGAGCACCTAAATACTGGGTTTTTCAGTGAAAATATGAACACTATCCCCACTTAGATAAGCAGGACTAAAGGTTGAGGTTGGATATGGAGTCAACAGTAGAGTAGGTAAAATGAGAAGACACAAGACATAATTTAAGAGGAATGACTGCCTTGGCCAGATTGGCAGCAAGAAGCAAAGGAATGGAGTAGAGCAAAATAATCCCTGCAAAGGATAATGCTGACAAGGGAACTAATCCATGATTTGGGACTTTAAACATAATAAGAAAGAAAGAATGAAACTAAGTTTCTCAGCACTGGCTTCCAGAGTCTTTACTCGATTAGCAGCGGAGTAGGTAAACATTAGCATTTTTTCTAGGAAAAGCATAGAATAGACCCAGACAAATAGATTAGATTACAAAGAATTTGTTTACCTGGTTTTCAAAATTTTTTTTGTTTCCATTTGGTTTTTCTGTCTAAAATTTTGTTGAAGCATAACATATATATATATATATATATATAGGAAATTTCATAGATCAAAAGAGCAAAAAAGTCAATAAACTATCACAAACTGAAAACTGCCATATGACTGACTACAGTGTGGGTCAAGAAAAGAAACATTAATAGCACTAGGGAGGTGTCTTTTGAACTCTGTCTCAATGTCTTAACAGCATGTATACCTTTTAGCCCTTTTGGATTTAATATAAATGGAACATGAAGAATATACTCTTTGTGACCTGGTTACTTCACTCATCATTTTTTGTGAGGTTCACCACTAATGTTGCACATAGCAGTAATTAATTGTCATTACTATATATTGGTGGCAGTAGATTGCTACAGTGATAGCTCCCAATAAATCTTGACTGCTTTGTATATGCCTCCTTAGAATGTGCAGTTGTTGCTTTTCCTAACAAAAGACTGTTACTTCACTATCTTGAATTGGGCTAGGCTTAAGATTGTCTTGACATAGACTGTGATAGAAATGGTACTATTGGCATTCTAGGGCTTAGTATTAAGAAGTTTTTTTCCTCATTGAGTTTATTGGTACATTTTACGTATACAGCACAGTTACATTCATTATTGGGATCTTGTACCTTTACATGACAGATCTTGGTTCTCATTTTTTTCCCTTGTCCCTAAATTGCAATTTCCACTCTTGCTCTCTTGGACCCTTTGACCACCGTGTTGTGAAGCGCAAATTAGGCTACTGAAGATAAGAGTCTCCTCAGTATAAGAGAAGCTTAGAAGTACCCCAGTGACATCCAGCACCTTGTACCAAAGATCATCTTGGCCCTAAAAACCCAGGAAACACATAATTGTATAGACACATGAAAGAATTCATGAGAAAGAATTCATGAGACCACTAGAAAAAATCTCTCCACTAACAGAATTTTAGAAAATTATAAATTGTGGTTTCTATGCCACCAAGTTTTAGAGTTTTTTTTTTTTGTGGGGCGGAAGAGTCTTTTTTTTTTTTTAAATGTAACAGGCCAAGTGTGGAAATTTCCACTTATGGTGTCATATCACTGTCAAACATTTCGGATTTTGGAGTAGTTTGGATTTGCATTTCCGGATCAATGATGGTCAATTTGTACCTAGAAGTAGAATTGCTAGGTCAGTATGAGTAGATACTGCTAGACTAGTTTTCAAAGCTGCTGTAGGTTGGAGTTTGAATCTTAACTGTTTTCCAAAGTCCCACTAATTGGAGTCCCATTAAATGGAGGGATAGCTGTAATGGGAGGTGGTAGAAACTGCAAGAGCTTAATCATACTGGGAATCTTCAACTCACTGGAGGTATGTCCTTGAAAGGGGGTGGTGAGACCCTGTGTCTTCTGTCTCTCTTTACCTTCCTGACCACAAAGTAAGGCACTTTGCTGTGCCACACACTCCCTGACTCACACGCTACACCAATGTATATTCTCATTAATCATGCACAAGAATTCTAGTTGTCCTCAGTAGTCCTTGGTATGATCTGTCTACTATTTTCCTTTCAGTCATTCTGCCTCGTGGGTAATATTACTTCAATATCAATTTTTTTTCAGCTTTAATTGAGTTTATTGGTACATTTTAGGGATACAGTACAGTTATATTCATTGTTGGGATCTTGTACCTCCACATGACAAGTCTTGATTCTCATTTTTTCCCCTTACCCCTGCCCTCCCTTCACCCCCTCCTCCCTTCCCCATCTACAACCACTTTATTTCCATCTTTTCATTATCTCACATTTTTTTCTTTTCCCTTATTACCCTTCCCCTACTCATC
>NW_022900916.1:52310512-52334421 GCF_012274545.1 Fukomys damarensis | reverse complement strand
ACTCCCTGACTCACGCTACACCAATGTATATTCTCATTAATCATGCACAAGAATTCTAGTTGTCCTCAGTAGTCCTTGGTATGATCTGTCTACTATTTTCCTTTCAGTCATTCTGCCTCGTGGGTAATATTACTTCAATATCAATTTTAATGGCTAAGTTTTCATGTCTGTGTAAAAGTAACCTAAAATAAACAATGCAACATACGTGTGCTCTCTATGAGAAATGTACAGGAACAAAGAATATGCATACATACATGCAATACTCTTGCTACACAGTAACTCTGTATGGGTTAGTGTTCTACCTAAAGTGTTTCTTATTGTCTAACACTGATATTCAATATCAATTTTAATGGCTAAGTTTTCATGTCTGTGTAAAAGTAACCTAAAATAAACAATGCAACATACGTGTGCTCTCTATGAGAAATGTACAGGAACAAAGAATATGCATACATACATGCAATACTCTTGCTACACAGTAACTCTGTATGGGTTAGTGTTCTACCTAAAGTGTTTCTTATTGTCTAACACTGATATTGCTCTATTTATTCTTTTATTTGTATATGTTTGGGTTTCCTTTACTAACTCAACCAACCATTTTAAATTCAAGGTATGAATGATGTTATTTTAGCTGTCATTTTGTATGCTTAGTAACTGTTCTTTCTTTTCTCTACATTCAGTTTAAGAGTTATTTTCTTCTCTAAAGTGGCTTTTTCAGTTTTCATTTTTAGGACAGATGCTTGGACTTAATTCCCTCATATTCCTGTTTATTTAATTGTAGTTCTGTTTTTGCTTCTGCTGTATTTTGTTGCTTTTCTGTTATCATATAATATGTTTCCTTCATAGCATCACCTATCTCCCTCACCATATCTCAGCAACCCGAAGTAAAGTATAATTGTAGCATATTTTTGGTGTGCTAATAAGCATTTCTATTTAATTAAATATTATCATTTTATAGCTTCAAAAATGAAACAACATGCATTGATGCTCCTGTGATTTTTGTTTTGCTTCGTTTTTTGAGACAGGGTCTAACTGTGTTATTCAGGAGGGTCTTGAACTCACTATGTAGTCCAGGCTGGCCTCAAACTTGCCACAATCCATCTACCTCAGTCTCCCAAGTGCTGGGATTTCAGGTGTGCACCATTTTGCTTGGCTGATTCTCTTACATAAAAGATGAGGAATTAGCAAAAGTTTTTCTCCTTTTTTATCATTTTAGTACATATTTTACATTTGCATTTATTTTATATAACTTGTAAATAATGCAACTGGATTTTCATTTTTGAGACGTATTTACCCAAGTAACTAGGGCTTCACAGAGTAAGAAGATAAAAAAGAGACAAAATGAACTTAAACAATTATAATTCATTAAGGGAGTCTGTCATACTTTTTTCTTTTTAAGCAAAAACTAAGTAATTTTAAGGACTTTGAAATATCTAGAAAAATGACCAAATATTAGGTGACAAAGAGAACCTTAATAAAAAATTTTAAATTGGTAAGAATGTAACTAATATATCTTCTGGTCATAATGCAATACAAATTAGAAGTTCATAAAAAAAGAAGGAATAAACAACAACTATTTTCAGACATATGGAAAGTAAAGTAAATGAACAAATACAATAATTTTAAACACTTCTTTAAATGAGATCATAGGTGAAATAAAAATTATGGTAACTATGGAAATCTAGAAATTAATGAATATGAAAGCAGTATTTATCAAAACATCAGCTTTTAGTAAAGACACACTTGAGGACATATTTAAAACTTTGAATGGTTTAAATATATAAAAACAGAGTGAAAATACTCACTCCAGTTGAGAAATTAACAAAAATGGGAAAAGTATATGGAAGAGTAAAAGAGTACAGAAATCTATGAATTAAGACTAAAGAAAAAAAGGAGAAAATATTAAGTAAAAAATATTTTTGAAGAAATTGAAATGAATACAAAACAAAATATGACCTCACAACTTTTAAGACATCAAAGACAAAACATAGGAATTGTTGAGAAAGATGTGGAGAAAAGAGAAACCCTCTACACTGTTGGTAGGAACATAAATGGTATAATCATTATGAAAAAAGTATGCGCATTCTTCAAAAAATTAAATAACACTATCACATGATTTAGCAATATCATATATGGCTATACACCTAAAGGAAATGAAATAATTTATCATGGAGATACATTGGCATTCTCATGTTTGTTGTTGTATACAGTTACCAAGACATGGAATCAACCTAGGCATCCATCAAGAATGAATGGATACCCATTATTTAATTGGGTCTTTAAATTTCAGAGGTCTGATTATTTTAAATTCTTTTGGTACCGGGGATTGAACTCGGGTCCTTGTGCTTGCAAGGCAGGCCACCAAACTGCTGAGCTAAATCCCCGGCCCCTGTTCATAAAATCTTTTCCTACACCAATGAACAGAAATTTCTCGGGCAAAGAAGTAGAAATAGCAAATAAACATATGAAAAAATGCTCAACAGCACTGGTCATTCAAGAGATGCAATTGAAAGCAACACTGAGATTCCATCTCACCCCAGAAAGAATGGCTGTGATCATGAAATCAACCAATAACAAATGTTGGCAGGGTGGTGGGGAAAGAGGAACCCTGCTCCACTTCTGGTGGAATGTAGACTGGTGCCACCACTGTGGAAATCAATATGGAGATACCTCAAAGAACTAGGATTGGAAGTCCCACTTGACCCAGCTATCCCTCTGATGGGTATCTTCCCAAAATAGTTAAAAGAATAATACCACAATAATATATGTGCACCCATGATCATAGCAGCACAATTAGTGATAGCTAAAATGAGGAAGCAACTCAGTTGCCCATGGACAGGAGACTGGATAAAGTAAATGTGTGTATATGTTTTTTTTTTTTTTTAAATAAAATGGAGTACTGCTCAGCCATAAAGAATGAGAAAAGAGAGACAGTTATAGTTAAATGGATTCACATTGAGGCGATGCTCTTATGTGAAATAAATATGACACACATGTGGAAATACCGAATATTTTCTCTAGTGTGATAAATTGAAAGTGCAAATAAGGACTAAAACGTATAATAGATAATGTGAAATAGGAAGAAAAGGTGCAAAGAGGAAGGGAAGTGGGAGGGGGAGGGGAAAGAAAGAAGGGAATGGAATTAATATGAGAAAAAAGATGGAAACAAAAGTCTTTGAAATTAGGGAGGGATGGGGGGGTTGAAGGGAGGCAGGGTAATGGCAAAAAAATAAGAACCAAGATGAATTATGTAAAGATGCAAATTTCCAATGATGAATGTCATTTTATTGTATACCTTAAGTGTAACAATAAAATTGATTTTAAAAATTTCTTTAAGATAGGCAAAAAAAAAGAATGAATAGATTAAGAAAGTGTGTCACATATACACAATAGAATACTATTCAGCTTTTAAAAAGAAAGAAATCTTAGCATATGTGACACTGTGGGCAAATCCAGCGTTTATTATGTTAAGAGTAATAAGCCAGGCAAGAAAAGACAAATGTAGATCTCATCTGTATATGAACTCTAACAATGTTGATCTCACGGAAGTAGAGTAAAACGGTAATTATCAAGGGATGGGGAGACAGTTTTAGGGGGAGTTATAGAGTTGTTGGTCTAAGGATACTAAGTTTCAGTTAGATAAGAGAATTCAAGTTCAGTATATTGTATTCAATAATATATTGTGTCTTGAAAAATCCTGAGAGTAGATTTTAAATACTTTTACAACAAAAATGATAACTTGTGAGGCAACTACAGATATTAGTTCAATTTAGCTATTCTATAATTTGTGTATATCTCAAAACATCATGTTGTACATGTTAAAAAATTTTATTTGTCAATTTAAAATAATATTTTAAAAATAAGTAAGGAAGAGTTTTAAACAAATTGGTAGGTTAGTAAAAGTAAAATTAATATTTACAGAGCTGGTCTAAAACTTCATGTCAAATAAAAAAAGTAGATAAGCTCAGTAGTCACATGTTTTTCTTTAATGAGAAACCCAAATTATAAACATAGAGCAAAATCAAACATAACAGGAAGACAGGGAGATAGATCTTTGTCAAATAAGAAGGGATCAAGAGAGCTGGGGAAATTTAGCTCAGTGATGCCACCGCCTGCCAGGCAAGCTCAAGGACCCGAGTTCGATCCCTGGTACCAAAAAAAAAAAAAAAAAAAGAGTGAGATCAAGAGATGGAGGGAGGAGGAAAAAGTGGAAAAGGAAAAGAAAAAAGGGATTGGAAAAATGTCATGCACACGTTTCAACTCCACACAGAGTATGAAAACTATGTACTGCAAAATGCTCCAATGAAAAATGAAACCTAAAAAATAAAATAAAATTTCATTTGAAAGTCGTCTTAAAAAACAATATGGTAAAAAATCAATTAGCTAGATTAGTTAATAGTAAAGGGACAAAACCCCACCAATAAACAAATTCAGAAATGAGTAAGAAAATAAAACCATGAAAGGAAAATCATTAAATGTATAAGATAACATTTTACTGAATTTACTTTGAAGATATTAATAAAATATACAAAGATAGAGTAAAATAAGATTATTGAGATTGGTTCAATACATAAATCGTAAACATATAAAAAACTATAGTCAAGTAGAAAAATTGTCCCAAACTATACTTTAGAAATTCCAGATTGAGAATATTTTATGAATGATATATTTTAAAATTAAAATGTAACTCCGGTACTCTTCAAACTTTTTTCAGACAATCAGGAGTAAGGAAAGCTTATTCTTTAATTTTAAAAACCATCATGATAATTGCTATTAATGATGATAATACAAAAAAGAAAACCACTACCCAATTTTAAGTGCACTTGGGAATATTGATGTCAAAATAATTTAAAATATCCAATAGAATGAAGTAGTATGTTCGAATATAAACCATTACCAAAATGCCTTTGTGCTATGAACACAAATGTGGCTTTGCTCTAGAACATTTACTGCTATAATACATTCTCATTAAAAGTGAAAGCATGATTAATTTAATAGTAGCCCCCAAGGGCCCTTGTTAAAGTTTAATGACTATTACTAATAAAAACTCTTAGTCACCTAAGAGTAGAAGACTCCCTTAAAAGAATACCACAGGAAACATCCCCTTGAAATATTGTCTGAAAGCAGAGAAAAGATAAAACTGACTTTGGTTTATTAGTCAGGAAGACTTAACCCTCACTGAAGAAGGGGCAAGTATCCATGTTACGGGGAGGCAAGGAGTGGCTCTGGGAAACAACAGTTGAGAATTTTTCAGTTTTTGAGAAGCAATTAGAAGAAAACTTCTCTGAGGCCCTTTAAGACACTAGCAAATTTCTGTAACCATTATGAAAAAGATAGCTGTGGTGCTCCCTCCCAGCAGGCAACTTTTCAAATGCGTTAGCCAGAAGTAATCACTGCCTGGAGATATTTGAAGTTAACTTTTGTGCATATCCCTGAGTGGGGCAGGAGTGAGCCTTGATCAAGGACACTGCAGCAGCGGGTCTTCCAGTGTTTATCATACAGCTGACATAATAAGGAAGGACTCTGGCTGTGGTTTCTGTCGAGTACTTCTCTGTATTCCAGGCCCTGTAGTGATGATTTTTTAAAACAAAACAGTTATTGGTACATTTTAGATATACATAATGATAATAATGATCGTATACATATTATCTCACATAATTCTTACAATAAAAGTTACGTGCAGAAAAAAATAGGCACGACAGCAAGAAAGTTCTCAAACTGAAACAGTCAAATCCCTAAACCACTGCCCTGAACAACTGCGCTGAGCTGCTCTGCTTCTTAGAGGACAGAAATTGTGTGGAGGGCTTTCCAACCTCCTACTAACGCTATTCAGGTAACGTTTACTTGAGAAGTTCTGTGTTCAAAGAATCATGAATTCTCTGTAGCAGATAATCACATGGACACAAGACTTTTTTTGCCATCAGAAATTTATTGTTCAGTAAAGGAGATCAATGTGAGAAAAACCAATTACATTTCAAGGCTTGCTGTACAGTGCTTGTCCGTGCCTGTGGGTGGGTGAGAGGTCCTCAAACACTTTGGTGGCTGTGACCACAAATCTATTGCAGAATTTTCTGAAGTACAGTTGTCCCTTAGCATTTGTGGCAGGTTGATTCCAGAACCTCTGTGGATACCAAAATCTGAGAATGTTCAAGTCCCATATATAAAATGATGTAATATTTCATACAACCTCCAGACATACTACCATGTACTTTAAATCATCTCTCGATTGCTTAAAGCGCCCAGTGCCATCCAGATGCCAGTGTAAATCATTTCACTATATTGTTTAGGTGATTGATAGTGAGAAGAATAAGGTCAGTATATGATGATGATAGACACTCTTTTTTTGCATATTATCAGCCATGCTCATTGGACTCCATGAATACAGAATTTTAGGTAGGGAGGCCTGTTGTTTATGATATGTTCTGTACTTCTACTTCATTTTAACCAAATGTTATAGAAAGGGAAAGGGGCTTTCTCCCCAAGCATTTTAGTACTCATGTTTTCAAAGGAAAGATTTCTGCAGAACCTTAGTAAACAATAAATAAATATGATTAAGAGACATGTGACTTCCAACCCTTTCCTTTTCCGGAAATGAAATAAGTGATAACATCATAAAAAGAAAGATATGTTAATTTATTCTCTAATTTGGATAACCCACTGGAGAAAACCTTGATATTCATATACAGAAAGGTGAGAGAAAACAGTCCTGCTAGAATTGTCAGCACAATTTTATTGAAATGCCAGTCTTTTCATGCCAACTCCTAAAGGAAATCTCTGAGTACCAATTGATGAAATTATTTCACTCCCAAATTTCACCTAAACTAAAATAAAACTTCCTGCATTTTGCAGAGCACAGCACTCTACAAGTTCAAAAGGAAAGACACACTTTCAGTATATATAGACTGTGGAGTATATTTGAAAATAAACTTTTTAATTATGTTTGACATCTCAGGCCCAGTGCTGTCATCTTGTAAGAAAGTAGCATCTGTTTTGACATCTCCAGTGGTAAGATTTTTAAATCATTTTCCATATTACTTATCTGCTGGATAATCAGAAGGGATGCCATATTCTTTTTACCAATTTGTTCACAGGGAACAAAGGAAGAAATGTGCAGAGAAGTTAGGATAGGTTAAATCTGATACCATGAATTTAAATGAAAAGCAAATCCAAATTCCTTTAAATCTATTATAAATAACTTTTAATTCACTGTAAAATTTGAAGCTGTTCATTTACTCGCTAATGTTCAGAGATCGCTTTCTTATTCCTGATTCATATTTCTTCCTTCTATTTAAAACTAATAGAATATTCAGTATTTTCAATTTAAAACTATTTGATTTGATTGCAAGCTTAACATTTTAATTGGAAAAACTTATTTGCTATTTTCAGTAAGTTGTGCTATTAAAAAGTCTGAAGTAGACTTTTTAAGTTTCAATTTGCAGGTATTAGAAAGATATCATTTTATATTGTTTCTTTGATGTTTGTATGGTCTTAACACCTCTTGACTTATTACAAACATTAGGTTTAAAAGCATAGTCAATGGAAACAGCTCCCAGTAGAAATCATAACTCCTATGTCTTTTATGGTTGGAGAACTTTCTTAAAGCCTTGCATACATAATTTTCAGGATGTTTTATAAAGAAAAAGATTTATATTTAAATAACGTAGGACTTCCCTCAAATTTTAACTGCATTACTTGAGTATTAATTGAAAAGAGGCATTTCCTAAGTGATCTCTCCAATTCATATATCAAAATTTGTTCCTAGACTATACATAGTGCTTTTTAAGACATTCAATTTAATCAACATTGTGCTAGAACAAAGAAATTGACACTGTTCTCATATAAAAGACAATCTTTAACAAATGCCAGTACCTTTTTCTATTTCTCAATTTCATATGTCAAGCAAAATCAAGCAAAATAGCATTTACAATACTGGAATGAGAAAAGGATCAACTGTCTTAAGACTTCTTAATGGGAGAAAACTAAAGTATAATCACTTCTAAATTAAAAAGAAAAACATATATTGTACACATTTATGATAAATTATGTTGAGCATAACTATTGTTAGTTGTAATTCTCTTTAAGATATGTCAAAAATTATTTTTATGAAGCCATATGCAATTTTATAAATTTACCACTGTATAGATGAGAAGACTGTTGATATTTTCCTACAGAAAATCTTTAAGAAAATGCATGTTATAGTTCTAATTTTGCTGTTATTTTTATTAGAAATGTGATTAACTTTATTCATGACCACGAGATGACTTGAAAACACGCAGAGCTTCCATTCTTTGCATTACTCCTGGTAACTTTTTAAGTAGAATACCATCTTCTGGGGGAATCTTGTGACCCAAGCATAATAATTTTTATTCTCTATGGATTATAGTGCATATGTCAGCAGGTGTATTCTTTGGTGAATGGAAGAACAATGTAAATAAAGAGGACTCTGGAGAGCCATATGGAAACTCGGTGTTCCCATGGCAACGTGAGCATCTACTGAAAAGATCTGTTTCCATGACTATCCTCCTCTATGGCATAATGGACTTTGGAAAGTAACTGTATATTTTTCTTTTAAATTCTCATCTATACAGTGGTTAAAGTGAAGCATTCTAGTTTAAATTCATTTTAAAGTCAGATGTATGGACCTTACATAGTATAAAAATACAATCCCAGCTCTACTGTTTAGTTTCTATTTGGCAATAGAAAAATTACATTTTCTAATTCAATGAAATGAGATCATCTGTTTATAGTGGCTTTAAATAGATTAATAAATCTAAAAGTAGACGCTAAATAAATCTAGGTTTTAGCTCCCTCCAACCTAATTGAAGCTGTGCTTTTTTCAACTCTGTCTCAAACCTTACTTTTATTTCCACTATTTAAAAGATAATCACTTTACTTTGATTAACATTGTTTGAATTAAACCTTAATTTAAAAAATGCCTCTATTCATAATTACGGATAGACTTGATGGCAGGGAATTATTTTAAATGACTGATGACTCAAATTTGATATTACAGAAAAACAGCTTATAATTCTTTGCATGATTTCTTTCAGGAAATGTAACTGAGTTAAGTCACTGTTTTGTTGTCTAAGTCTACAGAAGTCTCAGTTCCCTTTCTTTCTAATTTTTTCATTTATTATTGTTTCTAATAAATATAAATGAGAAAGATAAAATACAAATCATAACAGTATAGACATTATGTATGCAACTATAATCATTTAAAAGAGTCTGGAAAAATATGAAAGGCAGAATATTTAATATTAAGATAATATATTTACAAGTTTTCCAGTAACTTTTTACTGTATTGCAATGCTATTTGAGGTAAAACATTTGTTTTCAGTTTTTCATTGTAAATTGGTACTTTTTAAGTATACAGTACAGTTACATTCATCCTCATGATCTTCTACCTTTACATGACAGGTCTTGGTTCTTATTTTTTCCCCATTCCCCTGCCTGCCCTTCACTCTCTCCACCCTTCCCTATTTACAAAGACTTCGTTTCCATTTTTTCCTTTTCTCATATTTTTTATTTTCTCTTCTTTCCCCTCCCCTACTGTGGAAATCAATATGGAGAAACCTCAAAAAACTAGGATTAGAGGTCCCATTTGACCCAGCTATTCTTCTGGGAATCTTTCCAAAAGAATTAAAAGAATCATACCACAGTGACATATGCACACTCATGTTTATAGCAGCACAGTGTGTAATAGCTAAAACTTGGAAACAGCCCAACTGCCCATCAGCTGAAGATTGGATAAATAAGATGTGGTTTTTCTATAAAATGGAGTACTACTCAGCCATAAAGAATGAGAAGCTAGAGACATTTATAGCTAAATGGATACATACTGAGGCCATACTCTTAAGTGAAATAAATAGAACTCACCTGTGTAAATACCGTATAGTTCCTCTCGTGTGAAAAACTAAAAGTGTAAATAAAGTTTGAATTGTATAATTGTAATGTGAAATAGGAAGAAAAGGTCTAAAGGAGTAGGGGAAGTCAGAGGGTAGGGGAGGGGAAAGAGGGAAAACATTTAAAATTTACTTGCCAAAAAAATTGAACCAGAAAAGATCTGTAATTGCTCTAATGATTGCCTGAATTACTACTCAGCCTTCTGCCTTTAACATTACATGTACTCACTTTTGTTAAATTCTTTTCAATATAATCACTAGACATTACTCTTTTTTAGGACATCACATCATTTTTCTGGAGTAGAAATATACTTAAATATGTTAATAAAAAGGAATTAAAATATTTTGTTTTCAACATTGTTTATTGAATTTATCGGTACATTTTAGGTATACAATACAGTTACATTCATCATTGGGATCTTGTACCTTTACATGACAGGTCTTGGTTCTCATTTTTTTCCCCTTACCCCTGCCCTCCATTTACCCACTTTCTTTTCAAAATTCTAGTATATTAGGATGCCCAAAGTAGACAAAATTGAGATTAAATTCTTTCATTACTTGTTATTTTTCTAATATAGGTGTATCTAGAACACACATTTCAAACATGGGCTCCAGAGACAGAATTATCTTTATTTGTATGGAAAACTCCAAATGAAAATTAGGATGAAATTATAAATGAAAGTGATTAAGTATTGTAATATTTGCAAGAATTACGATCTTATTATTATAAATCAGAAATGTTTTTATATCACAAATATCTCAAAATATTATTGACCTTTATTAGTGATCTAAAATGTAATATTCATTAGATCACCATTCAGTATTAACACTTAGTGCCTTAATAAGGAAGATAGATGTGTACCTTGCCACTAGTGGTCATAAAAATATTTCCCAGTTATTTTTTTGAGATTTTATATATTGTAGATATTAATCCTTTGTCCAAAAGATAACTGGTAAATATTTTCCCATTCTTCAGGTTGTCTTTTCATTCTGTTGGTTGTTTCCTTTGCTGTGAAGAAGTTTTTGTTCTTTTTTTAAATTTGATATAATTCTTTTTGTTGATTCTTGGTTCTATTTCTTGTGCAATTGGTATTCTCTTCATGAAATCCTTATTTGTGATTAAGTCTTCAAGAGTTTTATTTATTTTATCTTCCACCAGATTTGGTGTTTTTGCTTTTATAAACACACAGGTGTTTGGTCTATTTTGTTTTTAGTATAGGACAAGAGGTATGGTTCTGGGTTCATTAATTGAGAAGTGCAAGTGGCCAATTAATATACGTGAAAAAATTTTCAATATCATTGGCCATTGGGGAATTGCAAATCAAAGTAACACTCTAGTAAGAATGGCTATCATCAAGCACTCAAACACAAATTGGGCAATGTTGTGGAGAAAAAAGTAACATTTCTACATTGTTGAGAATGTAAAGTAGTACAATATCTATGGAATTCAAGTAGGGAGATGCCTACAAATTTTAAAAATAGAAAACTCCTTTGACCCAGCTATACCTCTTCTGAGTATTTTCCTGAAAAAATTAAAAGCTTTATATTAACAGTGATACATGCATACCATGTTTATGGTAGCACAATTTACAGTAGTCATATCTTAGAAGTGGCCCATACCCATCAAAAGAGAAATGAATAAAGAAAATGTGGCATATATACACACAATAAAGAAGGATAATTTTAGTCAGTTGTAGCAAAATGGATAGATTTTGAAATGATAATGTTAAGAGAAAAAAATCAGAAACAAAAAGGTATAAATTACATGGTCTCTCTTACATGAGAAACTCAAAATGTAAATAATTTAAAGAACAAAATCTAAGGGATACGGTAGGAGAGAGGGAGGCAGACCTTATAAAAATGGGAAGGACATCTGGGGAGAGACGGAGAGGGGAGTTCTGACTGGGGAGCACGATGAGTAAAAATTCTCCAGAAGTGATATGTTTATGTATTGTGTATGTCCAAGACGAATATATTATGTATTGCAAAGGTATAATAGTAATAAAAATCAGCAAAGAAGCATTTCTCAGTTTTATTTAAATGTAGCTGTGGTTATTTTTTCTGTAATCTTAGTTTGCTTTGTACACATAGAGCTCTTATTTTGAGAAAGAATTCATAGCTTCACAAGGTGGTCCTTTCAGTAAGTGATCACAAAGTAGCATAGGAGACCTAAATCTCTCTAAAGTCAAGATTCAAGTTACATAATTTCACCATTGTGTGAGAATATTAGGGATGAAAACTTCAGAATCTAATGGTTCAGATTCATTTTCGTAATGAGAGAGAGAAACTCAAGAGGTCTGTTATTCTAAACTATATAAAAAACCCAGGGAGAAAGGTAACATTTGATCAATATCTTACACCACAAATATGTAAAATCATCAAAAATGACAGAAATTAGAATCGTAAGTGCTATGAGGGTGAATTCCTGTATAAACTGGTCATAGATATTTTCTAACTCTGGCTCAAAATACACATGTAAGAAAGAAAAAATGGTAAATCTTGCTTTGGTGCACACTTGTACAAACTAGTACATATTTTATAATACAAGTAAATAAATCATTGTAAACAATACACATAGACCATTTTCATATAGCTTTATGTGCAGTATAATTTAAATGTATGAATCTTCAGTTATACCTGACTTTATGAATGAAAATATTTTTGATGCAGTAATTTAGTATTACAGCTGTGATCCTGATTGTAATTCATATAATGTGGTTTTGACATATAACATATAAATTTTTTAAAGCTCAATATAAAAAAAAGGTAGTCCAAAGCAGACAGGCCAGGTGACATGACTAAATGAGTCCAATCATGTAAAAGCCCAGTGGGTGAGGACTTATCTGTGAAGTCGTGGGAAAGATTTCAGTATTGCAAGGTAATGGCAAAGGACTGTTCAGTGGTAAATTTTGTTAGATCTTTAAGAGGAAGAGTTAGAGAAAATATCAGAACTTGGAAATAATTCTCAAGTATAAATTAGCAAAAATGAACCAACTAAACTAACCCCCCCATTATATGGTCTCCTGTAATTAAAAATCATGAAAATTGTTCTAAATAGTATTGTAGTTTGACTGTTTCTATATGAGTCACTGTATTTTATAATTGCATAGTGCTGATGCCTTTATCTATCCAGTGCTTTGTTATTTGAATAACATCAGATAGACATTTTTGAAAAGCAACATAATCTATAATATTGGATAATGTTGTTCAAGTATGAAGTTTTAAATATGAGTCCACCAAGGACTCATGTATTCAGGGGTTAAATTTTCAAGGCAGTCATGTTCAGATATGGGCTTAGAGAAGGGGCTAGGTCATGATTATATAGACAACATCAACTCATGAGTTAATAGCAGAAGCACTATTAGGAAGAGGGAAAAAGTGGCTCACTCAATGGTATGGTCACTCCAGGGCATATCTTGCTCCTGGTCCCTTCCTCTGACTTAATCTCTGCCTCCATTTTTTGACTGCCGTGAGGCCAGTAGCTTCCTTCTCCCATGTCTTTCTACCATGAAGCTCTGCATCACCATAGCCAAGAAAAACAGCAAAATGACCATGGACTGAAACCTCTGAAACTATTGTCTGTAATATTTCTAGATCTTAAAAAAAAAAAATGTATGTCTCCATGTATCAGGTCAATTATGTTCTCATTCCCTCTTCAAGCAAATTCATATACTGAAGTTCTCACACACAGTCCCAGTTCCTCAGAATGGAAATGTATTTGGGGATAACACCTTTGAAAGAGTAATTAACTTAAAATAAATACTTTATGGTGGGCCTAATTTACTCTTACTTTATAAGAAAAGAAGGTAAGGACACAAAAGAGACATCACTGATGTGTGTGCAGAGAAAGATGTGTAAATGTGAAATGTGGCCATCAGCAAGCCAAGGAGAGGTCTTAGGACAAACTTAGTGAAAATTAGGTCTTGAACTTCCAGCCTCCACAACTGTAAGAAATAAGTTTTGCTTATTTAAGCCACCCAGTTTGCGGTAGTCCTTTATGGAAGCTGTAGAAAACTAATACACTATATCATATATAAAATACTAAAACAAGGCTATTACAGCAAGTTATTTGAATCACAAGAGAACTGTAAGAAAAGCAAATACCAGTTACATACTTAGAACCCTTTCCTAATTCAATGATAAGCACAATCAAGTTTGGTATCTTAGCTATCATATAAAGGGAAGCTTTTATCTTTTGATGGATACTGTTAAATTGAAACGCGCATTGCATAAGAGGGTTAACTCCCTGTGATAGTGAATGTGTCGCTTAACCAGTGTGTTAAAAACTTGATTCCCAGTTGTGGTGCCATTGGGAAATAATGGGCCCACTGTTTGGAGGCAGCACCTCATGGAAAGAAGTCAGGACACTGAGACCCAGCAAGACTCCCCTGCCTTCCAGCTGCCATGAGGTCAGCAGCTATGCTCTATCACATGTTCTCTATAATGACAATCTGCCTCACCATAGGCCTGAAAGCAGCAGAGTCAACAGAAAACGGACTGAGACCTCTGAAACTATGAGTCAATATAAACTTTTCCTTTTTATAAGTTGTTTACTTCAGTTTTATGATTTTTTTTCAGTTACTGAACTGGGATGAAGACAACAATAGTTTCACAAATCTAAGGAGAAAAGTAAAATGTCTATTTGCCCAGGAAACTCTTAGATACCACACTGGAAGGGATTCTACCATAGTAGGAAGGGAAAGTTCAGAGTTAAACATCTGTTTTGGAATATTAAATGATTTTTTCTTTCTTAGCCTCAACTGATACACAATCCTTTTGCTGACTTAAGTTTGACATTGCTTTATTGGAAGTTCTGTTTGTGTCACACTTTAATTTTAGGTTAAAATCTTACATTTAATTTATTTAGAAGTTATTTTTGATGGATAGAGATATTAAAATGACCACAGATAGCCACATTATTGGAAATGTTTTTTATGTTTCACCACAATAGTGATTTTAGGCTTAGCTTTGGTAACCTTAGTTAGTATTCAGTGAACTTCCGCACATTTTTTTGATGTATGACTTCCTATTAATCTTAAATGTCAAACTATATTTATGAAAATAAGGTTGTGGATAACTTCTATTATACATTTCTCATGAAAGATAACTTAAGATGTATACATAAATATGTAGGCATACACACACACACACAAACACACACACACACACACACACACATATATATTCCTATGATGAGTAGAAGTGATTATAACTGAAGAGAATGAAATATTCAGAAAGAAATTACCTAATTCTAAGAATGAATTTTATCTAATATATTTCTGTATTAATTTATTTTCTTTAATTAGGACTAACTACTCTGTGAGAGTATCTTTCGTCATTATTTTGCTTCCTTGTATCTGTCTGATAAAGTCTCACCTCTGAGAAATGGTACACAGGGATATTAAAAGAAAGAAAATCTTAATATATTGCAAGGTAAGAATATTTGTGGTAAGGTATGAGTGATCAAATGCTTTAACTATTTATTAACATTATATTTCTAGATTATTTAAAAATAGTGTTTATTATATCATGAAAGAATGCATAAATTTTACAACTAAATTCAAATAATATCTAAAAAATCATTATAGTGGATTTTCTCATGGTTTAAAAGAAAAAATTTGAAACATTGAAGTATACAATAAAATTATAATTAATTAGCAAGAAGCATAAAATAAAATCATAATTTATTAACTAGGGTTAAACTACATTTATATAGAGATGGCCCAAGACTCTAGAGCTATGAGTCAGATATAACTCCATCTATTGTGCCCCTGAAAAAGTGTAGAATAATTGCAGGCTATGCTGATTACAATGAAATTTCCTCACTGCTTTTAAAATAGCCAAACTTGTCCTAAGATACTTATGCAAAAGTACACAACGGCTAATATTTACATATCAATTTAAAATAGATTACATAAAATGATTATTTCACTGATAATTAAGGACGTATAACAGAATTCACATGGTAGGTTTCAGGGATTTTAAAATATAGCCTCAAAAGAAAATGAAAACAAAGATACTGATCTTACTTTTCCACCTAAAATCGGATTGTAAGATACAGATGTATACCAGTTAGTGGATCCACTTCTTCTCTCTCACCTTTCCTATTTATAGACTTAAGAAAAAATTGGTATGACTTGTTTAAAAGAAAATGTCAAAAGATGAAACACTCCAGAGGAAACATTTTTAATGTCTTCCAGAATCCTGAAAAAACGAAACACCAAGAAATAACGTTATTGTAACAAAACCAGATAATGAAACCAGTTGGTTCAAGACATGTTTTCTAGTGTTATTTCTACCTCTCTGTAATGCATAATAAGTAGTAGGACAGCTAGGTTGTAAACTGAGAAAAACAACATATTTTCCAAATCTGGCTCCTAGCTCTGCTGCAGGCAGCTGGGAATGTTTTCCAGAAATAGAAGATGGCTGTAACAAACAATAAAATATAGGTGGTGAGAGCCATGAAGATATCTTTATCACATCTGTCATAGCTGTACATCCTGACAGAATGCCAGTGAGTCTGAAGACAGTATGTCACAAGCTGCAGGTATGACTGGTCCCAAAGGATTTCTCTCTTCATTAGAAAAAAAAAAAGGAAGAACTTTTAAACACAAATTGTAAAAAAATGAATTCATCATCCCTAATAACCTGGAAATGATTTTGAATGCTAAAAGAATTTGAAGCTGTGTGCTTCAACGCTGCAAATTTACTAGATAACTTTACCTACCTCATGCCTTTTTCTCAAAAAGATAACTGTATTTTCTCATAAATCAGGGAGACAGAGGAATAGCTCTTTGTATTTAATTTTTTGATGATGTTAAAGACCTCAAAAACCCAATGATGAAACTTGCTGGAGATTTTATTTTTTATCTGTCTCCTCTTTTCACATCAGCCATGAAAGTAAAGCCCATCTTTGTATTGGTCAAGCCAAGGACTTATTCTGACACACCAATTAATTATATGACTTTAGGTCTAAATTCAAGTGTGTCAAAAGGACATTTATAAATTCAGAAAGCCTCCATTTCAGTTTAGCCATTAGAAACTGTGTAGCTTAAAGGAGAGAATCATTGTGTCTCACTTTGGGAGGTTATTGTGAAACCAAGTAAAATAAAGTCTTTTGTGAAGTAAAAAAATTATACTATTAATTTTCCATAGAATAGTGTATATTATTATGGCAAAAGTATTCTCAATGAAAAGTATTCCTGAGAGCCAGGGAGTTGAGGCTATTGGCCAAACAAAGTATGTCTAATTTATATTTATATGATGTGGTGTCTAATATGGGATTTACTTGAATTAGTTTTTGGCAATATAAGGGTGAGTTCTGAAGGTATGCTAGTATCTTATTTTTTATTTTCAAAAATTCTGTTTTTGCCCATGGTTAGTTATTGAAAATCTCTAGGATACTCATTTATTTAATAGGAACATAAGTACCTCGATAGGTGATTATTCACTTCCACTCCAGTCTTAAAATGACCTGCCTCATTCACCACACTAATTATGTGCTGAAATCTGATAAGACAGGCAAAGAAAGGATCTTCAGACTCAGTATTTCCTGTTTTTCATTGTGTCTGAACAGAATTGCAATGGTTTCTCTGACTTCCCTGCCCACTTTATCTTCACATTATGGATTCTGTTACAAAGTACACTCTATCTTGGTCATCAGGATTCAGGCTTGTTTTTGCCTGAAGCTTGCAAAGATATGAGTAAATATTTAATCAGTCAACTAACAGCCAAACTAACCCTTTCCTTTTCTTGGTTTTCCTGTTTGTATGAAAGGCATGTCACAGAAATATAAATGTTGTCACAAACTAGACTATAAGTAATTCTACAACATTCAGAAACACAGAAACCTTCCTGAAGGTAAAAATTATAAAAATTCTAAGGATAGGCCATTGTTCTGACAGGCCCATTTGTAATGTTGCCACATTAAGCATGTTAATAGTATATTCTAGTACATGTTAAATAGTACAAAAGCAGTAAAAACAGAAGCATTTTAACTACAGGTAAATGTGCTGTTATGGTTTAGGTTTAAGTTTTCCCCCAAATGTCTCATGTTTGGAAGGTGACTGGATCATGCGGGCACTATAATCATTAACAGACTCCTCCATTGATGAGTTCAGTAGCTGAGTGCTTTACTAGGAAGCGGGGCCTGGTTGGAGATGGGTGACTGAAGGTGTGACCTGGAATGACGTATTTTTATCCCCAGCTCAACCCATCCTTCTCTAGTTGCTGGATGCCACGGAATAACCAGTGCTTCTTTGCCAGGCTCTTCCGTGATGCCATTTTCGCCTTGGAGCCAAGTGAATCATCTAAAACCATCAGCCAAAAGATACCTCTTCTCTTTTACGTAGTAGGTGTCTTGTGTGGTGTCCCAGTGATAGAAAAGTTAGTTGACTAACAAAGAAAATTGGTCCTGGAAGTGAAGCTGTTGCTTTGCCTGTACCTGACAATGTGATCTGAAGTCATTGGAACTGATTTGCACAAAGTATTTGGGTAGATTTGAAGATGCAGGCAAAAATGCCCTAGAATGTTGTAAGCAAGTGCTTGATAGGTTGTACAGGTCAGAGGTAGAATGCTGATAGGAATGTTGACAAATTTTAACAGCCAGGTTCAAGAAGTTGTGAGCAGAAAGTCAGTGGCAGTTGAACTAGATGCCAAGTGTGTTACACTCTGACAAAAAAAAAATGTGTCTACATTTGGGGATATCCTGAGACTTTGAAGGAAACTGAGACTAAGGGCAGTAGATTAATTATTCAGGTGAAAAAAATTTCAAGGCCTCCCAGCATTCAGGCTGTGGTTACTGCTGGTTACTTTTAGGAAGATATATAGAGAAAAGCAAAGAGGAATTATTTGAAAAATATCTAGGTTTTCTGGAAAAAACAAAAAACATATAAAGTTGGGCAAAGGAGAGTATGGTTGCTGAAAAGATTAGCAATGAAAAGACACCAAGTACTTTGTATCAGGACAAGAGAAAAGATGGCTTGAAAGCATCTCAAGAATTAGCAAGATGCCACACAGGCTGAAATGTGCAAAAGTGTAAACCTTTCTTTTGAGAAGACAGCCTTTGGGCCACTTGCTCAAGGAAGGCCATCTAGGGTATTGGTTTCCTAGGATTCATTTCACCATACTCAAACATCCAGGCAGTCAGAGGCTACTATGGCCATGGTCCAAAGAGGTCTGACTACTGCTCCCACTGGTGGCAGACCTTGGCATCATGTGCACAATACACTGCTCTTTCAAGCATGCAGAATGCAAGAAACTGTGGGGTTATGAAGGCTTTCCCAAAGCATTCAGAGGAAGGCCAGGGAAGGCAAGCAGTGTGTGCTGAGATGGCAGTCATGAACTTATGAGAGTGAAGTTGAAAATGCAGTGCAGAACTCAGGAAATTGGAAATGTTGGCTCTCTATGGAATATCAGTTGAGGAAAGGCACAGGCAGTGAGCAGAGTCAGCCCAAGAGAGATGTGATGTGGCTGCAACTAGCAATGCTACAGAGGCAGAACTGCTCAAGCCCTTGGGAGTTCACATCTTGTTACAACTTTACCAGATGCTGGACGTAAAGTTATAAGAATTCATTTTTACTTTGCTGGTTTGGGGGTTGCTTTGGTCTGAATCCTTTCTAACTCCTTTTTTTTTTTAATGGAACTATTGACTCTCTGCCACTGTATTTGGGAAGTATTCAATTTCTTTTTGAACAAGGGTTCTTTGTTTTACAAGGGTTCACTTCTAAAAGTTTGCCCTGAGTCTCAGATGAGACCTGTAAGTGGACATTTTAGCATTGCTGGAAGTGTTATGACTTTAGTGATTCTCAGGTATGGACTAAATGAATTTAACATAATAAGATGGAGATGAGTCTTTTGGGGGCCAGAGTCAGAATGTTATGGTTTAAATATAAAATGCCCCCCAAATTCTCATGTGTTTTCAAGGTGACTGAATCATGGGAGTGCAGTGCTCATCAGTAGATCCATCCATTGATGAGATTAGCAGCTGAATGTTCTGTTAGAGATGAGGTCTGGTTGGAGGTTTGTCCCTGCGAGCAAGGCCTGGAAGAGTGTATTCTTGTTTCTGACTCCTCCCTTGTCTCCCTGCTTTCATGATGCCAGGGGGTGAGTAATATTCCTTTGCCAGGCCCTTCCACCATCACATTTCTGTCTTGGGTAAAAGTGACCATAGACTGAATCCTCTGAAAACCATGAACCAAAAGAAATATCTCCTTTAAACTCTGGGTGTTTGGTATTGTGTCCCAGCATGGGACAATGACTAGTATAGAAGTGATGAAAGATAGAAGTATTTGAAATATAAGTAAATGTGCATAGAAAAATTATAATTTACTTTGCGAAGACCTAGTGAAGTTAGTTGTCAGTATTTTGAATTTTGTTTCCTCCCACTTTTGTGACTGGGGATTGCATTAAATTAACTATTCCCTAAAGAATTTTATTTTCTCAATAAAATATAAATGGAGACTGGAGGTGCAAGGAAGAGGTTCAGTTCAAATCTGAAGGAATCTGCTAGAAGAATTCTCTCTTCTTTAGGGAGGTCACTATTTTTCTAATAAGGCTTTTAGTTGAATGAGTGAAGATCATTCACATATAAAATGCATCCTTCTTTACTTAAAATCCAGTGATCAAAATAGTAAACTCTTATAAAAATGCCCTCCCAGAACTGCTAAAATAATGTTTGACCAAAAGCCTAGGTACTATGGCTTAGCCAACTGCCATAAAATTAATAGTTACACAGTTCTTCCCATATTATTTATTGTTTTCTCCAGGATAGTGTTCTTAGACTTGATTGGTTATCTCCAAGATAGATTTACCACATAATGAATCATAATGGATAAGGGCTTATAAATGTGTATCTTCAGTTCTCATCTCTTAGTATAATTCTACCTGAAACTTTCTCGAAAATATTACCCTCTTCCCTTCCCCACCCCAAAGCCTTTTGGGACTTTATTTCCAACATGCTTAAAACAAAAACCTCATTATTTTTCTCACTTTTTGATGACTTTCTTTTATTAATGACAATATTACTTAAGCTAGCAACGTTGGAAATGTGTACAGATTCTCACCCTCCATCCCTTTGTCTATTGAAGTTCAAATTTATTCAATCATTCAACAACATTTACTAAACAATTTATAGGCATTAAATGGTTGTTCTAGACAATGTAAGTAAAATAACAAACAGAAAGTCAATAAAAAATAATTCCCAGAATAATTTTGTGATAAATGCCATAAGGAAAATCAGGATGGTAGAAGATTATACTGTGAAGTACCTTCTCATATACTGTGCAAGACTCAGGCAGGAATGGAATAAACACACCTCAGAGTCAGCCAGGGAAAGTTGGATGGAAGAGAAGAAAGAATTCTTCAGGTAGAGGGAACAAATGTAATGACCCAAGAACAGAATTATATGATAAAGACATCTATGTACTCTGTGAGAAGCGTTTAACCTCACAACGACCTTGATATAGGTATTACCATTTTTTAATTACATTAGTTCAATTAAATTTGCAGAAAATGGAGAATGCTCATGATTAATTACAAATATTATTCATTTATCATTTAACATGGACCAAGTCACTTAAATACACATGGCCCATACTTTTCCAGAAATAATAACAGTCACCAAATCATGTGTCCAGAAATCTCAGAGTACTATGAAGAATAAATGTCATAACTATTAAATCAAAGGCATATGACATTCAAGTTTAGATCCAAAGGTGAAGTGAAATTATAAAAGTACTCAGAAAGGGGAAAAAAAATCTCACTTCTGGAGAAACAAGCATAAGAATTACAGCAGATTTCTTTGAGAAACCAAGGTGTATTAGTTCCCTAGGGTGATTGTAACAGAGTATCACAGACTGGTTAAATTAAAAGCACAAAACATTACTTTTTTCACATTTCTAGAGGATAGAAATTTGAAGTCAAGATGGCAGCCAGACTGGGTTTCCTTTGAAGACAGTCTTTGGGAATCCTTTGTTTGCTGCTGTCATGTCTTCCTCTATCGTTGCACATCCTCTTCCCTTTGTGACTATTTGTGCATCTTCATATTACTCTAGTGAGAATATTACTCATTGAAATCCAGCACTACTGTAATCCAGATTGGCCTCATCCTATCTTGAAACACTTGCAAAGACTATTTCCAAAGAAATTAATATTTTGACATATCTGGGTTTAGGAATTCAACATAATTTGGGGAGGATGCAATTCAACTTGCAACACCTTAAATAAAGAATACTATACAGTGGAATTGAATACTTTAGATGTTTAAAGCAAAAAGCCACCAATCTATAGTCATATAGCCATTCAAATAATTCTTCAAAAGTGGAAGAAAAATGGATTTTCTAAGACAAGCAAAAACTGAAAAAGTTAATTGTCATCAGTCTGTCCTTCACTAAATGCTTATGGAAGTTCTTTAGGGAGAGGAAAAATATCTACATAGAGACAGGGGGCATGCCTGACAAGGAATAAGTGAAGGTAAATATATATACATATATATATGTATATATATGTATATATATTTATATAATTTATTTATTTCACAGCCAAGAGGAGATCCTAGGAATAAAATGGATAAAACTTTAAGAAACACACACAAAAAGTATAAGGTCTAGTTAATAATGATGTTATATTGGTTCTTTAATTGTAAAATATGTCACATTTCATTATAAAATGTTAATAGCAGGAGAAACTGAGTGTAGGATACATGTCAATGCTCTATACTACGACTATATTCAAATTTTTTTCTGTAAACCTAAAAATACTCAAATGAAAAATATACTCAAAATTTTTGATTGAATGAAAAAGATTATTTTAAACCACATTGATGACCTGACCAGAAATGTTCAAAATCTGAGAAGTGAAAGTCTAAATGGAAGCTGAGTTTCTATAATTCACTGAGACTGGCTGATCTTAGGAATCTGTGATTGGGTAAATTGTTTTATGTCTGGATGACACATGAAGAATTTGCCTTCTCTGGGCCTCTTGTGCATCTACTTGTCTTGCTCTCTTCCCAAATTTAATTCTCAGAATTGTTTGTGCTGAATACAATTTTGAAAGGTGAGTTAACATGTAATAGTTCTAGCACTACACTGGACAGTCCTTTGGAGATAGAACAATATCATTTACCTCTTGCTATAACGTCAATGGATTCTCTAAACTCAGGTTCCCTTCTGTAGCTCTAGGTGTATAGGCTCCACCTACCTCTTGGTCTATGGCACATGTGGCTTAGTGAACCAACACAACTATGCTCATCAGCCTTCTACTGTTTTTGCTGTAATAGCATCCTGTTCTTTGACCCAGTAGTTCTTTGGTCAGTTTCTGTGCAAGTTGGAAGGCTGAGTTACTGGTTTATATAATATTTTGCTAGATGTTATTCCTGATTCTAGTCCTCTTCTGCACCATCAAATCTAATTAAATTGTAAAAAATTCAAAGAAGAGTGTCAATTTCCACTTCTTTTTCTCTACAATTCTATTAATTATGTATGGGGCTTCTGGTGGGTATGGTGGTGCACAACTGTAATACCAGCACTCTGAGAGGCTGAGGCAGGAGGATTGCAAGCAGGAGGATTGCAAGAGACCTGTGTTGGAATAAGAAATAAAAAAAGGGTGAAAGGTAGTTCCAGGTCAAGGTCCTGGGTTCAATCTCCAGTGGCAAAACAAAGAAAAAAATGGATTTATTATTGTATTTTAATAAATTCTCCCTTTCCCCCTCCATTTCTTTTTTTTTTTAATTTTATTGAGTTTATTGGTACATTTTAGGGATACAGTACAGTTACATTCATTGTTGGGATCATGTACCTTTACATGGCAAGTCTTGATTCTCATTTTTTCCCCTTACCTCTGCCCTCCCTTCACCCCCTCCTCCCCTCCCCATCTACAAACACTTTATTTTCCTCTTTTCATTCTCTCACATTTTTTTCTTTTCCCTTTTTGTTCTTCCCCTACGTATCACACCTTCCCTACACTTTTAGCTCCTTTCTTCAAATTTCTAAATGTCAGTAATCTTATTAGAAT
>NW_022900916.1:52292435-52305715 GCF_012274545.1 Fukomys damarensis | reverse complement strand
CCCCTGCCCTTTCTTTAAAGATGTTCAAAGTTGGGAGCTCAGAAAACTACCCTTCATGGGAACCTATGCCTCTGCAGAGTTGGTCTAAGGACTGGCCTGATCAGGAGTTTTGAGAATGGGGGGGTATCGTGTGGGTGTTTCAAGGGCGCCCGCGCGGCTACCTTCCTTCCTGGTCTGTTGTCGCGCAGGCCGGGAGCTCCCTTGCAGGCCGGGAGCTCGCGCGCACGCCGCCGGGTGATCCTCCCCCTCCATTTCTTTGATTCCCTATGTCTGATTGTCTCATTTATCATTTTTTAGTTTTCATTATGCTTGTTTTATTTTAGTTTTAATATCAATGACTATTCTCTTTAATTTTTGTTATGCTTATTTGAATTGTTTTACTATCAATAATTATAGATCTATTTCTTACAGATTCCACTTGTATTTTCAAATTTGCCAGCTTTTTTTAAAAAGCCTCTATTCCTAACTTATATTTTGAATTTCATATTTTACTAAAATTCATGTATATATATTTTAAATTTGGCTCTGATGATTCTTGTATCTGAATTCTTTGAGATTCATAATGTATTTTCCATGTTTCCTCTTCTTCATGGTTACTTGCTTCCTCAGGTGTCTTGTAAATTTGAAATGTAGTTGCATGTTTAAACAGGCATGATTCATTTAAGATTATTTCTCTAAAAAGTACTCAAATTTGAAATTATTCCTATTTAAATTTTCTTTTTTAGGTGCTGTGGAATATTCCCAGTTTCAGAACTTGTAGATTAATAACTATTCACTCAAAATAAACATATCATTCAAATTTTCAAGTAGACATCTTCCTGCTCCTCAGTCTGTGCTTCAAATCCAGAGCCCAGGAAGAAACTGAAAGATTTGTATGGTGCTTACTTTTTCCAATACATAGATATTTTAAAAAGCTTATTATTTGATTGAAATTGTAGCTTTGAAAACTTTCTTTTTGAGGCAGAGTCTATTATGTAGTTCAGACTGGCCTTAAACTCACTGTGTTGCCCAAAATGGCCTCAGACTCATGGAAATTCTACTTTCTTAGCCTCCCAAGTTCTGGGATTATAGTTGTGCACCATCTTGCCTGGCCTGATATTTTTCTGCTAATTGGCCTGGATTATGTATTTGGGAGAGGAAGATTTAAGGTATAATGCAATCCTCACTACATCATCTCAAAAGTACACATGATGAATATGGCTGATATGTTTCTTAATTGCCCAGTTAGAATAGCATTTCTTCAATTTCCCCACTGTTGAGTTGATCCCTGCTTCCATATTCCACTCTTTAGAAAAATATCACAATGTGCAACTCTCACCTATATTCCTAACGGCAGAGTTGTTACATAAATTATTTGGAGTTATTTTACATAGAACACTTGTCTCCTATTGTCATTTATTTAATTATATCAGTATGAAATCAAGGATATTTATTTTTATACCTTGATTAAAATCCAATTCTTTATTTTATTTTTAAAATTGATCCATCTGTAAGCCTGTGTGTGAGTCAGCTTTCAATCACTATGACAAAATATCTAAGATAAACAACTTAAAGGAAAGAAAGGTTTCTTTTGGCTCATAGGTTTGGAGATTTCAGTTGATGATCATCTGTCCTCATTATTTCTGGGTCTGAGGGCAGGGAGAATATCATGGTGGATGAGTGATGTAGAGAAAAGCCGTTTACCTCATGGTAACTGAGAAACAGAAAGAGAAAGAAGCAGAGTGAGGGAGAGATAAGACGTATCCTTCAAAGCCATCTCTCTAGTGAATTATGCCTTCCAATTGCTGCCTCTTTACCATTCCATACAACTATAAACTCATGAGGTGATGCAGTTGGCCCTCATGATACAGTCAGTTCTGTAGGCCCCACCTCTGATCTCTGCTGAAGGGAGAATCAACTGCTCAAACCCTCAGTATATTAGATCTTTTAGAGGTAACTTCATGTTTAAAATGTAACTGCTTGTGACATGCTCCATTTTTTTCTTTTGGAACTACAGGGTACTTGTACACCTTTTATATTTTCTGCCTTAGTCTTAGAATTAATCATGTCTCAGGGCTGGGGATTTAGCTCAGTGATTTTGCTGCCTGCATTGCAAACACAAGGACCTGAGTTCGATCCCCGATACAAAAAAAAAAATCATTTTTCCAATGAACTCTGTTTCCCTTTATCGGTTAATGCATTAGAAATTAAGATACATGTTAGGTGTGCTCATTGCACCTGAGTGTCATTGATTCTAGAAGCTTTGAATTGCAAAAGCAAGGAAATACTTTTGTGTATATTAACCTGTGTATTTTGTGTTTGGATATATGAATATATCCATATATATACATATATATGAAAATATTTCTATATATTACAGCTTTATATCAATCTGCATCTACATCAAGATAAACATGAATTCATAATAATGGTTCCACCTTGATATTATTGTTACTTACCACATGACTCATTCTAGGTATTTCTCTCTCTGCTCATCAATAATTTCTTGCTCCAGCAATGGGAAACCAGTCTCACACAACCCAGTCCATTTATGTAATTGTTTATTCCCACTATACCTCTGCAATGGTTTCAGAATTAACCCATTCCATTGTGCTGTACAACTTATTAACAAAGTATAGTGCATATATATATATATATATATATATATATATGCGCAAAAGGCAAAAAGTACTGTATAAAGGCAAAAGGTACTATATAGGTACTATATAAAAGGTACAAAAGTTACTATGATCTTACAAATTCCACTCATTTCCAAGGTAACTTAGGTCAGCATCTTTTGTGCCTATTCCTTTCAATGAGGATATTTCAAACATGTTTAACACACTTAGACACTTTTCTTGTATTCTGGAATCTATCATGAAATCCTGTGACTTCTTATATGCTTGTTTTTAATTTTTCATCTAGAATGCATGAAGATCACAAGAAGATTTACAGTTCTGACAAATGCATAGTGTTGTGTATCCACCTCAGTAGAATCATATAAATTATCTAAAAATCTCTTATGTTTTATCTATTTAACCCAATCCTTCTTCTGTATGCCTGGCAATCGCTTGTTAAAAATTTAAGTTATGTACTGCAGAGTATAAAGCTTTAAAGTGATCATTTTACTCATATTTAAGAGTATTTATACATTTATATTTAAATGTCATTTTATTCAATGAGAACATAAAAAGAAAGAGTATCATTGACTTTCCTGGTAATACGTTGCTGCCTAACAATTCACCCAAAACTCAGTAACTTAAAACAGTACTTACTTTTTCTTTTGTTGTTTCTTTCTTCTAAATAGTCTGTAATTGGGGCAAGGCTCAGTAAGGAAGGATTACCTCCGTTTCTCTGCTATATGATCTTATGTTATCCTTTCAGTGAGTAGTCCACTTGCATAACAATGCTGTTCAATGAACTTCGGAAATGTGTTCATTGCGGTAAATATTTATTGACTACTTATTATGTGCAAAGCATTCTGTGAAGGCATGTGATGAATACAAAAAACCAAAGATAAAGATTATTTCTTTCCTCTAAGGGATGTATATATCTAGCACATTTTAATTTTGATGGATATCTAAAGAGTATAGTGCAGACCAAAACAGCAGCAGCTGAAGTATGATAAAGGAGTACTTCTCTTATTTTACAATCTCCTATAAGTGAGATAGGATAGATATGGTGGATCCTCAGTTTCAGAGACCCAAATATCTTCTACCTTGTTGCTTTAATATCCCTACTTTCAAAGTGTTTTACAACACTCAACACATTCTGCATGACAGTATGATCAGGGGAAGAACGGAGGAGAAAATATGTCACTGTTTTGAAGGTCATGGTGTGAAATTGCCCATATCACTTTTGTTTACATTCCATTGCTGAAATCCTTGTCACCTGATCACATCTAGAGGGAAGGATGAGAAAGTAATGTTTACCTGCAATGAAATACTATCCAATCAAAGTTTACATTACTAAAGGTAATGAGCATATTACTTCAAAAGTATTATAAAGAAGTGAATAATGACTGTGACACAAGGAAGAATATGATATGGTACGCATTGTGAGGCTGGTGTAAATAATTACTTGGTAATTGAAAAGAGAAAAAGTTAATTGCAGATGTGATGATCAAGAAAACTTAGATACAGTTTTCTGAATATTTAAGAGTGAATAAAAATTTGAAAGACAACTGAATTCTGACCAGAGCCAAATATAAAGATATAAAGTTAAATTTTGGGCGAGCAGAAACTCCAGTTTAGTATGAAGAGTGGAAGTAGGTGAATATACAGCCAAAAAGTGAAGTCAGCAGACAGTTGTAGATGAGCTTGAATTTTAGGGTGCCCTCTAGATTGACACTCGCGGGTGAGAACTGCTGTATGCACAGCACATGATAGATAATTAATAAATATTAAATCCATTGCTTTAAAAGGATTTAGATTTAATTCTACACTTACTAAATGTGTTGTTGATTTTCTTAAAGATTTTCTCTACCTATGTGGAGATACTACTTCTTGTGAAGGAGGAGAAAGAGAAGAGCAGATTGAGAATTGTAAGATGAATTAGTTGCGGTGCTCCAAGAGTGAAGTTCCTCAATTGTGAACTTAAAAAAAGAGACAAAATGTAAGATATGTAAAAAGGAAATCACTAATTAAAATCTAGACAATCAGGGCCAGAAATTTAGCTCAGTGCTGCCGCCTGCCTCCAAATTGTCTAGATTTTTAAAAAATAAGATATCAAAGAAGCAAAAAAAAAAAAAAAAAAAAAAAAAAAAAAAAAAAACAAACAATCACTAGAAACCAATCCTTTTTTTGGGGGGTATTGGGGATCGGACTCTGTGTCTTGAGCTCACAAGGCAGGCAGTGGCCATCACTGAGCCACTGAGCCAAATCCCTGGCCTAGAAAGTAAATCTTAATATATTTAGTCTTGTATTTTAGTGGGCCAAGATTTTAAAGTAGTCATTGCAAACATTTTAAAAGATGTAAAGAAGGATGCACTGAAAATTTATAAGAAAATATGATGACACTGGATTAAACAAGTAGACAATCTTAACAGGGAAATAAAAGAGGTTGTGGTTGTTTCTGAGCAGTTACCTTAAACTTTAAATGGTTATTAGTATTAACAGTTCACTTATTACAGAAATTTTCTGAATTAGTAAGTGAGGTTACATAGTAGCACTATTTTTTAAATTAATTATATTGGTACATTTAAGGTATACAATATAATGACATTCATCACTGGAAATTTTCATCTTTACATACTCCATCTTGGTTCTTATTTTTTCCCCATTCCTCTGCCCTCCTTTCAACCCTTCCATGCCTCCCTTCCAGTTTTTCTTTTTCTCACATTAATTCCATTCCCTTCTTTCCTTTTCTCTACCCCACCACTTTGCCTTCCTATTTGCATCTTTTTCTCTACCTTACACTATCTATTATAACTTTACTCCTTATTTACATTTTCAGTTTCTCACACTAGAGAAACTAGTCGGCATTTACACGTGTCCTATTTATTTAAATTAAGAGTATTGCCTCAATGTGCATCCATTTATTTATAAATGTCTCTAGTTTCTCATTATTTGTGGCTGAGTAGTACTCTATTTTATTTAAAAAAAGAAATCTGACATTTTCTATATGTAGTCTCCCAGAGATGGGCAATTGGGTTGCTTCCAAATTTTAGCTATTAAAAATTTTGCTGCTATGAACATGGCTGCACATATATCACTGTGGTATGATTCTTTTAATTCTTTTGGGAAGATATCCAGCAGAAGGATTGCTGTGTCACATGAGAATTCCAATCCTAGTTCTTTGAGTTATCTTTATATTGATTTCCACAGTGGTTGCACCAGTCTGCAATCCACCAGCAGTGGAGCAGGGTTCCTCTTTCCCCACAACACTGCCAGCATTTGTCATTGGTTGATTTCATGATCACAGCCATTCTTTCTGGGGTGAGATGGAGTCTCAGTGTTGTTCTCATCTGCATCTCTCAAATGACCAGTGATGTTGAACATTTTTTCATGTATTTATTTGCTATTTCTACTTTTTTGTCTGAGAAATGTCTGTTCATTTCAGATGTCCAGTTTTGGATTGGGTCTTTAAACTTGGGAGGTATGATTTTTTAAATGTTCTTTATTTGTTCTAGATAGTGAAACTGTCTGAGAAATAGCTTGTGAAAAATTTTTCCCACATTATGAGTTGTCTCTTCACACTGTTGGTGGTTTCTCTTGCTGTGAAGAAGACATTCCACTTGTTGATTGTGCTAGTTCAGGGGTAACTGAGGTTTTCTTCATAAAATCTTTTCCTATGCCAATGTCTTCAAGAGTTCTACCTAATCTCTCTTTTAGCTGGTTTAGAATTTCTGTTTTAATACTTAGATTTTTAATCCATTTTTATTTTAGTTTAATACATGATGAAAGATATAGCTCTAGTTTTAATCTTTGGGAAATTGAAATCCAATTTTTCCAGCACCATTTATTAAAAAGGCTATTTTTTCTCCAGTGAGTGTGTTTGGCTCCTTTGTTGAAGATGAGGTGACTGAGTGTGTCTGGAGGTGTTTCTACATCTTCTAATCTGTTCCACTGATCCTCAGGTCTGTTTCTCTACCAGTACCATGCTGTTTTTATCACAGTGACTTTGTAGTATAGTTTCAAGTTGGGGACTGTGATACCCCCTACCCTGTGCTCCTCTAGGTCTCTTTGGGTCCCAAGTGAATTTTTCTATTGTTTTCTCAGGTCTATGAAGTATGCTGCTGGAATTTCAATTAGAATTGCATTGAATCTATATTTTGTTGGCAATCTTAGAATCTTCTGCTTTCTCCTCTTGGGTCTTTCCTCCTTCTCAAAGAAGTTCTCCAGTAGCATTTGTTTTTACTCATTTTGTCCAGGGTTAACTTGTGTGCTTCACAAAGCTATAACTGATACAATTAGGTTCTGATTAAAGTGGTAAACAAAACAATGGGTGGCGATGCACAGACTAAAATAAATATCAGATTATGACTTAAAACTTGCCACCAGATGCAGCTGTGCAATTAAAGTATATCAACTCATTTGCCTCTATAAAACTTTCCACCACATGCAGCTTATCACTTGCCACTCACATAGAGGGTTTTAATATGAGTCTTCAAGCAATTTATTTATCATGGTGTCTGAGTAATCAAGCAAGTGTGCAAATTTTAATCTCTACCTTCAGCCTCCCACCATCAGTAGCATCACTGCCTCAGATTGTTACCATTAGATTCTCACAGGAATATGCATTCTGGAACCCTTGTGTGCATAGTTTACAATAGGGTTTATGCTCCTATGAGAATCTAATGCTGCCACAGATCTGACAAGAGACAGTTCAAGCAGTAATGCAAGTGGAGGGAAACAGCTTTAAATATGGATGATGTCTCACTCACTGACTATTCATGATTAGGCATCATTCACCAGTAGCATTTTAAAAGCATTTAATTAAAATATCCAACATTAAGGGTATATTATTCTATTGAATATGGCAGGTTTCAGTACTTTTTTCCCAGAAAATTATCAGGAAATCTCTTACACTTTCATGTTTTTGTTACACAGCTGAGGAAATGCAGTTTATGTAATTTTCCTTTTTGAGCTAATTTTGTTATAGAAACAATGGAGAAATATTCTGCTACAGTGCCATAACATTGTTTTTGAATAGATGATCTGTTAATTGTGAGAAAGGCTTTGAAATGTTTGATCATCACAGCTTATTTCTAGGGGATTTACTATATTTACAAAGAGTATTTTTTTTTTTTGCCTTCAAAGTCTGAATTGCTCTTTTCTCAAAGGGCCCCTTCCAGCTATGAAATTCAATGACACTCTAGTATTAATTTTTAAAAAGGTTAATATGTGGCAAATCTGTCTTACATCCCATTCTAGGACATATTCTAACAGAAGTATCAGTATGTGGCTATTCCCTAGCATGGAATCAAGAAGAATGACTTATGATAAGATTTCTCTGTCTTTCCTAGTATGTGTCTTGGGATAAAATCATCTCTCTATTGTGTAGTGTGATAAACAGTTTAAAATCATACTGTTTGCAAGCTTTCTGATTTGGAAATCTAAGCTGAATTCATGCCTATAAATTGCCTTTAATATGTAAATGTCTTGAAGAAGCTGTTATAGAACATTCAATTTAGAGAGTGCATTTAAATCCATTACTTAGAATAACACTCCGAGTTAGGTTGGGTTTCCATCCTACAGAGAAAACGTAGTACACAAAGTTTTTTTCATTTATCCTAGCCTGAACACAAAGTAATAATGAGGCATTGATCCCCCCTTTTCATAGAAGGCTTTTTTGATGCAGGTGCATATTTAAACACTGGTAGTTTATGGATAGAACCTATTCCTGACCATAAGGTGATTACAGTCTAGTAGGAAAGCCAAAGCTAAAGCCAACAAAGAACACAATATAATAATTGCTATAATGTAAGTATAGACAAAATATATTGGTAGAATATCCAAAGGATAATGTAATTGCATTTGAGCATGTTAAGGAAGATATTAGTGAAAAGTATCACGGAAACATTGAAAAACCTATTAAGGAAGGAGTAGATATTTACTAATGCAGGTCAGATGATAGCTTTTGGGTGGAAAGCATAGGTTGCAAGGTCTATGGAATAGTAAATTCAAAATCTGGGAATATGTGGGAGTTTGAAACACAGGGAAACTACTAGTATTTATGAAATCGTCAAATGGAGGTCAATTGCAGAGACTGTAGAAAAAGAGTTTGAAGAACGAATGTTTAAGCTTCGGCTTTAGAAAGTAAAAGTTGGAAAGTTTTAAAGTAAATAAAAAAAGAAGACTTACTTTTCAGGAAAACTATGGGAAAAATAGAAGGGACAAAATTTATTCATACTTTCTTTCACAAACACTAACAAGAATGGGAGCTATATTAAGCATTGTAATAACAAGAGATTTAAGCAATATAGTAATAGAACAGCCAGGTCCCTACCTAGTACAATGTGATCTACTGGTAGGCAAATAAATCATAAATATAGAAATTTTAGAAATTAAACATTGAATGGAGCAAAGCACTAAAATGATCAGAAAAAAGCTATGTGAAAACTTTACTAGACAATATATTGCTTGTTCCCAACCTTACAGCTGATTATAATACTCAGGTTGTGACGGTTCTTGAGATAAGAGCACTGAGCACCTCTCAAGTAGTGTCATCTGAAATTTGTTCTCTCACACCCCCAACCCAAGAAGATTTTTCAGTTCTGCTGTAATGTAATTATCCAAGTAAAATGTATTTTTGCAATAATTGTTATTTAAGACTTGAATTAGAAAAGAACCATATCTCTGGAAGTTAGTGCATTTGTATGGATTATCACGTAAGAGCAGAGGTAGTTGAAGTTTGTATTTAAGGACATAAGTGAGCAATGACAAAGCCTTAGAAAGACACTTGATTAGTGAAAATACGGGGTTTCACGTAAGAGAATGTCTAGATCTGTGTGAACTGGCAATGACTGCCGTGAGCCATGAAGTGTGACACACCAGAGTGGGTCAAGGCAGAGTGCGGAAACAGCTCTCACACACAAAGAAGTTTTCGGTACAGATTAACAAAGTCACTTTAGAAGATTCTCTGGCCATTGATTGGGGGCAGAGGGAGTTGTGCTTTGGAACAGAACTATCCTCTATTTTTTAAAAAAGTTACTGTATATGTATATTTGTATGCATTTTGAGCAACATGTTATAAATTGTAAAACATAGATTTTCATAGTGTGGGTCTTGTTCTCCCCAGCTAAAACTCTGTTTCTGAAACAATTCCAAAGGTTCTTTGACCAATTTAGCTGGACTAGTTAGCTTCTATAGCAACTGTATACAGAAAGTAAGAGACACCTCTTACATAATGAGACAGGAACAAGATCTACTCCTTCATGGTATATTTGCAAATAGCCAACACTTCTTAAATTAAAGGGATTTTCATGTCTTGGAAAATAACTTATTGCAGCATTTGCTCAATTCGCACATGGCTCAGACTTAAATCCTGTTTGGTTCCAGGATTTTTTAGCTTAAACCTTAGGCAAATTACATAATCTGACCGAAGTTTTCTTCACAGACTAGAGAGAGAAGTATTTCTTCATACAGGCTGATGTGCTTGATATTTCAACTTCTGATTATTTGACAATGAAGACTGTATATGATATCCATAAAGAAATACAATATGCTGCTTACAATTAAACTTACAGTTGGAATAAATGTGTTTCTTTTTCTCTGAATAAAGCTAACAAATCTGTGTACACTTATAGGATAAAGCCATTTCAAGAGAAAAGGAGAGGACAATAACCATTATCATTTATCAAGTTCAAGAAGTATCAGTGATCCAAATTCTACTCTGAATAGATATCTAATATAGCATTTCCTTCATATTTGACTGTTTTTTTCTAGTTGACAAAATATTTTTGACTAGCATTTTAATTCGGTTGGTCATGAATAACTTAAGATAAAAACCTCCTAGCATATTTTCACTTAAGTGATTTCAACACATTTCAAAAATCAAAGCTTACATTTATAATTCCAAATACTAAAAAGGATGAGCTATGTATCTTCCTTTGAAATGCTGTTTAGTGAAGTAAGTTGCTGTTTAGTGGTGTTCTCTTGAAAATTAATGTCTTAATTCCGGGACAGAAATGATGAGGAGAAAGAACAAAGTTGAATACAATTAATTTCTGTGGAGATTTGTAATCATTTGAAAATATTGCCAGAATGGAAATTGACCAATATGTTTTTGCATTGCTGGGATGGAACATATCTGAATATTCAGAGAAACCCAAAGAAATCTTGAATTTGTCATTTGTAAATGTTTTGGATGTATAGCTGAAAACACTATAATGAAGTTAATGTGGTCATTTTTTAATTATGTGTTCTTTTATGAACACAAACAATTTGAGAGTTGTGACTCTAACTTCTTTTATTGTTCTAAGGCAAGAAATATAAGAACTGTACAATAAATATTTTCTGAACCATCATAGTATTCATAATAAATTTCTTTTATATTAAATAGAATGTGTTCTAATCACATTCCAGTGTAAATAATTAATCAAAATATATATTTTTTGGAATTTTACCAAAAAATGATTTTTTCTGTCACTGTTAAGACTTTAATGGGAAGATGAAAGATAATATTTTTAGCTTGTATCAACAGGATTTTCAGATTATATTTATTAATTATTTGCAGATATACTACCTATTAATAGGATTTGAAAGAAAAGCGTGTTTCAAAAATGTATAATACACAGTGCAAAAGAAATGACTTAATTTTGAAGTTACAGAATCATGAAAGTAAATTTTTTTCATTGGAAACTGTAATATTTTTTAAATTTAAAGGTAGTAAAATTGAGCAGATATGATTTTGAAATGTGACCATCACGTGTGGTCTTATTTTTTAGAGAGTACTGGGATTAAGGTTGATTTTGGTTTTAAAAAATTATTTGAGCACAGTAGAGGGTCTAAAGTTGACATTCTTACCACATTTCTTGTGTAAAATAGAGAAATGTTTATGTGATATCATTATTTAAAACCAAAAAAGTCTCGTTTTCTCTCTGTGTCAGTATCACACCTTTTGCTTAAGCCTGATAAACATCATTGAGGTTGGACCAGCATCCCTAGTAGGAAGACTAAACACTTGTGTCTGTGAAGCTCAATCTAATCTTTTTGTCCTTTGTTTCCTTTAACTTCCCTTTTATTTTCTATTTCCTGGGAAGCAACGATTCATTAAGACATCATAATCCATGCACTTTTCTAATTTTTCCTTTCTTATCATTTATTTCTTGTCAATGAATAATAGAAATTTAACTGAATTTTGATAAAGTAGATGTGAAAAAAAATTAAATGCTTTGTCATTTCTTAAAATCTGGAATCTATTAAAAGCTCAGTGTCCAATAATACATTCTAAATACTTTCCCATATATAAGTAAATGCCTTTATGTGTGAAGCATTCTGCTTCAACTTTTCTGTGAAATATCTGACCCTATCTGCAAATTTTGAGGAAGACACTTTTGGGCCAAATGCTGAATTTAAATAAACATTTTTTATGTTTGATAAATATTTAAGTATTATCTCTTTGGGGAAAAAATGCTAGTGTTGTGTAGAAAGATAGTTATGTCTTTACCCTCATCAGATTCAGTATGGGGTCATTTTTATTGTATTCAACTCACTTGTGGAAGTGGATACAGCAAATAAGACTACAATATAATTGCATGTCTTGCTGCCATAAGAGGGTTTTATTTTTAATAAGGCATCTTTCACTTCTGACTAGAAGTAGATATTTTTAGTGTCACATTTGTCCTATATACAGCTGTGATATCTAGGTATCTTTGGTGAGAATAACACTATTCAACCTCAAAAAAGGACACATGTGTACATTTGAGTGATATTACAATTCAACAACCATGCTTATTATCAAATGTGATTTGATATAGTATAGCATCCACGTAATTTGTCATCTCTCAAATATGAACTCATATACGCAGAACAGTCCTATAAGCACAGACACAGAAACAGTCATTTCAAAATAATTATTTCAACAAAATACAACTAGAATTCTACAATTTTTGAAATATGTCATTTCCCTCAAAGGAACTTCTGGGAACGTTGCCCAAATCAGAGTTTTATTTCCTGAAACAAAACTTGAAATTTAGCAAAGATGAATTTCTTGCCATACATAAAAATTATTACATAAAATATTAAAAACATCACATTTTTAGCTTGGATTGGTTCACTTAATATGAAATCATAAATACCACATATACATATAATTATATAAAAATGTAAGCCCATTGTATCATCTTTACAGTGTCTTTGAAAATTAGTTGACTTTCTATGCATATTAAATAAGAAAATTTCCTTCAAACTGTTTTCCCCAAAATATTTATTTATACATTATTACAAAACTGAGAAAAAAATAAATAATACTTATAATATTTGTATTGCACTATTTAGATAAAATATTTTTTATTCAGGAAAAGTTATTCATAATTATTATTTCTTAACCTTATCAGAAAGTCTCCTATTTTAATATGAGTTTGTATAAGAAGAGATAGGATGTAAATAAAGATAGTTTTATTCCTTCACTTATTAGAAAAAATATATAGAGTCTGTCAAAAATTTATACATCAGGAAAAAATTACATAAATATTTTAATACTAATATGAGACTACTACAAGCTACCTTTGGCCTCTAAATTACAAGAGATATTCAAAGTGGTGCCCATGAGTTTCCAGGAATTTATTAGTATGCTTAACTGCTGAAGTATATGTACATTTTTTTGGTGGACTCCCAATTTCGCTCTCTCTCTCTCTC
>NW_022900916.1:52289977-52292394 GCF_012274545.1 Fukomys damarensis | reverse complement strand
TAAGTGCTTTGGTGATATGTAATCTAAGATCTCATAGGTGAAACTACATGAAAGTGAGTACTTTTTTAAGTGGAAGCTTAATGTTTGTGGATGAATTTTCAGAAAGATTGAATTTCCACTAATTATTCTTGAAGACCATTGAAAAACATTAAATACCAGCATTTATGGTTCTTTTAGGATATTGCTGACTCACCAGAGACAAAAGATGACATGTATAAATGTTCTAATGAAAGGCTGTATTCGTATGGAATTTGAGATTTAAAACTTATTCCTTACATTTGTACTCTGTATTAATAATAATTAAAGATTTTTAAAGTTCTACTTTTCTCATTATCATTCTGCTTAGAAAGTTTACTTACTACTATGAACATACAGAATTTTTCCCTGAAATCAAAAGAATTTATATTATCATGTGCCTCTAATATCTTTATTATTTCATCTTTTATAATGTTAACACATAAATTATTATAATTACTCATATTTTCTTATTTGTTAACTTGTAAACATGTCTTTTCATTATTTCAACTTTGTAGAGCGCCTCTGAAATTCAGCACCATGGATAGTTCCATGTAGTTGAACTCACTGACCTTTACTATAGAGGAAGTGAAAATCTGCATAGTTATGTAATTCAGTTTTATACAGCTTCTGAAGGTTTAGATATCATGTTTCCGTGTGGTTCTATTGAGTCTTCCAAGGGTAAGAAATCAGAATCCAGAATATGTGTATCTCTAAAACCTAATTTTTCATCTTTACTATTATTCTAATGCATCAATACCCATGAAAGCCTATTCCTCCTGGGTATTCACATTCCAGTAGTTCTATACTGAAGTTTTCCATTCTACACACAAACATAACCTCCATAGGAGTCTCTGCTATTACATTTGGAGACCTACATCCAAATCTTACTCTTAAAATATACTCTTACATAAAGTCCATAAATTAGAAGCTAATTTAAATTTTTTAATGTTTTTATTAGTGTCTATCAGCAAATGATAGATTTTATTTTGGTGTGTTGATATATGCTTTGCTGGTCAGGTGCAATTATAGCTATGGTCCTATCCTGGTACCAACTTATATTAGCTACAGTTTATAAATCTTTATTGGCTAAATGGAAAATGCTATGATGTATATGTATGCTATATATAACCGGATATATATTTTTTTCTGTTTCAAGATAAAGGATTCTACAATAGTCTCTGGCTTTTTAATGTGTTTGCACCTGACTGGATTTATTTACTTCTGCAGTAAGATCTGGATGCCGAAACTACTCATTTTTTTCTTTCTTTCCTCCTTATTTATCTATTTTACTTTTCTATCTTATTGTTTATCAGCTTAACTGGGACACACAGTCAATCTGGTATTCACTTTTTTAATGATCCCACATTAGTACTTAGAAACAGGTTTTGACCTTAAAAATATTCTTTTCCCATAGTCAAAGTTTTATAGATAAAATATTTTTAAAGTTCATACATTTTAAACCAATTTGACGTTAGCAATATCAAGGATATTGAAGAAATGGAAAGTACTGTATATGATTTATCATTGAATAACTTATAAACTAATTAAAATATAATGAAGCAAGCACATTGGGCAGATAGACAACAATGTAAAGCTAAATAAGGCCCCAACATCACTAAGAAATGTCTCATAGAAAAATCTTCATCGATAATACAAATATTTAGTTTCTTTCACTTTTTGAAGTTTCAAATGTCCTTACCTGTATGGAATTGATTAAATAGGCTTAGTGTCAAACTTTAAAGTCAAGGCCCACATATATGTGGCTTTTCAGTAGCCAAAAGGAAAGACTACACTCCTGTTCTCATCTTCTCTACCTTCTATCATCCCTGTTCTTTTTTGCTAAGTCAATAAGATTCTCAAATTCATGGCTTTTGCTCATGTGAATCCAACAGACAGATAAATAAGATGTAGGAGAGATTTAGCTCTTCTCAGATTGATCTGAGACATCTTTGTGTGTTCATGAATTAAGCACAGAAAGGTTTCCCTTGAAAAGTCAGAGGCTTCTGTTACCCTTATGCACAGGGGCTTTCCATCAGCTTGCTCAGGAACACCATTTGAGCACTTGTTTTTTGATGTGCAGGATACTGTGCACCATAGACATATTTTTAAATAGCTAATTTTTTATCTTCAATTTTTGATATGGAATGTATCCGTCATATTTACCCATCATGAACTAACTGAATGATATTGTATGTAGACAAAATGGGGCCTTTGAACTCACTGCTTACATGAGAGTTAGCAAGGTTATGTCACTCACTTTTATTACCATTAACTGGTTTAGGTTTACAGCTAAAGTAGCTTATGGATTTCAGTTCTTAAGAAAGCCTTAAATAGGGAAATACATATATATATATTATATATAATAGGGATATATATATTGTACTTAAATAGGGATATAT
>NW_022900916.1:52208959-52289913 GCF_012274545.1 Fukomys damarensis | reverse complement strand
GCGCCTGTGAGCCAGGTGAATTCCTAAATTCCTGGCCCACTTCTTATAAATTTGTCTTGATCTACAAGTGCTAAAGTGGCAGAGGAGGCAAAAACTTTGGTAATGTTTGGTACCATACAAGTGCCACTGATGCTGTATCACTGATGCTGATTATGATATCTGGGACAACTGAGGCACTAGGAACAATAAATGAATCCAGTCTGTGATAGCCTTCACATACCCTCCCTACCTCCCATTTCTCCCATCTCCTTCTCCATTTCCCAAAAATTTGTCTTCAGAGATGGTGTTCCTATCTTCCAAGACCAACCTTCACAAATATTCTTTAAATGATAACTCCAAACCAAAAGCAGTCAGTATCTTGCTTGCAGGATATTAAAAAAAATTTTCATCTATGAAATAGTTTTATCTTAACAAATATAAGAAGCATTTCTTAATCACATCACTCATTCAGAAAATGGTAACTGTACAAAGCACTATCCATTATGTTGCTATTAAAAATAGAAGCCTCAACCTAGGAAGTATTGGCTAAGATATAGAGAAATTAAACAGCTATTTATTGCTGCTGAGGGTGTAAATGGAGCTGGTTTGGTGAGTAATCTGGTAAAATCTAGCAAACTGAAGATGATCATACTCTAGGACTCAGGAATTCCACTTCTTGGTTTATATACCCTTCCATATATTGACAGCACAAAAATATTGCTGTCAGTATTCCAAGTACTGCATATAACAGCATGGTTAGTGAAACTGAAATATTGAAAACAACTTAGTTATCTGTGAAAAGTGAATGGTTTGGGAAATCCTACACTAGTCACAAAATAGAAAACTACAGAATTTAAAAGGGATAAATAAAGATATGTGCAGAATTGTGTTATAACCTTATAAGTATTTTGAACTTAACAAGCCATCCTTGTAATAATATTTAGTTAGTATCAGTAAAAATAGTTCATATAAAGATTCTTAGATGGCCTTAACTACACCTATATTTTTTCTTTAGTTTTACTGACTTAACTCAAATGTAGTATAATAGTAAATTTTCTTAAATTTGGATGTGAGGGAAGTTTTTTAGCTAATCTATGTTCTTGTTTATACAAGGTTATATCTTAAAAATACTAAGTTCTTTATCCTAACAATATTAGCTATAAAGGGATGAATTATTCATTTTTACATACTATTATTTAGTTTTGTAAATGAGAGATGGGATTTAGTTTTATAATAAAAAACTGTACACCATGCTAAAATTGCCTGAGTTCACATACTTAGTTTTATCTCTTCTTTATTTTTGTGATCTTAGGCCATTTTACTAACATTTAAAGCTTTGCTCTGTAAGTAAAACTTGCAAACTAAGATGGCATACTTTCTAGGGTTATTAAAAGTACTCCATGAAGCAATAAATTAAAATCGACTATCTTCCCTGTACAAAATACTTTGTTTTTTTTACTTTTAATTGACATAATGAACAATTTAATGTTTCCCATTAGTTCTCTCTTTTATATTTGGCCATAGCAACCTAGTATATTTTTACAGCCTCTTTAGAGAAAAGGTTTCTTTTATCAGAGACTTGTCACTCTTTTCAGTATTATTTTTTAATTCAAGATATCTATTTATCTCACTTTCTCCCAAAGATAATCTGTTCACTTTAGCCTAAGAAGCTGTGATCATTCTGTTTCCTGCAGCTTTAGTACCTTTCCATATTCTGTGGGTTCCCATAATGGAACTGTGTTAAATATTCCCACTATACTTTTACTCTAAATAATATTGTCTTCATAAAAACATTATTATTAGTAATCAGCAATAATTTCAGTGTTTTACATGTAATGATACTTCAATTTAAAATCGCTTACATATCATGTCACACATATGACAGGTGAAGCCAAGCTACTATGCAGGACTAAGATTATATCTGCTGACCCAAAGTTTAATACTTGGTATCACCTCACCTGTTAATTACTATGATCTTTTCCACAAGTTCAACTTCAAAGAAATAACTCATTATTGTTTTCTTGCCACAGGTCACCATTTGGGATGGGTCAATTTAAGTCCATCAACTAAAATGTGGGAAGTGTTCAAGAAATTTTGGTTGGAATGGAAATTGTATAGTCAAGAATGCAGTTCTACCACTATCTTAGCTTCACAAGAAAGCATTAATTAATCTTTTAGGGGAAACATCATTCCCCCATTTAACCAACTGAAATAAGCCCACCAGCTCAATGGAGCCACCACTTGACAACAGTTTTCTATGAATTTCTGAATCTTATTCACTGAAACATCAGCTAAGCTGGAAATACAGTGTATTTTGCAGGGTGGCTGCTCCTGTTTATTTTCAATGACAGCTAAAAATAGAAGTAGTCATTTCACTATTTGGACAGAAATCAAGCTGGTTCTTACAGATCTGGTCACTTTCCATTGACAAGCTTTGTTACGTATTTACTGACTCATCAGCTTCCCCAGCGGACTAGCTATTTGAACTGCCTCCCTGCTTTGTGGCCGTTTATCTGTATGTCTTTCAGGGAGGTATTACTATCCTTTAATCGCAGACTACCTTTTCATGGATATTTACTTTAGCAAACACATTTGGAAATAGAGATACTGTTTGTGGAGCAAAGTTAAGATTTATTTTCAAGTACAATAGCAATAATATCCCCACCAGAGCCAAGAGTTTGCATGCTTTGTAACCCTTATATAAGATTCAGGTTTCCTACCTTAGGGTTACTTTCTTATAACATAAGAAATACATGTACATGTATTATTTGGCTTGATTCACATGCATGATGAGAATTAGGTACTCAAGTAACTGGTACAAGAAAATACCGATGCTCTGGCTACTGCTATTACTGTGAGTAATAAACTGTCCTTACCTCTGACTCAGAATTTTTATGTCTCTTGCCAACATCTATGAAACTCTGGGAGGCAAACTAATTAGCTTGCTGGTGAAGTAGTAGCTCAAGTTCTTGAGACTTCATAATAAATAGGTTTAAAAAATTTATTTTACTATCAATTTGGTGATGAAATTTTTTGAGAAAATAATAAAATTTACCTATAATTTCAAATTTTACACATGATTTCTATAGTACCACTCATAGGATATTTACTCCATACTCTATGTGTAATTATATCTTTTTATATTCTTAATATTTCACAGCACTAACATCTTATTTAAAAGCTTCTGCACTGTAAGAGAAACAATGAACAGAGCTAAGAGATTGTAGGTTTACAATGTGGGAAAAAATTTTTACCAGCTGCTCTTCAGATAGCTGCTCCTTCTAATGTCTAGAATATATAAAGAGCTCAAAAAAACTCACACCCCAACCCATGCCCAATTCAAAAATGGACATCTGAAATGAACAGACATTTCTCAGACAAAGAAGTAAAAACAGAAAATAAATATATAAAAAACTGTTCAATATCACTGGTCATTCAAGAGATGCAGATGAAAACAGCACAGAGATTCCATTTCACTCAATAAAGAATGGCTGTCATCAAGAAATCAACCAGTAACAAATGCTGGTGGGATTGTGGTGAGAAAGAAACCCTTCTCCATTGTTGGTGGGAGTGCAGACTGGTGCAACCACTATGGAAATCAGTATGGAGATACCTCAAAAAACTAGGATTGGAGGTCCCATTTGACCCAGCTATCCCGCTGCTGGGTATCTTCCCAAAAGAATTAAAAGAATCATACCACAGCAATATATGAGCACCCATGTTTGTAGCAGCACAGTTTGTAACAGCTAAAACTTGGAAACAGCCCAATTGCCCATTAACAGGAGACTGGATAAAGAGGGTGTGGTTTTTCTATAAAATGGATTACTATTTAGCCATAAAGAATGAGAAATTAGAGTCATTTATAGCTCAGTGGATGCACATTGAGGTCATACTCTTGAGTGAAATAAATGGGACACACATGTATAAATACCCAATAGTTTCTCTGGTGTGAAAACTAAGTGTAAATAAGATTGAAATTGTATAATTGATACTGTGAAAGAGGAAGAAAAGGGCTAAAGATTTAGTGGAAGTGGGAAGTGTAGGGGAAAGGAAAGAAAGGAAAAGAAAAAATATGAGAAAAGGAAAAAATGAGAAAAAAATCTTTGTAAATTACAAAGGGTGGAGGAAGTGAAGGGAAGGCAAGGGAATGGAGACAAAATGAGAAACAAGACCTGTCATGTAAAGTTACAAGATCCCAATGATGAGTGTAACGGTGCTGTATACCAGAAAGTACCAATGAACTTTTAAAAAAGTGAATCAAGGTCTAATTATAGGCATTTATTTTTGTCTCTGTGGACCTTCCAGGTTGATTAATCCTACTTGTATATGCTCTTTATAAAGGCCAGCTATAAAGACTTGTCAGCAACTCTTTCTTTGTACGAAAGACTGACAGTGGAAACCTAATATATTTTACAATTACTGCATAGAAAGTACCAATGAACTTTTAAAAAAGTGAATCAAGGTCTAATTATAGGCATTTATTTTTGTCTCTGTGGACCTTCCAGGTTGATTAATCCTACTTGTATATGCTCTTTATAAAGGCCAGCTATAAAGACTTGTCAGCAACTCTTTCTTTGTACGAAAGACTGACAGTGGAAACCTAATATATTTTACAATTACTGCATATCACATATTAGTCTTCCTGTTTAGATCTGGAAGGTATTCAGATGTGAGATTTCTGGGAGGACATTGGGTCATGGGGATTTTATACTTATCAGTGGATCAGTCCAGTGATGGCCTCATGACCAAATGTGCTGTTAGGAGGTTAGACCTTTTTGGAGGTGTATCTGTGGGGAGTAACTTGATTGGACGTATTCTTACCCCTGGCCACTCCCTCCTCTCTCAATTTCCTGGATGCTATGAGTTGAGCAGCTTTCCTCTGCCATGCCCTTTCCACACGCCATTTCTGCCAGGGAGCCAGCCAAACGTGGCCTGAAATCACAAAACTAAAGCTAAAATAAACCTCTCCACCAGGCATTTTGCCCCTGCAAAAGAAAAGCTGATTAATCCAGTAGATATACACTACAGTCTTTTTCTCTCAGTGTCAGACTTGCATTATAGGTGTGGCTTCTTAAAGGAACCATACCGTTGATAACCTTTCTTTAAAACCCTTCATGCTGGAAAATGAGTCTTTGAGATCATGGGTCACAAGACACTTAAATTTTGTTCACTGTACCTAAGGGAAAATTTATCTCCAAGGGATTTCTGAAGCTGGTTATTCTAAGAATTTATGCACTACTCTGGGATGTGCCCTTGATGGCTTGCTCTCCGCCTCACACAGTAACTTTGTGATGAATGAACAGAAGCAGAGCAGTGGAGCCTTGAATTTGCCTCATCACACAAATATTTTTTTTTCCTCATTGAATTTATTGGTACATTCTAGGTATACAGTACAGTTACATTCATCATTGGTATCTTGTACCTTTACATGGCAGGTCTTGGTTCTCATTTTTTCCCCTTGTCCCTGCCCTCCCTTCACCCCTCCTCCCTCCCCCTTTACAAACACTTCATTTCCATTTCTTCATTTTCTCAAATTGTTTTCTTTTCCCTTATTAGCTTTCCCCTACCCTTCCCACTTTCCCTACACCGTTAGTCCCTTTCTTCCTTGCATTTGTGTTTGACCTGGATCAGGTGACATGGCTTTCTACAGACCCGCCTCCTTGTCTGGACTTGATGTTTGGTGGAAAGGTTTTGTAAACTCATCTTGCCATTTAAAAAATTTTTGCTTAAAAGTTACTTCACATTTTTACTAACAGGTGACTTGATTTTCTCTACTGAATTAATTCTGATTCCCTGCCAAATTTCAAGTTCACAGCATATACATGATTTAGTTTGAAAATTATAGACATATCTTGAAATCATACTGTAATAACCACAGGCAATTTTTTAAAATAAAAATAAATTTGAGAATAAAGCTTTTTTAGTTTTAACTATCATCTATTTTCCATATCACATAATATTGGGGGAAGGAATCATTAAACAATAGGAATGTAATTGTATTCATCTTATGATGTGGCCTTGGGATGATATAGAAAACAACTTAATTAGCATATGTATGTTTATAAACAATTTTATAACATAGATGTGATTTTTCTCTTAGCTATATTTCTCCATAAATATGAATTGTGATATGCTGACAAATTTTTAATGTCTGGTTAATATCTTTCTGTAGCATTTGCCAATTTCTATGGTATAAATGCTTCCAGCATGGATGAATTTAACTGGCTTTTAAAAGTTCTAAAATTTAATGATCAACTCTCAGAAATAAACACACCAGTAAAAGTAGTAATTTTATATATTTTCATGAGGCAATGCAAGTTTATTAAGATGTCTTATTTGATCATGATATTTTTAATAATGACCAATATGTAAAATAAATTTAAAGTTTTGTGAAATCCTTGAAATGAGGTTACTGAAACTCAAAGTAAATTCTTAATTATATTTTGTAGCGATCATTTTTTGTGTTTTTTATAATAATGAAAAAGAGAATGCTCTTGTTTTCTTCCCTTACTATGAACTTACTACTTCTTCCAAGAAATAAGTTTATCACAGTGATAAATTCTTAAAAGGCTAAATGATGCTTTGTCTTTAAAAGTCATTTGCTCATTTTTATAGCTTGGGTCTGCAAAGATCCCAGAATTCTCATGTGTTAAAGACTTGTGCCCCCACTGGGCACTTGTAAGAAGATGTGGGGCCTAGAGGGAATCCATGGGGCCATTAGGGATGTGCTGTGGAGAGGGACAGTGGAATGTAAACCCTTCCTGTTTCACTTCTCAGCCCTACCGTGCACTCTCACTGATATATCGTTACCAGCTCAAAGCAGTAGGGCCAACTTGCCATGGACTGAAACCTAGAAAACTTAAGCCACAAAAAACTCATTTCTTTGTGGAAGTTGATTACCTCAAGTATTTTCTATAGTATCAGAAAGCTGATCATCACTCTTCCATATCTTTTTGTTATTTGGAATATTAGAGAATAAAAGGGTCCTCCTATTTTTCTTCTTTGCAGGCTAACACGGTTTAGGATGCCATGGCTTTGTATGACTTCTTAGACTAACCTAGCTATTGTTACCATGATTCTTAGGGAGTACAGTGTGTGCATGCGTGCGTGCGTGTGTGGTGGTACTGCAGTTTGAATTCTGGGCTTCATACATGCTACAGTAAGTTCTTTGCCACTTGTCCTGGATTATAGAATTCTAAAGAAGTGAGTGAACTGAATGCTTTCAAACATATTTATGGTTGATTTGTTCCTCTCTAGTTTGTGCAAAGAAACAATAGTAGCACCTGATTAGTTAGTGAGTGATCACAGATGCGGTTGTTATCATTCTTTAGCACTTACTCAGGGCTTTGTCCCACCTAAATGACTGCAGATTATTTCCCTAAAATTCTTAAGTCAATGAAAAATTGATTTAGCAATGATGAGCCCTAGGTAGATTTGCCCGTGGAATATAGGAGTAGTCATTTGTTCTCAATATTGCAGGTACAATTTCCTAATTGCTGTTGCTCTGCCTCCTCCTCCTACTCCTTTCTACCCTTTGCTTCCCACTTTCTTCCTCTCTGTCTTCTCCTATCAGGCCATAACACCTCACATATTATATAATCCTCATTGGCTCTCCTTTGTGTGCTCTTCTAGGTTCTGGAAGTTTCCTAATTATGCTGTACTCTCTAACCTCTGACTTTCACATATTTTGTTGCTTCTTTCTGTGATAACAGTTATCCTTTTTTCTTGTTTGGTTAATTTAAATTATCTTTTTCTTAGTATCTGCATTAAAATGGGCAGTTTAACCCTGTAATTCCAGACCATTTCCTCCTATTGCATATCACCACTTTTTCATACATCAGTCAATGTTGTTATTGCCTGTTTGTCCCTCTCAACCGGTCTCCCCCCTGCTGCCACTGTGTCAGTCTTAGTTGTGTTGTTCATTCCAAAGTCTTGTATGCTGCTTAGGCTATAGAGAGTTTTCACAATTATTAATTGAATAAATGATCCCCTAAATAATCTTGGGCATTCTTCAAAGAGTGATGCAGTATTCTGCCCCAGCAAGGGAAACCTGTTTCCTTGTGATTTTTATTCCCTTTAAGGTGTTATGCTGAGTGAAGACACTTAAGTTAGACTCCATATAGTTAGGTTGCTGTTAATTGAGAACTTACAGATCCTATCTAATCTCTTAGAAGAGCTTATTCAGAGACAAAAAACTCAATCACTTGGTGACTTTTCACTATTGGTTTGTGCAGGAAGGAACAATCTTAAATTATGAAATTGGGGAAGGGGACATAGATCTTCCATTTCCCTTTGATATGTCAATGTAAAAAAAAACACAAAAAAACCTCAGACAATTCCTAATAGCATTTTCTGAGATGGATCACCTAAAATAGATGTTCTTTGTAACTTAAAATGTTTGATAACACAGTCCTACAACTTTAGCAGTTAGAAAAGTGTTCAAATGCATTGTGTAGTGATCTGACAAATATGGAAGGCACATTTCTGAATGCTCTCAAGGTTTCTGGAGTGGAAGATTTTCAATGCAATAACATCTAGTAAGTATCTTTACTATGTTGTCTGTTTAAAATTGTTATATGTGATAGTCTATATGGCTAAGCTCCTTTGAAACTATTATAGAAATAGATGCACAAATGTGAAAATGTATGAAGGGCCAGAGACTTAGCTCAGTGGTTCCACCACCTGCCTCATAACTGCAAGGATGTGAATTCAATCCCTGGCACCAAGAACAAAACAAAACAATCTACTTTTAATTTTTGGGGCCAGGATTCTGCCACCTGTCACTCAAGGGCCAGAGTTCGAGAACTGGTACAAAAAAATGTGTATGAAAATCTTTTAATTCAGTTGTGATAGGAAAGTATAAATATAGCAAAAGCTACATGAGTCGTAATGGTTAATGAGGAATTTTGTAAGAATAGGAGTTTACCTATATAGGTGCTTTAAAAAATAAGGTATAATTAAAAGACTGCCTAATATCTAATTTAGCTGTTATTATTTATATATTTTATATCATCATTTCTATTTTAGGTTATATTCTTGATACAATTATTCATGTAAATGAACCAGTCTATGGGCAAATTATTTCTGCCTTCAGACTGTAGATTTTAATTTACAATATCTTGTAGGGTGAAATTTGAGAATTGAGATCTGCTTAGATATACAAAGTTCTTGTTTGCCTTAAGCAACTCTTTGAGGCTATGGAGATTGAAAATAATGATGACTGGAAAATAAAAAACACAACTACTTATACAGGTTGCAATAAAAGAAGATGGCAAAGAAGAAATTCTCAAGACTTACTTAGTTTTAAATATAATATAGCTTCCATTCCCTTTCCCAAATTTAAAGTGGGCAGATAAAATTATTCTAATATATGAATGTTGTTACAGAAGTAATTTTACATTTGTAAAATAATCCTTAATGGCTGATATATTCCTATAAATCATATTGTATAACTCTATAAGCTTCAGTAAATGCTGACAGATTCTTTTTTCCTTAGAAATTCCAAATCTTTACTGAGAATGGAATTATGCTATTTTATTTATTGTATGTGTTCCTTGTAATGATCTGAAATTCTAAAAAATATACAAATACAAAAAATAGGAATAAAGATTTAGTAATGTGAGTATTGTTAATGAAGTCAAAATCTTCATGACTAAACTTGGTTGTTCTTTCAGTTTGACCAAAATTAGCTATTATTTTTCCCTAGCATTTAAAAAATTATACTTTTATCCTGTAGGGTTTTTTGCATGTTATAGCAGCATCTCAACAATTTCACGGTCAGCTTTCAATGATTTTAGGAACTGTTATGGCTTGTGTTTAGATGTCCCCTCCAAAGCCTCATGCTATTTCGGAGATGAATGAATCTAGTGTCTGATTTTTCATGGTGGGGCTAGGCCTGATGGCCCAAGGATTAAGAGCATGAGGACTCCCTGCTCTAAGGAGTCTGAATAAGTTAAAGAGGGCAGAAAGATGTTGTTAAGGTTTCTCTTGTTTTTGCTGTCTTTTGGGGCCATGAACTAATTCTCCTGTGCAAGGCCTGTCTGCCACACTCCCTTCCTTGGAACCAGCTGGTTATGAGCTGAAACCTTGAAAAAACTGTGAGCTAAATAAAACCTTTCCCCTTTAACTTTGGGTGTCAGGTATTTTTTCTCATTAACAAGAGAAAAGTAACTAATGCAGGTACCTTCATATATTTGTTGGTTTGTTGTCTTTTTCTTGAAGTTAGTGTTTTTCAGGTGGTTAAAACAATATAAAAATGACATCAGAACAACAATTGCAGCTGTCATCAGGAACGGAAACTAAATCACATTGTACATTTGCCATCCATCTCTTGAACTCTTGGTACATAATGATGACTAGTTATGGAGTGCTTTCCAACTGGGCTTGAATATTGAGACGTTTCGTATGGCAATTGAATCAAAACACATTTGTTGGTCTGATGTGAACCACAAATTACATTTCCAACCCTGGTTAGCTATTTTGCTTGGGAGCGAAAGTATAGTTGAGGTTAACACAAATGTGTTACCTCTATTAGAAAATCAATTCTGAGAGAACGCTCTGCTGACCCATAGTCAGAACTGCAGCAGTGTATATAAAAAACACAATGTTATTAATATCCCCCACTGAAAGAGCCTTTACTGGAGCCAGTGCACAGACATAAGCCTAATTTAGGACCCAGCCAAGCTCCCTGCTAACTGGCAAAATATCGGTTGAGGGTCAGACAGCAGGAATTTCTCCATTTATCTTATGGTTATATTATTATTTCAGGCAAGCTAGTAAAGTAGGAGAATAAGGAATCTTTATAGTGACTAATGCCACTGACTGAAGTTTTCTCCCATCCCCAGCAAAATTCAGTTTAGTACTAATGCTGATTGTCTTACTAATTAATAATATCTTATGCTAATACTTACTTTTATAATTTGGATGTTGTATGGCCCCCAAAGGCTCGAATATCAAAGGCCTGGTCTCTGAATTGGTACACAGAGCTGATGGAACTGTGAGGCACGGAGTTGTAGGGGGTGGGGCTTTAAGGCCCTGGAGCTGTGTCCTCAAATGAGAGTGAGTGTGGGCCCACTGTTCCTTTCCTTTCTTTCTTTTGCTTCCTGGCCATGAAGGGAGAAATTTTGCTCTCCTATGTGCTCTTCTCTGCTCTCTCTGGCAAACCTGCCAGATATCTAAAAGCAATGGATCTGCACAGTCATGGACTGGACCCTCTAAAGCCATGAACCAAAACAAACCTTTATTTTTATCAGTTAAATATCTCCGATACATTTTGTGTAACATGACTGACAGAGGAACTGTATTTTGTGTTAACATTAATTAGCATAATAGCAAAACTAATAGACAATTTTAATGGCTTTCACTTTTTTAGATATGGAAGTTTAGAAACAACAGCTACTTGTGAAATAGGTAACTTGTGGTCTTGATTTTGTGTTCCTTCAAATGACATCTCTACCACTTTACATGTCCTGCCCCAATGTTAGTGAACTTGGGAACTCAATAATAAATAAAACATAAGATTTGAAAGAAGCATGGTATTACTGTATTCATGTTCAATTGCCTGTTGCCTTTCTACTTTCCTTTTCATAAAGCTTTAGCACATTCTTTTAGAGCAACTAACCAGGACAATTGCATTATCTATAATCATTAGTTTCTCCCTAATTCACTGCTTGTAATTGATATCACTACATTATGTTAAATTAAATTTTTAAAAAATATAGTGATTGAAATAGCCAGTTAAGCAAATCAGCCAGAATGAACAGTGATTAGAAATGAGAAAACATAATGACATGCATTGTGATAATTATTGCAATGCTTTCTTAACAAATGATCCTCTTAATTTAATTTTAAAAAGTATTTGGCAGACTTTCTGTATATTTAGAGTTGTTTATTTTAAAACTGATTGAGTCAAACTGGTTGTGACATTCATGTTTATTGATCCTGCCAATAAATAAAGACAAATTGAATTAAGGCATTGTACTTCTGAAGGAAATAACCCCCTCACCAACCTTAATAACGACCTTTCCATAAAGCACCCTGATCCCTACTTAAATGTTACCTGGTAAGTCTGGCATTGATCCGCAGCAAAATTATCCTCAATTGATCCATCCCAACTTCCAATGAAATATTAATAACAGACCATAAAGACAACTCAATGCAATAGTTCCTTTCATAAAATAAACTTTATTTTTCATTCTAATTGTTATTACCAATGTCACGTAAGGGGCATAGGCTGTACTGAAGATACAAAATATGATATCAAAATATGACATTATTCTCAGGTCACTTTTTAAAAAGCATCCTGTATCTGTTTCTCAATCCAGTTCTCTACATCCAAATTTGAATCCATCTGACGGTTGTGCTACTATATTTGGCACTATAAGAGACAAAGTATTTTCACCTCTTGTATTTAATATTTCTTACAGTGTTTCTGTAAGAATTAGCAAGGATATGCTTGTTTGGTATTCTTGGCTCTTGTATCTTTGTATTCTTGGCTGCTTAAATTGGTGGCACTGGCTGTGTCCCAAAGATCAAAACAACCTGTTAATAAAACGAAGAACAATTGAAATTTTAAAAGTGGTCCTGAGGTCAAATAACTTATGTTTCCCTCTAGCTTCTTATATTTACTGGATGTATGATTTTGGATTAGGTTCTTTAGGCCTCGGTTTCTTTAATTTAGTAATATTAATTTAAGAAAGCAATTGTAGTTTGAAGGGGGGAGGGGAGGGGAGGTTGAAGGAAGGGTGGGGACAAGGGGAAAAAATGAGAACCAAGATCTGGCATGTAAAGGTACAAGATCCCAGTAATGAATGTAACTGTACTGCCTAGAATGTACCAATAAATTAAATTCAAAATGGAAAAAAAAAGAAAGCAATTATAGCAATCATTGAAATAATGTAGGTGAAAGTAATTTACAAGGATTTATCTTTAGCAGCTTAGTTGATACTGGTTTTTCATATGTATATACCTCTGAACTTAAACTGTGAGAATTCCCAGTAATTGACTTACCATTCTGCTTAGGTTTGCAAACAGTTGTTTTCATGGTGATATACTGATTTAAGATTTTGAATATATTCTTTAGCAGCTTAGTTGATACTGGTTTTTCATACGTATATACCTCTGAATTTAAACTGTGAGAATTCCCAGTAATTGAATTACTGGGAAAAGCAGAATTACATTCTGCTTAGGTTTGCAAACAGTTGTTTTCATGGTGATATACTGATTTAAGATTTTGAATATTTTTCCTTTCTCCAGAAAATTATTTCTATGGGAGATCTGTTTTTATGCCAAATTTTCTAATTATCTTTGTTTTCTCATTTATAATGACTAGAGACAAAAGGATGGGCCAGTCTATATGGAAAATATTCGAAATACTTGCAAAAGAATACAAATGACTAAGCCTGCCCAGAATGTAAACCCTAGCCTCTATTTTTTGATAAAGACAATGTAGTTTAATGTAGATTTTTTTTGCTTAACAAGTACCTTGGAAGAAAGTGGGAGGCATCGCAATCCTGGATTTAAAATTATATTCTAAAACTACAGTGCTAAAGCTATAAGGACACCACATGGTACTAACAAAAATATGAAACAGAAAGGAGGATGCAGAAATAACCCCAAGCATATTCAAACATTTGATCTTTGACAAAGGTGCAGGAAAATACACTGGAGGAAAGTCAGCCTCCTTAATAAACAATGTTGGTAAAACTGGCTCTCCACATGCAGAAGGTTGAGTCTAGATGGATATCTCCCACCATGAATTAAAGTAAAATCAAAATGGATCAAAGAACTATATGTTAAAATAGAAACACTTAACCTGATGGAAGATAAAATAGAACTCTTGCAGACATAGGCATAGGCAAGGATTTTCTGAACAGAATCCCAGTTGCACAGGAAATTTTATTAAGAATCAACAATGGGATCATATCAAATTTAAAAAATTAACATTAGAAAATTCCATTTGACTCAGCTGTTTCTCCTCTGGGAATCTCCATGAAAGATTTTAAAACATCCTATTACAGTGATACATGCATACTACTCTTTGTAGCAGTGTAATCCACAATAGCTAAATTATAAAAGCAAGCTATATGTCTTTCAATGGATAAAGAAAATATGGTATTTACACACAGTGGAGTCCTACTTCACCATAAAGACAAACATCAGTCATTTCTAGGAAAATGGCCACACCTCGAGACCACAATATTGACTGAAATAAATCAGACTTGCAAGCTTATATATGCACTTCTATGAGAAATCCAAATTATGAATAAAGAGTAAAGTAAAATATGTACAATAGGATGGGTGATAGATCTTTCTCAGATGGGAAGGGAGTCACGCCATGGAAGGGAGGGAAAAGGGATGAAAAAAAGGAACTGAGGTATGTTATATACATGTCCTAACTCCGCTCAAGGAATGTGAACATTATGTATTGCAAACATATACCAATAAGAAAATGAAAACTAAAGAACAGGATCATAGAATATTAATCAGGGAAAAGACCTTGTTTGGGGGGATATTAGTTCTGGTTATGATTACTCACTTGACTGTGCAATTTCATAGTTATTCCTCACTTAAATAAACACATTGGGTTTTCTTCTCAGAATGCCTTTTAACCAATAGCAATGAATTATCTTCTCTCTGTTCACTTGCCACAGCATTCTAAAATTTTCCAATGCTGCCTTTAAAATATCCTCGTGTTAAAATGTTTAAATTTTTTCTCTTTTCATTGATTAAACCAAGAGCACTATAGGAACAAATGTCATTCCCTCCATTGATTGTGTTCTTTTTTTTTTTTTTCCAATGATTTTTTTGGTACATTTTAGGTATACAGTACATTTACATTCATCATTGGGATCTTGTACCTTTACATGATGTATCTTGATTCTTTTTTCCCCATACTCCTGCCCTTCCTTCTCCCCCTCTACCCTTCCCTATTTACAAAAACTTTGTTTCCATTTTGTCCTTTTCTCATATTTTTTCTTTTCCCTTCTTTCCTTTCCCCTACCCTTCCCACTTCCCCTACTCCTTTAGCCCCTTTCTTCCTATTTCACATTGTCAATTATATAATTTGAACCTTATTTACACTGTTAGTTTTTCACACCAGAGAAACTATTTGGTATTTACACATGTATCTTATTTATTTCACTTAAGAGTATGGCCTTGATGTGCATCCATTTAGCTATAAATGTTTCTATTTTCTTGTTCTTTTATTTTTTTTTTTTTTTTTTTTTGGTACCGGGGATCAAACTTGGGTCATTGCGATTACAAGGCAGGCAATGGAACCACTGAACTAAATCCCCAGGCCTATTTTCTTGTTCTTTATGGCTGAGTAGTACTCCATTTTATAGAAATCTTCTTTATGCAGTCAAATGCAAGCTTCTTTGAAGGGATACCAATCTTGGTTCCCTTGGTAAGGGAGTATTTATGCATTTATTCTGTTCATGAGTGGCTGCTACATTTTATCCAACTAAATAAGTGGTCATATACAAATTCTTTTGTTTTCTTCCCCACAGAAAATGAAATTTTATCCTGGGATTTAGCTCAGTGTATCTGCTGCGTGCCTCACAAGTGCAAGTTTGATCCCTGGTACAAAAACAAACAAACAAAAAATAGAGACAAAATGAAATTTTAATTTTCTCCTTTTTTTTTGAGACAAGGTCTCATTATGTAGTTGAGACCTGGAAGTCACTCTGTAGCCCAGGCTGGTCTTGAACTCATAGCGATCCTCCTGCCTCAGCCTCCCAAGTGCTGGGATTACAGTCATGCGCCACCACTCCCAGTTTAGGAAAGCCTTTTCTTATGACTAAGAAGAGACAATTGAAAAATTCTTTATTATTATTTCTTCTTTAAAATCTAGAGAAATGGTACATGTTGAATTTCTGTTCACATGATTAATATAAATGGGCAGAACATGTACTAAATTAAACTCTGTAAAATCAATTTATCTATCATATCTCTGTCATTAATATTAACTGTCTAATGTTTTTCTAGAAATGTGACAACAGAATTTATTGAATTTTAAAATGATATTTTTATGTCCATTTCCCATGGCTAGTATAACAAATTATTCTATACTTAGCAGCTTATAGGAACAAATTTGTTCCCTTATAGATCTGGAGGTTAGAAATCTACAGTAGGTTGACAGGAGTTTATTCATTCTGTGGCTAAGAGACATCTGTGTCTTTGTCTTTTTCAGCTTTGAGATTCCCTTATTCATTGGCTCATGGATTCACTTTTATTTATACAATTTAAATTCCATTTGTGTCATCTCATTTCCTTCTTTGACTGATCCTCCTATTCTTATGAGGACCTTTAGGACTGACATGGAATAATCTAGGGTAAATCTCCTCTTGTCAAGGTCATTAACTTAATTATATCAGCAAGGTATTTACATGTTCTTAGAATTATGATCTGAATATCTTTGGAATCCATTAGTCTGCCCACCATGTGGTAATAAAAAATACATTTATAAAAGATGTAAACACTAAGTTTAAGGGCACATTTTCTTAAATTGTCACCACTGATACTGTTACTGGATCACATGTCTTGTTCAAGTTCTTGATGTCCTGACCAGAGAATTGAACAGGACACCCAAAAGAGCAACAAGACCAAAGATTCCTATGAAAATTAAAAGTACTCTACACAGGGTGGGAATGGGCCAATGAGAAGAGCTCACAGCCCTGAGGAAATTTGGTGCTGAGTGTTTTAAGCACTGGGGCTTGCAATAGGGTTACAGTTTGTCTAAGGTTTGATTTCTGCCAATGAGCAGCTTGTTTGGCCCCTCCATTGCCATGATGTGGTTTCTAACCTTTTCATCCCTGTGGTGAAATTGTCATGGGATCCAAGATTGAACAGGGGGTAGGACTGGGGTGTGGTATCTAACCAGCATATTCAATGATATGCTAATTAGGACTGAGGTTGGCTGTGGTTTGTTGAAGTCCAGTGGGTGCATGCCCAGAGACTTACAGTGTATAATCTACATTACCTGGCTACTTTTCCTTGTGTTTCTAAGACCTGGACATCTGGGTCTAGGCTAATGCTTAACTTAGAAGATGGATCCAGTCTTAGAAAGCAGCCCACAAGGTAGGCTTTCCTTCTTCTTCTTCTTCTTTTTTTTTTTTGGTACCAGGGATCAAACTCAGGGCCTTGTGCTTGCGAGGCAGGTGCCAGAACCACTGAGCTAAATCCTGGCCCTAGACTTTCCGTCTTTCTTTGGCCTTTTCCTTAGGTGCTTCCTGCCTTAATAACATATTGTAAAAACAGTACCTGAGATATAGCAACTGTTTGTGCTTGTTCTGAGACCACTATAGTAAATAGCTTTGGCAAAAACAATTTTAGTTAAGGCAATCTTAATGAGTTAGACTAGGAAAGAAAAGACAATCATAGATTGTTTCAGGCCTTGACTATCATAACAGGAATTATTTGTCACTTCTTTTAACAATTACTAGAAGCAAAAGATAACTCATTTCCATCTGGAGAGGAAATATGTGTGATTGGAATTTTGTAAGAGATTTCTTTCTTTCTGACAGCCTGTGCTCATGAACACCCTCTTTTTGTTTTCACCTAACTGACCACTAAAGGAAGCACTTGTCTCAGGTAATTATGTGAACAAAAACAGCAACAACAACCATACACACATACATAAAAATATTCGGTTCCCTGAAAATATTCCAAATGACATTTTTAAATGACTCGACTCTATGCCATTGGTATTTTCAAAAACCTTGAATATTTCTTTGCCTCTTTGGCAATTCATCGCAGCATTTATAATGACATTCTGCAGAATATGATTAATGAGTTTTGCTTTTTCCTTTGTCTAGAAGTAAATTAGTCCAAAGTTTTAAATGACTCTTTCATATACACTTGTGGAGAGATTATTCTATTGTCTCTTTTCAGTTTTGAAATGGTATCTGAAAGGAATGAACTAAATGGATTCAATAATTTGAGAACCAAATGTGGCATTTGATTATATCTCTAGGACATATATGCCATAAAAAGGGCAAATGTTCTTAAAGGTTAAGAATAAAAGTATAAGATAGATCTTCATCCTCATTTGTAAGAGCAGAAGGAAAAATAATTTAGGATGCTTCAACAACTTTTTCTAGTGAGAATTTTTTAGAAACTGAAGATCATATAAGTGCAATGTAAACAACATGATTTTGACATGTAAAGATTGAGAGGTGCGACTTGTTGAGATTCTTAGAGAGAAGAAGGTCTTCCTTGGTTACAGACAGGGCACTCCAATGTTAATGCATTTTGTAGTGCTATGTAGTGCTCAAACACAAGATATATATTTAATAAGTATTTCTTGAACAAAAGAACAAAGTAATATAAAATTAGAGAATAAGACTACTACTGTTGCTTAGATTAGATCATTCTCAGCTTTTTGTTTTGATTGTTTCATATTTATCAGTGAATCAAGCTGAAGCATGAGAAATGAACACATTTCATGTATTTCAAAAGAAAGACAGCTAAAATTACATAACTGAAGATTATTTGTTTCTGATTTCTAAATCTGTACATAAAATTAATATTAAAGACTAGAGCAATAAGGATGAACTTACAAACACACTTAGTATGACTTTTAAGTTTTAAAATAATATGATTAGATAATTTTCCAAAACGTGGTCAGTCAGAGTTTATGTATACAAATTAAATATGTCTGATTATCATTATGATATTGAGTACATGGGTGTTTGCTTTGTTCAGATTTGAAGCAAATGAGACAATAATACTATAGGCAAAGAGATTTATGGGCTGAATTGCATGAGTGTCAAGGTCCTCTGCTTTTGAAATCAAAATTAAACTTGCCCCAGTCCCAAGGGAAATGTTTGCCTTTTTACTAGACTTCTCTGATTGTAATATCTTTTTTTCTATTAAACTTTCTTGTTTCTGCATCATTTTGAAATCTCGCATGTGCTTTGCATATTTTGTTCTGTGACATGCCCAGAAATAGCTCTACCTCTTCGACTGAATTACATAGGTACAGTCACACATTCTCATTAGATCTAGTTTTCACGTGTAGAGGGTAGAGATTGATGTTTTGGAGAAATAGAAAGGGTTATAAACTACAGGTTGGAATCTGACAATTAAGTATTGACCATTTACATATAAGCATAGTCATTTCTTGCCTGTTAGGTCTCTAGTCTGATAAATCCCTATCACAGTAACTCAGATTCTTGTTGTTCCAGTTTTTAAGCTGTTTTTTCTTCAATTTTTTATTAGAATGTAAGCTCAAATTTTAACACTTTTTAACACTGAGTCTCACCTTTTCTCTCTTCCCCACTGATGCCTATACGGAGAAAACAGCGTGTAGAGGTTCATTTAACTATTTCCCTGTTTTCTTCTGCAAAACCAAACCAAACCATACCCACACAATTACAACAGGCAATTTATGGATTTAAGTAACCTTTTTGCTATCGTCAATATTTGAAGTTAGTCATGACTCTGTTAGATGGTAACTGGTAAGGGTAAGAGAAAAAGTTTTGGAAATTCAACAACGTGGTACAGAGCTTGTCACACATGGCAGCTCTTTCCACATTACTTAACTAATTGAAGCAAAGATTAAATGTAAGTTGTCTTGTTTCAAATCCTTAGAAAAGTGAAATATAGAACACGTGAGAGACAGAGACTCGAGTTAGAGTGGTTAGGCAAGGAACTCGGGAAATGTGGTTACTCAAGTTCATCAGTCCATGTACTCAGGAATCTTCTGGCTCAGGGAGTTCTGTTGTGTTCTGGTTAGTAGAGGTGATGCCACAGACAGCTCATTGTTCTCTCAATGAGCTGACCACTGTGGGACCCAAAGTTACTGGGGCAGCAGTGAGTTGGGATCTCTTCTGTGGGCATAGGAAAAAAAATGTCATAGAAATTTGAGTATTTGGTAATTTCACAAGCTTCTTTCCAGGGAGGACTTAATGAGGTATGAATACACAAATGAATCAAGTTTTATAGGCTCTCTGTGCACTTACTCTGGAGAACAGGCAAGGTAAACTATTTTTCTACGTGCTTGCATATTAAATGATACTCCTTAGGTCTTCAAAGAGTTGATGTAACTTTCATAGGAACACAAATTCAAATTGCTTACTGAAATGGAAAGCTTTACTTTAGTAATTATCTATTTGCAGCCTAGAAAAAATTCTTAGCCACAGGATTTCAAAATAAGTTATAATTTAATTCAGTTTAAGTAGCCAGTTGGAAATTATATAGAACAGATTGTTTAATTATATGAACATTCATTCTTCAATGCATAATTTTGGTGTCTCCTGAAAATTACTCAAGGCAGAAATTTTAAGCCATAGTCAGAACCCAGTGAAGACAGAACAGCCCAGTGATCCCGTGCTAAACTTAGGGACACAGAACTAACTTCAAATCCTTCTTTTGTCATTTGCTAGGTGTATGATTTTGGTGAAATTAACCTTTCTTCTTACTTTCCCATCTGTAAAGTGAAGATAGTAATAGCTTCTCTTTTAGATGGTGATTGTGGGGAACCAATTAATTAATACAATGCCAGGTAAATAACAGCTTTTAAAATATTTTCTATAAATACTTATGTAGTATTTTCTTAAGAGCCTCTTTATGAAACAAAAACATGGAAAATATGCCGATTTTAATATATTTGGATTTCAAAATGTTCATTTTTTTTCTTAAAAATGAGACAGTATTAGTATGGAATTGGAATTGGTCTGTAAATTAAGTGAATTTATATACCTGGATTATATTTCTAGCTGTAATAGCATGTAAAATAGTTATTAGTGAGCATAATAGTATAATAAACACTGAATGTAAAAAGTCCATGTTGTTAATTAGCTAGAGCTGAACAAATGCACCAAGCCATGTATGGAGTTGTGCCTTAGGCTCTTTTCCTGATATTTGTACCATATAAAAAAAAGTTACAACTATATGTCTGTTGGAAAAATATTAATTTAAGAAATAAAAGAATGAAAGTTTTTCATGGCAAGTATTGAGATTAGTTTTTCAATCTTCATAGAAGTATAGTTTTTCCTCTTTATGTTTCAAATTTATTAACAGAAATAAAGCTATATTTAAGGACTATTTTGTAAAATCTCCACTACTAAACTATTGAGATACAACTGATATCAAAGGTGTAAGGGAGTTTACCTAGGAAGGTTAGCTTCAAGAAAACTATTATAAAATTATTAATTTTCTCACTGTTTCAATTGAAATAAAATATGACATGAGTTAAATAGAATTTACTTAATAAAATTAGAAATAAAAGAGCTAACTCACCTAAACATTTTGAGGGTTTTTTGTTTTTTTTTTTTTTTTTTTTTTTTTTTTTTGAGACAGGGTCTCCCTTTGTAACCTAGGCTAGTCTTGACCTCAAAGTGATCTTCTGCCTCAGTCTGTTGAGTGCTAGGATCACAGGCATGTGCCACAGCACCCAGTTTTAGCTATTCTTTATTACTGATGAATAATTCTGGAGAATGAGAGATCAATCCTACAAGATGACATAGATTTTGTTATCTTAGTCTGATGCCATTAGCTTTTCCTGGGCATGGTCTGCAGTGACCTCCCCTATTAGATTTGTTGTTAACAACCTCTCCACATCTCTGAGCCTTGTCTATCCATTATATTCTTGAACCATAAATTTTTTTCTTAATGTATCCTCTTTTATTTTTCTTTCAAATTTAAAATATGCTAAAGACTTTTTACCTATTCAGAACGGTGTTCTTAAGTTTTTATTTTTATTTTTATGTGTTTGGTTTGTTTGTTTGTCTGTTTGTTTGTACCAGGGATTGAACTCAGGACCTTGTGCTTGCAAGGCAGGCACAATGCCACTGAGCTAAATCCCTGGCCCTGTGTTCTTAGTTTTGTCAATATGTCCAGCTCCCAGGTAACTTCTTCTTGCCAATCATCATAATCGACCATATACATCCTTTGCCTCTGTTCTTTTACTTCTCCTTTGCTCCTCACTGCAGGGTAACTATCTGTCACTGCGCTGTCACTCACTGCCCTTGCAAGTTACCAGTTCAACAATGTACATGGTTTCATATAATCTGATATCTACCAATCTTCTCTGCTGTATCCAATGACCTTTTTCCCAATTTCTCTGCTGAGATATTAGTATGCCTACCTTACCCTGCTCAACAATTCCAGTATCTGCTATTGCCCCTACTGTCTCTAAAATTTGACTGTCCTTTAGGAATTTACCTGGGAGTCTTAGGAGTCTTAGAGGAAAGTAGACTATTTTAGCTACACTAGATGCATTTCTTTCCCTTGCCCAGTGTGTATTGCTTTTACTGTTCCTTATCTCATGAAGACTTTACAATCTATGCTGTTGTTTAATCCAGAAACTTTCCGTCATTGTTCTACGCTTACTTCTAGTTGGTCATGACATTTTGATATAACTTTTCACTCTGCATCTTCACCCTGAATACTAGCCTTCTGCAGTCTGCCCTTTTTCCCTGAATATACATAATGTAGAAGTTTTCCGATGAGCTTTCTAAGGAATTTTCAAGATCTGTGGCTAGTTGGCTGATTCAGTCACTTTTTCTTGATTTTGAATTTATCCTGTAAAGGAGCTTCAGAGTCAATATTGCAAATTTTCTTTCTCTAGAGATCAGCACCTGGAGGAAATAAGCAACAGTTTTCCTCTACCCTTTGCTCAGGACTTGTAGACTTATCCTCTCCCAGGATCAGACTGAACATTTCTGTTTACAGACCCAGTGAGATGATGGGTCTAAGATCCAAATCCACTTGTCACTCTCCCAAAAGATACTGCCTCTTTGAAAACAAAATTCACTCAATTAAAAATTTAGATTATTAAAATTCTATCTTTGTAAATGATTATATATATTTAAATATGTGAGGTTAGTAAAATTATGTTATTTTGACTCTTTAGAATAAAAATGTCCCAGTCATTTTTTAAACATACAATATTCTATGCTGAAGAAATATATCAATTCCTTAATTTTACATTAATAACTGTAAGGGGATCTACCATGTTTTGGTGAGAGCAAGAGATTTTTTTTCTGTCTGAAAATCTTATTTCCTTACCTCTTCATTTAGTTAATTCTGATCTTTGCAAGTTAGTTTTGTCAACTTCTGATCACATTAACATAAGTAAATACTCAAAGTATGATGCAGAGAAAAAAATTGCAAAGCCTTCTTTAAAAACATTCATAAGTTAGAATAGTCACACTAAAAGCACAAAATACTCATCTTTTGGATTAATTTAGAGCATGTTAATCTGTTGCCTCCAGGCCAGATTGTTATTATCTAATTATCTGGTCTAGGAAAATATCTAAATTAATAAAGTAAACATTAGCAAGGAATAGAACAATTTTAATAATCAACAAGGGGACAGAAAGAACACTCCCCCAAATTTAAAATGCTTTCTTCTCCTCACTGAGAATTCAAAACTCAGATTTATAATTGTCTATGTTTCTAGGAGATAGGTTTTTTTTGTTTTTTTGTTTTTTGCTTTTCACTGCTAGGGTTTGAATCTAGGCCTCTCAAGCTAGGCAAAGACTATACTGCTGAGGTGTATCCTCGGTGCTAGGGACCAATTTTAAGATGCAGTAATTATATTTTCATCTTTAAAGAACCTACTAACCTATTGTGTTTGTCATAATTTTTGTGGCTGTACATTAAATTAAATAAAGTATTTAATTAAATATTTAATATATTAAATATTTATTCATAATTGTATATTATATACATAATTTACAGTTAAAGACAGACTTTAAAACTTTAAATAGATTCATTCATTTTGCAAACAGTTTTTAAAATACCTAATATAAACCAATACTTCTTACCTGATAAAGTTGACTCACAGGAGGGCAATGTCTCTGCAGGCCTTCCTTTCCCTCAGGTTATCCTCAGGTGTGCAGGGAAGTACATTATGGCGCTTAGTGCATTACAGTGTAGCTTTGATTCATTTATTAATTTATTATTCCTCTAATTTTTGAGCATTGACTCATCTAAGAGTTATGAATTCTCTTATACTAAGTGAGTTTATACTTTCCATAATGTACATTTGAGGATTTGTCATTTCATGGGTCTGTATGTACCAATTCATTTATTCACACATGGTGAACACATTAAATTACAAGGGCTGGAAATGAGACAATCACAAAGGACAGAGGTATTTTCAGCAGAGTAATGTGGGAATAAGCACACATGTGTAATTATGTAATACAAGGAGTAGTTCTTTACTCTTTCAGCTGCTGTCAAGAAAGGGAGAAAAAAAATTTAAGACCTAATCATGGCATTAAGCAAGGAGATCAATGTTAACAATTTTGGCGAAGGTTCATGGTCTGGAAATTGCTAAGAGTGGAAGCCAGAACCTGCAGGCTGTAAGAGCACAGAAGGAAAAGGATGCAGGCAGGAAGCTGAGAACCTGCTTGGAAGTATTTGGTATTGAGAGGAGTAGTGGGGGAAATAGGCAGTAAGCAAGAAGAATATGAATTCAAGAAGGATTTTTGTTTTTAAGAGGATAGAATTTGAATATATTCAGATGAAGACAGGGAAGGATATGCTGGAAAGGATCAAATATGTTCAATTCCTAAGTGGAAGGAGGGTAATTTCCTGAGCCCTGAGGGGAAGATTACTGTCAGTAGGAAAAGGTAATTCTTCACTGTGACAGAAGGTAAAGAATAAAAATTGACATAGAAACAAATGCTTTTCTGGGTTAGTGGGAGAGTATTGGGGGAATTTCAAACTACTGATTCACTTTCTCTGTAAGGTTGGAGGCAGAGGCATCTGTTGAGGAAAAGGTGAAGGAGGATACAGCCAGGAATCAGCAGTTAAAGAGTCATAATATCAGAAAGCATTTATTGAACTGTATATTTCAGGTTATTTGCTGTGCAATTTTATATTCAATAGTTCTTTTAATCGTGAAAACCAGTCTATGAATAACTGCTATTAGTAGATAACTGCCATTTTAGATGAGGGTAGGGATAGAGTTGAACTAGTTGTAGAGTAAAGGGAAAGTAAACTGACATTGATCTTGTTGAGGTTAGAGAGCATGAACTCATAAGGGCATTAAGATCATCTCCATTTTCATAGCAGCGTGTGAATAAACTTTTAGAACAACTATAATGACTATGAATTGAAAATAGCTATTAATATTCTGTGTTAGAATTATGTATTTCCTCACACGAGATGGGAGATTATGGGTCTTAAACCATCATATTACTCTCATATACACTGTGACATACTAGGCTAATAGTAAATACCTAAAAAGATTATACTGGTTTAAAGTAGTATCCATCCTGTCTTTATTTACAGACTCAGCAAGTGTTTTATTTTCTATGTTAGATCCTCAAAATATTTCCAACTGTTCCATATCTGATTTTGTTCTGAGTTTCTTCATATTTTTGCTAAACTTGGCTTTGTTAATATTTAATTCTTTGACATGTCCATAAGTGAATGCACACTTCAGTTATTCCTCAGAAAAAAATAGTGTATAACATGAAAGTTACAGGTTTGATGATAATTTTTCTTATAAATAAAGATAATACCATCTTTGGAAATTATTACAATTTCAGTAAGTTTCTCACACACACAAACACTCTTTATCAATGTTTTTCCATTGCAAAGATATAGTGTGAACTGTTGTTGTTCATGTCAGGATTCACTCAACTGTTATAGCAAATGTTTAGTCTAGATTTGGCTCCTTCTAAAGTTCAGCAAGCATTTCTTCTTCTCCTTTCCATTGGTGGTTGATATTTGCATAAAGAAACAAAACAATTCTAATATTAGCATAACAAAAACAGAAAGAACCAGCTTAAATTTAGCCTATTGAAATCCACGTCAGACTTCTGACCAACAGAATGGCAAGTTAACAAGGTCGTATTGTTTTAGTCATCTGGTTTGTAGCAATATACAGTAGTAACACTAGAAAATTAATAAAGAGAATTAACTATACATAGAAGTTATGAGCAAAATGAGAAATGAATGAGTATGAGCTACTAAAACTTTTTTTTTTCCTCATTGAGTTTATTGGTACATTTTAGGTATAGAGTATAGTAACATTCATTATTGGGACCTTGTACCTTTACATGACATTTTTTACATTCTCATTTTTTCCCCTTATCCCTGCCCTAACTTCACCCCTCCTCCCTTCCCCTTTACAAACACTTCGTTTCCATTTCTGTATTTTCCCCTTATTTTTTTGTTTTCCCTTTTTAGCTTTCCCCTACCATTCTCACTTTCCCTACACCTTTAGCCCCTTTCTTCCTATTTTAAATTGTCCATTATATCATTAGGATCTTATGTATTATTATAGTTTATTCACACCAGAAAAACTACTAAGTATTTACATATGTGTGACTTATTTATTTCACTTAGGAGTATATCCTTAATATGTATCCATTTTCCTATGAATGAATCTAATTTTTCATTCTTTATGGCTGAGTAATATTCCATTTATAGAAAAACGACTTCTTCTTTATCCAGTTTCCAACTGATGGGCAAAAGGACTGTTTCCAAGTTTTAGCTATTACAAACTACACCGCTATAAACATAGGTGCACATATATCACTGTGATATGATTCTCTTAATTCTTTTGGAGAGATACCCAGCAGAGGGATGGCTGGGTCGAATGGAACCTGTGGTCCCAGCTCTTTGTGGTATCTCCATATTGGTTGCACCAGTCTGCACTCCCACCAGCAATGGAGAAGGGTTCCTTTTTTCCCACGACCCCACCAACATTTGTTATTGTGTGACTTTTTTTTTTTTTTTTTCCAACTCCCACAAACCATGGAGAAAGGTTCCTTTCTCCCCACAACCCTGCAAACATTTGCTATTGTGTGATTTCTTGATAGCAGTCATTTTTTTGTGGGGTGAGGTGGAATCTCAGTGTTGTTTTCATCTGCATCACTTGAATAACCCGTGATATGGAACATTTATTCATATATTTACTTGCTGTTTTTACTTCTTTGTCTGAGAAATGTCTGTTCATTTCAGATGCCCATTTTTGAATTGGGTCTTTATATTTGGGGGGGCTGATTGTTTTGAGTTCTTTATATATTCTAGATAATAGTCCTTTGTCTGAGGAGCAGCTGGTAAAAATTTTTTCCCACATTGTAGGTTGTCCCCTAGTTCTGTTGATGGATTCTTTTGCAGTGCAGAAGCTTTTTAATTAGATGAGATCCCAGTTGATTCTTTCTGCTAGCTCCCGTGCTACTGAAGATTTGTGCATAAAGTCTTTTCCTATGCCAATATCTTCAAGAGTTCTGCCTAACTTGTCTTTCAGCAAGTTTAGTGTTTCTGTTTTAATATTTAGATCTTTAATCCACTTGGATTTTAATTTAGTGCATGGTGAAAGATGAGGGTCCACTTTTAATCTTTGGCAGGTTGAGATCCAGTTTTTCCAACACCATTTATTAAAGAGGCTATCTTTCCCCCAGTGGGGACTTTCAGCTCCTTTGTCAAAGATGAAGTAGCTAAGTACATCTGGACTTGTTTTTGTGTCTTCCAATCTGTTCCACTGATCCTCAGATGTGTTTCTTTGCCAGTATCATGGTGTTTTTAATCACAGTGGCTTTGTAGTATAGTTAGAAATTGGGAATTGTCATACCTCCTGCCATGTGTCTGTTGCCTTGGATGGCTTTTGCTATTCTCGGTCTCTTATGGTTCCAAATGAATTTTTGGATTCTTTTTTCTAGTTCTGTGAAATATACAGTTGGAATTTCAATCAGCATTGCATTGAATCTGTATAGCAAGCAGTTTTGGTAGTATGGCCATTTTCATTATGTTGATTCTTCCTACCCAGAAGCAGGGGATATCTTTCCATTTTCTTATATCCTCTTCGATCTCTTTTTTTCAGATTGCTGTAGTTTTCAGTGTAGAGGTCTTTTGCTTCTTTTGTTAGTTTGATTCCTAGATACTTCATTTTTTTTGGATGCTAATTTGAAAGGAATTGTTTCTCTAATTTCTCTCTAGTGACTCTGTTATTTGTGTACAAGAATGCTATTACATTTTGGGTGTTGACCTTGTATCCAGCTACTCTGCTAAAAATGTCAATTAAGTCTAGAAGTCTTTTGGTGGAATTTTTTGGGTCTTCAATGTAGAGTAACCTATTGTCAGAAAATAATGACAGTTGAACTTCTTCCTTTCCTATCTTTATTGCTTTAATTTCTTTCTCTTGTCTAATTGCTGTAGCTGATGTTTCCAGAACTATTATCAAAGAGGAATGGTGATAGTGGGCATCCTTGTCTTGATCCTGATTTTAACTTGAAAGTTTTCAGTTTTGGGCCATTTAATATGATGTTGGCTATTGGTTTTTCATACATAGCCTTTATTAAGTTGAGATATAGCCCATCTATTCCAATTTTTTGTAGGGTTGTTATCATGAATGGGTGTTGAATTTTGTCAAATGCTTTTTCTGCATCTATCAAGAGGATCATATGTTTTTTGTCCTTGTCTCTGTTAATATCATTTATTGACTTAGGTATGTTGAACCATCCTTGCATCTCTGGAATAAATGTGACTTGGTTAGGCTGTACAATCTTCTTGATGATCCTCTGTATTCTGTGTGCTAGTATCTTATTAAGGATTTTTGCATCTATATTCATTAAAGAGATTGGCCTGTAGTTCTCTTTTTTAGTTGCATCTTTCCCTGGTTTAGAAATCAAAGTGATACCTGCTTTCAGAAAAGAATTTGGAAGTATTGCTTCCCTTTCAATTTCATTGAAAAGTTTGAAGAGTAAAAGGAGTACTTCTTCTCTAAATGTCTTGTAAAATTGAGCAGTGAATCCATCAGGACCTGGGCTTTTCTTTGTTGGTAAGGTTTTAATTACATTTTCAATTTCACTGATTGTAATTGGGGTGTTTAAAATGTTTTTATCTTCTTTGTTCAACTTTTTAAATTCATAAGTATCTAAAAATATTTCCATTTCTTCTGTGTTTTCCATATTGTTAGAGTACAGGTTCTCTAAGTAGATATTAATGATCCTCTGGATCCTCTTGGATCTGTTGTGACTTAGCCTTTTTCATTCCTAATTGCATGAATCTGAGCCTTTTCTTTCCTTTTTTTGATAAGGTTAGCTAAGAGTTTATCGATTTTATTTATTCTTTCAAAATACCAACTCTTGGATTCATTTATTTTTTGTATCATTTTCTTAGTTTCCATTACATTGATTTCTGCTGTATTCTTCAAAATTTCCTCTCTTGTTCCAGCTTTGTGTTTTTCTTGCTCTTGCTCTTCTAGTAGTCTAAGATTCATCATTAGGTTGTTTATTTGAGCTCACCCTGTTTTTCTAGTGTGGGCATTCAGTGCTATGAATTTTCCACGTAGAACTGCTTTCATTCCCATAGATTCCTGTATGTTGTATTGGCATTTTCATTTATTTGTAAAAACTGTCTGATTTTTTCTTTAATTTCCTCTGTGATCCATTGATTGTTCAGGAGAGTGTTGTTCAATTTCCATGTGTTTGTGAAGTTCCTACAGTTTCTTATGCTATTGATCTCCAGCTCGATTACACTATGATCTGATAATATACAGGGGATAAGTTTAATTCTTTTGCATTTATTCAGCTCTGTTCTGTGAGCTAGTTTGTAGTCTATCTTGGAGAATGACCCATGTGCAGCTGAAAAGAATGTATAATTCTGATTTTGTGGGTTGGGACACTCTATAGATGACTATTAAATCCATATATTCAAAAGCTTGGTTCAGTTCTATTATTTTGTTGTTGATGTTCTACCTAGATAATCCGTGTATTTGTGATAGTGGGGTATTTACAATTCTATTATTGCCCAATACAATTCTATTATTGCTTCTTTGGGTTTTCATGTTACTTAATATTTGTTTTATATAGTTGGGGACATTAATATTTGGTGTATATATGTTTATGATTGTCATCTTTTCCTCTTGAATTGTTCCCTTTACAAGGATATAGTGGCCTTCTTTGTCTCTCTTAAGCAGTTCTGGTTTGAAATTTACTTTATCTGTGAATAAGATTGCTACCCCTGCTTTTTTCTAGGCTCCTGTCATGTGGAGATTTGTTTTCCATCCTTTCACTTTCAGTCTATGGGCTTTTTGCACTAGGTGTGTTTCTTGTATACAACATATTGTTGGATTTTGCTTCTTAATCCATTCTGCCAGTCTATTTCTCTTGATTGGTGAATTGAGGCCATTGACATTGATGGTTATAACTGATATGTACTGACCTCTTATTGCCATGTTATTGCCATTTTGTTGACTCTTTTTACTCCCCCCGCCTTTCAGTTTCTTGCCAAGACTATTTGATTTGGTCTGTTGGGCCTCATGGTATTGTGACCTTCATTGTCTTTTTCTAGGATATTGTTTAGAATTCCTTGTAGCGCTGATTTGGTGTTCATGAAGTTTCTCAGGTGTTCTTTGTTATGGAAGTATCTTATTTCCCCATCCATTTTGAAAGAGATTTTTGCAGGATACATCAGTTTAGGTTGGAGGTTGTCTTCTTTTTTGGAATTGAAATACCTCACTCCAGGCTCTCCTTGACCTAAGGATTTGTGTTGAAAAGCCTGCTGTGATTCTGATGGGCTTTCCTTTGCATGTGATTTGTTTCTTTTCTCTTATTGCTTTTAGTATTTTGTTCTTCTGTTGGGTTTCTCAGATATTGATTATCATATATCTAAGTGTAGATTTTTTTTTTTATTATGGCTAATTGGAGTCCTATATGCCTCATTTATCTGTATGTCTAATTCTTCCCTTCTGTTTGGGAAGTTTTCTGTCATTAATTATGTTAGCAGCTTTTTTAAGTCATTTGTATTTTATCCTGTTACTTCATGTATTCCTATCAGTCTTATGTTATTCTTCTTTCCATCATCTAGGAGTTGTTCGATCAATTTCTCATGATCCCTTACTGTTTTTAAGAGACCTCTCTTTTCATGGTCACTGACTTCAATCCTATCTTCTATATATGAGATTCTATCTTCACTATCTTTTATTCTGTTGTGTACACTTTCAATAGAGATTTTAATCTCCTGGATATCTGTTTGAATCTGTTTAATGGTTTCCATTTCTTTCCTATGTTGGGCATTCACTGTTTCCAGTTCTTTCCTATGCTGGGCCTTCATGGCTTCTATCATGGTCCTGAGCTCATCTATTTTTTTCTCCGTTTCTATTCTAGAGTCTCTAATCATGACTTTCATTTTACTCACCATCTATATGGTTAACTGTGAAATTATTTCTGTTGTGAATTTTTTCAGAGGCTGATTGATCCGTTTTGTTACTTCCTGTGCTATGCACTCAGGGTGTCCTGCTGGTTCACTATCAGACTTTTAATCCTCATTTGCTCTACTGTTTGCCATTGGTGAACTGGAAGTCTGTCTTTGTGTCTTGCTTAAGTGTTTTCTCATCTTTATTTTTGTTGTTGGGTTGTCCTTGGTTTAATTTGAGTTATTACTTAAATCTTCCTGATGTAGTTGTGCTTTAGCTTTTGAGTCTCTATTCAGTCAGACATTCTCACTTTCTTAATATCTGAAAACAACTCATTAAATAAGTCACAATCCTTTATCCTAATTGATACAATCAGCAACACAGTAGGGTCAAGTACAACTTGCAATTGACTGCTTGTGGTAGTCATTAATCTATCACCTTTAAACCATGTGAATTAAATTAAAATCAAGAATCAACCCAAAATATGTTTGCAATGAATACACTTTTCAATATAGTATCTTTACCATTTAGGATGGGGGCTTAGACAAAGTTAGAAAGAGAGGAATAGATAAGTAAAAAATTGGAGAAGTTTTCATGAGAAGCCAGAGGACATAGAATGACCATATAATCTTTAAGAAACTATTAAATTCAAAAGGGATATACAAAGTGCAAGAATAAGGACAGGAATATATAACCTTAACAGTAATAGGGGCTCACTGTCCCTTGAAACTATTGACCCATCAGTGAGGTAAAATGACAGAAGAAAATAACATAAAGAAAGAAGAAAAAAATGATAAAAGAAGAAGTCTGAGTTAGGGCAGGAGCAGGAACAGAAAGAGAGATGACGGAAAATATAGTGGAGCAAGAGACTAAGTTGGAGAAAGAGGAGAGAAAAAAGAAAGAATTTGCAGAGTGGAATGAGGAAAAGAAAGAAAAAAAATGAATTTAAAAGGCCTCTTTCAGACTATATCTCTTCTGTCATAATATACCACATGCAATGCCATGTGCAGAACCAAGTACCCTGATCAGCTTGTCAATGGCAGATCCCTGTGACTCAGACTGACCTCAGGCCTCAAGGCCCAGATTGAGTTCCCTGACCTCCTGCCGGGTTGAACTCCAGACAGTTCTACTACAGATTTTCCCTGCCCTTTCTTTAAAGATGTTCAAAGTTGGGAGCTCAGAAAAATACCCTTTATGACCACCTATGCCTCTGCAGCGTGGGTCCAAGGACTGGCACAATCAGGAGGTCGAAGAGCGGGATGGGGGGACTGTTTCAGGGGTGCCCACATGGCTGCCTTCCTTGCTGGAGATAGTGGTGGAGCAGGCAGGGAGGGCATGGCCACCCAGTCCCACTGAATGGGCCCAAGCAGGCTGGATTGACAGCAGATCTCAGAGCGGCCTCCCTAAATCTCACCTTCCTTGCTGGGGCTGGTGGCATGCAGGCAGGGGAGACTATGGCCACCCAGTCCTGCAGAATGGGTCCAAGCAGCAAAACTTCTTAATAGAGGAGTGTGTGCAGATATGGGAAGCAGCAGTGTGGTCATGACTGGCCTGGCTGTGGGCAGATCTCAGCCAGGGATCCTCCCCAACCCCAGAGGCTTGGACAAACCTGCCCAGCCAAGGCCTGCCTAGGAAGGAGACACCACAGGTGCACAAGCTTCAGTGAGAAACGTACCCCATAGCATCAGTGAGTGTGCATAGACCCCAGTGAGAAGCAGTTTGGTGCAGACTAGCTCCACTGCAGGCAGATCCCAGCCAGGGATCCTCCCCAACCTCAGAGGCTTGGGCAAACCTGGCCCACCAATGCCCACCCAGGAAAGAGCTGCAGAGACTCACAGCTTTAGTCAGAGGCCCACCCCACAGCATCAGTGATTTGAACCCAGGAATTGGTGTACTGGTGAGCAGCAGAGAAGGCCTCTTGGGGGCTTGCTGAGAATTGAAGACCACTGCGTGAGCAAAAAGTTGTCTCAATAAAGGCACAGCAGGCTCCACCTGTTGAAATGAGAAGACATAGAAACAAGTGTCAAAACTAGAACTCCATTTCACCTAAGGCAACCCCAAAGGGAAACGAGAGAAACCACTAACGGAGCTAAGAGACAGCCTACAATGTGGCAAAAAATGTTTATCAGCTGTTCCTCAGGTAAAGTTCTATTATCTAAGATAAAGAACTCAAAACAACCAGCCCTCCCCAAATATAAAGACCCAATTCTAAAATGGGCATCTGAAATGAACAGACATTTCTCAGACAAAGAAATAAAAGCAGCAAATAAATATATAAAAAAAGTTCAGAATCACTGGTTATTCAAGAGATGCAGATGAAAACAACACTGAGATTTCACCTCACTCTAGAAAGAATGGCTACCATCAAGAAATCAACCAATAACAAGCCCTGGCAGGGCTGTGGGGAAGGTGGAACACTGCTCCACTGCTGGTGGGAGTGTAGACTGGTGTAACCACTTCAGTATGAAGTTACTTCAAAGAACTAGGATTGGAAGTCCCATTTGACCCACCTATTCCCCTGCTTTTAATTCCCCAACGAATTAAAACAAACATACCACAGTGACATATGTGCGCCCATGTTCATTGCAGCACAATTTTTAATAGCTAAAACTTGGAAGCAACCCAATTGCCCATCCATGGGAGACTAGATAAAGAATATGTATTTTTTTATAAAATGAAGTACTACTCAGCCATATAAATGAGAAATTAGAGGCATTTATAGCTAAATGGATGCACACTGAGGTAACACTCAAGTGATATAAATAGGACTCACATGAGTAAATACCAAATAATTTCTCTAGTGTGAGAAATTACAAGTGTAAATAAGGACTAAAAGGTATAATAGATAATGTGAAATAGGAAGAAAAGGGACAAAGGGGAAAGGAAAAGATAGGGAAAAGGAAAGAAAGGAATGGAATTAATATGACAAAATGATAAATAATGGAAATAAAATCTTTGGAGATTGGGAGGGAGGGAGGGAGGGTGTTGAAGGGAGGGCAGGGGAATGGGGGAAAAATAAGAACCAAGATTGATTATGTAAAGGTAGAAATTTCCAACAATGAGTGTCATTATAGTGTATACATTAAATGTACCAATAAAATTAAAGAAAAAACTTCTAAGAGATGATCATTTCATAGTGCTAAGCATGTTAATTTGTATACTACAACAACTAGTTCTCTTTCACAGATCCATTTTTCCCTGATTCAGCCACTAACTTTATGATTCATGGAAAATTATCACACACAAATTACCAGCAAAAGAAAAACTCAGAGGAATAATCATCTTACCTTCTTAAAAAACCCAGGTCACCACATAGTAGCATAGTTAAACTTAGCTGTTCCACAAAATACTCCAAACTAAATATCAATTTATTTCTTTACTGGTGACATAATGATAATATTTATTATTTAATTAGGATTTATGCTATGCCACAAGTTATAATAAAAGTTTTATATATTTTGCTATGTTGTATATCAATCAATATACAAAATATATTATCCCCATTTTACAGCATACTTTAAATAAACTGACCTCTGTATAGTAGTAAGAATTTGAACTGAGGCCTGCATTCTTCTTTTGTGAAAGCTCTAGAAAGCCAGTTTGGAAATGCCCAGGCACATCGTTCAATCTTTAAAATATACCATTGAATTTGCATATCTGTATTTTTGCATAAAAATGACTCGAACTTGAGTTTTGCTTTGCTTTATAGAACATGACCTATTCTAGAAGGCAGTGCCCATTTTGAAGTTTATGCTTTGAAAACTGAATATAAAAGGGAATGTGGACCAAAATTATACTCTGTGTCCCAGAGTCTATCAAGGGACTACCTTGAAGAATTTAAAATTTGGCAGCTGCAAGATTTTGTTTTAGGCCTTACTGTGGCATGTAAGAATTTATGTACAAGGGAGGTAGTTAAAAATTAACTTAAAAATTATTTGTTTTTATTGAATTCAAATCAGAATGTATATATAATTCTAAGTCATAGTTTTATGCATCTGATATGGTGGGTAGAGTTTAAATAATAAGTCATTGGTACAACACTTGGATTAATATTTGACTGATCAATTTAAAGTAAAAAATAGACTTCTGAGGGTCAAAATGTGTTGAATATTTTACTTTGCTGAATATTTAATGTACTAAAGTTTTATTTAAAAGTAATGAGATTGAAGAGACTAAAGAATTGGTCTTTTATGTTTGCTGTTGCTTCATAGTAAAGAAGATAAATCAACCCAACAAAAGCAGATCTACGTATCATGTCTATTCAAAATACTAAAGTTAAATTTATTATAAATTGCTAGTCAAAATAATTATATTTAAGGAAGTCAGCATTTGCCTGTTTCCATAATATTTATGAACCCCACCTATTCATATATGTCTTGATGAATGCATGGGGCCAGGAAAAGGTAAACATAGTAATTCCCTAGATTCCCTGAGAAAGGTTTTCTAGGATAAAGAGTGAAGTTAAGAGAGAATCCCCCATGCTTTTTTTCATTCCAACTCACTGAGTGAACTTTGGAACTCCTCGCTTGTTAGACCACCTTCTCTAAACCAAAATCAAGTGGCAGCCCTGCCTGTCTCTCCAAGAGGTCAGGCTAAGACACCTTGCAAAAACTGTTTGCCTGTAACACTGGAGAACAAGCATTGGAGGAGGACTTAAACTTTTTCCTTGCATACACTGAGGGTAAAAAGTAAAACAGGCTTTATCTAAGTATGAACGAAGGGGTCACAGGATCAAGTAGAAAGAGATATGGATGTTGCTGGCCTCAGACTAGAGTATGTTCAGTCACTGGAACTGGATGTGGTCAAACTTAATGCCTTAGGAGACAAGATTGGAAAAAATACTGCCATGGGGAGACTTCAGCACCAGGGAAGAATGAAGTACTCATAGGCTTTCAACACCCCTACTCTTTAAAATACATACTTAGCTCCAAAAATCATCACCTAGTTGCTTTCCCCTCCCAAATCTGGCCCTGAAGGGCTCTGGCTATCAGCTGTGGCTATCAAACAGTATAGGGCCCTGAGAGGCCTGCAAGGCCATGTCAAGATCAAGATAAACTATCAATCTAAATCTTCTTTAAACAGTCCTTGATTTCAGTCTGAAGAGGTTTATCTCCCTCTCCATTTTACTGGTGTTTGCTTATTGAGAGCTCCCTGAGCTAATTTCTCACCCCCAAACCTTCTGAAAAATCTATTTATAATGAACTTACAATATATTATATTTATAGCTCAACCAACTTCACCACTACTTCTAAGAGTACACTCTGACCTAAAAGTAATTGTGTGTGTTTTTGTTTGTTTAAATCTTAAACAGTTACTTAAAGCTGCTTTGATAAAGCTTTTTTGAACTCATATAAATTTTATTTTTCTTTTATTTTTTCCTCTGGTTCTTGTGGCCTCACACAATAAGTAAATAAATAAATAAATAAATAAAAGTCATCTAGGTTTTTGGAAATAGTTAAATTCACTTAAAAAGTTATAGGATGAAAGGTTAAGAGACTTAAAACTAACATGAGACTTCCAAATAAAAGCCTTAGAGTTTGAGAGCATAAAGGTTATATATACAATTTAAACTAAATGTGAATAATTTTCTATGTCAATTTTCAAATATATGTTCTATTTTGGCTTATAAACACCCATGATATTAGCCCAACTGGTTTTTGGTTTACATAGCTTAACATGGACTAATTTAAATCAGTCAGTAAAATAAAAAAGTTTTAAAGGTGTCTTTAAAGTTTAATGACATTTTTCCACCTAAATTGTCAGCCAATCAAAATGATACCAAAAATTGGTTTTATAAATCCAATGGCTACTGTTGTCTGTATACAGTAACTTCAGAGATTCTTCATTGGTCCAAAATGGGTTAACTCTTATGATATAAAATCATCTGGAAAAAATATTAAGATAAAGAAGTGAGGACCCTTTGGGCCTGGGAAATTCTGCTTTCCTCAGTAGATAAAAGAACAGGGGACTGAAATCAATTTATTCAGTTTCTAGTCACTGATGTGACTTGCAGTAGTTTTCTTTTCCAAAACCCTTTGGGAGAGAGACCAAAAAAAACCCCACCGTAGTTTATATATATATTATTATAATATAGTTGCATTGCCTATCATCAAAAGATTAAGTTTGCTATGGATAAGACATGTAGTTTTCTTAAAATATTAAGATTCTCTTGGTTAATCTTACAAAACCAGATTTATAAATAAGGATTCTATATTTGTATACCTAGTTTTTTTGTGTGCTTTCCACAGTTAAACTTTTGGTTATAAAAACTGGTTTTAAAAGTTAAATTGAATAGTAGCTTACAAAATACCTGCAGTAATCAGTTTATGATGGGTTAAACAACTATTATCTCAATTTATGATATTATGTACATATATATGACATGGAATATGTCTATGCTTTAAAGCTAAGCTTACAGAGTTACAGTTACATAATATAGTTTAGAATTACATGCAAAAGAACTAGTGAGTGTTCTCTTTTACACAGTATACATCTAGTTCTTTAACATATGAAATGACCAAAATTTGGCATCTCTCTCAGTTTGGTCCTGCTATTTAAAGCTTAATCTACATCTATTGCCTTTAGTTAAATGTTTTCTATTTATAGATGAGATATACCTGAATATTGGGTAATAAGTCTATTTGTCAACAGCACCATTAGTATACAGGCCTTGAAGTATGCAAAATTGAAAAAACAACTTATTATGATGGTGATTTCTTGAATAAAGTTGTTTGCAGTGGCAAAAACTTTACATTTGTTGTACGATTGCATTATAACAGTATGTACCTTATGGTTGCTAAGTGATATCTACAGAATTCTAAATCTTCTATGAGTTCCTTACATAGGTCTCAGGTGCCTAGATATAAAAATCGTTAATTTTCTGAGTAAAAGTCCAACTATTGTGCACAACTCCCTTTTCCAGCCTCCTACTCTGTTAATAAAGATTGAATGAGTCATGTGCCAGGAATAAAGATGCTCATTCTAGATATAAACAACAGACAGCTATGTGAATGACAAAGATGCCTAGACTTGTCAAAACAGAGTGGGAGACAGCTATGGCCTCACACATAAAGTGTGACCTCAGCATAAGGGAGGCAGCTCACAGAGCCTGACCTCATGAGACCTAAGCAGGATCCTGTCTGTTTGTTTGTTTGTTCATTTTCCTTTTTCCTCCCTTTACCTCTCCCCAGCAGTACACGATTATCATGTTAAATGCTTATAAAGAACTCCGTGTTTGACCCAAGAGTGTCACCTTTAGACTTTAGTTAATAATCTTGGAGCCAGTTTAAAATATTTTAAAAGGTTGATTTTTATCCTAGGCCATCTCCTTGGCCTCTCCAGTTCCTGTTGTCCCTGGTGCAGGTTGACTCCCAGGAAGATATTCCTAGGTCCCCCTCCCTTAGGAAGAAAAACTTCCAATGTTTTATTTGGTCTTGGATAATATAATATACAGAAGAAGAAGAACCACCTGCCCAATACACAGGAGAGATTTCTCTCTTCGAGCCAATACATATCACAATGTACATTGGGCACAGATCTTGACACAGGAATGGTTAAGCTTTATCTCCTGAGCCATTTCACTGAGTAGGCACAACTATCTTCTAACTAGACCTATTTTGTAAATAAATAAATAAATAAATAAAACAAATAAACAGGATAAATCTATGACTTTCTTTGTTTTGAGACTTCTGCTTTGAGACTTTCTCACTTCTGCAGGCCATGCCATGTAGCTTTATCCCTATTCCAAAAAGACAAAGCCTCAAACTTGGCTTTGCAATAAAGGGAGTTAGTAAACAAATATCCCATCTAACAGTATACGGCTTTTCTCTGTAATAAGGGATTCTTTATTAAAATAAAAGTTTAAACATATTTTTAGGAAAAAAATCCATGGTCCTCACCTACTAGTTAGTGTCAATATAATTGTGGTGCTAAAACGTTATGCTCTTTATTTCAAACTCACCCTGTAAAACCTTTATAGTTATTATCTGGTACTATTCTATAAAAATTTGACTTCTAAGGCAATCATGGTTTCTCTCACTTTAGTACTGGTGTCAGTAATCTTTGTGTTCAACAACAATGGCTCTTAGATTAAAGCTAAACATGTAGCTGGGCTAAAGGATCAACCAATATTTTGATCATGGCCCTACATGGTAAATAAAGACCCAGGACATGAAAGAAACTCTCCAGCTCTGGTGAGTCACCCAACCTCCTGAACAGGGAGATTGTTAGACCTCCCAGAGAACAGGAGTCAACCTGTGTACATTGTGTTAATAGGTGGGTGGCTAGAGAAAGAGCATCTCCCATGTTTCCAAGGGAAGCCATATGACTTCTTTCTAGCCAACTATGACTCATTCTAGAATATGACATTGACAAAGAAGCTAAGGGGCCCTGTAAATGATTCCAAAAGTGACCCTTAGAGAACCTTAACTGACCTTAATACATAACATAAGGCTAATTCTAATTAATATAGGTCTCACTTAAACTTAGTTTAAAACATGTAGTAAGAAAATACAATCAGCAAGATAAGTAAATTATTAATAGCAATGTTGGCTAAATATACAAAGGGTTCCAAGTCTTATATTCTGGCCTCTGCTGCCATTGTCCAGCAATTCCTGTAACTTCTCACTATTGTGGTTCTAAAAGCCACAGTAATAGCTATGAAGTTTAAAAAAAAAAAAGTCTTTTATTACTTATCTAAGATTGTCTTTCAAAAACAGGGACTTCAGTATTCTTAGGCTAAAAACTTACATGTTTATAAATAAAAATTGTTATCTGTAAGTCACATCAGATAAAACTACCTTTGAAAAATCAAATTTATAATCTCTTAACTGCCAAAAAAAAGAAGCACATCTATTCCTAAAAGAAAATGTTGTTTTTATGCCAATCAGTCTGGGATACTGAAGATATGACATAAAAACAAATCAACTGTGCTTGAAAAATCCTCTAGAAATTATTTGAATCACAGGGATTCTGATCAGGTCTCTAAAATTGGGCATCTTAGCAGAGCCATTGTTGATGCTTCTTGTAGCCTTGACATTTAGAACATGTTTTCTTAATCTTAGTCAAATTTGTTTCTTCTCACTTGAAAGCTTTTAAATTACAAATGGTGAGGCAGTCAGACCCTCCAGTAAGCTCTGTTCCTTAGCTTCTGTTCTAGACCTATAGATTACCTCACAGTGGTAGGCTCGGGCTGCTGCTCCTCTGCAGCGACCTCTCTCTGCAGGAAGAGTAGCTTGAAAGACCTTTAATCAGCCATGCTCTCTGACTAAAGTCAGTGTCACTATGGTAGAGGGGTGCATGAAACCAGAAGGTAGAGGAAGTTAGGTGCATAAGGCACAGGTCCTAAACAGTTAAATTTACCCACAGTCATCTGAAAGTCAGGGCTTAAGTGAGTTAACCACTGAGACCAAATAAATAAGTTAAGCAAACTGACTATCAGGGTCTAATGAAATACAAGGGACAAAGAACAAGATCCTAAACAAGTAGGAGAAGTCCTGGAGGAAATGAAATTCAAATGAAGCAGTTTGCTTTCTGACCATCAAAGGCCTTCCAGCAACCAGGAGCATACCTGCTTTCTGTCAAATTCACTTATCCCCCCAAAATGTACAAATGGTCGATGGACTTAAATATCTATGCTGTCCACCTTACAGAACCCCTCCCTGAAAATTGGGAAGCTTTTCTTTTTATTCTTTCTATTAAACATACATTGGTTATTCCCTACTGCTTGCCGCTTGCTGTTTTGTGTGCTTCAATCTTTGTTGCTCTGGCCACAGCATAAAAGGGTGCAGCAGGCTACACCAGTGCTCATTTGTGGTTGAGGGCTATCCATGCAGATGTTGGTGAAGTCAGTTGCTTACAAGTTAAATTGGTGGAGAAAAGAATGGGTAAAGCCCATAAAGTAAATGAAAAAATATGAAGAAGTTATTAAGGTTAGAACACATTTTTAGAAATAAAAAAATTACTCCCTTTTGGACCATATTTGTGCTTTGTACAGCTCCAGTTCTGTTTTAAAACAGGCACAAAGGGCTATGCTAAGATTATAAAAAAGGTATTTTTATTTTATATTAATCTCAAGAATAGAAACAATTACAGAATTCCATTATGAGACTCATGCATTAGGATTTTGTAGTAGCCAGATTTCTAAGATAATTCTTACAGTTGCCTGCACCTGGGGGTACATGAACCTTCTTCCAGTTATTTGATTGCACACTAATCTAGGTGTTGCTGTGAAAATGTTTTTCAGATGTGATTAGGAAGCCAAATATTAAAATACCTTTAAAATAGATTATAATCGGTGGATACAATTACATGAGTCCTTAAAAGAAGATGGGCTTTTTCTGTAATAAAATTGTTTGCATGAGAGGGATTTGATGCATAGGAAATTCTCCACTGCTGGCTTTAAGGATGGAGGGGGGCTATGTAGCCAGTAACAGTGAGTAGTTTCTAGCAGCTGAGTGACTGCTAGGTTATAGCCAGAAAGATCATAGGGTTCTCAGCCCTGTAACTGTAAGAAGCTGGAATTTTACAATAGCCTGGATGAACTTGGAAGTGAGTTATGTGGATAAATCCCAGTCTGGCTGACACTGATTATGAAACCCTAAAGGGCAAGCCCTGAACTTCTGACCCACAGAAGAGCAATAAACAGTACTGTTTAAAGTTGCCAAGTTTGTAAAAGTTACACAACAGTATAAAACCAATACAGAATTTTCAAAACGGGAAAACTTCAGTCTTTTCTGCCTATTATGATTTTTGTTGTTGTTGTTGTTACTGGGGATCTAAATGAGCCTCTTTCACTTGCAAGTCAGGTGACGGAACCATTGAACCAAATCCCTGGCCCACCTATGAAGAGTTTTCAAATCTCCACCAAAAGACTTAGAATTGCAAAGTAGCAGTATAAAAAATAAATACACAAAATCAAAAGAGTTCCTGGACACCAACAATGAACCTATAAAGTGTAGGAAGACAATCCCAGTCACAACAATGTCAAACTATTTGAAATGCGCAGGAATTAACCTAACCAAAAAACTCAAAAACATCTTTAATGAAAACCAATAGTTAAAAAAAAAAAAAAAAAAACATAAGATTGAAGAGCACATCAGAAAATGGCAAGACATCCCCTGTTGCTGGACAAGTAGAGCTCATATTGTCAAAATGAGTACCTAAAATGATATGGATTTAATCCATTGCCAATCCAGACACCAACAAAATTATTTACCACATAACATGATCCCTATATTTTTATGAAACCAGAAGAGACTCAGAGTAGCAAAAACACTCCTGGGCCAAAGCCTAGTCTTCCTAGAAGACTCTAGAAGCCATTACTGAAACCGTAAAAACACATCTCCTTATTCCATCTCTCAAGAGAAAACAAGAGATGATATCAGTTTCAAGAGTCTCCCATTTGTTCATTTTGCAGAGCTCGCTATGTAGCCTGGATGCTCTTGAGAATAATTCCCTCCTGTAGGTTTTTCTTCGCAGTTCTATTGTGTGGCTGTGCCTAGAAATGTTTCATGATAAGAGGATGCCTTTTTAGGAGTCATGGAGATGATTTCGGGCCATTTCAGTAAGGAGAAAAAAAATAACCAAAATATGATGTCTTTAAGGAGAGTGGCAAAATAAACCCCACAAGCTCATTTATGATCTAGTTCAGCTCACCAGGGTTGAGGAACATTATTTAGCACAGAGTAGATGTATTGTAAGAATTCAGTGAGTACCCCAATCATCCATCACCTTCCACCCTTGGTTAACACAATTTTCTGGGAGGTTTGCAGGACTAAGGATATAATCATACCATAGCTATTACTTACTTCGGTGAAGGGGGATGCAAAGTAAAAATGCGTGGGAAGAGATGCATAGGGTGAATGTGGAGGAAACCTGCACAAAGTTCTAGGGACCTTTCTCAGTGGGGTTTAGTTATTCCAAGAATTAATTGTGACAATGTGTGTGAAATGTTGGCTACCAGGGAAGCTTATTGGACTCTCAGTTTCAGGACTTACTGATCAAGGAGGTGGCATTCCAGACTGCTAGAAGGAAAGCAGATTAGCATAAGCCAGCCTTTCTTCACACTCAAGTTAAACAAATGAGCCACTCTTAATCAGTTAGGGTGATGAGACCCTTCTAAAATCTGAGTTCCCAGATGCTATAAGAGAGCCAACCTTACAGACTTTTCTAAGGTTGACAGTCTTAGGCTATGTTAGCTCAGCCTATGTAGAGAATTGTAGCCAAAGATCTATGTGGTATCTACTTGGCCAATACACCTAGCAATAGAATATGACATATTCATTAGTCACCAAAAGAGCATTTGGTTATATTCACAGAATTCTGATGTTTTAGTCACCTGCATCCAATCCAAAGACCCTTAAATCTATTTTGAAGGAAAGTGTGATCTGTGGAAAATTAAAATAAGATATTCCTTAAAGTTTTGAATAAGGTTATTTCTTCAAAGACTCATTAGTAAATCCATTACAGTTTTTTAATTTAGTCCCTGTTGTGTGTCAAGCCTGTTCTATACACAAAACTCTGTCTAGGGAATAATAGTGTATAGTTATAGAATATAATATATAGTAATATAATAGGGTATAATTTATATTATGAGAGAAAATACAATAATTAATTACTAAGAATAAAAATAGACAAAGAAGAAAGATGACTTTTAAATAGTGTAGTTTGGGTAGTTGAAAACTACATTAAGTATATAAGGTAATATTAAACAAAGTTTTAAGTGAAAGACTCAATCATGTATGAGGTATGATAAAAATATAGTGTATATTTAAATTTTAAAGGAATTTATTTCACTAAAGGCCATATTGCAATCTACCCCTGTCAAAATACTCCCACTCCCTTTGAGCGCATTTATCTTCTAATTCTTGCCACTTTCTAAAGCAGGTTTGGAAGTCCTCTTACTGTGAATATCTTTAGTTGCACTGTTGAGGGTATCTTGATGTCCTGAACTGATTGAAAATGTTCACCTTCCATGGTTGTTTTGACTGTGGGAAAGAGCCAAAAGTTGCCTGGTGCCAGATCTGATGAATAAGGTGGATGAAGACCTGTTGTAATGCTTTTATGAACCTGCCTTCCTGTTGGATGTCATTCAGTAGCACCATTCATGAATTCCTTATCACGTCATAAAGACACTCAGGAAAGAGGACTTCCAGAATGGCTTCAGAAAGTGACAAGAAAGATAGTGTCTTCAAAGTGAGGCGTGTACCTTGAGGGGCATCGATGACAGTATGTCTTGTGCTGTAATATTTTAAAATTTAAACATTAACCACTCTTCTACATTTCTTGTATATATTCTGTATATACATTCTGTATAGGAGGTACCTCAAAAATGCAAAAGTTTTGAGGCGTGAATATAAATATAAATGGTGTGTCTGAGAAAGAACAGAGAAGCAGTATGGTGGTCCAGCTAAAGTGGACTGAACAAGGAGATGGAGAAATGATGGCAGAGCCAGAGAGTATGAGAGCCTTGGGGGTAACTACAAAGATTTTGGCTTTTACGTTATGTAAGAATGGAGGCCACTGGAGAATACCAAGTAGAAAAGCAACGAGACTGACGTATTATGTGATAAGAAGTCCATTTCAGAAACAGAGGCGTGGAGATGATGACGAGGACCAGATCAAGGTGACCACTTGGATGTAGTGAGACGTTGTTATATTCTGAATGTATTTTGAGGATGAAGGCAGAATTTGCTGATGGACTAAATGTGAGGTATAAGATAAAAAGCGGAGTTAGGAGTTGTGTGATGATCTCAGTGTGGAAACTGGAAGAATGAAGTTGTCGTTTACCTAATTGGGGAGAAAGCCAGTGCAGCACATTTTGAACTGGCATGTGATAGTTTAGTTTTGAATAGGATATCATGCTTTTCTAGGTATATGATGTAAGTAACCATTAGGTACTTGCAAATACAATATGGAGCTAGAAAGAGAAATAATTTTTGGAGTTGCAAGCCAGTAGATGTTATTAATTATTTACTTATTCTCAGAATATTTCTTCATTTTTATCTTAGACGTTATAGTAGTATTGGGCCAGGGATTTAGGTCAGTGGTGCTGTGTCTGCCTGGCAAGCTCACGGTCCTGAGTTTGATACCAGGTACCCAGAAATAAAAAGACTAATAAAAGTTATAGTAGGATTGTATGAACATAATCTCTTTTTATAGTAAAAGTACTAGTGATTGATTGCTACTCATTTTTTAAAACTATGATTTGTTTTTATTTTTTAATTAATTTTATTGGTAAATTTAATGTGTACAATATAATGGCATTCATTGTTGGAAATTTGTACCTTTACATAATCTATCTTGGTTCTTATTTTTTCCCAGTTCCCCTCCCCTCCCTTCAACCCCTCCCTCCCTCCCAATCTACAAAGATTTTGTTTCCATTATTTTTCATTTTCTCGTATTAATTCCATTCCCTCTTTCCTTTTGCCTGCCCCTCTCATTTCCCTTTCCTCTTTGTCCCTTTTCTTCCTATTTCATATTATCTATTATACCTTTCAGTTCTTATTTACACTTTCAGCTTCTCACATTAAAGAAACTTTTGGTATTTACACGTGTGTCCTATTTATATCACTTAAGAGTATCGCCTCAGTATGCATCCATTTAGCTATAAATGCCTCTAATTTCTCGTTTTTTATGGCTGAGTAGCATTACATCTTAGAAAAAATGCATCTTCTTTATCTAGTCCCCATTGATGGGCAGTTGGGCTGTTTCCAAGTTTTAGCTATTAAAAATTATGCTGCTATGAACATGAGTGCATATATATTACTATAGTATGATTCTTTTAATTCTTTAGGGAAGATATACAGCAGGGGAATAGCTAGATCAAATCTTTATTTTAAATAGTATATATGCTTTTATTATAGTATATTAATACAATAATAGTACTAATAGTATACTATTATAGTATATATACTATATGTATTTGGGTTACATAATAAGTACATTCATCATGAGAAATTGGTACATATGCATATTGGATCTTAATAATTTTTACTTATCCTCTCTCCTTCCCACAAAGTCAGGACCTTAGATGAGCCAGCAAATGAGGGAGTATGGATATAAAATAGGACATACAATAATAACTAATAGTATACTATTATAGTATATATACTATATGTATTTGGGTTACATAATAAGTACATTCATCATGAGAAATTGGTACATATGCATATTGGATCTTAATAATTTTTACTTATCCTCTCTCCTTCCCACAAAGTCAGGACCTTAGATGAGCCAGCAAATGAGGGAGTATGGATATAAAATAGGACCAATATTCCAACCTTGAACATTCCTTGTATAGAAGTCAGAACCTGGTGACTGAGATCAAGAAAGAACTGCTTTTGGGAGAGGAGGGCAACCAAGAGAACACAACTGTAGAAGGCAAGCAAAGACCATGTTTCAGCAGGAGGGAACACTCACCCTTACTGAGCGCTGAGGCCAAGCTTCATGATGCTTTCACCTGCACCTCATAACCCCATCTTCCTATGGCTTTAGACTGCCACCTCTCACTTGGTACAGAATCTGCTGTATAGCATCACTGCGTTCATTCTTTTGGCTTGTGCTCTCACTGCATAAAGTATCCCAGTTTTTCAGTTCTCCAATTCTAAGAATACAACCTGGTTTTCAACACACTTTTCACGCCAGAATATAGAGCGTAAAATGTAAGTCATCACCTCCTTTAACATAGCTTCCCTTGGATTAGGTTTCCAGAGCTGGGGCTGTAGCTCAGTGATAGAATGCTTTTCTATCAAGTGTGAGTCCAGGGTTCAATCCCCAGCATAGAAAGATAGATAGAACGGATTTGATTTAATTCCCATGTGGTCACCTGGGATAGTGGGCATTATGATTGCTGGAACTACTTGATAAAAAAATGTGGGTGTAGACAGAAACTGCGTACGACATGTTGAGAAGTTTAAGGTCAATCCAGGGGCGTTTTTGAATTTCATCATTCTGTTAATATTTCATTCTGGAGCTGAACTTTGGAAAAAGTAATTATAGTCTTAGTGCTTGTACTGCCACCTTGACTCTGAATTTATAGGGTTACTATCCATTTGTTGATGAGCTCTATTTGGTCCTGTTCTTCTAATCTTAAATTGTCTCTGGTCACATTTTTTTATCGTATGCATTTTCCCAGATGTGGTTGTAGCAGATACGGAGGACATCGTCTTTCTCTAGATTAATGGAGAATTTGTCCTCTCTACTATTATTCAACCCACTTTAGTATTAGAAAGGCAGGTATTCCCCCACATATATGTATGCTTTTCAGAATGTTTCTTTAGTCTTGTTTTGTTAATCCAAACTGAGCAGATAATTTTTAATCTGATTTTATCGTACTAATTTAAATGTAAAGGCTATGATAAAAGAAAAAAGACATAGCTTTGCTGAGAATAAAATCAGATGATTATTTGCTTAATTCTCTGTGAAAGACATATAGACATAGAGAAATGATTGAGATCACTTTTATATAAATGTGTATTGAGATAGTGATGGAACAAACTTAAAGACTTTGTACTCAATTTTAAATCATAGTAAAATTTTCATTGTTTTAAATTGTTTAGAGAGCGTTCTTTTATTCACTACACTTATAAATGTTAGCTTTGCATGTCTAGACCACTTCTCAAGCCTTCATTACTGGATTTTAACTTATTATACTGTAATTCTTTCTCTATTGTAACCCTTAATTATTACTGGGACATTGATTTCTTGAAGCCTTAAGGCTACAATTGACCTTTACATTTAAAAGAGAAATTTCTTTACCTATGAAGCAGAAGGTTATAGGGAAGATTAAGCTACAAAATACACATGCAGCAAGCATAAATTTAGTTGCAATATTGCATGATATGTATCATTCTTATTTTATACAATTGGTTGCTTTTTTATGTACACTACTAAAATTTACATAAGAGGAAGGCCTTAAATATGGATACTGCCCAACACTGATTATTTCTCCCTGCAATTTGAAAACTTCTTTAGTTTTAAGGAAAAGACCCAATTATTTGAGACACAAACACTGGATATTTTGTTTTTTGTACTGGGGATCGAACTTGGGACCTCGTGCTTGCATGTCAGGCAGTGGCACTACTGAGCTAAATCCCCAGCCCAACACTGGATATTTTGGTTTGAAAAGGTATAGGGGAAGTGGGAAGGGTAGGGGAAAGCTAATAAGGGAAAAGAAAAAAAATGAGAAAATGAAAAAATGGAAATAAAGTATTTGTAAATAGGGAAGGGAGGAGAGGGTGAAGGGAGGGTAGGGGAAAAAATGAGAACCAAGACCTGTCATGTAAAGGTACAAGATCCCAATGATGAATGTAACTGTACTGTATACCTAAAATGTACCAATAAACTAAATGAGAAAAAAAAAAACACACAAAAGAGTAGTAAATTACCATCTGCTAAATTGGAAAACATGTGCTTTCACTGTGAATTACCCAAATTGCTAAATGGATGAAACGGTTTTCGTTTAAAGAAAATTCATATAATTTTGCATTTTTCAATAGACTTTGTGGTAGACTTCAGGAGTGTATCACCTGTTTGAACAAGGTACTCTTACAAAATTATAGAACCCAAGAAATCTAAGAAAAGTACTTTGAAGAATGACTACTTGATCTGGTTTCACAGTGTGAAGGAATGAGTCCTAGAGATATTTTGTGGCTTCCCTGTCTCTTATATTAAAAGAAAGATAACAGACCAGATCAATTTCTTGATTGTTTCCCACAGAAAGAGGCTGTTGCAGAGCCTTAAAGAGCTTTAGGTAGAATTTGTAATAACTGTACTTTCTACCATAGAAATATTTGCTGACATAGAGTGATGAAAAAGCATACATTAATGCAAATAAAGTATACATTTAATAATTTATGAGTGAGGATTATTCACTATATATTTGTTGACATTATAGAATTAATGTATTTTAACTGCAGGGATAGCATTGATAACATTGTGACATCAAAAAGAATCCTTATAGAGATACGTAGTGGAATATTCACTGATAAAAATAAATATAAACAGATTCACAAAGCATTTTAGAGAAAATTTCACATTGTTCTCATCTGAGAACTTGGAAGTTAAGAGTTGTGTGCCTGCTGCATAGGAAGCTGCTACCTCCATGAGCTCAGCAAGGGGCTGGGCTCCAGGGCTCAGTTTATATATCAGATTCTGGGCAATTGACTGAAATTATGCAGTCTTACCAGCGTATTAATTCATAGTGGGAAGCTTCATTTCAAATGGCAGAAATAATCATGTGAGCTACTCAGGGCTTTTACTTTTGCCATATCAAATTACCTGGGAAATGGAAACCAGAAAGCTTCCTAATGAGCGTGATGCCGGGGCCCAAGAAATTGAGTAGACTGTGGGATGGTTCATTCATAAATAGAACTGCCTGCAGACTTTCTCATCGCTTCGCTCTTCTCCATCCCATTCGAAAAACAGACTTCCTTTTGTAGAGATGCTGTCCCCTCACGAACCCTCAAACGCATGGAGGCAATTATTCTCCACATTCTTACTGTTGGTTATTAGGAATGTCAAAACCTCATACTAGACACTTTTAACATAAAAATTTTAAGGTCATATCACACTGGTCTTCTATGATTCAGTCATTGTTCATGTAAATTGTACTAGGTGACTACCTTACTATGACCATCAACCTCTTCACAAAAACTCTCTTTCTTATGCTGGTGCCTCCATGTCCTGGTATCTCCAAGGTGTGAGAGAGACCAGAAGTCATACTTACTCTGATTGGAACCAATGTTGTACAACCTGTAAGCTAAGAATACTTTGAAATGATTGGGAAAATGATCAAAAGAAAGAGAAGAGTTTATGATAACGTGAAAATTATGTGAAGTTCAATTTTTAGTGTCCATAAATAAAGTTTTATTGGGCACATTTAACATAGCCATTTATGTCAGAGGCAAGTAGTTCCGGTGAAGACCGTGTGGACTGCCCCTTACCAAAAAGACCTCTGACTCTGCAGTAGACAGCTCATATCTGTTTAACTATTAAAACTTCTTTTGGAATAGTTTATTTAAAAAAAAACCCTTTTGGAATCAGGTTATTTTATCTAACTTCATTTAGATATTGTTGGCTAACAATTTTTAGTTATAAAGAATAGATCTTGTTCAACATATCTGAAGGATTATATTATTTATTTTACCTATTCATTCAATCAATGTTCATTATATGCTTACTATATGCAGTTATAGCTTAGTGTTCCAACCAGAGAAGTTAGAATGATCCCATTGCAGTGTAAAATTTTGCAGTCAGTGTCATAAAGGAAAACTTTCCCCTTTGTAAATCATCCTGAATGGGAGTGTGAAAGGCAGCATTAGGAAGAAGAACATGCAGGTTTTAAGTTTTACTGCATGACTCTCGATAGTTCCAGATTCATAAATGGTCAATGTGATCAGCTGTGCTGACCATGCCTCCTTTTCATTTTTTACTGGTTAGATTAGAAGTAGTGAGGTAGAATACAAAAAATAAAGATAGATAACAAGGAGGCAAGAGAAACTAATTTTAAAATTACACTTCAAACAAACAAACTGCAGGGCACAAAATTTACTCATCTTTACAAGGCACCTTTCCCTTCCAGAAAACTCAGTCTAAAAACCCCTAAGGGTTTTAAAAATAGAATGAACCTGTAAATCGGGGCCCATGCTTTTCACCTGTAAATCACTCCTCTCTCCACCCCTGACCCTCAAGCAAGCAGCACTATTAGCAGGCAGCATATTTCAACTTGGACTATGTGTAAATGGTTAACCTTCTAAAAGGGTCCAAGGGGGCCAGGGATTTAGCTCAGTGGTTCTGCCATCTGCCTTGAAAGCACAAGTTCGATCCCCTATACCCCCATCACCCTCCCCCAAAAATAAAATAAAATAAATAAAGGGGCCCAAGAAATGCATAGTCTGCTGGGAAGAGAATGTGTCTGAGATTACTAATCTTGAAGATCGCTTCAAGGCTACGTGAACACCCAGCTCCTGACTGTAACGCACCTCACACTGCATACAGTATCCACAACCCCCTGGGAGTGCTCCTTTCTTCTGCACACTGACTTGTCTTGAAAATTCTTTTCTGTGAAGAAAGTCAGCAAGCCTACAGCATACTCCATGTGTGAGGTGAGTTGAGGTCCTCATGTCTTCTTTGGGGAATTCCTTGGGCCCTGTCTGATGATAGTAAGGAAAGGGTTCAGTGGAAGCAGAGATAAAAAATAGAGCTGACTCTCTGGAAATCATGAGTCAAGTCAAGCCCACAAATGTTTTGAGAGCCTTAGCAACACTAAACCAGTTAAATTAACACATTCAGTATTCCAGGGTGAAGTCAAAGAAACTTTTAGTACTTGTTCTTTATGCTTTCAGCTAGAAGACCATGTAAATGCAAAGTACACTTTCTTTAGGGAAAAATTTCAATAGTACATTTACTCCTAAGCCTCTAAATTCCCAGTCAATTGGCAGCTTCTTTTTCCACTCCTAAACCCAAATCAGTTCATACCCTTTCTTTGCCTAAACATTTCAATGGCTTCCCCTTTCACTTGTCACACAATCTAGACTTTAAACGTTAGTCTGCAGGCACCACACATGCTTGCCCTTGCATGCCCATCACTCTCATCCTCTCCCTTCATCCCATGTCCCTGTCTCTGGTCATCTTGGCACATGACAAGCTCTTTATAGCTTTTTTTTTTTTTGTACCGGGGATTGAACTCAGGTCCTTGTGCTGGCAAGGCAGGCGGTGGAAACACTGAGCTGAATCCCCCACCCAAGCGCTTTCTAGCTTTGATGCTCAGTGCTCCCCCCACCTCAAGTGCTCCTCGGGATTCTTCTCATTGTTTCTGATTATTTAGATTACAGCTGAAGTATTGGCTTTTTATAGATGCTATTCCTTCATTCTACTGCAAGAAGATGGCAAAGTTTCCCTCTCCTCATTGTGAAAGAAAAGTTGTACTGGATCAGTTAAATGAGCTACAAAGACTTATTAAAGATTGTTGGAATAGGGAAGAAGACAGAACTTCATGCCTCCAAAGCAAAAAGCAGGAGACTGCTTCAGCACTGGAAGGAGCTGGTAGAAAAGTGTTGGAGGCCAGTGGAGGAAGACTGTCGATATGGTTAGGCCATCTGTGCTGGCTGATTGTTGAAGTTAGATTCCTACTGAGACAGGGAACCTCCAGGGTGGGTTAACAGTCAGATGGAACCATGAATGACAAACACCCAGGCAGATTAAATCTGTGTGTCCATAGCATGTCTCAGCTCTGTCATGAAACCATGATAAAACCATGGATGCAGGGCATTTTCATGATATGAGAAACTGTTACCAAATCCCCAATAAGCCATTTGCTTCACTTGTTTTTATTTACCTTAAAAGTCACTAATCTGAGAGGTGACATAGCTGGGCAATGTTACTATCTTTCCACTAGGGTTCCTTCACTATTTATAACACCCAGGATATGTGGGTTACAGTAACTGCTGTCAGCGTACATAGATGATGAACAGTTGCCTGGGTTACTTCTAAAGGACGGTTGCGGAAAATACTGACTTTTCACTTGAGCTTGCAGTAGTCTGATGGGTGACTAATGGGATAAAAATCTTGGCATTTCTGTTTTTACTTTGTGCCTGTCCTCCTTGCTGTCTCAATCTTAGGGTCAGAGTCTACTCAGATCTACATGTAGACGTATTATTGATCATTTGAAAAATGATTTTGTTCAAGGCTACGATACAGGTTTATTTGGCCTATTGCCCACTGAACCTGATATGTATTTCTTCTACCCAAACCTTGTGCTTTTTTAGCAGCTCAAGCCTAGAAAGTCCTTCAATCCTGTCATAGGGCCAGGATCTTTATTCAAAAGGATGGCACCAGCTGTAAGACTGACTCAGCAGTTCCTGAGTAAAGCTGACCACTTGTTCAGCTCTAAATACAAGACCAAGATGTTTTTCACAGGACAATGGTATCAGATACACAAAAATTCAACAGCCTCTAGGATAAGTTAACTGTGATTCATTGGTGGTCCAAGTCTGTCACAAGAAGAAATATCAGTTAGAACAGTGCCCCTGTGTAATAGAAATTGTGGGACTGTAGCCCACCCCAGAAAATCATGCTCTCTTTATTTTGAGAGGGCTCTTTGCCAGTTGCAGTCCTCTGTCAGCTGTAGCCCCTCCCCTACTCATCTGACCATCCCACCCCCACCCCTGCTAAAGCTTTCTTCCTCCAAGAGAGTGTATGCTTGCAATATCATCTGGTCTAGTCTCATTTCTACCCTTGGAAAGAAATCTGTGAGATGTTCAGTCAGACTGAAGCAAAGGTTGCAGTGATATTGGTCATTATTATGCTGCATTATAATATTCTAGTTATTTCTTTTTCAACATTTCCAAAGAGTTTTATTTAGTTTGCTTATTACATTTATTTTTTATGTTTACTACACTAGAATATCAGAAAAAGGCACCGCGTCTTCCCAGTTCTTTGCTATATCCTTCTCCTCTAGAAGAATGTCTAGAATACAATATGTACTCAGAAAAGTGGGATTAATGACTAAGTGAAGGAGCATAGGCGCAGAGACAGCCTGGGGAGGTACCTCTTCTTTTCTTTCTTTTTCAGACAGGGTTTTTCTGTTTTTCTTCTTTGTGGAGACACGGTCTTACTATGTAGCCCAGGCTCGCGTCGAACTGGTGATGATCCTCCCGCCTCAGCTCCCGAGTGCTGGAGTTACAGGTGTGCACCTCATGCCTGGCTGGGGAGGTATTTGGAGCAGAAATATGATGCTAACCATTAATTCAGATGCCTGAATTTCTTACTTGTATGTCCCTGTGGCCACATGTGATATTAAAAACACTGGAGTTGTAAACTGGTAACTACTAATTAGAAGCTTGCTGAAATGAAGAGCAATAAATAAAATCTAAACTGTATTAAATAGGAGGAATAACACATGAGATTTAATTTGTTCATATTGTTCCTTTGTACGCTGCTTCATGTTCTGCCATGGCAGATCTGCTGCTGAAATGAGATCTTATAGCCTTTGGTTTGTATTTGTGATAATGTGTGCTCATTCCAAGACTCAGAGATTAGTGTACTCAAATACAGCTCAGAAAATTTCACTCTCCAATGATATAGTGTCAGGCGTAAGACCCCTAAAAACTTGGGCACATTCAAATTCATGAAATCACCCAGGCATCAGTTTGACTTTCATAACTGAAGTAACTAAATTACAACAACCAAGTTGTGATATATTCATCTTATGCAAATACATTAGTAAAGAGCAAAATGCTACAGTACTGGGAAAAATCATGTTTTTCATGAAAAACAAAGATGACTCATTAGGCACCCTTCCCACAAAGTCTGTTTTTTGTCCAGAGAGCCAAGAAAATATAGATCAGATCCCATTTCTGAAAAATTTATTTTATTAGAAACACTGGTTCTAGAAGACTGGCTCTTGAAAGCTGTGATAATTAATCAGAAAATGATGACATCCTTGGCTTAAGGTTAATTGTGCTCTCAGTTGCCTTTAGAAAGATCATGATTTTATGGTAATGATGTAATTTAATGTTCAAATATTCAGATTCCTTAACAGTGAAGTTTTTTTTATCAAGAAATATATACCATTAAAGGATAAGTTGTTCTTTTAATTAAATAACTCTCATGCATCGCACTTTGCTTGTTTAAACAAATATTGTATTTGGGAAGTAGAACACAACCTTTAAATTCTCAAAATCATTGACTTTCTAAAACTGAGAATGTAAAGTCCTGTAATATATAAAGAACAATACTCAACAGTCCTATAATATATAAAGTGATGCATTCCATATGGTAAATGTGAAGATTATTTTGAGATTAATTAAATAATTGTTTTACTTGTAAAGATTTTCTTCTTCCCTAAGTATTTAATCACAAATTCCCTAGCTATTTTGGACTCCTCAGTTTTAATTTTTCTTTAAACCTATTTGTTAATTGATCCTTAATTTTAGGAACCATATGGATATAATTCTATTGTATATTATCAGAATCAAGAAAAAACTGCCAGCTAGACAGATCAAAATGTGACAGATGAGAATCCTGGCACTAGGGTATACAGCTACTTGTTTAGGGGTCTCCTTAATACAGAGCATAAGGTAGTGGATAGACTATCTGGTAAGCCAGGCACAGAATTCTATGTGAAAATTGAAGTAGGCAACCGGCATAAAAAAGTAGGGCAGCAGGAAATAGTTGTGTAAGTCAGATAGAGGCAGAGACCGACTCATGGGCACTGTCAGTGAGGTCAAGATTTTTGCTCTCATTCGACAAATGTACACTAAGCATTTTGAAAATACTGAATTATTTTCATATGTTCGATCCATAATTCAATTAGGCCTGATGCTGGTGAACAAATGTCTCACTCAGTCCAGATCTCTTTTACCCTCTTCCTTTGCTGATGTATTTTGTAAATATTAGCATTTATATCAGGACTTGGGTAGAATCTCTCTTACTGCACCTTTCCCCTAAACAGTGTGCCTATATAGTGGAGATCTTCCTCCTACTTTAAATAGAAAAGCATCCCATTCTAAGTTTTTTTAATTTTGTTGGTTATGAAGTTCAAGTATCAGACAAGTTTGCGCTACTGTTTATTTGGCATTTGCTTTTGGACATCTCACACACTGTGATGGAACTTTTGACTACTTCCTACTCTACTCTCCCTGAGGTATATCTGTCTGTTCCTTTCACCTTTATAATACATCTTCACACCTCTACCTTTTCTCACACCTGAGAGTCATGCTAGATTCCTTTCTCTCTCTGCCAGTGCCCACCTTCAGGCCTTCCATGTATTCTGTGAGTTCATGGCTAAAATATGTCTTGGTTCTGCCTTCATCTCTCCGTCCCTTCATCTTAGCCCAAGACTTCAACATCCCTTATTAGTATAACTTTAATAACTTCCTGAATCTATCCCTCATTTATTCTCACATAGAGTGTTCTCAAAATCCAAATTCACTAGTGCTACTTTCTTCCTTGTGACACCATAATGCTTTTCTATTGCACTCGAGAACAATCCAGGCTCCTTGCCATGGTTTCCTAGACTGTCTATCCCTTGCATACTCTCCTCACCCATTACATGCAACACTCACTGGTCTTCAATCACCCACCGAGTGTCAACTGATTCAGAGCTTTTGTCCCATACTTCTTTCTGTTGAGATACTCCTGCTCCCCCTTTTGGCCCAATAGTTCTTTCTCTCCTTTCAAATTTCAGCCCAATTTTACAGACGTACTTTTGTTATCTTACCTAAAGAAGGCCCTCCTTTGTTATCCTCTGTCTCTTTTTTTTATCATAGAGATCTCTGTAATTTGAAATGATTCAATGTTTTTCCTTCTTTTTTATTATTTGGTTTATCTCTTGTACCATGTAATCTACAGAGGGCCAGAGATCTTGTGGGTCTTGTTTGCCTTTCCTTCTTCAGTACCTAGCATAGGTTTTGGCATAGAATAGGCGATCCATAAATATTTCATGAAGAAATGACTCTTTGGGCTATAGAGCAGGATAAGACATGTGCCCATCCTCAAGCTTTCACTGCTAGGAAAGGAGGTACCCATAGAGTAAAGCAGACCCATACTTCCCTAAAGCTGTAGAGAGACACACACTTCTGAGGATGCCAAAACATCCCAAATTGCACAGAGGGACAGAGCACGTGCAAAAAGGTGAAGTTAAGAGAGTTTTGTTAAAGCACTGATATTCTAACGAAGAAGAAAATACTCTTTGACTAAGATGCAAGGTCTTTAAGAGAACTATGGATGACTCTTTGGCCTGCCCTTCTACTCAGCTTCCCTGTACCAGGAGTGTGTGTGTGTGTGTGTGTGTGTGTGTGTGTGTGTGTGCGCGCGTGCATGTGTGTGTGTTTACAGTGAAATCTACAGGGTTGGGCAAATAGGCAAGTCATTGTAGATCTGATCTCTCTTCTGTAATTTTACTTAGTCCTCTTTGTCCTTAGAAAATTTCCTTATGAGTAGGCAGCAGTTAGTTCTAATTTAATTAATTTATTCCTTTCTGATAACTTCACATTTGGTTATCCTTCCTGTCTCAGAAAGAACATTCTTTCAAATGTTTTTCTGGTCTAGGAATGGTGAACTCATATTTTCTACTTGGAGAATTAGGCATAAAATTCAATCTCCATTTTTGATACTTCCTTTTTCCATCTTCAGTTGCTGATGTATTTTATAAACATTAGCATTTGTATCAGGACTTGGGTGGAATCACTGTTACCAATCCACCTGCCTGTACATTTTCCCTAAACAGAGTGCCTACACACTGGAGATCCTTCTCCCACTTTAAATAGAAAAGCATTCCTAATTCTTAATTTTTGGAGGTATTGAGTGCAAGTACCTGATTATATTTTTAACACTATCTTTGAAATGTAACCACTCTTTTGGTTCTTGCTACTTTTCTCATTTTCTCCTTTTTGGTCAGGGCAATTAAGCCTTCAGTAGCAGGCTGAGAAGAGAACTGAAAGAGAAGCAGTTGGTATTGTTATTCTTATTGCCTGCTTGCCAACATGAGAAATTTTCTGTGGCTGAATACGCTGAAGGGATCAAGTCAGTTCTAGAACAGTCTAGTCAGAGATTTCAGTTAGTGACAAATCCAAGGGACCCTTTGAGACAAAAGAGTTATGGTGTGTTTTCTAGCCCTTGATAAATGATTCAAAAATCCAGAAAATAGCAAAATAAGTCTTGATTCCTTAAGTTGCAAGACTTAAGACAATAGATATAATATTTATGTAGCAGTTTTATCTCATAAATTCTAGTATGCAAGAAATTCCACGGTTTTTATTGAAAAGCTTAGATCTAAGTTTCTGTTCACCTATCTGGAAAAAACAACCTTTTTTGTACCTTCATATACTGAGTCAACATTTCAGTGTTTGAAGAGGTTCCAAGTCCCTGGAGTAGACCTCTTTGTCTACTGCTCTCTGGGTCGTGCAGATTTCAGTGCACTTCTCAACCTGTGGACTTTCATTTTGCCCTATCGTGTAACCTTGTCAGGCTTTACTCCTCTACCTTCACCTCCAGGATGATTGGTCTCCTTTCTTCAATGGCTGACATGTTTCTAAAAGACTAGACATTGACTACAGACTTTTGTTTCCTTCTCCTGAGCCAAATGCCATAAGGCAAGAATTGCAGTTTTCTTTTATGCTTGAAATAGAAGTGGGAGTGAATTTAGAGAAATAACAATAAATATCTCAGCATCTTAGTCTTGGTAATTCTAAAACAGACCTTGCTCATGGGGATATAATTGGCCCATTCTTGGGATTGTGGTGAGGTGAATGATGCTTGCTTTGACATTCATTCTTTCAGAAAATATTTATGGAGTACCTACTCTATGGTAGGCAAAATCTGCACACTTGAGAACTATGACATATCAATTAGCTAAATAAAGTAATATATTTCTTCTTTTAATATTAAATCCCAACTGATGAAGAGACAATGCCAAGCATGACAGGGTGTGGCAGAATTACATAAGTGCTATGGGAAAAAGAGCCCTAAAGAGTAGGAGTGAGTCCTTTATACAAAAGGACTTTATGGATTATGTGCACGTACCAACTCCTCATGATTAATGTAATTATTATGTATGGAAAACAAGCACTAATATAAATTTTTAAATTTTAAAAGATATTAAAGCATGTTTTTTTCTAACTTTGGCTCTCAGATCTGATAAAACACCTCACACTCTTCATCTCCAGACTAACTTCAGGAAGCCTTTAGTGTGTTTGGGACCCACAGTGTCCCTTGCTGCTTTGTTATCTTCTGGCTGCCATGAACTGTTTCTTCTTTGAAAGATCTGTCGTGCGTTGGAGCCAGCCAATTATGGACTGAAACCTCCATGAACTGCAAGCCAAATCAACTCTTTCCCTTTTCCCCTTTGTTAGGTATTTTGTCTAAGCAATGAGAGAAAAGCAACAAATACAATATTCAATTGCCAACTCTTAAGAAATTTCTTTTCCATTTATTATGTGCTTTTTTTCTATTGAAACAGTGTCTCTCTATGTTGTTCAGGATGGCCTCAAACTCATTATGTAGCCCAGGCTTGCCTAGAATTTGAAGTGACCTTCCTGCCTCAGCCTGCATCAACTTGAGTTAGAGGAATAGGGCATCACACCCAAATGTATTATGTTCTCTTTACCCTGATTTCGTCATTAAACATAATTATTGATGATGTTGCCTTCTTTCCACCTATCCATCTTCATATGTTGATGGACATACCAGGCTATATAAGGCAGTATATTTGTAACAACTAAAGGCTAAACTAAAAGTTGTAGTGCAATAAAAATTAATTTTTTACAACATAACTCTTACACACGGATATTCTTGGCACAACAGTGTAATAGAAACATTCATTGCTTTACTCCACTGCAACTTCTTCATAGGAAGTTGCTCATTAAGCTTCTTGTATTTAGTAGGAACAATCGACTTTATCATCATTACTCTGATAACTTTATGTCTTATTTACCACTCATATTATTTCTCTATACACTGATGAGTACTTTGCTTTTATTCTTTATAATGGTATGATGAGAAATTGATGGTAGGTTGGTTGGTTCTGCTTTGGTACCAACAGACACGAAATGAACAAGGTATTGGGCACTTCGGATGCATTTGATCTCATTCCTCTGGGTAAAATAGATGATAAGTGATAAGACTACACACTGCTGGGATAGCCTCTTCCCATAAGATACCTGCTGGGCTTCTCTGTGCTGCCTACTAGTTATTTGGGCATCTGCCCTAAAAATGTGACTCTGTGCCCCTAGGAATATTGTCTTTCTGTGGTCTACCCAAGTTATTGAGTTGCATGAAGTAATAGGTGTTCATTTTGATGAAATGTATATTATCACTGATTTATTTTTCTGAGTTTTATTTTTCTTAGATCACAATCACATGAAAATATAAATAGCAAATGTAAGATAGAACACAAAACAAATGACATTTGTAGTATCATTTTCTTCAGATATGACATAGACAAAAAAAGAATATTTCAAATGAGAACACATTTTTTTTTTCTGGTTTCAGACTTTTCATCTCATTAAGGGGGGAAAAAAAGAAGTCACACAGTGTATCTTTCCCAGTCTCACAAAACAAGACTTCCCCATATTTTTTCTTTAAATATCATCAGTACAACTGAATATCCATACATCATATGTTCTTTCAAATTGCTAGTTATTTTCTGAATTTCTAAAATATTTTATTTCCAAATTCTTTGGATGCATACATACTACCAAATCATTTTGAAAGCAGCAAGTACAATGCAAAAAAGTGAGCAATAATTTCCATCCTCTCTCTATCAAATGAAAACAGTAGGACACCAAGTGCATATTAAATTGATATTCATTGAGAGATTTACATGTCCTCTTAAAAACATTACTACTTCATAACCCCTGGCATGGCTACATATAGGGCATTTATGGTTAAGATCACCTTCCTAATGGCGTCTTGAATTTCACTGAGTTAATATTATAGATGAGCAGGTAGTACCTTTACTTGTTTAGATTTGGTGACCCATTTCTGGGTAATAAACAAATATCTGCGATGTAGGGGTGTACTTGTGTGTTTCCCGATGCCAATACTTAAAAGTATCTTGGCTATTTCTCCTTCATTGCTGTTACAGTGACTTCAGTGAGCTTGGACCTAGAGAGATGGCTACTGTCAAGGGAGCTGTTCTGCTGTGTGAAATTATGTAAAATAAAATGTGTTTTGGCAATAGCAAGGAATGCAATTGCTCAACAGTGAGCTTGCCTAAGCCTGAACAGATGGAAGAAAAATAGAGCAGACTGATCCACAGATGATGATAAGCAACAGTTAGACCCAAAGATGGGGGGATTGATCCGAAGAGAATTAAAGAAGTCATTTGCATCAGATGCTGGAACAGTTAATCCATGCTTGTACTCAGTGAATGTCATTGGAAACTGCTTTAAATAATGTGATCTAACACATATATTTTATGTATTTGAAAGCCAGATGGGATAAGGAATAAGAATTTTAGAGGGACTAAACTGGCAAGAAACACTTTTATAGATGTTACTCTGAACAGATGCATTATGGAGAAATGAGCTAATAGGCTTAGAACAGAAAGAATTAGGAATATTAAACAGAAATCTCAGATTTCATTATGATTTATACTTTATGTGTATCGTATTTCATATAATGAAGCAGAACACACTTTCCATGCCTGCCTAAGCTAAAACTCAAGAATGTGTTTGTGACACTGTCTCTCTTGAAATTTTAGATATAGACATCAATACATATGTATAGCAGAGTTGAAGTTCTTGTACTATTCTTGATATTTCATTTATGTATGTTTTTAAGTGTGTTGAAGTAACAAACATAAATAAATGTACAGTGTTACAAGTTCATTTTAAAATAAATATTTTATTTTGAAATAATTTTAGTCTTATAGAAGAGTTGCCAAAAGAGCACTGCGTTTCCATATCTCCTTCACCAGCTTCCTGTAATGTTAACTTCTTTACATCACCATGAACGTTCTTTTCCTAGATATTGAAACTATCACAGTACATTTGTTCATCACATCGCCTCAGTCTCTTGTGTTCCAGGAGATTTTTGCTGTTCCTGTGTTTCATGACCTTGACACTTTTGATCAGTATTGGTCAAGTATTTTGCAGAATATTCCTCAGTTTGAGTTTGCCTGGTATTTTCTCATGAACAGGCTTGGGAAGTCTCAGGAAGAATGCTCTTCATATTACACCATACGGAGGACAGATGCTATCAGAATGTCATATGACTTGGTTAAAGTGACATCTGCCAGGTCCAGGTGTCTCTACAGTATTGTTAATATTACCTTACTCTATTAAATTGGAGTATCTTTTTTATCTGGGAGTTACATATAGGAGGGGTAATTATTATTATTGAGATACCTTAAATTATTACTCATGTTAGATGAGTAGAAAGAGATTATTTAATGCCCTTGACCAACCACATAAAGTGAAGTAAAGTATTCATTGTCTCCTAAACAGAGATAATAGAATAAGCAGATAATCCCTAGATTTGTATTTTTAAAGCATTAAATATATCTTTAGACACATTATACATTGTCTATCTATATAATTGCCTATCTATACATTTCCTATCTGTACTTTGTTTGTGAGTTCACTTGAAGTGGCCGTATTGACAGTTGACCAAAAGACTTTAGAATGAAAAGCATCCCTTAAAGTAGATTTAGAAAAACACATACACGATTGAGGGAAAAGTAAAAATGAATTAAGGGGAGTAATTATAAAACACGTAAGAAAGGGTGACAGCAGATTACTCTTACATTTATCAAAAAATTACAGCTATCTTCAAGCTCCATCATCTGATGTTTATGATTCACTTCACCTGAAGTGGGGCAGAGCCCCAGAAATTTCCTATTCTCGAAGGAAGTCAGTTCTGACCGTCACTGTCTGACACAAAGGTGGGAAAATTATTCCAAGGTCCTACAATAGTGTGAGCGGACTTTTTATATATCAGGAGAATTTTAAGGCTTTCATGATATTCTACACAGATAATGTTTTGCCCTTATTTATTATCTTAGCACCTATTACATTTCATTGAGATAGAAGATTCTAATGTAGAATGTATAAAAATATTGATTAGCTATACAGCACTAACTAGCTATGTTTTTTTTCAATTTTTTTTCTTTTACTGAGTTTATTGGTACATTTTAGGTATACAGTACAATTATGTTCATTATTGGTATCTTGTACCTTTACGTGACAGGTCTTGGTTAGCTATGGTTTCAAACACAAAGATTTCTTATTGAATAGCTCTTTTAAAACTGTGGGGCTATACTGAATTGATAGTGTAGGAAAGTTGCTTCAGAAAACTCTATTTCTCAGGTACAGAGTTTGAATCATGATTTAGTGCATTTTTCTCCTTGACTGATTTATCTTTGAAACTACACTTCTTTTTGAAGCTAGCATGTAAAAGCCATACCCTTAAAAAGAGAGAAAGATGGAAAGACAGAAAGACAAAAGGAAAGAAAGAAAGAAGGAAGGAAGGAAGGAAGGAAGGAAGGTGGGTGTACTTTCCTTCCTTTTAAGTCACAGAAATTTGCAAACTTAAAAGTAGAGGAAAGACTTGTCTCCAGCTTCCATACTCCCCTCTCATGTGCTCAACTACTGAGAAATCTATTGAAGTTGAGCTCACTGCTAGAACTTTTGCTGAACTAACTCAAGGTATAGGCATCATTAAAAATTTCATTGGGAGATCTGTAATCTCTGCACTCTGGAAGGCTGAGGCAGAAGGGGTACAAGGCCCTCCATTTAATCCTCAGTACCACCTCTCCCCTCAAAAACCCACAAATCAAACAAAGAAACAAAAATGGTAGGTAGCGAGCATCTACACTTATATCCCATTGTGCATTTTAAAGATTACATTTGAGAATTTTTTTAAAAGGAGATGTTTTACCAAAAGCACCAGACACAGAAAATGTTAGCAATAAACTTAACCTGTTGATAATATTGCAAAGATTGACTGAAGATAGGAAGCGTACTATTTAGGGACAGATGACAGATGTCTGAATAGGAAACCACCCATATCTGCATTTGGAATTGAGAGATGATGGAAAGGACCAAAGATCCCAGAAAGTTCTTGTGCTTTTGGTAATCGTATCAGGATCCTTCCTAGCAGACAGTACTCAAGGGAGCAAGGAATGTGCAGGAAAGGATAAAAATAGCCCTTGCCTGATAGTTGCTGAGAACAAAGATTAAACCCCACTTCCAGAATTATTTAGGAGGGATTTGAGAGGCTGGAAGTTTTATTAAGCAAACAGGAACAAAAATAGAGAAGTACTATTCTTGCCACTGTTAATGTGACTGATTTTCCATGGCTCAGACAAATATAGACACATTACATTTGATTTGTGTGTGATTTTGAAGACTATTGTGTTTGAGAAGAATACAGATTTTGTTTTGCATATTTGGAGTTAAAGACTGAGGTTCAATTCACAAAAATACATAAGATAATACCTAAATCTGAACTGTGGGTATTTAGAGAAAAACAGTAGGAGCAATACTCTTGAAGGGACCGCGGAGCTTTAAAATTATAAGTTTACGTGACCCAGATTTCCTCCGTGCCTCCAAATTGGAATGATATTTTGTAAGTTGGTTTTAGCGATTATGGAAGGGAGGAAGGCAGGCAGACAAACCAAGCCAGGCAGACCAAGTCAGCTGTTTGACTCAATTAAATTGTGGAACACCTCAAAAAAATTTAACAGACTTGACAGTTAAGTTAAAGTATTCAAACCCTTTTTAGTCCAAAAGGCCCCGGGGGCACGGTTGTGTATCTCAGCTGTCAATGACTCAGTTTGAAGACGTATATGTAGAAAGGGAGGAGAGCTCAGGGAAATGTATACGGAAAATCGTGGGGGGGGACAGTCCTAAAATTTCAATGTTTCTGTCCAAGTGCTTCTGTACTATTAGAATAACAAGATTGGGGACAGAGAACTCTCATTTTAACAGAATTTGTGGACATCTAGCATCAAGTCATGGATTGAGTAGAGAATACCAAGCTGAATACTGACTGCGCTAAAAAATAAATAAACAATAAAAGGAGGGTGTTCAGAGAGGACAAAGAGCCTCCTGGGAGATAGGAAGCTGAGCAATGTGTGTGTGTGTGTGTGTGTGTGTGTGTGTGTGTGTGTATGTATATATATACATATATATATATTTTATATATATATATATATATATATATATACATATATATATGTAGATTAAATGAAACAGAACTAACTTTCAGTGCTAGATGTGATTACCTTGAGGGTTTGGGTTGGGATAAATTAGAGAAAGAGCCTAAATCTCACATCCAGGCCCACACAGGACAGAAGGAAAAGACCACCTGTAAGGTTTAAGTCTTAGAATCTATGGAAAATGAAGGCAATCCAGAGGCAGAAGTGGCCAGGAAGAGTTAGGTTCAGAAAATGTTAGAAATGCTACAGGGAATACATTAAGTTTCATTTTTAATTTTATATAAATCTTGAAGGACAAAACATTATTGTAATTTTGGTCTTTCCTGCAGCATGTTATCCATAGTGATGGAACCAGGAAGGCAGTCGATAGCCAGGTAAGAGATAGCTTTTCGTTCCTGCTGTTAATCATGTAAGTACATACAGATGATAGCAAGAATTTAGCAAGGGATCACAGCTTGAATCATTTCCCGATTATATATCACTCAGAATATTCTCCTAGAAGTGTTTCCATCCCAGAGAAACCAAGGGGAAGTAGTAACACAGTGACTGCTGAGGGAAACGTAGGGTGACTGGACCCACATGACGTTTCATTGTCCTTGCAAAGAGCAATGAGACACTGTGGTTATGTAACGAGATCAGCCACTATGTACCATCTGTGTCTTACATTCCTTTTTCTGTTTTTTGAACAAGCAGCACAGACCCACTAAAACTAGGATTTAGACACAACTATAGGGAAACAATCACTGCCGATGAGGGAGATACAGCTGGACCGGGCTGGAGGAGGCGCGGTTTGTCAAAGTGTAAAGCTGCAGAAAGATCCTGCCCTGTAACAAATGGCTTACTTAGCTGCTACCTCTATTATGTAATGATATTACAAGTCCTATCAAAGTTAAAATAAAAAGTGAGCATTTGTATACACCAATCTAGATACAGAAGCCTTTAAATTACCTTTCAGACTGTGAGTTTAATGGAATGGCTCACATTATTTCAGTCTAATGATAGTGGGTTTCTTGGGTGGTATCACTGTTCTTTGAAATCTGTTTTATTGTTCTTAATAGCACAGGACCTGCATTCTTCGTCCTCAGAAAGCTTTTCTCACAGGACCTGCATTCTTCGTCCTCAGAAAGCTTTTCTCACAATAAGTAACTATTATTTTATGAACTGCAATGCAATCAGAGTCCTATTTGAAGGCCAACTTCACTGCCAAACTGGCAGGTTGGAAAGGAGGCGAATCTGTGTTTTACACGCATACAGCACCTTGAAGAAACGGACTATGTTACAGTGAAGTTATGACTGTGGTTATGCTCGTTGATTTGTCAAGTGCCAAGGATTACACTTGAAAAAGTAAAACAAGGAAGATCACGATAATGCATCTGTCTCCTAGATGGTATTGCTCCAGGAACATGAAGCCCCGATATATCCTTAAGGCACATAGAAGCACTTTTTCATTAGTTAAGTATTACATGAAGATATTTTCATATTTTGGGCACATAAAGCTTCCCCCCCTGAAATCATTGTCTTTATCAGCTCAAAATAAAATACAGTCTGTGTGTGTTCTTCAGCGAGTATGTGTCATGACAAAATCATAAAAACAATATTATCTGATCACTTTTGTCTTAGTAGAAGCTTATGTTTCTGCCAAGGTGCACATATCTATCTCTATATAAAGTATCTTTTTAAACGTTGTTAAGATTTTCTCACTTAATGACTTATCATTGCCCTAGACAGAGCATATCTGAAACAGAAACTCTAATTCTATCTGAATTTGTTTAAACAAACACCAATTCAGTATAGCAAGCACTATGTTTCCAGACACAGTTGTAAGTCTTTTAGAAATATTAACTTATTTAAGCCTTATCATAATCCTTTTAGAGATATTTCAGCATTATTCTCCTTTTATAGAAGAGAAAACTGAGGCACAAACTACTAAGAATTTATTAGAACTTAGTTTGATTAAAACCAAAGAATCTGGTTTCAAAGTCCATGTCCTCTACCAGTATGAATGTTTCTCTGTATGGAATATAAACTGTGCTTTTTATCATAAGATAGGTCATTCCCTAAAACCAGGATTCAAGTTTCTTACAAGCCATCTGTTTCTTTGATTTCTTGTTTTTCACTTATATCACATAAAGCTAAGTTTGAAGTTTTAGGGGACATGGTTCCCTTTGTGACACTGCATTAGTATTACTATGCCTGTATAGCAATAGCCAACTTGCCACTGCCCAGGGATGTTCAGGCATCCAGAAGTTCTGATTCCCCAGCTGCTCAACATAGGGAATTCAAAGTCTGCCTCTGCAAAATGAGATACTGCAAGGGAGGGAGCTAGTCAGTCAACAACTGGCAAATCCTGACTATTAAACCAAGAAGAATCATGATTTTATTATTACAGCAGATACTTAGGCCTAGCAGTGTTTCACTTTCTTAGATACCTTCTAGTAAGTCCCACTCCCATATGATCACAGGTACTGGATTCTATTGTATAGTTCCAATATGGAAAATCTTTTGAGAGGATCATTTGTCCTTGGAAAACATGGCTCTGAATCCCCTTACCAAGCAGATGTGAAATACACATTTCCAAGGAAATTCACTCATCTGCTTTTTCTGTATCTCTTAATCTTTTCTCCCTTTCCTCCTTACCCCCCCGTTTTTTTTTAATTTTTTTCAGCTTTAATTGAGTTTATTGGTACATTTTAGGGATACAGTACAGTTACGTTCATTATTGGGATCTTGTACCTCTACATGACAAGTCTTGGTTCTCATTTTTTCCCCTTGTCCCTGCCCTCCCTTCACCCCCTCCTCCCCTCCCCATCTACAACCACTTTATTTCCATTTTTCATTATCTCACATTTTTTCTTTTCCCTTTTTACTCTTCCCCTACCCATCCCACCTTCCTTACGCCTTTAGCCCCTTTCTTCCCATTTCACAATGTCAGTAATCTTATTAGGATCTTATGTATTATTGCAGATTATTCACACCAGAGAAACTATTCGGTATTTACACATGTGTGCCTTATTTATTTCACTTAGGAGTATATCTTCAATATGTATCTATTTTCCTATGAATGAATCTATTCTCTCATTATTTATGGCTGAGTAATATTCCATTTTATAGAAAAACCACATATTATTTATCCAGTTTCCAATTGATGGGCAAATAGGCTGCTTCCAAGTTTTAGCTATTACAAACTGTGCCGGTATAAACATGGGTGTGCATACTTCTCTGTGATATGATTCTTTTAATTCTTTTGGAAAGATACCCAGCAGAGGGATGGCTGGGTCAAATGCGTCCTCTAGTCCCAGCTCTTTGAGGTATCTCCATATTGATTTCCATAGTGGTTGCACCAGTCTGCACTCCCACCAACAGTGGAGAAGGGTTCCTTTCTCCCCACAACTCCGCCAACATTTGTTATTGTGTGATTTCTTGATAGCAGCCATTCTTTGTGGGGTGAGGTGGAATCTCAGTGTTGTTTTCATCTGCATCTCTCGAATGATCAGTGATGTGGAACATTTTTTCATATATTTCCTTGCTGCTTTGACTTCTTTGCTTGATAAATATCTGTTCATTTCGGATGCCCATTTTTGAATCGGGTCTTTATATTTGGGGGGGCTGATTGTTTTGAGTTCTTTATATATTCTAGAGAATAGTCCTTTGTCTGAGGAGCAGCTGGTAAAAATTTTTTTCCCACATTGTAGGTTGTCTCTTAGTTCTGCTTATGGTTTCTTTTGAAGTACAGAAGCTTTTCAATAAGATGAGATCCCAGTTGTTGATTCTATCTGCTAGTTCCCGTGCTACTGAGGATTTGTTCATAAAATCTTTTCCTATGCCACTGTCTTCAAGAGTTCTGCCTAACTTGTCTTTCAGCAAGTTTAGTGTTTCTGTTTTAATATTTAGATCTTTAATCCATTTGGATTTTAATTTAGTGCATGGTGAAAGATAAGGGTGTAGTTTTAATTTTTGGCAGGTTGAAATCCAATTTTTCCAACACCATTTATTGAAGAAGCTATCTTTCCTTCACTGAGAAAGGTCAGCTCCTTTGTCAAAGATGAGGTAGCTGAGTACATCTGGGTTTGTTTTTGTGTCTTCCAGTCTATTCCACTGATCCTCAGGCCTACCCCATCCCCGGTTTTTATGCACACTATTTATACTTAACTTGTCAGGCTAAATATTCCCGTTATTTTAACTCAGATTAATCTGGTGAATTTTCTCCATCAAACCTCAATTATTTTCCCAGCTAGAACTTTCTACTAAAAATTCTGGGGCAAACATTAAAAATACATAATGATTAAAAGACTTTCATGTGGATTCATGATCTACACAGAGCAAAATATACAGACCTGTGTAAGGGAAGTGTGCTCTGGTGTGCTCCATCAATGATCAATTGCTTTCTTATTTCTTTTACTAACTCGTCTATTTTCTTCTTTCCCCCCACTTCTCACCCCGGTACTTTATACCAGGAGGCAACAATATTTTCCACCAATGGTTATCTGCCATATGGTTATACTATGATTACATTGTTAAGGCTCTTGCTATACAGGAGACTGCACGTACAATGCTTTTGTCATAGCTCAAATTTTTTTTCAGGTCGGGTTATTTTGTACTAAATTTTTCATTATTTTTTCTTTCAAAGGTAGCCAATTAAAGGACCATTCTAAATTAGCCTCCAACAAATTTGTAAGCCCTAAGCATGTAAATCACTTGGAAGCCATTAAAAAATGCGGGCTGCTGGGTTCCGACTTGGAAACCGATTCAGGAGGCTTGGGCTGGAAACCGAACTCGGCACTCTGCTCACTGCTCGGGCTGGCTGGTTCTGTTTCTTCTTGGAACACACTTTGCGAAGTGCTCTTCCACAGTATTTGGTGCTGTTACCTCTACAGCATCGTCTCCTAAAGATACTGAAACATGGGATGTGAGTGGATGTTGCCATAGGAGTAAAAATATACATTGGCTGACTTTGAATTATCTGTTTCCAGTGATCAAAAATGAGCACATCTGCACCCATTGTGTTCACTTTCTTCTGCTTTCTTAATGGTACGGGGCGGGTTGGGGCAGAGAAAAACATTCGCATTGATATTCCTCCCTCAGAATATATTATGTGATTCTGTGTTTTGAGAATTTGTTTAAAAAAAGGAAAAAATTATATACTTGGGTATAATGTATTTCAAAACACCACAGCAAATCTTACCTGCAGTTCACTGCCTAAAATCCAAATATGTTTGATCTCTCCAAATTAAACAGGTTTATAATCTAAAAGAGAAAATTTAAGACATAATGCACAAATCTCCAAATGAAGGCTTAGCCAGAACTTTGAATTAAATTGAATTACCTGCTGATAGAATTTATAAGTCCTGGTGATTTTGTGTGACATCAGTGCCCCATGTCAACAAATGGCAAATGTAAAGGGAAGATTAGAAAAGGAAAAAGATGTTTTTTTCTATGGCATGTTCAGTGATTTGATTGGGAGTCTTTCAAATACTGCTTTACCATTTCTATTTCAATTTCCTTATTTTCTTAGCATTTGAATATTTTGTTAGAGTCCTTCCTGGCTTAGAAGTGAAAATAATGAAATAGAATTTTTGTCTTAGAAATACACAATGCATAAATATTATTTTAATTTAGTCAGATACCATCATCATAAAATTTTAATGCAACAGTTTGTCAATTTCCTTAAGAAAAATCCTTGCCTCTCAGTAGAAACCTTTGTGTCAGAAAAATAAACCACTTAAAATTTTAGAAACAACAAAGAGAAATAAATCCAAAGTTAAAACTAAACACACATTAGCACTGTAGGTCTAGACCCTTCTAATTCAGTAGGGCTTCCTGGAAGAAATTATGTGGTCCTCTGTTGATAGCTGCCCGTATGCTAGGTTTCTGTATAAATCAGAGCACTTCACTGTAGAAAATTAAAACACCAGGTCATGTCTTGGGTAATTAATCTTGCGTAATTAATTAAATGTTAAAAAACATTTTTCGGGCAATGAATGTAGTTAGGAATCTGTGGGTGGATTAAAGTAATTCCATCATTGTTAGTGGGAAATCAATCCAAAATAAGAGTCCTGTTCATAGTAGTCCATACACCATCCTTTCATATGAGGACGATATAGCTTCCTCTGTCCTCCCTCAGGGTCCTTGTGTGTGATTATTTCCATTTTTTGTTACCAACCAGCTCTGTGACCTTGGATGAGTCACTCAACTCCCTCATATCAGGGCTAAGAGAATTTGGAAGTTATTAACAGTGATTTCAAAAATTCTGGAAAAATGCCCCCATTGGCTCATGGAAAAGATGGCACTATGGTGTGGTCTATGTGGCTAGAAATTCTGAACCAAGAAAAGATCTTAAGTCATGGAGAAAGTAGCAAGGTAACTCTTTTTCTCAGTAAAATCTTAAAAATGTTCATTTGTAATTCATTTCTATGGGACCACAAAAACCTTTAGTCTCCAGCAAAGAAATAATAATGTATTTACATAGTGTCCACTTCACACTAGACTGTTCTCTTAAATACCATTAATTCTATTAATACTATTCTGGTATTTAACAAAAACTGTGTAGGTTTCAACTTTTGAGAAGGGTACCTAGTTCTCTGGCTCCATTTGGGGAAGTGACCTTCTAGAATTTGATTTGAGGGTTAACGAGACTGACATAAACATTTTTAGTCTCAGCTTATTCCTGCTGATATTTCATAATCCACAGTGGAACTTCAGTTTTCTATTTTGAGAATTTAATCCCTGGCAAAATTCAAATCCTCTCGGGATTTAGGATGCATGAGATCTGATGCTTCCTGAGAAAAAGTTTCTTCAGTTACTTCAGGGAAGAAAGTAAGAAGTATTTCTCAAGTGTCTAATGTAGCAAAATGGAGCAGTGATTAGAATGTAACTTCATTATGAATATTGTATTAAAAATACAAATTACTGTCTGCTTGAAATGAGAGGGCCATATAATATGAGTGAGGGAAGTGATATACACAGGTATAAAAAACTGAGACTTAAAACTCAATTGCCTGCTTTACAATGTTTCCTAAAGCCCCTCGCCTTCATGTTATAGATGGAATCACCTGCTATCTATGGCTGTGACCATGTCAGGGAATAATGTTGAGTATATTAACTTTTGCAATACAATTTGTATTTATTAAGTGCTTATATATGAGGGAAAACCAGCAATAAGAATATGCAAAACTTAAAAATGAACATAAATGTAAAATATTACATATAAGTTAAGTGGAGATGAATGTTTAAAAGAAAAATAAAGACCGATAAGGGGACTGGGCATAGTTGGGATATGGAGGTTGTTGGTGGAGTTATTTTATATGAGACCAGAGAAAGTTCTGTGATAAGTTGACTTTGAATGAGAAAGCCAAATGGAAAAAGGATGCTGATGTGCAAAAATGTGTAAGTGAAGAGTTTGTCAGAAGAAAGAACTGTAAGTACAAAGGCTAGGAAGCAAGGGCTTGTTTTGTATCCAAACCTTGTGTCCAAGGCCCGAAAAAGCCAGTGCACATATTTACATACTCACTAGAAGAAATTAGATTTATGAAGCAAGGAAGTTCTGATTGATAACATTATAATGACTTTACTTAGGAAGGGGAAAGAAGTTTCAAGTGAGTTGAACATCAGTGGGGCTGCACTGCTGGGATGAGCCTGGGAAGGCAGGTGATGAAACCAGACAGGAAGCAATGATGGTATGGATTAAGGTGGAACAATGCAAGTAGTGAGGCCTGGCAAAAACCTCAATGGATTCCTTTAGCCATTAATCCACCCATTAAACCCCATAGTGGTAAAAAGGTACACGAGTCAAGCAACGTGCTCTACAGTAGGGAAATAACGAACAGGACAATGTCTGTTTGCAATCAATAGACATTGCTTAGTGGAAGCATATATATAAATATATTATGAGAACTTGTGTATGGTGACAAGATGTTTGTGCCATTTTGACAAAATTATGCAGAATGCCTGGAGGATTATAATTTAAGGCAACAGAATTAGCTTTAAATTTTAGCAATACTGAGGAATCTTCACTGACAGAAGATTTTCCATTCAACATTAGTTACACAGTTATATTTTGTTAACAGACACTATAATAAAAATATTATACTGCTTCTTTTGCAAGTATGAAAATAAGCAATCATTTGTTGATCACTTACTGTATTAGGCTCTGGGTAGAGGGCATTGCTTATATTAATTGATTCTGATTAATTAATACTTGATGCCTCACTAATACCTGGTGAGATCATTGCTATTGTGAAGACTATTTAAAAATAGGAAAACAAATGCTCGTGAAGTTCAGCAAATCACTTGACTTCATAACCAGCCAGTAATTGGTGGGCTGGGCTGAGCAGGGCTTTCACCTCAGCATCACAGGCTGAGCTCTTAACAACTCCAAGTAGTATTTTGATGTTCTTCACAGGGCAGCAGAGATGACTAGGAACAGGCTTCCCCTAGAGAATGATTACGGTAAACCAAATCTCTTTACAACAAGCTGACCTAAATTATAATTTAATTATATATGTATTGCAAAGAATAAAAGGAAGTAAATGATGTTCCAGATGTTGGGAATAAATTCATTTAGTGTTTAGAATGAATTGACATATAAATTCATTGAGTGGCACGGTTTTTATTAGAGCTTTCTGGCATGAACTGTGACTTGCAAAGACAGGTATCCAAATCCACATTGGTTAGATTCATCCCAGCCAGAAAAGTTTTCTTGAGGGATGTTTCTCTACTCTTGCAAATTAACTTTTCAATAATCTGTAAAATTTGGGAACACTAAGAGATGTCCAGTCCTTGCCGCTCCAAACAAAGGAAGTTTTCTGCCTAAATAAGACAAGACGTAAAGGACTAGGGTTGCAGGAAAAGAGAGAAAAGATTTTTCAAAAGTGTAAATTCTGTTGGGATTTATTAGGAGCTGAGACAGAATTATTGATTCACTGAATTTTCTCTCAGCACTTCTTTCAAATATTACTGGCAAAAAATGTTGTCTTCATAATTTCTCATAAAATTACCAAGTTCTTAGGAGAATGTCTAGAAATGTAAAATCAAAGATGAAATCTAAATGTATATCCCAAGGTCATGGTTTCTAAAAGATTAGTTGAATGCAATAATTCAATGTTAAAGACAAAATTACTAATATAGTGTTGAGAATGTCTATAAACAAATCCCCCAATACTAGAAGTTGCCCTGTGCATTTAAAAATAAATATAAGACAATTATTTAGATTGCTTTGAAAAATCTAAAAACAGAACTGTTGAAAATACTTAGGAAGATTAGTCATGGTTTATAAAAATGCAATTAAAGATGTAATTTATTTTTTTATATTTCACTAAGAAAAGAAACAAAAACTAATTTCATAATGTAATTTAGACCTCAACATCAATTTAGAAGGTATCATCTCTAAGACAAGATACCTTCCAGATAAAATAGATAAGACTTGACAATACAGTAACCTCTTGATATTTACTAGTACAGTATATGTTGTCCTTTTAATATAGGCTGCAATTAAATTACTTTTAAAACTACCATTCTCTTGTCATATATTCCTGCACTAGTTAGTTCAATCCTTTCAAGGCTTGAGCTGGTTCAGCACATCTGTTTGTGGATCAAAGTCCTCAGTCCTCTTAAGGGGAAACTTTGCACCTGGCTCAATGCGCCATGTTTTCAGACATCAGCAATGGTTTTCTATGTCACTCTTCATTGCTCTGAGGTTAAAACTGCCTTAGTGGAGGTGGCTGGCCAGGATCTTTCTGAATTGTTCTCTTCTCTGTTGTTATGGAGATGGAGCTCATACTGTTTCTTCCCTGCTTACTTTATCATGCTTCATATCCAAGAGCACAGTAAACAAGCGATTAGGTGACCTACTTAGGTCCTCCAGCTTGAATTCACAAACTTCTATTATTTAAGGCATGTGATTATTTGAATCTTTCCCGTGGCCAAATTTTTTGTTTCCATTACCCTTACATTTTCAATGTGTTATTTTTAAGTGTATTTCTTTGGTCTAATACTTTATTTAATGTTTTCTGTTAAGAAAGAAGTAGTAGATTGGGTAACTAGGCTGAAAAAGTAAATTTTAGATTTATCTCTATTGACACAAACTCCAAATCCATACTGATTCAAGGGTACAAAATAACCTGCCAAAGCAGTGCCCTGAAGTTTAATAGGGATGCTGGACACCATTCTCACAAATCTGAGCACTTGAAGAAACAAAGGAGAAAGAAGAAATAAAGTTAACTCAGTTTGTCTTATTTTCCTTTTATATTAGGATGTAAGAGAAGGAAGCAACAAAGGGTCAAGGTATTAGTCATAAAGAGGGGAAATGCATGACTTGCACAAGGGTGTAATGTAAAGAAGGTTTGGAAGAGCCTGGAGATCAGGGGTCAAGTTCTGACCATGAAAGATGCTGCAGTGCTTGCTCAGAATTCCATTATTGGGTCAGTGCAGTCAGCTGTGAATGACTCACAGATGTTAAGAGCTGCCTCACATAGGAAGTGATGCTAGACCACTACCTTCAGGTGGCAAAACCAGCGACCCAAGCCTGCAAAATCCAGCCCAGTTTCCTGTTTCCAGGACCCTCACAATCAGGGCAAGGTTAGATGTAACCCTGGCCATGACCTGACTGGGCTCCTTCCCTTTTCCTTCTGCAGACACAGAAGCCTTTTGAGAGCCTCACTCAATATATTCCATACATCAGAATCCCTGTCTCAGCCTAAGTTCTAGGAAAGCTGACCTAAAATTAGTTTTAATATAATTATCTTAAAATATAAACCAGGAACTCAGTCTCTGCTGGCCACACTGTACCTCTTAGTGAAACAGTGTATGTATGTATGAGTGTGGGGTGTTTAATGACATTCTTTGTTTCCTTCCAGCTTTGAGATTCTATTTTAGGAGATAATCAAGACCATTGGATCTTTTTCTGTAGGGTGTTTCCTTCCAGCTTTGAGATTCTATTTTAGGAGATAATCAAGACCATTGGATCTTTTTCTGTATCCATCAATAAGTCCTTTCTAACTCAAATGTTCTGTAGATTCTTTAATGTTGGCCATCTTTGATATTTGAGGCAGGTTAGGGAGGCCCATTGCTTACTTCAACCTAATTCCTAACTTCCAGAATGTATCCCAATCACACTGACCCTGTTACTGTTAGTTACTGGGTGGACAGGTGGATGGGTGAGGGATTGGTGTTCTCATTTCAGCTGTTGTTAAACTCTGGAAAAGGAAAAACAAGGTACCTTCCTTTCTCAGGCTGCACAGTCATTACATAATACACAAAGATCTCCCTTGATGAGAGACTGTCCAGTCCGTCATGTGAATGACCATCCATGTGGAGCCTTGTAAAATGTCAGAATATTAGAAGAATATTCTTAGAACTAGAAAAGAGAACTTTCTGGAAAATTTCTTGCCAAGGCAATTCTGCACTGTTTGATTAAATCATGGCCTAACACATAATAATACAATTCACTTTAAATCCATACCAACCCAAATCCTCCCTAGTGAATTTTATGACAGGTGTGAATTGATGCTGTCTCTGAATTCAAACGGCTCTAAATAAGGGGTTTTAAAAGTGAAACCGCAACTCTATGTTCTGTGTACTCTCTCAGGCAACAGAAATCATGGGAAATGTCCAGGGATCTCTGCCTGACCCAGAGGAATCAGATGTCTGCTATTTGTTAGATAAAAAGAGTGAGTCTGATGGGCCAGGGATTTAGCTCAGTGGCACCACGCCTGCCTTGCAAGTGCAAGGTACTGAGGTCGATCCCTGGTACTGAGAAAAAAAAATTCACAGTTGCATGCACCTGGGCCACCAGGATGTGCTTGAGGTATGGACTAGTTGGAATTTCTTCAAACTCTCAAGACAAAATAATAGACTTAGAAAAATGTACAAGTAAAAATAAATAAATGATCTATACATGAACACAAATCCCTGCTTTGAAGAAGTAGATTGAAAATGTCTAAATTGCCTTGGGGCTTCATAGTCTCTTGAATTTTTAATGAACTAAATAGTATTTAGTGACCTCTTACAACTTGTAACATAGTCACATGTTTACTTGATTTCCTGTTAACGATTGCTGCTATAATTGCATCTGAACTAAAAGCTCAATAAAATATAAATGAAGCACAGTCTTACACAGTGTGCTAGTTTCTATTTTCCTTTCTCTCCCACCCCCGATCCACTTTCTGTTTTTCCCTGTGTCTGAAGATGTTGAACTCTGTAAAGCAGTCGTCGAGAACCTGTGCTACATGTCCCAGAGCTGGCTATGTGCTAACCCTGAATCTCTAAAAGGTTCGCCATCGGTGCTGTAAAGCAAGTTACCCCCGCTCCGTCTTCAGGCTTCCAGGGGAGCTGGGTCAATGAAGGCACTTAAAGGAGACAGCAGGGTGGCGGGAGAAGAACTGTGGATCCTGAACCCTGGCCCTTTTCCTCTGACCTCCACGCTGGCGTTGCTCTGGTTGAGTGCGCATTCTTGCATGGCTGCAGCACCTACTAGATTCTCCTAGCACCATCATCTTTCCTCACCCCTCAGGTGGTGCTTTCTTGTTGTGCTCACTGATGAATGCCTAGTCTTCTATAAATACTGTTACTTACATTCTTGTAATAAACCTAGTCGAGTCTATATTGTTTCTTGCCACACTCCTGACTAATATTTCCTTCTCAGACTCTGTCAAGCAAAAATTAGGAACTGTAAATCTTTCTCAAATGCCAGCTTATAGAAGCAATGCCAGGCCATGGATATGAAGGTTCGAGCGTTGGTGTGTGAGAAGACCATCATTCTACTATCCCTCTAACGCACTTACCCCTTTCCTTATGCTAATCCAGCTTCTCGCTTCTCACCAGTTCTCGGGATTTCATACTTGCTGCTTCTTCTAGGTATTTCTTTGAAATATCTGGTAGAACAGTGTTTGGATTTCCTTTTCATGTCTTTCAGGCTATATATAAAACCACGTTTGCAGAGAACTTTCTTCACCTCAAATAAACTTGCAACTCGATTCTCTATCCTTGTACCCTCTTTCGTTTTATCATTACGCTTATTTTCAAACAACATTATGTTGTGATTGCAGTCTACATATCATGACTGGAATTTTTTTTTAATAGAATAGGAGGATTTTCAGCATCTAGTGGTTTCTTGAAAACATTAGCAGTTCAACCTGTATTTTTTGAAAATGTGAATAACGAGAAGACAGATCTAACATATCTAACAGAACATCAATATCTTTTTTCCCATGGGGACAATATAACTAATAATCCATCTACATGATTGGACCCATTACTGATTAGAGATAATAATATCTTAATTGAATTTAATGTCTTACCAATATACTTCATGAGAGCTACTCTGATCTCTACATAAAGTTAATTCTAGTTTAATTTTTCCAGTCCACTTTGAAATTATTATTTCATTATATTCTTGTACATTCTTCTAAGAAAATATAAACAACACCAAACTCACAAGTTTTAGTTTAAGGCTAAAATATACTATGGTAATCACATGATATGAACAGGGAAAAAATATAAGCTAGAATCCTGATTGATGCTAAACAAGTAAAATTTCCTCTTTTCTTAGTAATGAGAAAAGATAGCAGATAATTGGTAGATTTGGGAAAATTGGAAAAACTTAGAAGCAGAAACTACATCTAAATCATAGACTATTAAAGCAGCAAAAGGCTATGGGCTTATCTGATGTAATTCATTTGATTTTTTAAAATTTCAATGCAGGAGAGTCACAGTCTTTAGTAGTTTTTGTTTGAGAGTTAAAAATTCTTACTCAAAATATTTTTCTTGACATTTGCCTACATCCTCAATGACATCCACTGTACACATATCACCCCATGCTGAGGAGGTGTATATAAGTATTCATCACTATTCCTGATAAAGTAATACTAATAAGCTTATTTATTTGCCTTATTAATGTTTATCATTCAATAGAAATAGAATGAGCTGCAGGTAGTTGATGCTCAAATAATTATTTGTTGAACTGAACTCAATCTCTTATTTCCACAGTTGTTTCTTATACATTTATTTCTTTTCCTTTCAATTCAATGTCCGACCTTCTAACACACATAGGCTCCCCCCTTCCACCTTTACTGAGGGATAATCAACAAACATAACTGTATATATTTAAGGCGTTCAACATGATGTTCTGTTATATGTTACACTGCAAAATGGTTATTATAGTGAAACTAATCAACACTTTCATCACTTCATACCGTTCCTTTTCCGTCTTTGTGTAGTGAGGACACTTAACATTTATTTTCTTAGCACATTTTAAGTATGCAGTGTGTACTTATTACCAAGCTCCACACCAGATCACCAGAAACTATCAGATGTAACTATAACTTTGTACCTTTGGCCAGTCTGCCTACATTTTTACCCATCTCCAGCTTCTAGAAGCCACTATTCTACTACTACTGCTTTGAGTTCCATTTTTTTAGATTCTACGGCAAAGTGAGATTATACATGATTTGTCCTCTGTGCTTGGCTTGTTTTAATTAATATTTCTTCTACATTCATTCACATCGGTCTTTGATTTTATTGCCTGTGCTTTTGGGGGGTATATTGAAAATAGTTACCTAGAATAATATCAGACATTTTTTCCTAGTACTTCTAAAATTTTAAGTATTGTGTTTGTTTTGAAACCACTTTGACTTTATTTTTGTATACAATAGATTCAAGGGTCAAATTTTACTCTGCTACATGAGTAACATTATTTATTGAAGAGACCATTCTTTTCCATTTCGTGTTCTTGTCATCCTTGATGAAAATAAATTGACGATAAATGAATGGATTTTTTTCATTGGCTTGCTATTCTGTTACACTGGTTTGTAGCTCTGTATGTGTGCTAGTGTCATGTTGGCTTGACTACTCTAACTCTGTAGTGTATTTTGAAGACAGGATGGTGCATGCCTGCAATCCCAGCACTTGAGAACCTGAAGAAGGAGGATTGCTGAGTTTGAGGCCAGCCTGGGCTACATAGTGAATGATTTGAAGACCAGTCTGGGAAACATGATGAGACTTTCTCTAAACAACCCTTCAAGAAAAACAAAACAAAACAAAACAAAAAACTGATCCCTCCCCCCAAAAAGAGATTTTTATGGTGCCTGAAGCTTTGTTCTTTCTTGAATTCCATTGGCTAAATATTCAGAGTCTCCTGTAGTTTACCATGAATTTTAAGGTGTTATTTTCTCTTTCTGTGGTGGAATTTCCAAAGGGATTGCACTGTTTTGAGTCCTATGGTCATTTAACAGTATCAGACTTTCCAATTCACAGATTTTGGATGTCTTTTCATTTATTTGTGTCTTCTTCAGTTTCTTTCATCAGTATTTTAAGATTTTTAGCATGCCAATATTTCACTTCCACAATTAAATTTATTTAGGAATAGTTTAAGTTTTGAATGTTGCTATTAATGGAATTATTTATTTATTTTTAGATAGTTTGCTCTTAGTATAGATAAGCACAATTGGTTCTTATACTGATTTTGTATCTTGCATTCACCTATTATTTCCAGCAGTTATGTGTGTGATGTTTTTAAGATTTTCTATATATATATATAAGGTCATGTCATCTGCAAACAGAGATAATATTTCTTTCTTTCATACTTGAATGAATTTTTTTCTTTTTCTTTCTTAATTGCTCTAGCTATGACTTCTAGTATTCTACTAAATAGAAGTAGTAAAAGTGGGCTATTTCCAATCTTAGAGGAAAAATCTTCCGCTTTTCAACACTGAGCATAATACTAGCTGTGAGCTTATTATTTCTTCCATACCTAACTTGAGAACTTTTATCATGAAACCATTTTGAATTTTATCACAGGAGTTTTCTGACTCTATTGTGATGATCACATAGTTTATAGTCGTCATTCATTGTTAAGGTAGTACATTTATTGATTTGCATAAACCAAGCCATCCTGGCATTCACAGAATAAATTCTACTTGCTTTACAGTGTATGATCTTTAAGATACACTTGAATTTAATTTGCTAGCACTTTGATGAGGAAGTTTCTGACTACGTTCATGAAAGACGTTGGATTTTAATTTTCTTTTCTTGTGAGCATCCTATGGCTTCAGAGGGTAATGCTGACCTTTTGAAATGAGTTTGGAAGATCTCTTCATCTTCAATGTTTTAGAATAGTTTGAGAAAGATCAGAGGGCCAGGGATTTAGCTCAGTGGTTCCGCCGCCTGCCTTGCAAGCACAAGGACCTGAGTTCGATCCCTGGTAACGAGAAAAAA